>NC_136507.1:78560044-78565044 GCF_053919585.1 Euprymna scolopes
TTTTTTAAATCGTATTTCCAAGTTTAATTAAAGTTTTTTTTTTATTATTATTCAATCGTATTCTAAATAATGTTAATGCTTCTGTACTCTTCCTTGTCTGCTTAAGTTTAATTTTTGTTTATTAAATTGTTAGGTGAAAGTCCAGAATAGTTACAAAACACCCTCTTCTCCCCATGTTAAGAATGGCTTTTTAAATAATAACGTTATTATTTCAGCACGGATCAATAAGTGCACGAGTACCCAATTTCTTTAATAAAGAAAAAGCATTCATATTTTAGAATAGATGCAAAACTCCTAGAATAGCTTTCTAAATAACGGTATTATTTCAGCACGGTACCTTCTCTGCATAAGTACTATCTTTTGCTTATTAAATTGTTAGGTGAAAATATAAAATAGTTACAGAACACTTTCCCTTTCCCATGTTAAGAATGGCTTTCTTAATAGCGTTATTTCAGCACGGTACCTTCTCTGCATAAGTACCATCTTTTGTTTAAATTGTAAGGTGAAAGTATAGAATAGTAACAAAACGTCCTCCCCATGGTAAGAATGGCTTTCTAAATAACGTTATTATGCTATTATTCTATTATTATGGTACTTTCTCTGCATAAGTACCATGTTTTGTTTATTAAATTGTTAGGTGAAAGTACAGTACTCATGCAGAGAGTGATCCGTGTTGAAATAATAACGTTATTATTTAAAAAGCCATTCTTAACATGGGGAGGGGAGGGTGTTTTTTAACCTTACAATTGAATAAAAAAACATATAATATTACTGTAATTAAACCTGGAAATACGATTTAAAAAATAGCGCGGACAAAAAAAAAAACTGTACTTTACCAACTAATCTTATATCGAAAAACAATTTAAAAAAAACTCAAAAAGCAAGCGACAAACTTTTTTTTGCCTTATATAATAAAGAAAAAATGTGTAAATTAAAAAATTTGGAAGATAAACAAATGAATTATGTTTTTTTAATAGCGTTATTTCAGCACAGTATCTTCTCTGCATAAGTACCATCTTTTGTTTATTAAATTGTTAGGTGAAAGTATAGAATAGTAACAAAACGTCCTCCTCATGTAAAGAATGGCTTTCTAAATAACGTTATTATTCTATTATTATTATATTATTATGATACTTTCTCTGCATAAGTACCATGTCTTGTTTATTAAATTGTTAGGTAAAAGTACAGTACTCATGCAGAGAGTGATCTGTGTTGTAATAATAACGTTAATATTTAAAAAAAAAGCCATTCTTAACATGGGGAAGGGAGGGTGTATTTTAACCTTACAATTGAATAAAAAACATATAATAAAACTGTAATTAAACCTGGAAATACGATTTAAAAAATAGCGCGGACAAAAAAAACTGTACTTTACCAACCAATCTTATATCGAAAAACAAAAAAAAGACCCGCAAAAAGCAAGCGACAAACTTTTTTTTGGCCTTATATAATAAAGAAAAAAATGCGTAAATTAAAAAATTTGGAAGATAAACAAATGAATTATGTTTTTTTGTTTTTTTTTTTACTTATTGAGTAAACAGAAAATGAAATCTTTCGTCGATTCGTGGCTGTGAACTGAATCGAACCGGAAGTTCAGTTTTATCAACAGAACAGATTCGCACTAACGGTTAAAAAATATATTTATTTTATTTAATCTTTTAATAATTCGCGGGGTAAATTTATTTTAATAACATAAAAACATCCCTCGACTCTAAAGATGGGTTGTCTGAAAATTTCAAATAAATTGGTAACGTAGAAATATGGTTTCATTCACTTTTAACGTACCAAATTTACACATATATATATATATATATATATATATATATATATATATATATATATATTATTCCTTTAAACATGCTATACATTACACATGCCAAATTATTTTCTCCTCTACATTAAAAAAAAGTTTTTCAACTTATTTTAATTTTTGAAAGTTTTCTTTCCTGATGAGATCAGTAATGATCGAAACGGTTTTCACGTCGTAGCAAGATATGATTGTATTTACTTGAAGGAAATAAAACTGATAAATTTACTCTCTTTGATTGAACACTGTCAATGACGCTTGCTGGAATTCAATAATGCTAATCTTTTGAATATTTTCAACTTCGAATAAGTATTTGTTTACTTCATAATATTTCGTTGTAATTTGGCTTCAACGTATCTCATGCGTATTTTATTTAAAAATTCAACCAACGCTTGCTTCTATCATGCAAAATCACAACCCTGATATATATATATATATATATATATATATATATATATATATATATATATATATATATATATACGTATATATTGTTCTTTGTGCGTAATTACGTATATCTACATACACATGTGCATACATTTTATATATACATGCACGCGCCCATATATATATATATATATATGTATGTATATATACATGTATATATATGTATATATATATATGTATATATATACATATATATATATACATATATACATATATAGAGAGAGATAGACAGAGACAGAATAAATAATAAAAAGTTATATTCCAAAATTCATTATGTTGACCATATTATAACTTATTCCTTTTATACAGTTGACTTATACAATTCTTGCCAGTATCTGTTTCGTATCGTAAAATCAATGACTTACTTATTATATCAATCAGTGAATCTATTCTTGACTCATTAATCAAGAATTGTATAAGCCAACTGAATTAAAAGAATAAATTATAAGATGGTCAACGTCATGAATTTTGGAATATAACTTTTTGTCATTTTTTCTCTATATTGCTCTGTAATTACATTGAGCTTCTTAAATAAGGATAGATATATAATAAAAATATATTTCTACAGAAATATATATATATACATATATATAGGTATATATATATATATATATATATATATATATATATATATATATATATATGTGTGTGTGTGTGTGTGTGTGTGTTTGTGTGCGCGCCCGCGTCGTTTGAAATATACTTATGCATAGGTATACATACATTTGTACGGGAGTTCGAGCGTAATTCTTTTCATTTCTTCTTTTCTTTCTATGACAGAGTCTGCAAGCGCCAGCCACTCTCTTCTTCCTGTAATTAACATTTATTTTTTTCCCTCACTTCCCACAATCCACAAAAACATCCAGTAAAACCCCTATAATCTTCCAGATAAATTCTTTCTCAAAATATCGATATCACATCATGCTTATAGCCCCCAGCTCTTTTTTCAAAATTTTTTTTTTTTTTAATATTTATGTTTCATCCTCGTTTAAACTGCCCATAATCAAACCACGCTCACTCACCTATTCCACTTCATCTCTCCTCTCTTACTACCCTAATTACTATTTTTTCAAAGATAAGTTGTTATGGCAACCAGATCATCTTCTTCCCTGACTCCACAGCGTTGAACTGCCTTGATGTTGAGCCAATTCCCTGTCTCACTTTTGAATGAACTCAGTCTACCGCGTGATAATTTTCTACACTTATTCTTCAAATCACTTTATATAAAATATTTAATCTTTGGACCATTTATAATCTCCAATATGCTCTCGGACTACTATAACAATGGATATTTTATTTCTACCACTTTCTCGGATGAACCTGATTTGGGACTCAGCAACCATCGGAACGCACTCTCACGTGAAACAATTTTTTTCTTTTTAACTCACTCCATCTGAATGTAATAATAGAGCATTACAAATAGATGACAAAACAGCTATATTTCACATTCGAATATTTAACCATTTACTTCAACATGTGAAAACTTTCACTCTTAACAGTATCTGCTTCATGGCAAAGAATCAATCATATAATTATTATGTTAATTTTGAATTTTTTAAACATGAAATATACGAATATCCAAAATTAACGTAATCATTATATGATTGTTTCTGCTGTACGCAACAGATAGTCTCTAGAGTGGACGTTTTGACATGTTGAAATAAATAAATAGTAAGATGGATAACATCTTGGAATTTGGAAGATAGCTGTTTTGTTAACTATTTATATATATATATATATATATATGCATGTATATATATATATATATATATATATATATATAACTACTTCATTTACTCACATAAATTTATATACGAAAGTATAGATTTATGCGTAAACTTTAAGTGTTTACTTCAAAAGTGCTCAATACGTAGGTAGAGCTAGTTAGTAATTTATTAAATATATATGGCGATTAAGCTACACTGAATATTCGGCGTTATGAATGTATATATATATATATATATATATATATATATATATATATATATATAGCTACTTCATTTACTCACATAAATTTATATACGAAAGTATAGATTTATGCGAAAACTTTAAGTATTTATTTCGAAAGTGCTCAATACGTAAGTAGAGCTAGTTAGTAATTTATAAAATATATATGGCGATTAAGTTACGCTAAATATTCGGCGTTAACGAACTAGCCTATCCACAAAGAAATTTATTCTTTAGACCACTTACAATGTCCATCAACATGCACTCGGACTCCTATAAACATAAGTATTTTATTTTTACCACTTTCTTGGATTCACCGGATTTGGACTCAACAACCATGGGAGCACACTCTCACGTGAAACTAATTTTTCCTTTTTACTCACTCCATCTGTTTCATTGTTCTACATCTCACGTTCACGCTAGTATGATCCTTTTCATACTTAGTTTCTTTAAAAAAAATTTTACAGGCAAAATTACTTTATTCATTTTGTTAAATCCCCCCCCTCTAACGAGAAGGAAAGTATTTCTTCGAAACTCCGTGGATTAAGGACTTTCACCTCTATTTGTGTTCCTATTCCGAAAAATAAATGTGTGTATAACTCTTGATAAAATGTTTCTCAACTTACTTCATTAAACCTATGGGCTTACACACACACACACACACACACACACACACACACACACACACACACACACACACACACACACACACACACACACACACACAAATATATATATATATATATATATATATATACGTATAAGTGTATAAGTGTACTTTTTTTTTTTTTGAAAGTGGCAA
>NC_136507.1:78575044-78602544 GCF_053919585.1 Euprymna scolopes
ATACATACGTAATATATATATATATATATAATATATATATTTATATATATATATATACTTTATAATAATGAAATGAAAATATAGCTACTGGTATGCAGAATAATGAAATGTAATATATCTACTGGTGTGCAAATTCAGTGATTATCTGTCTTACAAAATATTATAATTTGGTAGAGATCGCAGAGGTCAATTTTTTTTTTTTAATTTTGACCCATATTAGGACCCCTTAAAATTTATTGTTTTGGGCTCTAATTAAGTTATTAACTTTGATCCATGTCCAAGGAACCTATAGCTAAAATTTCAAGTGTTTATACCCAAAATTGTCGGAGGAATTTTGTAGAGTTCTCAAAAGTCAAATCGTTAAACTTTGACCTCTTAACAGCCTAATTTCCTGCCGAAACCCAATCCGCAAGATTTTTCCAACGCTCAGTAATCTGTACATTAAATTTTTAGTCTATAGACTTAAAATTGACAACGTTATTGCGTAGGGAAATGTACACACAGAGAGACGTTCACTTTTATAGATATACTAGCATGGGTTCCCAGCATTTCCCGGGTGTTTGGAGGTGTACGCTGAGCAAAAAAAAAAAAAAAAAGCGGTGAATTTTTGTAACTGTTACCCCGATTATGACCCCTTAAAATTTATTGTTTTGGCTCAAATCAAATTATTAAGTTAGATCCATGTCCAATGAATCTATATCTAAAACTTCAAGTGTTTAGACCGAAAATTGTCGGAGGAGTTTGGTAGAGTTCTCAAGGGCCAAATCGTTGAACTTTGAACCCTTAATCGCCAAATTTCTGGCCGAAAACCAAGCACACCGATTTTCCTGAATCTCAGTACCCAGTATATCAAATTTCGAGTTTGTAAACTTAAAATTCACAGATTTATTGCGTAGGGAAATGGACTCACACAGACACACAGATACACAGATACACACACAGACAGACAGACATTTTAACTTTTATATATATATATATATATATATATATATATATATATATATATATATACATAATTTCAAGTAAATATTTTCAAGAGGAAAACCAACGAATGAAGCTTTAACGTGATTAATACAAGAGTGCTTAATACCGAAGTAGGACAAGATATACTTTTTATGTGATTAACAAAAGCATTACTATGTCGCTAAACGTTCATGAGTATGTTTCGGTCAGCTACTTAAAAGTAACTAGAGACCTCACGAGGCGATATTGTATATACAAAAATGTAGTCCGTTTTTCTATAAGCAATATCGCCGGATGAGGTATGTACTTACTAGTTACTGGCTAACTTAAACATATTTATGAATGTGTAGCTACATATTAATGCTTATGTAAAACAAATAAAAAGTATATACATATCTATATGCACACACACACACACACACACACACACACACATATATATATATATATATATATATATATATATATATATATATATAAGAACAAGTAGTTAATAAACCATGTTAAAAACACCTTGAAAAATAGTTAAAAACATATCTAATTTTAAAAAGGAAGCACAAAGTAAGTGGATAGTTGTTGATCCGCAGGGTTTCGAAGAAATACTTCTTTTTAATCAGAGGGTAGGATTAAGCAAGATGCGGGACCCGATTTTGCTTGCAAAAGTATTTAATAAAACTACAAGTAATTCATAGATCTTACTTGGTAACAAATAGTGAAGAAGACGGAATATGATGAGGAAAAAGGTGATTTTACATGAATGGATTATTATAAGCTCTATTTCCTATTTGGTTTAATCGATGTTTTATATGTGGTTGAGATTACTTTATAAATATTAACTCTTCAATATTTATAATATAATTAAGTTTTGCCATCTTGGATTATTTCGGTTAACTTAACTGTAACTCTTATATCTATCTACATATATATATATATATATATATATATATATATATATATATATATATATATTATTTAAACTCGAATGTAAATTAATATTAAGCCGACTTTACAAATTGATAAAAGTTAATTATTGGATTTTAATTATAAGGTGAAGCTCCAATGATTCAAACTCGAGATAGATAACGACAAACTTCCAACCATTAATATGGGAGGTAAGATTATCATCAAAAGTGTCCTGAATTGTAACTTAGCACCGGATTTACTACTTAGATATAAATAAGTCACTTGTACCCATTCCCTTCCTCCCCTTTTTTTAATGGAGAGTAGATAATACAGTGGATGTGTTATCGGCAGGTCCAGTAACTCTCGCTTTTCCTTTTTTGTCCCTCAGTCCTCATTCAATGAGTGATTTTTCTGACAAAGGGTGAAGAAAAAGCTGCTTAAAGGTCGGTAGTACTTGGTGAACAGTAGTCTGAGATGTCGGAAATTTTTCTGTCTCTGTGTCTGTCCTTGTGGCCATGTCACTAGTAAGGGTGCTGGAGGTAAACATTTTGTCTGAGCTGACGTTATCCGCCTGATAATCAGGGACCCGAACCTTGGATTAACCACTAGGGAGGATGTCCTATCAGCAGGCGCAAAGTACTGGGACTGCTGTATTGCCATTTGGTGAGTGGATCTGGACCATGCCGTCTCTGGTGAGGCTTCTCGATGCCATACTAGTGGGTAATTGTTACGGTTTTACCTTTTGGTGTGCTACAAAAAAAAATTCCTGTCTTTTTCTCTCTTACTTTTCCTCTTTGTACTGCTCTAATCAAGTATGCTGATCTGTTCCACAAATCCCAAAACCTCAACATGAAATATCTCCAGAAAAAAAAACCGAATAAACCTAGAACCCTATCTTCCAACGTAGACCACTACTACCAGGTCTCCTTTTCCAACATCAGAGGTCTACGTTCCAACCTTCCAGAGGTTTAAACCCAATTACAGGAGACGAAAGCGAACATATTATTTCTAAGCGAAACTGGAATAGGGCCGACCACTTCCCTAGATGAGTTCATAATTAACGGATACTCTAACTTAACAGCTAAATCTGACCCCCAAGATCGCCATGGGCATGGCATATGTGCTTACATTAAAGACGGCTTTCCGTGTGGCAGGGATATCTCTAGAGAAGATCCTAATTTACCCTATATATGCTTCCGGGTTGCACTTGCTAACACCACTGCATTTATATTTGCCCTCTATCGCTCCCACAACAGCGGAGTTACTATCTTTAAGAGCATATCTGAGAAAATAGACCACATCCTGTCTGCACATCCATCGGCTAACATCCACATCTGTGGTGACTTCAATGTCCATTACGTGGAATGGCTGACCCATTCAAATAAGACAGACGATGAGGGGAGGTTTTGTCATGATTTTGCCATTGCTTATGACCTCACTCAGATTGTTCGCGAACCCACCCGTATGCCCGATACACCCGGTCAATATGCAAGCCTCCTAGACCTTTTTCTCTCAACTTCCCCTGAGCTATGTTCATGTTCCGTTCATTCTCCTCTAGGATCCTCCGACCACTCCGTAGTATCAGTTAAGATAAAAACTAAATATAATAAGTCCCCAGACGTACCCCTCTACCGTACTGTATACTGATACTCTATGACTGACTGGGATAGCTTCCGTACATTCATATCTGATTTACCTCTGCACTCCATGTTTAAAAAGGAAGTGTCCTCTATAGTATCAGACCTGACTGAATGGTTAATTGTAGGCATAGACCAATTCATACTATCTAAAAAATTCCAACAAAAACGTAACAGCCAGCCATGGTTCTCCCTAGAATGTTCTGATGCTATCGCGCACAGAAATCACTTTTTCCATAGCTACCAACGTAATAGATGCACTGAGACTAAAGCTGCTTTCAGGACTGCCAGCAACCACTGTAAAAGAGTAATAAAAAATGCAAGAGAGCTATATGCCCAGTCTGTTAAATCCAAGGTAGCTGATCAGCGGCTTGATTCCCACCAGTTTTGGCAAATAACAAATAGGATCCTGAACAGAAGTGTGCGTTCTATCCCAACCTTTTTTCAATGGACTAGAGGTCATCTTGTCAGCATCAGACAAGGCCAAACTATTTGCAAAGAACTTTGCAGCTAATTCTACCCTAGGCGACGAAAGCCATCAACTCCCCGTATTTCCTCCTATAACACAGAACACGCTAGGTAACGTACAAATATCCGTGCATGAGGTCGCCAAGCTAATCAAGAACCTTGATTCCAGTAAAGCAACTGGCCCTGACGGCATCCCAATTATAGTGTTAAAAAAGCTTCAACCAGAACTTGCTCCCATACTTATGAAACTGTTTGAGTGCTGCCTTAAGGAGAAGTGCTTTCCGACTCCCTGGAAGACCTCATCAGTTTGCCCTGCATTTAAGAATTCAAGGTGATAAGTCATCTCTCTCTCTCAGTACAGATCAATAAGTCTCCTGTGTGTTATGAGTAAGTTGCTTGAATCCATATTAAATAGAGAAATAGTCAACCACCTCAGCAGAAACAACCTTCTTAGTGACACACAATATGGTTTCCGCTCTGCAAGATCTACCACAGATGTGCTGACGGTTATATCTCACAGGATTAGTGAATCTCTTGATAAAGGCTTCCTTTCTAGGGCAATTGCTCTTGACATATCAAAGGCCTTCGACAAGGTATGGCATAAGGGTCTACTTCACAAGATTTCCAGCTACGGTATAACGGGAAATGTTTTCTCAATCATTAAATTATTTCTCTCCATAAGAGTTATGGTCGATGGACAAAAATCAGAGGCCTGCAGTATTGATGCTGGAGTCCCTCAGGGGTCAATCCTGGGCCCAACTCTCTTCCTGATCTACATCAATGACCTCCCTAAACACACACTTCAATCATTCGTTGACATCTATGCTAATGACACGACCATCTACGGCAACAAGTCAAAGGCTGTAAATGACAAAGTTCTCTCTGATTCTCTCTCCTCTGATCTCGAGCGCGTGGTTCAGTGGAGGAAGACGTGGCTGATTACCTTTAATGCATCCAAAACCAAACTCCTATCCTTACATCATCAACGCTCTGATCCCCATATAGCATCAATTGGGATGGATGGCTCTCGTCTGGGAGAGGCCCCGTGTTTTGACAAGCTTTTGGGTTTGACCTTTACTCCTGATCTGAAATGGAACAAGTACATCAAGTCTGTTGCCAAGGTCGCTGGAAAAATGGTGGGATCCTTCTACCGCTCCAGAAGATATCTCACTACTGATGCAATTCTCTATCTATATAAAAGCCAAGTACGTCCAAGGATGGAATACTGTTGCCATATCTGGGCAGGAGCTGCTAAAAATAGCCTATCCTGCATTGACAGAGTACAAAATAGACTTCGTGGCTTAGTGGGGGATGCCCTTTTATCTACCCTGCAACCTCTCTCCCACAGAAGAGACGTTGCGAGCCTATCCTTGTTTTATCGCTATTTTCATGGCAGGTGCTCGTCTGAACTCCAATCTCTGGTCCCCCCTCGCCAATCTTTCACGGAAAACACCCGTCTAGCTGAATCCATTATGAAAAATTTCCCCCACTCTTTATCTGTGCCTAAATCAAAACGTAGATTCCATGAACAAAGCTTCTTTCTTAGAAATGCACGCCTGTGGAACTCTGTTCCGTCTGCCTGCTTCCCACCTGACTACAACTTGTATGTCTTCAAGTCCAACGTTAACAAATTCCTAATGAACCGCCCCTTAAGTAAACACTTCATCAAATCTCCACACTAACGTAATGTACTTGCAATAACCCTTATCCCTGAGTGGCTTCTGGCCCTTGATAATGGTGACCACTGTGTAAAAAAAGGATGAATTTGGAGATGTGCTAAGAAGATAGTTCAAAGTTTTTCAAAAGATTGATTACACAGAATGAAACCTGGGTCGATAACTATGATCCAGAGACCAAAGCCCAGTCAATGCAGTGGGCACACTTGGACTCACCATCTCAAAAGAAGGCAAGGTGCAGCCCTCTGCTAGTAAGGTCAGGCTCACAGCCTTCTGGAACCAGGACGGAGTAGTGATGACAGATCTCCTGGCAAACGGTACCACAATTACAGGAGCCCATTATGCTTCACTTTTGAGAAAATTAAGGGAAGCTATCAAAATCAAGAGGCGGGGCAAGATCAGCAAAGATACCCTCCTCCTGCAGGACAATGCTCCGGTCCACAACTCGTATGTCGCCAGATCAGAAGCACGGGCGTGTGGTTATGAAATCCTCCCCCATCTTCCCTACTATCCTGACTTTGCACCATCTGACTTTCACCTCTTCTCAGCCATGAAGTTTTTTTTTTAAGGAAAGCGTTTCCCAGATGATGCAGCCTTGATTTCTAAAGTCACGTCGTGGTTGGAGGACTAACCTGGGGTGTTCTACAAAAACGGTCTCCAGAGCTACATCCAACGACGGGAAGAATGCACAACTCTGGGTGGTTCCTATGTAGAGAAAGACTGTGCCAAGTTTCGTTGCTCTACTGCTTTGGGAAGAGGGTCAAGGCATTACTTATTGCACGCCCCCCGTATATATATATATATATATATATATATATATATATATATATATATATATATATATATATATATATATGATTAGTTTTTTTTTGTTTTTTTTGTTTTGGAAAAAGAACTCCAGCAGAGTACTCAATTAAAAGGAAAATCCGAAAAATAAGAGCGTATTTATATTTTGCATTTTGTGTACAGAAAGTTGTTAGATTAGATAAGTCATTGGTACCGTCGGTTTCAAGCCCGATAATTAGAACCGTTTTAGATATCCATATCAAGCTCTCTTCATGATAAGGAGATGAGTATTGGCTGAAGAGAGCTTGATATAGATAGCTAAAACGGTCCTAATTATCGGGCTTGAAACCGACGGTACCAATGATTTGTCTCATCTAAAAACTTTCTGTACACAAAATACAATATATATATATATATATATATATATATATATATATATATATATATATATATATATATATATATGCCCTCTCAATAGACACAACAGCAGTAGACATGCATCGGGTCTAGCATGCACTGTGCTGCGTAATATGCCCTAGAAGACGAGAATGCCAAAGCACTTTTTCTTTACTGAACTGGGCCCCACCCAATACTAGAATCATGCAGAACACTCAATCAATATATCAACTTACACAACGACTTCGTAAAATGCGAATACAAGATAAGAATATAAATAACAACAAAAAAAACGGTAAAATGCAAATATGCACAATCTTTGATAGCAAAGAAAACATTTGAACATTCCGATGCAAATTTTAATGCACCCGGGGGCCCCAGTTTGCTGAGTGGTCGGGGTGGAAGCCAAGGGTGGGGTAGAGCTGCATTTTTGGTGTGACTGTCGTGTGCATATGCATACGAACTATTTATTTATTTATTTGTTTGTGCATATATGCACATGTATATATATATATATATATATATATATATATATATATATATATATATATATATGTGGGGGGGTGCATTTCGGTGCATTTCTGTCTTACGCACTCACATTAAATAATGCACGTCCGGAAAACTAAATTAAAACTCAAGCTTTTTTTTCTTCTGTTTTGGAGCATGCGCGCACGCATGCGTGAATCGTGCACACACACACACACACACACACACACACACACACACACACACATATGCGCACGGACACACACGCAGACATACGCACGCAAACACAGATACTCATTTTTATTTTATGAGTGCATTCTGTTGTACACGACTGAATCAGATACACTCCCTCACCCGAGTGCATGTTGTGTAAAAGAGAGACGAGGGTGGCAGAGGGCTAATTGATAGAAAGGAGAGAGAAAGAGAGAGAGAGTGTGTGTGTGTGGTTGAGAATGAGGGAGCGAGAGAGGCTTTGATAGATATAAATCAATAAACTGCACCCAAATATATTTTTACACATGACATGACACAAGGCAAGATCTCACTCTCTTTCCTTCTATCTGTTAGTCGTTTTCTGGCTTTCTCTCGCTATATATTGTCTTTATCTACCTGTCCATACTCTCTCTCTCTATCTCTCTCTCTCTCTCTCTCTCTCTCTCTCTATATATATATATATATATATATATATATATATATATATATATATATATATATATATATATAAGAAAACATTTTTACAGAAATATATAAATATATATATATGTATATATATATGCATGTATATATATGTAAGATGCTTACGTCCAGTCTTAAGAGAAAATGGACACTCCTGTAAGATTATTTGTGCGTGTAATTGTGGGGCAAGGGTTGCGCAATCGCAACCACACGTCTATTGAATCGGCATTGCTTGAGTCCAGTGCCAAGAAGAGGCCCGAGACTGACTAGAAACCATACCAAAAAAAGCGAAAAGCAGATACATATATCTATATATATATGCGTGTGATCGTTTATGTATATTCATGTTTATTTAATTTATTTTATTATATATTTTTTTTAATTTATTTATTTGTTTGTTTAAACCTAATCCTATAGTTGGATGAAACGCAGAATATTCAGTGTAGCTTAATCGCCATATATATTTTATAAATTACTAACTAGCTCTACCTACGTATTGAGCACTCTTGAAGTAAATACTTAAAGTTTACGCATAAATCTAAACTTTCGTATAGTAAATTTATGTGAATAAATGAAATAGTTATATATATATATATATATATATATATATATATATATATATATATATATGTATGACATGTACATACATAGATACGTAGAGAGAAATATATAGGTAGATACAGAGATAGATGGATATATATATATATATATATACAGATTGATATAGATAGATACATAGAGACAAACAAGTACATAAGTGTAGATGATTACATAAATATCGAACCACATTGAATAGATCGAGACAAATATATATATGTATATATATATATATATATATATATATATATATATATATATGGGAGTATTTCTCGATGTATCATTGCGCTTGCATTCTATATGTTCTTGCATTTTATTTCACACATGTCCCTCACTCTCTCTCCATCTCTCTCTCTCCGTCTCTCTCTCTCTTTCTTTCTCCTAGTTTACATTCTTTTTTCTTTCTCTAACTCTCTTTTTGTACCTCCCTCTCGTTCTTGCTCCGTCTATATGTCCTTTTATATCATTCCTTATCTCTCTCACACATACTCTCTCTCTCTATCTCTTTCTCTCTCTCTCTATGCCTTTCTCTCTCTCTTTCTTTATCCCCCGTTCTCATATCCTATCCAGTTATGTCTTTATATTTCTCTCGCGGCTTTTCAGTTCCTTTATTGTTTTTCCAACAAATCTCATCTCTATTTCTCTTTGTATTTCCTTTTCTTGTCTTCCTTTATTTTCTCTTCTCAATCTCCCACGCTCTCTTCTCACCAATCCCCCATCTTTCTTTCTCCCCCACCCCCCAAGCTCTCACTTTCTTCTCATTTATTTCCTTTCAATTATTTCCTTCTCTCGCTCTCTTCTTCTTCTCCCCCCACCCTTCCTCAAAAATTTTTTCTCTCACTAACTTTTTTCAGAATACATGATTCTCCAATTCAGAACATTAATAAAACACATTCTTACAAAGCACGCGTGCATTACCTGTGAAAATATGAACTTTTTAGTATTAGACTTTCCATAATTAAAGAAGGAACTAAAAATATATATTCAATCCAATAAATGAACGTTTTTCGCACCCTCTCTTTAAATGCCAGCGAATTTTTTCCAATTGGGTACAAGTAGACTTTCTCTCGTTTAATGTTTGGTAAGCAAAATATTTCATGATGATTGCCACGTCTTGTCAGACGAGTGCCACTCCCTCAGACATTTAAAATCCATGAGCCCAAATGTCTGAGGGAGTATCTATACAAATATGATGTTACAGAGTCTTTGCTTTGTACGACAGCTAAGTGTCTCTCTCGGTTCAAACTGTTGAGATCCAGCAACAAGTAAGAGCAAGATAGCCAGCAACAAATTAAACTGCAGACCAGCTTAATGCGGGTACTGGTATTCCGCTTTATGGTTTTTTAAATCAGAGATTTGCTTCTCCTAGAAAGGTTGCCTTCATCACGGCTTACGGGAGCCCTCTCTACCCCAATACACATATACACACACACAAATATACACGGTGTTAGTTGGCCGTTGACCCAGAAAAAGAGTCCATTCGCCCTTTGGAAGGTCTTGTTTTTAATCTTTCAGGGAGACTAGCCGCCCTCCTCACCAAACAAGTCTGGTGGGGGAACCAGTTTAGTCGCCGGTGACCCGACCATGAGGCAGGTAGTACTGGGTTACATGGTACCAGTAGCATATGACATGACCTGACATAAAAAAAATATTTCATACATACATACATACATACATACATACACACACACACACACACACACACACATATATATATATATATATATATATATATAAATATATATAAAGAGGTCTGTCTTTACTATAACCTTTATGCAAATATTACGCAAGTATAAATCATGTAGAATATCTGCATGAATATAATTACACGTAATAGTTAACTAATTGATGATCATCCTATGAGAAAACTGAAAAAAATAATGGGGAATTTATTAAAATGAATGTTTAAAAGAATATGCAAATTAGCTAGTTTTTTTTTTCAGATAAATGCAAATCCACAACCCATCTATAAAAAAGTTGTATTTTCTTTTTAAATAAATAGAAATAAGGGGTTTTTATATGAATATCAATACACACACACAAAACACACACACAAAACACACACGCAAAACACACACACACATTTATAGGAGTATGGTTATAACCACACGAGAGACATTCCAAAATTGTTTTTATTCCACCCTAATGGATCAGAGAGGATTTAAAATTACACTTTTATCGTGAATGAACCTATACCTGACCTGAAAGGTTTATTCCTCCGTCACTCGTTTTAATAGTACCACTCCCGTCTTAATAACTCTTCAATGTTTTTGTTTTTGATTAAAAAAAAAAATATATATATATATATAGGAGGCCTTACTTGTGGAACCACCCTCGTACTTTGAGATTAAGTACGATTAGTTTCTAAACTGTAAGGATTATAAATGTGACGACGTTATTTATAAACGTGATACACTTTAAATTACAAAGGCTACCACATTTTTATTGTATTCCACGATCTGGAGACTCTTGTTGACACAGTGAGTCGAGATCGTCAGCTGTGTTGAAAATTTAAAATAATTTTTCAGCAGTTACACCCGATAACTGAGAATTAAGATAGGGAAAGCGGAAGAGACTCGGGGCGGTTTTCCATTGTCGTCAACGTTAAGCGTTCCTCTATCACCGCCTGCGACCTCTCCACGTCCATCATTGACCTTCTCTAAACGTGTGCCCGGATGCATCTGTACGGTTCGAGAATAAATCCTGTGGAAGGTAGAATACACGGATGACACCGCCCGGTGTTATATAACGGATGCGCCGAAGAAGAGAGCGCCCGGAGGCAAAAGTCTTGCACCAAACTAGGACACGTACAAAGATTGAATGCAAGGAGAGTAACCTTTACACCGGGTGTGTAGATGAGGTCATCGGGTGCGTTAAAGAAGACGCATGCGCATAAAGGTCATGTAAAGAACTGAGGGTGCATTAGAAAAAGAAGAGGAAAAAAACAGTATCGTTTTTTTTTGTTGTTTCTTTGCCACAAACCAACGAAGTTTATTAAAAGAAATCAGTTTGTTTTCGTAATACTTTATTTTTGTTTACTAAATACGTTTTTATAAACGATTTTGTAAAACGATAAAGTTATCGCCCTAAAGACAACAACACTACAGTTTATTTTAAAACCGTTACTGAGAAAAATCAATCCAGATAACTTGATTATGTCGTAGAGCTGACATCTATTCAATGTAGCCGCTTTCAGACTCAATCACCGCCTGGATACAGGTACGAAACTGGGAGCATGCTTTTTCCGTAAGCGCCGGCAGAAACTCGTTGAATACTCGGCGGATCGCGACGAGTAGGTTGGTTTGCTTTTGTGGAGGTCATGTTGGTGATGTTCTCGACGTATGACCAGAGGGTTCAGCTCGAGGAAGGAGTGAGCCAGTAAAAAAATGGTACAAAGTCGTAACACGCCTTCTGAAGCCAACAAACTCCCAGTCCAATTCTCGAAACTTAAAGGTGAGATTTAGATCTAATATCTATGCTGACCACAGTCCATTAACGGTCCTTCTTGTGCTGGTGTAGTTTCTTTTTGGTTTCATTCCATATAGATTCGACTTTTTCAGGGAGTTGTATATGTCGTAAATGAACTTGTGTTAACTTTGTCCTTGAGATAGTTGGACAAAGAATTCCAATTCTTGAAAAAAAAAAAAAAAAAAAAATTAATGACTAACTTTAAACTTACGATCCTATGTAAAAAAAAATGTAATAAACTCAATAATAAAAAAAACCCCCGGTAATGTCAGAAACAACAGAAAATAAAGCTTTTGAAAAAACAAAAAAAAAACAAGAAATTAAATACAGATTTTTTTAAAAGTAAAAATGCGATAAACTAATTTTTGTTAACGTAATTATATATATTTACTTTCAGAACTGGAAATCTAACCTTCACTTGCTAAGGCTCGCTGGTGTTTTTTTTTGGGGGGGGGGGTTACCTGGGGTTCCTCGTCAATTGCGAACACTTAAGTGCCGCATACATCAAGTCAAATATACTCAATTCGTGGGATACTTTGTGACATGGAAAAAAACAATGATATTCCTTTATCTCCCCCTCTCTCTCCTTCTGCACACGCACGCACACACACGCACACACACATACACACACACACACACACACACACATATATATATGCACATATATATACATAAATGTGTATATATATATTTATGTATATATATATGTATGTATATATATATACATACACATATATATACATACATATATATATACATATATGTGTATATATATACATACACATATATATACATACATACATATATATACATATATGTGTATATATGTGCATATATATAGAGAGAGTAAGAAAGAGAGAGAGAGAGAGAGAAAGGGGGCGGTGAGAGAGATGCTTGTGCAGCTATTTCCACGGTGGAAGGCCATATTGCGTTCGATCTAATCAAATTAACATACATATGACAAGGTCAAAGACATTTTCCGCGTGCAGCTTCTGTTTTCCTGAACACATGATCTTATGCGCACCTCAAGAGGCGCATGTGCACTCATTCATTCAAACGCGTTTTATTAACTAATGTAGACATTTAGAGTCTATTCGATCCGCTTACCATGCTTTACAAAAACCAAAACCGCAAACAAATAACAATAAACACAATCATCATCTATATTTAATGTCCAATTCAGGAACTGCCATAGCTGGTGACCCGATAAATTTTTCGTTCCCCAACGGGAGATAATTCTGATTTTAGAAAGGCCCGTTTCATGGAAACTAAATTCACTTAATAATATTTGAATCCGCTAGAAAATACTGGTAAAAATTTAAATTTTATATCAAATGAAGACCCCTATTCTTGAGAATCTTTATATAAAATATAATAAGTACTGGATTTTTACATTAGTGGTGCATATGAGATGACGCCACAAAAAGTAGTGAAGAAATGATGAATGTGAGACGTGTGCAGGGCCAACGTTGCCTTCACATTTTTGCCAAGTTTCAGAAAAATCTAATGGATCGGGGCAAAAGTTATGGGGGTAAAAATGTGACTTTTTGTATTTTGGGGCATTTGTGACCCCTTTCCAGCTCCTGGCAACGCCGAATCCAAGTGCAGATGGACACACTGAGCAGTTTCATACATTCAGCACAATGGAAAACCGTTATATAGACATACATATCGAGTAATATGAAAAAAGAGCTAAAAAAAGCATGTTATTTTTAGCCCTAAAAGTCCCAGAGAGATGGGAACCAGAATTTAGCCAGGGACACCCATACTGAATTTATATTAAGAACAATGGCCTCCGCATTTTGGCCAAGTTTCAGGAAAATCTAATGGAGAGATCAAAATCTCATGGACGAAACAAACATTATGAGGAAAAATGTGTCATTTTTGGCCATTTTGGAACATTTTTGTCCTTTTTTGAGCCCCATGAGGACGCCGAATCCCAGTGTAAATCGATAACGGTGCAGTTTTTGGCCTTAACATGTATATTTGAGTTGATCACCATGAAAAATCACTATATAGTATATCATGGATATCAAGTTTTTGTTGAGAAATTTGAGAAAAAAAAAGCCTAAAAAAGGGCGTTTTTAGTCTCCGGGGACGCGAACCAGAATTTTGCTAGGGTCACTCATACTGGATTTATATTAAGAAGAATGGGCTCCACACTTTGGCCAAGTTTCAGAAAAATCTAATGGATGGGCCTATAGTTATGATGCAAAACGTGTCATTTTGGCCACTTTGGGGCATTTTTGACCTCTTTTGAGCCCCTAGGGCGCAACACGAATTTTTTGCACATCTATTTAATGAAATATAAATTGTGGCAAAATTTCAGAAAAAACTAATAGACGGTTATCTGGCAATCTTTCGGAATAACGGACGCACGCCACTGAATACATAGGCCCCTCTCTGATAAATCGGGGGACCAATAAGAACTTGGATTACTATATATATATATATATATATATATATATATATATATATATATATATATATATATATATATTGTGATGTTTTTTTTTCTAAGGGTTTTTATTTTCCCATTATAGGGGGTTAATTTGGGAAGATATTCCCCCCTCAGGCGGCCAGGAGAAAATGCCAGAAGATTCGCGAAAATCGATATTTTGACTATGTCTCCTTCCGTCAAGTAGGCTATTCAGATGGGGTATGAATTTATCTGACCTTCTCGACAAAAAGATGGGTTACAGGCTTGTATGATTGATCGTCGAAGGGCCCTAAGCGCTATAAGAGATGGTGAACGAAATAGATTTGAGAGGGCCTCCTTGTGCGATACCCGTCATGCAGAAATAAGAGTCATATATGATTTTCAGAATGAAAAGATTATTATTCTTATGTATTTTTTCTGCCATTTTATTATTATAGATGTAACAAACAAAACAATAAAAAAAAACAAAGGCTGGAAATGGTCGAATCAAAGTTTGAAGTTCACATAGGCAATATTATCAAAAAGTCATTTTTATCTTTCAGGGGGGGGGGTACTTCGTACACTCCCTGGGCATAGCAAATAAACAAACAAGAGAAGCAATAAGTAATCTCCGACAAACAAACAAACAAACAAATGTCGAGTTCTCTCCCTCGTCCTTTCTTTTTTTTTTTCTTCGGGGGGGGAATTATTACCGCCGCCGCCATCATCATCATCATCATCATCATCATCATCAGCAGCAGCAGCAGCAGCAGCAGCAGCATCTTATTCAGTTATTTTATTTTTGCGTGTGTGTGTGTGTGTGTGTGTGTGTGTGTGTGTACGAGAACAATAGGAATGGGAAATGAAGTCAAAAAACTATATTTTGGTGGATATAGATTGGTTCATTTATTCAATAAGGGAATACAAACAATTAGTTGGGAGATATAAGAGACTCTTTATGCCAAGGCATTTCGAAGCCTAATGCTTCTCATCAGAAGAGTAGAGAAGATGCTAGTAAACATAGTGGAGATGCGGCTTCTAGTGTGGGATTCATTAGGAACGAAATAGATCAATTAAAATTATAGATGATGTTGGGGGAAGCTTGTATAAGCTCCAAGGATACTTGTTGAGGTTTATATTGTCCAGATAAGTCTCCTCTTATAGAATTGAGCTCACTCTCTTCCTCTAACGCACTAAGCTATATATATATATATATATATATATATATATATATATATATATATATATATATATATATATATATATGCAACTGATTATGTCCGAATGTCGGATCTCCGCCTCCCAAAACAGATTTTCTACTCTCAGCTTGTTGAGGGAAAGCGTGCCCAGGGTGGCCAAAAGATGAGGTATAAGGACAACATCCAAGTAAATTTAAAGCGGTCTCACATGGACCTTGAGACATGGGAGGATGTGGCTGGGAGCAGGTTGGCATGGAGGAGCGCTGTCCACGAAGGTGCTGCGCTTTATAGCAGTGACCTAAATCAAGCTGCTGAGGATAAACGCAAGCATAGAAAGGACAGATTATCAACCAGGCACACCCGACCCCACCCCACCACCACTACCTTTATCTGCCCAAATTGCAAAAGAAAAATCGGGTCTAGGATTGGGCTCTATGCTCACCTGAAGACCCACAGAAGCCACAACGGAGGACAGTCTTACTCAGATACGAGTGACCGCCGATGATTATATATATATATATATATATATATATATATATATATATATATATATATATATATATATATATATATCAAGAAGTAAAATTCAAGTTTCCAAGTCAAAAGCTCCTGCAAACTTAAAAAGAATGCAAACATTAATCTTCAACAGATAAAAACGCTCAACACAACCAAAATAAGAAATAGAGCTTGTTATAAATGATAGGAATTAATAGCTGTAAATTATAATTTACAAGAATTTATTGTTTGACAGGATACTCAAAAAGAAATATTAATATGATATTTAAATTTATATATTTTTGAGCATTCTGTCGACCAATAAATTCTTTTAAATTATAATTTACAGTTTTCTCATGCGAGTATATGATTTATTCTAAAAATTGATTTTTGGTTTTTATTATTTATATGCATTTTCTGACATGTGGTTTAGTTTTGTTTGGTTGTTTTACTGCATATCAATCCTTTTCGGGTTATTTACTGCCGAATCCAGTTATTTTAGAAATAGTGTTAATTGTTTTTAAAAATTTAATTTAACATTATATAATCAAGTCTTAATGCTGCAATATTTGAAGGTATAAAGTTATTATATTTTTTACTAGAATATCTTGTCCTTTTCTTTTCCAGTTTTAACAATAAATCCTTGACTTTTCCATGTTTAAGCTAAATTATATTACTTTTCATGCTCGCATTTTTCTATTGTAATATATATATATATATATATATATATATATATATATATATATATATATATATATATAATTTACCCTTAGAATCAATGCAGTGCTCTTTCATAAAGAGGATTGAATATTTTCAATCGTACGTGTCGTAAATAATAATAAAAATATCAATAAATTACATTATTTACATTGCGGTACAATATCTTCCATTATTTGCCAAATATGGAAGACATAAAAATATCAAATATTGGGGTAAGAAAAGAACAACGTTTTTAAATACTTCCATATTCCAGAAAACTGCTTCCATCTTGAATGTGATTTTAAAAACGTTTCGGTCAATGTAACATCTGACTTTCTTCAGGTGTATCTTGTCGAACTTGGGAATTTGGACGGAATTTCGAGCGAAACCCTTTATTTACTTCACGGGGGTAACATGCTTTTGTTTTGTTTTTCCAAGTACTCCAACTTCGCCACAAGGTCCACAAGGTCCGCAAGGACCCGTGGCGCAGTAGTTAGAGTATTTGGAAAAATCAATTGTAAAAAGTGATATTCTCCTGAAGGTTGAAGGTTCAATCCTCAGTGTGGGCGACCTAAAAATACAATTGCGAATTACTTAGGAACTCTATCCAATCATGGCTGACGAACAAGAGCATGCTACCCTAGTGACGTAAATAAAGAGTTCCGCTCGGAATTCAGTCATAATTCCAGGTTTCGACAGAAACATTCCTGAGTTCGACAATATACACCTGAAGAAGCTCGGAGGTTACATCGACCGAAACGTTGTGAAAAATCACATTCAAGATGAGAACAGTATGATGAATCCAAATGATACGAATAACCAATCCACATCTCCCAAATTCAGAAACTCCATGTCTGAGCTTTAAAAATTGCCGTATATCATGTATGGGAATGTCCAGTTTCCTTTCTACATTGCAAATTAGGATTGGTTCTGTAGTTAGACCCCAAAAGATTTATTTTGTACCAATCTGATTTTTTTTACTTACGAGCCAAGGGGTTAACAGCCTTGGGTGACAAATCCCAAAGTTATTTGTTCGAGCTCATCGGCAGGTAGGACGATTTGTAAAATCTGTACTGATGGGTTTTTAAAAGAATAGTCGTGTCCATTGGTAAATAAGTAATGTTTCATTATTATCATGAAACTACACCCATAATAAAATATTGTTTTTATTCTATTGACATCTGATATAGAACACAGACACCACGATATTATTATGCAATCTTTGAACAGAACAGACCCTAACCCTAACCATGACCCTGACCCGGACAGAACAGGCAGTGAATTTTGCCCCTAATCCAAATGCCAATTTTTGGTTCGAGTTTCACGTTCGAAACAATAGCATAATCAGACGAAATAAATTTATTTTAGTATTACATCTTTGACAATCTGATGATCACATCATTTAGAAAAAATGTGGAGGGTGATAAAATACGCATACACATGACCTATCCCTAGCGGGTTATGAGAATTATTCCTTATAACCAATATCAACAATTTCGCCCCACTCCCTACCTGTGCCTAAATCTAAACGCAAATTCCATGAACAAAGCTTCTCTCTTAGAACTGCCCTGCTGTGAAACTTTGTTCCGATGACCTGCTTTCCAGCTGACTACATTATATCCGTGTTCAAGCCTAATGTAAACAAGTTCTTGTTAGAGCCGTCCCCTTAAATAATCAAATTATATCCAATTTCCATCACTAACGATGGTAAATGTTATCCTACGCTAAAGCCGAACACCGACTGCTCTAATTTGTTTTTTAGGGGTATTCGCGGTCGCTGACAACGAATCTGATAATCGAACCCTCCACAAATTTACCGGTATGAGCCCCTGGACCTTGGGACAATTTTGTGCCATTTCGCCGCCTTCAGTAGTGTTTTTCTTATATGATACGCTCGCGTGTGAACGGGCGTAGTGAAGTGTCCTATCACATCGCGTAGGAATCTTTCAAACAAGTTAAAAAAAAAATGGTTCATTTTTTTTTAAGTCTTACGTAGATTTTAATGCTTTTTAATTGATTTAAAAATAGTTTCCACGAGAGGTTTGCAAAAACATAAGCACCAAACACATTTTTATGTCCTTCATTCTTTTTTTCAGGGGGGGGGTATTCTGTTAACAGGTGCTTCTGCAGTTTAATTAACTGTTTTTCCGTAAGTAACGTGCTGACATCTACCATTTCACAAAGATTATGTTTACATTGGGGCGCGGGCGGGGAAGGGTGGTGGTGCAAGGGCGCGCGTGCCCCAGCACCACCACCGCCCCCGCCATGCAAACGGTAAATTTGCGGCGGGTTTTATTATCAGATTTGTTGTCAGCGACCACGAATACCTCTAAAAATCAAATTAGAGTGGTCGGTGTTCTGTTGTAGCGTAAGGTAACATTTACCCTCACGATTAATAAACTGATGTCCAGGTAACCACTGTGCTCTTATTAACTCGTATCCTCGAGTGGTCTCACGACCTTGATAAGTCGTGACTCCCTTGTAAAAAATATTTATTTATATTAATTATGGTTACGTGATCCTGCAAATTTTTTTCTCTCAGACTTGTGTGGCTCGCGAAAAGATTGAGCACATTGCAAGGACAGCTGTAAAGAATGTGATCTCCCTCTAACGTGCTAGAATATTACCCACACCTGAGAGTATCCTTTACTTCTGTGGCGTGACCGTCTCAGGAAGCGATACAACTCCCCATTTGGGGGAGATTGAGACCCCATAAACATTGAAGGCCGGATAATTATGCTGATATTGTCTGTTAAGCATTATTGGGGGTGCCCGGGCAGCAGCGGGTAACCTAGCTGAAAGGATAAATTTATTATGTTTTTGTAAAACATACATATAATTTTATTGTTGGAAAAATGATAAGGGATGTCATTTGGAAAGCAAGAACGAAATATAATTTCGTTCTTGGCTTGTCAAAACCTAGCCCAAGGACGTCTGGCTTTTGAGGTAAGGTCAGACGGGGTCAACCGGTTAACCCATGTGAGCAGGTGAATGAGATTTAGCTGTCATTACAGATTCTCAGATCGTGCGGGCATCGGGACGCCCCCCCCCCACCGGAGTGGCGTGTTGATCGATGATTGGTCTAGCGGTTTACTCCAATCGGCCCTTTTCCTCAATACATAAGCAAATGCCAGAGGAGCAGATTGGAGCCGAATCTCGAGAGAAAAACACTCACCCATAACGACGCCAACACCTCCTTTCGTCCATCGTCGCCACCGTAGAAAACGAAGAATAAGATTCCGGACTGTTTTCTGGTGTAACGAACAATTGTACATATGTAAACTCTTGTAAATTTCGTGTAATTAACTTTTAGTAGACTATAAACCCCTGCGTTTGTTTTCTTTTGACCTGCATGAGAAGCTAATTAATTTTCAGCGGACGCCGGCATCTTGAACTAACGACAAGGCATACGATACGGAATAATCTTACAAAGAAATCCCGGGAGACGGACGGTCACTACTACTGTAGCTTCCATGGGGTCAGGGGTCACATCTAGTGGCCGGTGACTGGGAGGCTTAACATTCCTACAAAATCATCATTTATCTATGCATGGAATATTTTTATCACATCTGATCTGGCGTATTTACAAATCATCTCGTCCTCTAAGACAGGATTACAAAAAGAGAGTCCCAACCCCAATAGGTCCCGCACTATCAATCAAACTCCCACCCCTGTCCCATCGCCGCAATATTGCTTCCCTGTGCCTGTTTTACAATTGCTTTAATAGAATATGCTCTGATAAACTCATAGCACTTCTCCCCGCACAATGTACATATTCCTGACAAACTCTTCAAGCAACAAAATCGCACCTCTTCACTTGAGATCACTAGATGCCGGAAAGCTTTTTATACTAGTAGTTTTTTTCCTTCGGACTGCTAGGCTTTGGAAATCCTTTCCTGTTTCCTGCTGCATTGACTGTACTGACCTGCAGAAGTATAAAAGTAATTTGAACAGATATCACGCCTCTCAACTCTTCACAATCAACTTTTAGACATGAAACATATTAATAGCTCCTTACGTGCAAGTGTCAATATGCCTTGTTTGGGGTACCAGAGTAAATAAATAGTTTTCGCTTGACTGTCGTATAAAATGCCTGTTTTGTTTGTTGTTTTTCATATGTTAACTGATGTGAATTATTGATGCCATTGTCGTTAGAGTCAAAGAAATCACTAACAAACAATACACATTTTTTTTACAAAGGGGTCACCACTTATCAAGACCCGTAGGCCACTCAAGGATAAGGGTTAATGAGTGCACGGTAGTCAATAAGACAATATCGTAGTAATCGTTAATAGTGGAAATTTGATCAATTGGATTACTTAAGAGTACGGCTTATCAAGAATTTGTTTACGTTGGACTTGAAGACGACGATATTGTAGTCAACTAAAAAGCAGGCAAACGGAAGGGGGTTCCACATGTGTGCAGTTCTAAGAAAGAAACTTTGTTCATGAAATCCACGTTTAGGTTTAGGCACAGATAAAGAGTGGCGGAAATTATTGATAGTGGTTTCAGCTAGACGAATGTTTTGGTTTTTCAACAGAGCCCAACGCTTCTTGCTAGATGTATTGCTTTCACCACAATGTAGAAACTCTATCTATCTACCCGCTGTCGATTACTCAGTTTAGTCTCAAGACAATGGACATCCCTGTAAGTGTAGCTGCGCATGAGGGAAGTATTGCGCAATCTCCCAACCATACCTATTCTGAATCAGCACTGGAGTCCGATGGAAGGGAGAAGTGCGAGGCGACTGAATACAATGCGAGATAAGCGGAGAGCACACACAGCACCTGGAATTCCCAAATGGTCACCCATTACAATGCTGACCAGGCTCAGTGTTGCTTAACTTCAGTGATCTAACGGTAACCGGTGTGCTGGCGAGAATTATGTGTAATCCTACAGAATATGAGAAGGACACGAACAGGTGACTTTTCTCAAGGGTGACCTGGAACTACGAAAGGCAGAGGCGTTTAGCTTCATAGGATATTATACATACCCACATGCCTGAATACATATAACACGTCATATTTCAAAATGGTTCCCCATATGTCCAGGCTCAACTTCTCTTAACTTATTTGATTTAATGAAAACCTATGTGAACATGATCATGCCGTATATATAGCATTCATCTGGCTATAACCATTTTCCCAGCCCTTTATCTGTGCCGAAATCTCAAGCTAAACGCCATGAACAAAGTTTCTTTCCTAGAATTGCCCAGCTATGGAACTGTTCTGCTATCCTGCATTTCGCCTGACTACAACATGGTCGGCTTCAAGTGTTATATAGGGGTTATATTTCAGAGAGAGAGAGATGGAGAGAGAGAGAGAGAGAGAGAGAGAGAGAGAAAGAGAGACGTATATTATATATTGGTTGTTGAGTGTACGTATTAGAGATAGAGAGACATCGCGTATATATAAAGAGGGAGCATTTTAATACAGAGACAGGAACATGCAATACACTGTGATGAGGGCAGATATATAAGAGAGATAGACATTTATACAGTTTACAGTCTATGAATCTTATCTATATATCTATAAAAGTGAACGTGCCTGTCTGTCTGTCTGTCTGTGTGTGTGTCTGCGTGTCTGTCTGTCTGTGTACATTTCCCTACGCAATAACTCTGTCAAATTTTAGTCTATAGACTCGAAATTTGAAATACCGGGTACTGAGATTTGGTAAAATCGATGTGACAGGTGTCAGCCAGAAATTTGGCTGTTAAGGGGTCAAATTTCAACGATTTGACCTTTAAGAACTCAACCAAACTCCTCCGACAATTTTGGGTTTAGACACTTGAAATTTTAGATATAGGTTCCTTGAACCTGGATCTAACTTAATAAAGTGATTTGAGCCCGAAACTATAAATTTTAAGGGGTCATAATAGGGGTCAAAGTTTTACAAAATTAACCATTTTTTTTGTTTTTTTGCTTTTTTTTGCACAGCATACACCTCTAAACACCCGAGCAACGCCGGGCACCCCTGCTAGTAACATATATTTTCTTAACATATTTAAATAACATATATTTTCTGAACATATTTAAATATTTTAGAGATCAGGATTATCAGTCTTTTATCACAAAGGGGGACAGTCATTATTTCTTGATACTGAGATAGACACATTACTTAGATGAGGGAGACACATTACTTAGATGAGAGAGACACATTACTTAGATGAGGGAGACACATTACTTAGATGGGTTTATACACAAAGTTTCACGATACTTTCGTTTGTAGAATGACAAAAATCAAGACAGCAGTTACAAAATGATGACGTCCTTTATTTCTTGACCGGTCAATGGTTTCACATCAAGGAATGCAAATTCATACATGATTTCAACTTCTAACCTTTCGCCTCCAAAGGTGGGTTCCTTCTCCCCAATGTCAGCTCTGTCTGACCCTCCTGTTGACTCTGTCTCGACGCTGCCCCAGCACTCTCTCGGCGCTCCTCGTCTCACTAAGCTAGCCAACTATATTAAGGACTCATCTTTTAGCCATGACGTCATTGTATGGCCAACACGTGCATATCGATCACATGCTTTCGTGTCTCGTTCTTTCCATGTCTGAGCATGTGCCCGACTCACGTGTCCTGAATTCACGCGCATACATATCTCCAACAAGAATTCTTTAACCTACTTTTTGGTCTAACCTATTTCTCAATATGTTTAACATTTGCTATTGTTCGTTTCAAATTCCTTATTCTAATTTCATTTTCATAAACAGAATTGAATCATCAAATTTCTTTCAATAACATTTCTAAACAACGAATTCCTTTTCAATAAACATATCTGTTATTTATTTTAAACTCTCCTGAATCTTAATTCCAAACCTTAGCTTCCCAGGTTCGAATTCTCGGACTATCCTATCTCATTTTTACTTCCTTACAAGAACAGGGGGTCTGTTCTCGTAAAACAAATCCAATGCCAACAAATTTTTGTTGAATCGTCCTCTTACATATTCAACTTCTACATAATTTCTATCACCGTGCACGCATAAATCCTTATCTTCGGGTGGCCTTCCGGTCTTGATAAATAAGGATACCTCTGCAAAAAAAAAAATAGAGATACATTCGGTAAAATTTAGTTTAATTAACAATTAATTATACCAATAAAACCGAGTGCATATGAGCGCGTATGAAAATATCAGCAGTAGCCGAAGGACGGGTGGCAAGCGATTGTATTAGCAGTAGAAGCAGTGCTTGAACGCGTATGCAAATTAGGAAGTGTGCGTGAATTGGCGTCTAGAGAAAAAGGACACCACATGGTTGGGGAGAAAAAAAGTCGACGTCGAAGAAAATGGCCGTGTAAAATGTAGGAAGTACTAAGATTGCGATCGCAAAAGCTGGACGTATAAGAAATGGCTGTCTACGGCTGGTGTGTAGAGAAGCAGACGCCGAAGAGTTTTAAAGCGGATGTCAAGGCGAGGAGAAAAAAACAACGGTAATAAACGACTTAAGAAAGAAAGGCATATTCAGATTTCCTATCTATTTATTGCTTGCTTATTTTCGCCAGTGCTGGGTGACGTGTGGCTCCGGCGTAATAGCCATGTTACACTAAGTTATGAAACTTAGTCTTAGTGACACTCAATATGGTTTCTGCTCTGCAAGATCTACCGCAGATGTGCTGACGGTTATATCCCACAGGATTAGTGAATCTCTTGATAAAGGCTTCCTTTCTAGGGCAATTGCTCTTGACATATCAAAGGCCTTCGACAAGGTATGGCATAAGGGTCTACTTCACAAGATTTCCAGCTACGGTATTACTGGAAATGTTTTCTCAATCATTAAATCATTTCTCTCCGATAGGCTCATAAGAGTAGTGGTAGATGGACAAAAATCAGAGGCCTGCAATATAAATGCTGGAGTCCCTCAGGGGTCAATCCTAGGCCCAACTCTCTTCCTGATCTACATCAATGACCTCCTTAAACACATACTTAAATCATTCGTTGACATCTATGCTGATGACACGACCATCTACGGCAACACATCAAAGGCTGTAAATGACAAAGTTCTCTCTGATTCTCTCTTCCTCTGATCTCGCGCGCATTGTTCAGTGGGGGAAGATGTGGCTGGTTACCTTTAATGCATCCAAAACCAAACTCCTATCCTTACATCATCAACGTTCTGATCCCCATCTGGCATCAATTGGGATGGATGGCTCTCGTCTGGGTGAGGCCCCGTGTTTTGACAAGCTTCTTGGATTGACCTTTACTCCTGATCTGAAATGGAACACGTACATCAAGTCTGTTGCCAAGCTCGCTGGAAAGATGGTGGGGTCCTTCTACCGCTCCAGAAGATATCTCACTACTGATGCAATTCTCTATCTATATAAAAGCCAAGTACGTCCAAGGATGGAATACTGTTGCCATATCTGGGCAGGAGCTGCTAAAAACAGCCTATCATGCCTTGACAGAGTACAAAATAGACCTCTGTGGCTTAGTGGGGGATGCCCTTTTATCTACCCTGCAACCTCTCTCCCACGGAAGAGACGTTGCGAGCATATCCTTGTTTTATCGTTATTTGCATGGCAGGTGCTCGTCCGAACTCCTATCTCTGGTCTCCCTCGCCAATCTTTCACGAAAAACACCCGTCTAGCTAAATCCACTGTGAAAAATTTCCCCCACTCTATATCTGTGCCTAAATCAAAACGCGGATTCCATGAACAAAGCTTCTTTCTTAGAACTGCACGCCTGTGGAACTCTGTTCCGTCTGCCTGCTTCCCACCTGACTACAACCTGGATGTCTTCTAGTCCAATGTTAACAAATTCCTAATGAACCGCCCCCTTAAGTAAACACTTCATCAAATCTCCACACTAACGTAATGTACTTGCAATGACCCTTATCCCTGAGTGGCTTCCGGGCCTTGATAAGTGGTGATCACTGTGTAAAAAAAAGAAAAGAAAAAATCATAATGCATAATATAGTACCGATAACAAGGGCTGTGTTGCATACCGGGGTCTTTTTAGATGACGAATATTATATAGTTGAGTGTTCATATTGGAGAGAGAGATATCGGGTACATTTTAAAGAGAGATTGGGACATGTAATACACGATGAGATACGTTTATACCTTTTTCAGTTCTGCTGTTATTTCTTCTTAACACATATATTGGGAGAGGGGTGAGTTATCAGTTCTTTTATCACAGGAGGAGACATTCATTACTTCTTGATAGAGAGGGAGACACATTTCTTAAGATGATGGAGAGACACATTACTTAAAGATAGGGGTTATACAATGTTCATTATTAAGATGAGTGTGGGAACAAAGTTCATATAAATACAATTTCACTTTACTTTTGTTTCTTGAAAATAACACAACACAAGACGCAGTTACAAAATGATGATGTTCCTTTATTTCTTCGACCGGTCAATGAATCCAGAAATTGAAAGTCATTACATGATTACATCTGATAACCCTTCGCTTCCAAAGGGGGATTTCGATCCAGACTCGCCTCTCTCTTCCCTGTTCTCCGTCTGTCCGACTCGGTCATGGACTATGTCTAAAACTAGCCCTATATTGAGAATTCATTTCTCAGCCATGACGTCATCGCATGGCCAAAAACGTAGCTTGAACATCCCTCACATATGTCGTTCGCCTCATGTCCGAGAATCTTCTCGACTCACGTGGTCCTGAACTCGCGTGCACTGTTCACACATGTCCGCAAACAAGAATTCTCTAACCTATTTTCGGCCTAACCTATTTGTCAATATGTAAAATTTGCTATTGTTCGTTTTTCTAACTGACCTTGTTTCGATTCAATTTTCATAAACAGAATTGGATCATCAAATTCCTTTTCAAACAAATATATCTGCTATTTTATATTAAAACTAAACAATGGGAATTCCTTTCTGAATCTTAATTCCACTCCTAGCTTTCCAGGTTCGAATTCTCGGTCTATCCTATCTAATTTTTACTTACTTACAAGAAAAGGGGGCCTGTTCTTGTAACAGATGTAACAACAGAACATTCTTTTCATTCTTTTGACTCTCGGGTATATATCCGACACAGTTAAACTGCTCCCTCTTGCCAAACTTTAACGTAAAACACTCGTCTAGCCAAAACCACTATCAACAATTTCCCACACTCCTTGTCTATGCCTAAATCTAAATGCAGATTCCATGAACAAAGCTTCTTTCTTAGAGCTGCACGTCTATGGAACTCTCTTTCGGATTGCCTGCTTTCCAGCTGATTACAATCTGATTGTTTTCAAGTCCAATGTAAATAAGTTCTTGATAAACCGTCCTCCTAAGTAATCCAATCTACAAAATTCCCACTACTTATGTTTACTATGCTATAATCACATTGACTAATATATACCCATTAACCCTTATCCTTGAGTGGTCTCCAGGCCTTGGTGAGTGGTGATTGTTGTGTAAAAAAACAAAAAAAAACACACTCAATTCAACCGTGAACCACATCAGTCTAGAAAAAACATATAAGATATTAACAAATATATACTCAAGAGTCAAAACACTGAAAGGAATATGCTGTTGTCACAGCCCTACTGATAACACATATGACTTGGATGTATACCTGATCTGTTGTGAAAATGGTCCTAAGCTTATTTTTTACTAGAAACTTGTGTCCCATGGTCAGACGTAGCCAATCGATTTAATGACCTATCATCAAGCACCAAAAGGGGT
>NC_136507.1:78607544-78612544 GCF_053919585.1 Euprymna scolopes
TATATATATATAGCAAACATTTAACCACTTTTAACCATTAATTTTGCATAAAGCACTTATGTTAAGTCAAGTGGTTCAAACTTTTTCTCGTTTTTAGTAATATTAAAAGTTTATTGAATATAAGTTTCTCTCTTATTTACTTACCATATATATATATATATATATATATATATATATATATATATATATATATATATATATATATATATATATATGCGATGGAAATATGGTTTGGGGCATATTTTATTTAATAATGCCCCACCCCCGTCTTATATTTTTTCTTAATCGTTATCAACCTCGATTCGAGTAAAGTTCGAAACCGGTCAGCTATCTTTTCTACTTTTATTTTTTAACTAGCAATTCAGCCCAGATTTGCTAGGGCCCTATGTACTGTTCATATTTGCCCTACGTGTGAATACACTTTATGTGAGATTTCAAATGTTTAGACTAAAACTTGTCTGAGTAATTTCGTAGAGACCGCTAAGGTCATTTTTTAAAACTTTGACCCTAATTTTGATCCCTTAACATTTATTATTTTGGACTGAAGTCGAAGTACAAAGTTTTACCCATGTTCAAGTTACCTACATCTAAAATTTAAAGTCTTTAGACGCAAAATTGGCGGAGGAATTTGGTAGAATCTGCAAAGGTCAACTCTTTCAATTTTGACATTTTGGCAGCCAAATTTTCGCCCCCAACTGATTAAAATGCTTGCCGCATATCTGAATACCCGTTATGTATAAATTTCAAATGTTTAGACCAAAAATTGGTTGAGTAGTTTGCTAGAAACTGCAAAGGTATAATCCTTTAAACTTTAACCCCTTGGCAACTCAGATTTTCGACCCAAACCGATTAAAAAGCTTGCGCGATCTCTGAATACACTTTTTGTAAAATTTCAAATGTTTAGACCAGAAATTGGTCTAACGTGATATTGTAAACAAACGCAAACGAAACTTGATGAACATTATTATTATTATTATTATTATTATTATTATTATTATTATTATTATTTATTTTTTTTCGGAATTAGTTCAAACGGCAAAGTATTCTTCGTAATATATAATATTCGATAGGGGATTGATTCTATAATAATACATACGCAATCTGCATACATTAAAATATCGTGGTTAACCGTATTTTGCGACCAGGTAACGCTGGGCGTCCAGCTAGTATATATATATATATATATATATATATATATATATATATATATATATATGTGTGTGTGTAAATATTCTTTTGTGTATATGCATTTTGTTGTGTGTCTCTGTTCTATTGTTATTCATCAAGTATGAACGCATGCGTACCTTTGTTTCTGTACGTCCCCAGTACGCAGACCCCCGTCGGTGGACGCCCACGAGAACGCCTTCTCCCTTCCCTCATTGCCTTCTATTCCACATTGTTTCGGGAAGGGGGCATTGAATTCATTTCGCTTCATCAGTCGATTGTTCTACGATTATTCTTACGAAAATAATACGTGCAAATGTGTAATTGTTCCAAAGGCCTCGATACGCCAACACACGATTGCACGTATAGTACACTTCCATATCTCGTATAACATGTGTCTGCGCTCGTGAGTGTGCACAATGTACCCAGTTACCCCGATATTTCTATAACGACAGAAAGCAGTCTTATTTATAGTTTACCGCTGATTACTCAATGACTGAGTTAACGTAAATAATACACACACATATATATATATATATATATATATATATATATATATATATATATATAGATAGATAGATATATAGATATACATAAGTATATATATACATATATATATACATATATATAATATATACATATATATATATATATATGATGATTGCAACGTCTTGTCAGACGAGTGCCACTCCCTCAGACATTTAAAATCCATGAGCTCAAATGTCTGAGGGAGTATCTACACAAGGATGATGTTACAGAGTCTTAGCTTTGTACGACAGCTAAGTCTCTCTCTCGGTTCAAAATGTTGAGATCCAGCAACAAGCAAGAACAAGATAGCCAGCAACAAATTAAACTGCAGACCAGCATAATGCGGGTACTGGTCTTCCGCTTTATGTTTTTTTTAAATCAGAGATTTGCTTCTCCTAGAAAGGTTGCCTTCACTACGGCTTACGGGAGCTCTCTCTACCCCAATACACACACACACTCACACACACACCCACATATATATTTACATATCTATATACATATATATACATATATATATATATATACATATATATATAAATATATATATAATATATATACATATATATATAATAGATTCACTGATTGATATAATAATTAAGTGACAGATTTTGAGCTACGAAACAGATACTGTCAAGAATTGTAAAAAGTCAACTGAATTATAGGAATAAATTATAAGATGGTCAACATCATGAACTTTGGAATACAGTCTTTTGTCATTTACTCACTACATATATATATATATATATATATATATATATATATATAAACTATTTCATTTACTCACATAAAATTAATATACGAAAGTATAGATTTATGCGTAAACTTTAAGTATTTACTTCAAAAGTGCTCAATACGTAGGTAGAGCTAGTTAGTAATTCATAAAATATATATTGCGATTAAGCTACACTGAATATTCTGCGTTTCATCCACTATAGGATTCGTCAGGCATATTCTGCGTTTCATCCACTATAGGATTCGTCAGGCATAAGCCTGACGAATCCTTTAGTGGATGAAACGCAGAATATTCAGTGTAGCTTAATCGCCATATATATTTTATAAATTACTATATATATATATATATATATATATATATATATATATATATATATATATATATATATATAAACGGCTATACATCGGTCTGTCGGCTGTCTGTCTCCATATTTTCAAACTCTATCTTCACCGAAATTAAAACTCGTAAAGACGCACTAGGAGACTCAAATGATTGGATTTTTTACGAGTCGTTCTCTTATAGGCTTTTAGCCGGTAACAATAGTTTTTAAGCGGTCAAAAATTGGCCAAACGCGAAAAAAATCGTTAAATATTTTGTGCATTCATCTTAGTTTATTTTTTCATTAAAATTTTTTTTTATCAGCTTATATGCGTGTCACGTTGGTACAGTGGAAACAGACATAGCACTGTATTCTACAGTTTTGATTCTAGCTGATGGCACCTAACTACTTTTGAAATCAATTCTATAATGATATATACAATCTGGACAAAATCATATTAAGCGCCACTCTCGCTAATGTGTATATATATATATATATATATATATATATATGTATATATATATATATATATATATATATATATATATATATATATATATATATATATATATATATATATTTAAAAGAGTGTAGCCATCAACAATTGTGGGTTTTTTTAAAGGTTTCCATCATATTTTTATTTTAAAATATTTTTATAACGCGTTTCGAGCTTAGGGTGTGCTCTCTTCAGATATTTTCGTAAAAAGTTTTTCTTTAAAATGGGAGTTTGTAGATATGCCTCCGCTGATATTAAATATGTTTTTCAGACTGATGCTATGCGTGTGTTCAGTGTTCAGACATTCTGTCTCCAACTGTAAGTGTTCACAGTGTCGGTCAAAGTTAGTTTCAAAGAGTGTTTTTTAGTCCATATGGTGAAGGTTTTTATGGCTTTTTTAGGGTTCTTTTTAAAGACTTTCTTTCCCCATGTATAGCATACACTCACACACAATCACATACGCATACATATACATTCATGTACATGTACACATGCACACGCACACGTACGCAGGCACACACACATACACACACGTACATACATAGAAATATATGCAGGAGCATACATATATACACATATACACATACATACCCACCTACACACTCACACACGTACTCGCATACATCCACTGCTAACAATTATTTTTATTTTTTTATTTTTATATATATATTTTATTTTTATATATATATATATAAAAATATATATATATATATTTTTCCCCCCTTTTTTTTTTCTTCCAACCAAAACACGCATGTATATATGCGCTTAATCATTCAGACATACGTACACGCACCCACACACACACAAGTCAGATGGAGAATAGGTAGAAGATATATATACACACACATACACGCACATACACACATATATGTACACACATATATGTATGTGCACATACACTCACAAACATCCACATACTATGTAGGCACACACACATACACACACACATGCACACACACAGACATATGCAGGGGCTCACACATACGCGTATATCCATATCCACACGAACACATTTACCCACTCATACATGTGCATACATATGTATATATATACATACACACACATACATACGGATGTGTATACACTAATCCACCCATATATATATATATGGGCACATGCACTCACAATCTCACACACACACATACATATTCATACATTCCACCTTATGTATATATTGGTTGAAGTTTCCTTTCCAATCCAAGCACATATGCATACATGGATTCGATCACCCAAACATAAGTGCACGTATACATACAAACAAGATGTAGCATAGATAACAGATGATATATAATTATACACACACGCATACACAATCATATTTGCACACCCACGCACACACATATACACACGCACACACGCACACACGCGCGCACATACACATACATACGTTTAATTTCTAGTTGTTTGTTTAGTTAAGAGAAATGGTACTGTACTGGGTATGGGCGCGCGCACCCGCGAAAGTGTGCGTGTGCCTTATTGTGCTTTTTTGTTGTTTCGTGTGTGAGGGTGCACACCTACCCAAGCATGCATGCGTGTAAGTGTATTTTGTGTTTTGCCTATTTATGTGTATAATTATGGAGAGATGTTTAAGGCGGGGTTAAACTTTGCTATGAAGTTTTTTTCTTGTGTTAGCAAGTAGAAGTAGTTGTCAGTTTGGAAGATGGGCATTATCTCGAATCTGCCTCCACTGCATGTGTGTATATGTTGTGATACATGTAGGTGTCTATTTTCCGCGATTTTGATGTTGGATCGGTGTAGGG
>NC_136507.1:78617544-78630044 GCF_053919585.1 Euprymna scolopes
TTATTTTGTTATACGGCATATCAACCCTATTGGAGTTATTTAATGTCGAAATGAATCATTTTGATAAAAGTTGCCATGTATATTATTTAATGGGAATTCATTATTGAGATGAGTATTATTTATTTATTGCGGACTATTATTCTCATCTTTCTTAATTGTTGTTTCATAACGTTTCAGCCAACGTTTCCTCTGGCCTTCGTCAGGTGGTGACCGCGACGGTATAGAAACTCCAAATCTCCTAACTGCATTCTCAGCAATTACTGCTTACCAACAACTATGGATGGCAGTAATTGTTGAGAATGCAGTTAGGAGATTCGGAGTTCCTATCCCGTCGCGGTTATCACCTGACGAAGGCCAAATGAACAGTTGGCCGAAACGTCGTGAAACAACATCTACGAAAGATGAGGATAATAGTCCACAATAAATACAATAAATAAAATTTCCATTCTTCAATTTCTTTAAATCTTTTGATATTTATTCATGACGTTTGGTTTGGTTTGTATATAGAGAAAAAATTGTTTTCGTTTTTGATTCTACAGAAAATTATTGAGTTTTGCAAAGGCAAAGGAAAAAAAAACCCAATAAAATTGATGTTTGGTGTATTTAACTCAGTAAGCCGATATCTTCAGGCAGCTGTATCAGGTATCTAAAATGGTATGTATCAGCGATCGGTGCGAGTAGTCAAATGAATGGCGCGAGTTTGCTAACTTATGAGGCCGATTTATTATAGACATTGGCTTTAAAGACAATCTTCTTATTGCCTTCAAGGAATATGTTCCGTGGTAATACATTCCACAGAACTCTTGTTTGACTATAGAAAAAAAAAATCCATCTTCAGTTGTGGTAGTAAGATGGATTATTGCTCAGAATGTCTTATGAGGAATCAGGGTTCAGTTTCGCATATTCTATGGAAATAACAATATTAGAGTGTAGTATCTGTTCTGAACTGCACTTCACCTTTTCTGTTCTCAATCACTGGATGAGAAATCCTTCATGACTGAAATAAAGTTTATTTTTGTTCCTATCCAGAATGCCCCTTTTTGGGGAGCTGGATTTTCCCCCACATTAAAAATCGACATTATATCTAACTCTGCCCTCGTGGGAAGGCAAGTGAATAGGAACAATAAATTAGAGAAAGAGTAGCAGTGTCTCTTCTGTGAAAAAAAAAACAAAAAAAAAAACAGGCTGTATACGGTATCCAACTATGAAGAACGCGCTTACAGATTGGAGTTGCGGTCACCATGTGGGGGTCCCAATACGAAATAATGAAAACTGGTACGATTTTCTGTAGTGGAAATATAACACAATTTAATATGTTGCTGTGATGAAGATAGAATGTCGGCCTCACTGTCTACCAATGTTTTCACAATACATACTTAAAAGAAAACGACACATGCATATCCCCTTCTTCCGTCTTTCAAGATCGTTCCAAGTAGCAATATATGACACTGTTGTTGACAGGCATCCATTGCTGCAATTCTTCTCGACTCTTTGGAAACCACATGTGTCGGAATAAATTAACTACCGCCCGTAAGGAATCCGTCACGTGTCGCATTCATCGACGATTACGAATTTGCCAAATTGACATTATTAATCTTTACAAAAATAAGCGTTTCTTTATCAGACGGGTCCTCATGACTCTGATGAGGAATGCCGTCCGCTAATCTCTAAGTTGGTTTGTTGGTCATGTTTCAGTCGTAAATTTGGTACTTATCCATTACTAGCTGGACGCCCGGCGTTTCCCGGTCGTACAATATATTTTAACTTTATTTTTTTTACATGGGGATCATCACTTATCAAGGCCCGTAAGCCACTCGGGGATAAGGGTTATTTTGTGTACAATAATCAATGGGATAATATCGTAGTAATAGTTGGTATTGGATATTTGATAAAGCGTCTGACTTAAGGGGGCGATTAATCAGGAATTTGTTTATGTTGGACTTAACGACGTCCAAGTTGTAGTCAGGTGGGAAACAGGCAAACGGAAGAGAGTTCCACAGGCGTGCACTTCTCAGAGAAAAGTTATGTTCATGGAATCTACGTCTTGATTTAGGCACAGATAAAGAGTGGGGGAAATTACTGACAGTGGTTTTAGCTAGACAGGTGTTTTTCGTGAAGGATTGGCGAGGGGGGCAGAGATTGGAGCTCGGACGAGCACTTGCCATGGAAATAACGATAAAACAAAGATAGGCTCGCAACGTCTCTTCTGTGGGAGAGAGGTTGCAGGGAAGAGAAGAGAGCATCCCCCACTAAGTCACGAAGTCTATTTTGTACTTTGTCAAGGCAGGATAGGCTGTTTTTTGAAGCTCCAGCCGAGATGTGACAGCAGTACTCCATCTTTGGACGTACTTGGCTTTTATAGAAATAGAGAATTGCATCAGTAGTGAGATATCTTCTGGAGCGGTAGAAGGATCTTTATGCAAATTGCGTATGTATTATTATAGAATACATCCTCTGTTGATTATTATATATTAAGAGGTATAATTTGCTCGGTGGACAAATTTGCAAAAAAAAAAAAAAAAAGAAAGAAAGAAAAAAAATTAAAAAATAATAATGATAATGTCGTTCATCAAATTCTGTCTGTGTTTGTTTACAATATTACGTCAGCAAAAGTTAAAATGAAATAGTAAGGAGCACCCGCGCTTGAACAGGTGATCATTCGATCTGTAGTCAATGCTCTCCTATTGAACTATATCTCCCGATGCTAAAAATTCTGTGTTTTTTAAGAAGAAATGCTAAAATTTTATTACCTCCTTTGCCGATGTGACGTAAAATATTCCCCTGTAAAAATTCTTCTATAAGAAAGACTATTTTTATGATCTGATTTATTTTCGATTTTCAGTACTTGGATGAATTTCTGTACAAAACATATCTAAGAACACTGCCAGCCATATCAATTGGTTTTTGTGAAATTTGCAAAAGATAAGCTAAACCGTTTCGGAACCTATGAGGAAGGAATTCACACACACAAAATGACTTTTACATAAAAGTAGAGATAGAGATTTGAGCCAGACTTTTTGTGACTTTGGCGTGGACGCGAACAACAATTGGCGGGAACTGAAGGAAAAAGTCGAGTGGTGATCGCAAACGCCGGGAAACTTAAATATCAACTGTGACTCAAAGTGTAAACAAAATGCAAAAAAAAAAAAAATTTTTTAAAAATTTAAAAAACCCTTAAATTTTATAAATGATTTTTTTTTTGTATTACTCTGGGGAAGTTTAAGCAAAAATGATTTACTGTTTATTTTTTATAAAAAGTGTCAATGTATTTTTTCCTTTTTTTTTGTTTTTCTAATGTTTATTTTTTTAACATTTTTTTTTTTTTTTTGCAAGAAGTCATAGCAAAGGAAAATTTATTTTTGTAGTTTTAATTAAATAAACAAAATTTTTTGTAGTTTTTTATGTTTTCATATAAAAAAGTAACGCTTTCTTCCTCTTTATACCCCCCAAATAATTACGTAAATACTTTAAAATTAAAAATAAAAAAAGAACAATTTTAACAAACTAATTCGCGTTTTTTTTGTATTGTTGTTTTTGCCGGCGATTCCCAACAGCTGTCATTGTGTCTGCGATCAATGTTCGGCTTTTCCTGTCGGTTCTCGTCCGCAGTCGGTTGTGCCCGCGCTGACATCACAAAATTCCAGATAAAATTATGTATCAATACCGTAAATTGTATCTTGCCAGGATTTGTTTCACCCCAAACAAAGAACATTACGACTTCGTACGTAAGGGGCTACAATTTGGGATCATGTATAACAGAGGGAATTGAGCAGTGAGATAATTGTTCACATTACATTTAAACTTCTGCATCTCAGTACAGTCACGGAAGCAGGAAACGGGAAGGGAATTCCAAAGTCTAGAAGTCCTAGGTAAGAAGCTATTAGAGTAGAAGGCTTTCCGTTATCCTTGTCACCACTTATCAAGGCCCGGAATCCACTTAGGGATAAGGTAATCGTAGTAATCGTTAATATTGGAGATTTGATAAAGTGTCTTACTTTAGGGAACAGTTCATCAGAAATTTGTTTATGTTGGACTTGAAGACATCCAAGTTGTAGTGAGGTGGGAAACAGGCAATCAGAAGAGAGTTCCGTAGACGTGCACTTCTAAGAAAGAAGCTTTGTTCATAGAATCTACGTCTTGGTTTAGGACCAGATAAAGAGTGGGGGACATTTTTGACAGAGGTTTCAGCTAGACGGGTGTTTATTCCGAGCCATGAAGTTGTTTTTGAAAGGAAAGCCTTTCTCCGATGATGCAGTGTTGATTTCTGAAGTCATGTCGTGGTTGGAGGACCAACCTGGGTGTTCTACAAAAACGGTCTCCAGAGCTGCATCAAACGATGGGGGAAATGCATAACTCTGGGTGGTTCCTATGTAGAGAAAGACTAATAACTGTGCCAAGTTCCCTTGCTCTACTGCTATGGAAAGTGGGTCAGGGGCATCACTTATTGCACGCCCCTCGTACAGTAATATATATATAGTAATATATATAGTAATATACAGTAATATATATATATATATAGTAATATATATAGTAATATATATAGTAATATATATAGTAATATACAGTAATATATATATATAGTAATATATATAGTAATATATATAGTAATATACAGTAATATATATATATATATAGTAATATATATAGTAATATATATATAGTAATATATATATAGTAATATATATAGTAATATATATATAGTAATATATATATATAGTAATATATATATAGTAATATATATAGTAATATATATAGTAATATATATAGTAATATACAGTAATATATATATAGTAATATATATAGTAATATATATAGTAATATACAGTAATATATATATATATATATATATATATATATAGTAATATATATAGTAATATATATATAGTAATATATATATAGTAATATATATAGTAATATATATAGTAATATACAGTAATATATATATATATATATAGTAATATATATAGTAATATATATAGTAATATATATAGTAATATATATAGTAATATACAGTAATATATATATATATATATATATATATATATAGTAATATATATAGTAATATATATATAGTAATATATATATAGTAATATATATAGTAATATATATAGTAATATACAGTAATATATATATATATATAGTAATATATATAGTAATATATATAGTAATATAAAGTAATATGAGGGTAAATCAAAAAGTTCTGAGACAAATTGAAGAAAAACTTTATTTATGGAAGTTGAAAACTTTATTTTTCTACATACGATCCGCCTAACTCAATACACTTCTGTAAGCGATGTTTCCATCGATAAATTCCTTCTTCATAAAATTCTGGAACTTGTCTAGTGAACAAGGTCACAATCTCTTTCTTTGCTCCAGTTATGGATTGAAATCTTATTCCTTTCAAATGTTCCTTCAGTTTTGGAAATAGGAAGAAATCACTAGGCGCTAAATCAGGACTATAGGGAGGGTGTGAAAGGATTTCCCAGCGAAACTCGCGTAAAATTGTTCTTACAGTCTTGGCCGTGTGTGCTGGAGCGTTGTCATGATGGAACAGAATTTGACGATGGAGCTTTCCTCGTCGTTTCTTAGCCAATGAAGTCTTCAGCTTTCTCAAAACTCCTTCGTAATAGCTTGCGGTGATAGTTTTCTGTCCTTCAAGAAAATCTAATAAAACGATTCCATCTTTATCCCAAAAAACAGTTGCCATTATTTTTTGAGCTGACCTTTCTGCTTTGAACTTGATAGGGCCTGCTGATCCTCTTGGTAACCATTGTTTAGACTGAACTTTGCTTTCAGGATCGTACAGGTAAATCCATGTTTCATCACCGGTTATGACCCGTTCAAAAAGTTTGCCTCATTTGCTTCAATTCTAGTCAGAAAGGCCAATGAAAGATCTGATCTCAGATTCAACTGATTCTGCTGCAACGCTTTAGGCACCAACGAGCAGAAAGCTTACTCAGACCAAGATCTTTTTTCAGAATTGAAAAGGTTGACCCAAATGAAATGTCAAGCTCCTTAGCAATCTCATTCACTGTTATTCTCCGATCTTCTTCAACAAAATTCCTGACAAGCTCGATGTTTTGAGCATTTTTTGATGTTGTAGGCCTACCTTCTCTTTGGTTATCTTGAAGATCATTCCTACCATCCTTGAATCGTCTGATCCAATGATAAACAACAGCTCTAGAAGGTGATGAGTCTCCATAAACATTTTGTAGAGCTTTAATGATTTCCGTCGGTTTCCATTCCAGTTTTGTTAGAAATTTAATGTTTGCACGAACTTCAAATTGGCTGATTTTGGACTGTCAAAAATTTAATATTATAAAGTATTATCTGAAAAAAAAAGAATAAAAGATTTAGAATGCTGTAACTTGTCAAATTTGTTGTTAAGTAATCAGTAGTGCAATTAAACCTTGTTTTGTTGCTCTATTTTCATTTAGATTGAATTTATATCACTTGTCTTAAAACTTTTTGATTTACCCTCGTATATATATATAGTAATATATATAGTAATATAAAGTAATATATATATAGTAATATAAAGTAATATATATATATATATAGTAACATACAGTAATATATATATATATATATATATATAGTAATATACAGTAATATATATAGTAATATACAGTAATATATATAGTAATATATATAGTAATAGATATCGTAAAATATATATATAGTAATATATAGTAATATATTGTAATATATAGTAATATACAGTAATATATAGTAATATACAGTAATATATATATAGATATAGTAATATATAGTAATATATATATATATAGTAATATACAGTAATATATATATAGATATAGTAATATATAGTAATATATATACAGTAATATATAGTAATATACAGCAATATTCAGTAAAATACAGTAATATATAAATAGTAATATACAGTAATATATATATAGTAATATACAGTAATATATATATAGTGATATACAGTAATACAAAAACATGAGGCAAAATAAACATTTTCCATTAAAAAAAATAGTCCACAGTTTTTTTCTTTAGAACTTCGTATGATAGAATATTTAAGGTTGCTGTTGTAAAATATATTTTCTTTGTATTTTTACTGATATATTTAACATGTATTTCTTTATCTATTTTTCTTTGCCAAATCTATAAACAAGCATTGAAAATAATCTAAAAAGTCTGGAGTCATGTCTCCCGTTGCTGTTATTTCAGATCATTTTAAATCATATTAGCAAATTTTAGTCTCCCCTCCATCAATGGCAGAGGCCTTGGAGAAAATATCAGATATTTTGTAATTCAAATGCAAAACTTACTTTGTAAAAATCTACTGATTGGTTGCTTATTTCTAAATGATTTTTTAAAAATTCCAAAAATAAGCTCTGTGCCACATTAAGGGAAAATGTCACATAATCTTCTACACAATTCAAACAATTATTTTTAAATTCTGACCAATAATCGCGGATATTCGGAACTTATAAAATTGCCAATACACACACACACACACACACACACACACACACACACATATATATATATATATATATATATATATATATATATATATATATATATATGTATACTTGTAGCCAAACGTAATAGTGAAATGCTCATATCTTTGGTTCTATGAGACGAAACTACATCAAAAATTGTGTTTTTACAGATTATAATACTATTCTATGGTTAAAATTTTATAACAATTGGTAAAAAGGAACCTATATTTTCAAACCAATAAAATATACCCAAATTTTCTTACATTTGTATATATACTAGCAGTTCAGCCTGGCTTTGCTCGGGCCCTATGTACTGTTTTTAATTTATGTGTATATGTATATATCAAAAATGTGCATATATACGGCAATGCTTTTATAATAGGCTTTTTAAAAACAATAGAGATAAGTTGGGAGAGACCGCAGAGGACAATTTTTTTTTAATTTGACCCCAATTTTGATCCCTAAACATTTATTGTTTCGGACTAAAATAAAATTTAATTTTTTGACCGATGTCAAAATAACCTAATCTAAAATTTCAAGTATTTAGACCGAAAATTGGCGGAGGAGTTTGGTAGAGTTTGCAAAGGTCTACTCTGTCAACTTTGAACTCTTGGCAGCCAACTTTTCGCCCAAAACTGATTCAAGAGCCTGCTGCATATCGTAATATCCTTTATGTAAAATTTCAAATGTTTAGAACCAAAATTGGCTTAGTCGTTTGCTAGAGACCGTAAAGATAAAATCATTTTAAGTTTGACCCCTTGGAAGCCAAATTTTCAGCAAAAACACGATTAAAAAACTTGCCCTATGTCTGAATACACTTTATGTAAAATTTCAAATGTTTAGACCCAAAATTGGCTGAGTAATTTGGTAGAGACCTCAGAGGTAATTTTTTTTTTAAGCGTTGACCCCAATTATGACCCCTTAACATTTATTGTTCATTTATTGGGTTCAAATCAAATTTAACATTTATGGGGTTCAAATCCAAATAACATTTATTGGGTTCAAATCAAATTTAACATTTATTGGGTTCAAATCAAATTATCAAGTTAGATCCATGCTCAATGAATGTATCTCTAAAATTTCAAGTGTTAAGACCCAAAATTGGCAGAGAAGTTTTGTAGATTTCTTAAAGGTCAAATCGTTGAAGTTTGACCTTAACAGCTACTATCGTCTACTAATATATTAAATGAAAGATGAGGAATAACATTATATATAATTTCATAATATCATTAGAATAATAAGTAAAACGGGAAAATTAAGAAAAATAAAAACCTCTTAAAACCAAGGCAGTTCGAAGCAAAATGCTTCTCATCAGAATAAGAGGAGGGGTCCAGAATTATACAAAATGCTTTCTTGCTCTCTGTCAGTGAAGGAGAAATCCTTCACGACTGAGACAATTTTTATTTTTGTTCCTTTTCTCCACATTAAAAAACGACCCTAGTCTCTAACTCTGCCCGTGGGGAGGCATTGTAAATAGGAACATTTAGATATGAAATCAAAATGAAGGAATAGGATAATATGGTAAAAAAAATAACACTGTGCAACAAATTTGAATTGAAAAAAAAGTACAAGACATATAAGACCTGTTTCGGTGTAAGAAAAGTATGCTGATTCCAAATCTGACATTTATTTCTCTGGATTAGGTACCATTTTCATGTACTTTATTATTAATTATTTTGAAAAAAAAAACACCGAATTCACCAGTTTAAACAACATTTGTCCTCTTAACTCTCTTGTGTAGAGTGTCATCATCCTTTTTTAAATTCCAGCAGTAGTCTGCCAACATACCAGTGTTCCATTTTCCTTTAAAACGTTTTTCTATTAATGAAATATCTTGATGGAACCTTTCGCCATGTTCATCACTCACATGGCCAAGATTCTCAGCAAAAAAATCCAAATGAGAGTGGAGCATATGAACTTTTAGAGACATGTTACATCCCATATCATGAAAATGATGCAATAGATCATTCACAACTTGCACATAGTCTTCTGAACGATGTTTTCCCAGGAATTTATCACAAACTTTCTTGAATGACTCAAAGGCACATTTTTCTTTTCTCGTGAGATGTGTGTTAAAAGTTAAAGTTAAAAGAAAATAGTATTGGTTTATTATTGCTTTCTGAATTAGAAAATTCTACTGTTTCATCACTGTAATGTTCATCCCCACTGCTTGAACTCCACATTTCCTGATCAGGGGGGTTTGCTACAGGTAATTCTTTTGAGTGCTCAACTGGGCGCATTGCTGATTGCAAATTTGGGTAAACAATGTGTTTCTTTTTTTTTTTGCTGTTGTACAGCTCGTATAGTCTTGCTGACAAAAATAGCAATCATTAGAATGATCTTTCTGCTCTCGCCAAATCATTGGCACACCAAACTTCATGTGAACATTCTTTTTTGCATACCATGCGCTCAATGTTTTCACACATGTAAGGCAACAGGCATGAGGAGCTCATGACTTGTCTTGGTCTCCTATATCAAAATGAATGTACGCCTTGTACAATTTCTTGATATGGCTGGTAATGCTGCGCCTTTCTTTAGCAAATGTTAATTCGCCACATATGTAGCAGAATTTGCTTGGATCATTAATGCACTGTCTTGAAGTCATCGTCAAAGCCTATACTGCATCTAAAGAATAAAGACAAGAAAAAAGTAAATTGTTTTATAAAGAAAAATAAGGATTCCATAATGTGAACATGTTAAGCCATTATAAACGCCCACTAGCAAGTTATTAGATTCTTTCGTACATAAAGTAAGGGGTTGATAAAATTTCATTTCTATTTTTTGCATTTAATTTAGTAAATTTTCAGAAAAGAATGTATAAAATGCCTCTTTATGTTTAAAACATTAAAATACACAATAATCCGGTCTTTATTGTAGTTTTTAGTTAAAAAATACTTTATTAAATGGATATCTATTTTTAACCCTCAGATTTTTTCCCGTGCCCTACAAATAAGGTTCTGAGGCAGGTTTTAGCTTCTTTTCCTTGATTTTTTTAGCCTACATAAAAATTGCCTTTCTTGACGAATACCATGGCTTTTCGGAAGGTGGTGAACACCAAACCATGTGCTACAGCATTATTTTTTTACTTTTGAAAAAATTAGCCCTTAGTCTAGAAAATATTATGCTAACCAAGCTAGCTCTGTCATCTAGCTCTCTTAAATCTGGAAAAATAGCTCATTTCGGCTGACTTTAGCAAATAAATGATTCAAATAAATGATTTAACAAATAATGTACATAATATGTGTATATTAAACTGTGTTTTTCTCTTAAGATTTATAATTTAATACACATAATATGTGACTGCGAAGTCGTCAGTAACCCATTTTTGACGCTTTTACTGAAATTTACGACTGTGGCAATTTTGCACAAATTATACCTAATTCAACAAAAAGAAAGCCAGAAATAAAATTTCCACGTTACTAGGTATACAAAAATTGCTGCAGATATCCTGTACTTTTTTTAGTGCTGCACAGTGTAATTAATAAATATTTGAAAATAAAGAAAAATAGGATCCTAAAACTTTTTTTAAAATCCGGATTAAAAAAGAAACTTTAAAATATTTAAAAAAAGGGGGGGGGGCAAGGTTTTTGGGAGTTTTCATTTCCCAACATCGAATGTCTACAATATTGCGAAGACTTTCAATGAGTCAAGCGAGAATGGCGGTGAGCGCGAGATTCCTCAGAGGAAACACACGATAATTCAGATGCTACGAAGAAAATATTGGAACAGATTCATGTACCTTTTGATGCAGACGCAGACATTTGCGACCAGTCTGACTGTGCATAATACAGTGGTCCTTCCTTTCATCCCGGCGGGTTTCGGATACAAGAGCTATGTTCTGGAACTGAGTCAGATACCTTTGATACCCTATGGTAATTACATAAATTGAGAGATGTGACTTACATCACCGAAATTTTTTTTTTTACACAGTGATCACCACTTATCAAGGCCCGGAAGCCACTCAGGGATAAGGGTTATTGCAAGTACATTACGTTCGTGTGGAGATTTGATGAAGTGTTTAATTAGGGGGCGGTTCATTAGGAATTTGTTAACATTGGACTTGAAGACATCCAAGTTGTAGTCCGGAGGGAAGCAGGCAGACGGAACAGAGTTCCACAGGCATGCAGTTCTAAGAAAGAAGCTTTGTTCATGGAATCCGCGTTTTGATTTAGGCACAGATATAGAGTGGGGGAAATTAAACAACCTTGAGCCTGGCCAGTACCAGATGGGTGACCATTTGGGAAGGCTGGGCGCTGTATGTACCTTCTGGGAAGGTTGGGTGTGGGGTCAGCACCCTCACCCTGTAAAAAGAACTCCTCGCTACAAAAAAACATCTACAAAAGTTGTAGATGGCCTATGCCCCTCCAAGGGCTCAAGGTCTAGGGATGGAGTTGCTGATAATTTCCTTGAATAACAATATTTCAAACAGATCCATTACTCTTCTGGCGAACAGGTCTGTCTGGATACAAAATGAATCAGCAAAACGATAGATGGAACACTAACGACAATACTGCGATTGGCAAAATGAAGTTTGCTTGAGATGATCTGCAGTGAAGTGGGTGTAATGCCTCCCCACTTCTTCATCAAAAGTCAGACTTACAGCGAAACCGCCTATATATAGGTGGCTATTTTAATATATATATATATATATATATATATATATATATATAATTGGTAAAAAAACAGGATAAAAAGTGCTCAATACATTAGTAGAGCTGAATATGGTTTTTATTTTACAACCTCAAAATATTAACTTAGTCCATTACAATTATTTCTGCAGACAAGGAATTCCCTTTCTGTTTCTTCAGATGGTAAACGTTAAAATTATGTTTTTGCCTCCCCACGAGGGTAGAGTTAGACACAAAGTCGGTTTTAATGTTGGGGGGACCAGCTCGCCAAAAACAGGCACATTGGTTAGTAAAAAAATGTATCAGTCATAAGTATTTCTCCTCCACAAACCGAGACCAAAAAAAGTGAATAGAAAAAAGTGAAGTGCAGTACCAGGACAGATACTACACTTTG
>NC_136507.1:78635044-78697544 GCF_053919585.1 Euprymna scolopes
TGCATCTTGGACACCTGAGGGATGAATCTGTATCAGAGATGTTGACTGCTCTGTCTTTTCTAATGTCACGTTTTCTCTTGCGTTCTTCATTGTGTGCGGATTCAGCAATTGTAGCCTCTTTGTGAGTTGCGGCACGCCAGGAACATCTGCCTGGGCTTAGTTTTTCCCATGTGTTAAAATACAAACCAAACATTTTGAGGTAAACCTTCAGATTGTCCTTGAACCGTTTACGCTGCCCCCCCCCCACTGCGGGTATTTTCCTTTGGACAGCTCACTTAATTGGCTGAAAAATGCGAAGCTCGTGGTTTGTTTACAAACAAGCGGTTTGAGCACTGTACAAGCGGCGGACGGATGTTTGTTTAAATAGACATTCGGACGGGTTATTTGCGGGCATCGCTTTCGTGGACGAGTGGTAGAACTGCCGACTGTCAATACGACGGTTCTAGATTCGATCCTTGGCTTGTGAGAGGTGCTAGTCTAGCGGCACTGATGAGTTGTGATACAACGAAACAGGACTGTATGTCGTTGACTACAAATATATATATATATATATATATATATATATATATATATATATATAGAGAGAGAGAGAGAGAGAGAGAGAGAGAGAGAGAGAGAGAGAGAGAGAAAGAGAAATAAAAAGAAACAAACCGAGTTATATGCTCATCAACGTTTCGTGTTTATTTCGAGACTTCCTCCAGCAAGTTTTAAGCGTTCAAGAGTGATAACTCATGAATTTGACGAGGTTATTAAATGTGCCCAATAACAAAATGAGCAAGATATTTTTTTTATTAATATAAACAAATTTACAAAGTCTCGACACTGGACATGCTAATGTTCGAGACAGGTGGTCGGTTAAAACCACAAGTCCTCATCAGGGACTTAAAAGAAAGTTGCTTTTCACAGCAGAAATCAGTCCTCAAATGATGAAACAGAAAAAAAAATTATATTTACTTAAAGAATAAGACGTTATTAAATTTAAAGGGAGAGGGGGGGATCCTGTGACATATACACTCCGACATTAAAAATAAGGGCGGACGAGAAAGGAAAGAATGAAAAAGAAAGGTGTATTCAAGGTTATCAGTATTAGGGGATGGTGAAACGCGGAAAATTTTTGTGTAGCTAAATTTCGTATATATTTTCAAAATTTACTGTATACAGTAGTGATGTGACGATTCCCAATATTTCCCCGATTCCGATACAATTACAGATTCCCTTCAAAACAATTAACAATTCGGATTCTTTTTTTAATTTTTTTTTTTATATTTAGTCAGAGATTTGTCGCTTTTTCATTTTTGAAATACTGTAAAAAAAAACAAAAACACGTAATGTCTGTAAATATTTTTTGCAAACGTAATAACATAAAAAAAAAAAAAAAAAACTTTGGAGGCGGGAGCGTATATTTGAAAAGATGATATTTCATAATATTTTTTTATAAAATGTTTTTTTTTTTGTAATTGATTAAAATTAGTGAGGAAACTAAAGGTTTATTTCCTTTTCAAACAGTGACTTTTATTTTGATTAAATGCCATTTCTTTTTTCATCAACATTTGAAAATAGAATTAGTAAGCATAATAGGAAGATTATATAGAAACAAAGCCTCACACCATGTTAATAATATTACTATTTAGAAAACCATTCTTAATATGGGACTGACGGGGCAGGGGTACTTTATTTACTATTCTGCACCTTCCCTATGGAAATGAATTCCATGGTTTTCTTGATAATTATAAAGATTTGGTCAATTATGGCTACTGTAAATTAGGTAACGGAAAATTAGGCAACGGAAAATTAGGCAACGGAAAATTAAGCAGCGAAAAATTAGGCAAATATGGAATAAATATCGATTGAAAATAAAGTTTAGAATATATTCTTGGTTGATATAATTTGTGATAGGGGATAAACGCCCTACCCTAATATTCAAAAATAAGTTTTTAAAGATATTTATTGTTTGTTTATTTATTTTCGGACTATTTTTTGCGGACTATTTATTTGCAGAATATTTATTTGTGGATTATTTATTTGCGGACTATTTATTTGTGAACTATGTTTTGCGGACTATTTATTTGTGAACTATGTTTTGGGGACTATTTATTTGTGAACTATGTTTTGGGGACTATTTATTTGTGAACTATGTTTTGCGGACTATTTATTTGTGAACTATGTTTTGGGGACTATTTATTTGTGAACTATGTTTTGGGGACTATTTATTTGTGAACTATGTTTTGCGGACTATTTATTTGTGAACTATGTTTTGCGGACTATTTATTTGTGAACTATGTTTTGGGGACTATTTATTTGTGAACTATGTTTTGGGGACTATTTATTTGTGAACTATGTTTTGCGGACTATTTATTTGTGAACTATGTTTTGCGGACTATTTATTTGTGAACTTTGTTTTGCGGACTATTTATTTGTGAACTATGTTTTGGGGATTATTTATTTGTGAACTATGTTTTGGGGATTATTTATTTGTGAACTATGTTTTGGGGACTATTTATTTGTGAACTATGTTTTGGGGACTATTTATTTGTGAACTATGTTTTGCGGACTATTTATTTGTGAACTATGTTTTGCGGACTATTTATTTGTGAACTATGTTTTGCGGACTATTTATTTGTGAACTATGTTTTGGGGACTATTTATTTGTGAACTATGTTTTGCGGACTATTTATTTGTGAACTATGTTTTGCGGACTATTTATTTGCAGAATATTTATTTGTGAACTATTTTTTGCAGACTATTTATTTGCAGAATATTTATTTGCGGACTATTTTTTGCGGACTATTTATTTGTGAACTATGTTTTGGGGACTATTTATTTGTGAACTATGTTTTGGGGACTATTTATTTGTGAACTATGTTTTGGGGACTATTTATTTGTGAACTATGTTTTGCGGACTATTTATTTGTGAACTATGTTTTGGGGACTATTTATTTGAGAACTATGTTTTGCGGACTATTTATTTGTGAACTATGTTTTGCGGACTATTTATTTGCAGAATATTTATTTGTGAACTTTTTTTTGCAGACTATTTATTTGCAGAATATTTATTTGTGGACTATTTTTTGCGGACTATTTATTTGTGAACTATGTTTTGCGGACTATTTATTTGTGAACTATGTTTTGGGGACTATTTATTTGTGAACTATGTTTTGCGGACTATTTATTTGCAGAATATTTATTTGTGGACTATTTTTTGCAGACTATTTATTTGCAGAATATTTATTTGTGCACTATTTTTTGCGGACTATTTTTTGTGGACTATTATTCTCATCTTCATCTTGTTGCTTCATAACGTTTCGGCCTTCGTCAGGTGGTAAACCGCGACGAGATAGGAATGCTGAGTCCCTTAACTTTATCCTCAGTAATTACTGCCTTCCATAGTTGTTGTCCCACAAGGTTGTGATACCATTAGAAAGCAACAAACCACTCGGCTAACGTTAACTGCGACAAATACAGTTGAATTAAACATTTATATAAACATCAAGACAATAAGAGTGATCTTATAACTATACCGTCACTATCTGCACATATTAGCTTAAGTGACAACTTTAATTTCAATATAGAGTAAACAATAAGAACCGAGTTCTTAAAGGAGCTTACATAATATATATATATATATATATATATATATATATATATATATATATATATATATATATACTCTTGGAAGATTTTAACCTTTAAAACTATACAAAAAAATAAAAAGAATAAACTAAAAAAATTATCATTTGTTAGAAAACTATTTAGTTAGTAAGTTTAGTTAGTACTAATAATAATTTATTTTTAAGGGATCATCAGTTGTTTACTATGAAACACTGTTTCGCGGATTTAAAAACAAAACAGTATATTACATCATGGCTCTCCAGCAGTGTTGATCAGACACCACCTCCCTTAATCGTAGGAGAAAGATATGTTACAGATAATAGATCTAATTTCCTATTCTTAATTACTTTATCTAACCTTTTCATGTTATAAAAATGAATTTCTTACCTGTGAGATTCATCTGTGTATATATATATATATATATATATATATATATATATATATATATATATATATATATATATATATATATATATGATTGTTGAGCTGGATTTAATCCGACGATATGAAATAAAATGGAGGTGGAAGGACCTAGATACTCAACGTTTCGCCCGATTTATGCGGGCTTCTTCAAGAGGGATGGTCATTGACGAGAGAGTCGGAGGATTGCGGCTATATATAATGATGGGGGAGAGCAAAAAAAAAAAAAATTCTTAATCTCGTGTCATTTTATTTACTTAATCTATCACCGCTATATTTCCAAACGCAATTTTTTAATCTCTACGATATTTTAACTTTTAGACGTAATCCACTACACTAGTTTACTCTAATTTATTTTTTCTCTCATAAAATGTATATATATGTATATATGACATCTAATTTACATAAGGAAAACACGTTGCTCTCTCCCATCATTATATATAGCCCCAATCCTCCGACTCTCTCGTCAATGACCATCCCTCTTGAAGAAGCCCGCATAAATCGGGCGAAACGTTGAGTATCCAGGTCCTTCCACCTCCATTTTATTTCATATATATATATATATATATATATATATATATATATATATATATATATATATATATATATTGCACTTGTACCCCCTCGACGTACATATCCCCGACAAACCTGCTAAGCAATAAGATCTCACCCCTTCACTGTTGATGTCCCTAAATGTCAGAACGCTTTATATTCTAATAGTTTCTTCCCTCGAACAGCTAGACTTTGGAATTCCCTTCCTGCTATCTGTTTCCCTGGCTGCACTAATATGCAGACGTTTAAATGTAATATAAATATCTTGGTAATCTTTCTTAGACATGGTCCCAAATCGTACTCCCTTGCGTTCAAGGGGCGGTATGCTTTGCAAGGGGTGAACATGAGTAATATATATATATATATGTCAGGTCATGTCATGTGCTACTGGTACCATGTAACCCAGTACTACTTGCCTCATGGTCGGGTCACCGGCGACTAAACTGATTCCCCCACCAGACTTGTTTGGTGAGGAGGGCGGCTAGTCTCCCTGAAGGATAAAAAACAAGACCTTCCAAAGGGCGAATGAACTCTTTTTCTGGGTCAACGGCCAACTAGCACCGTGTGTGTGTGTGTGTGTGTGTGTATATATATGTATGTGTTGGGGTGGAGAGGGCTCTCATGAGCTGTGGTGAAGGCAACTTTTCTAGGAGAAGCAAATCTCTGATTCAAAAAACCATAAAGCGGGAGACCATTACCCGCATTAAGCTGGTCTGCAGTTTAATTTGTTGCTGGCTATCTTGCTCTTGTTTGTTGCTGGATCTCAACATTTTGAACCGAGAGAGAAACTTAACTGTCGTACAAAGCTAAGATTCTGTAACATCATATTTGTATAGATACTCCCTCGGGCATTTGGGCTCATGGATTTTAAATGTCTGAGGGAGTGGAACTCGTCTGACAAGACGTTGCAATCAATCATCATATATATATATATATATATATATTGTACATATAAAGATATATAATATGTTAGATTTGTCTCAATCTCTTTTTATGTTGTAATGTTTTCCATTATTGCTTGTGCGCATGAATATAAGTGCAGATTAATGTGCACCACTGTGCATGATTCTGCATTGTACTGCCTGCTTATGGAAATATGAGACCCACCCACGTGTTCCTAGGTATCCGCCCATCTCTGTTCGTCCCACACGATAGATCTCCGACAATTTCCGTTTTTTTCCTGCGGGCGCCGGTAGTTTAAACAGGAAGAAGGCACGGGTTGACAAAGTGCAACAAATTAACATTGGTTCAGGGTGGGGTGGGGTGAATACGCAGTTTTATTAGGTGCAAAATCGATCAGATTGTACAGAACCGTAGACGATTGGTGTCATGGGAAAAAGGGGAGGGAAAGTTTAGGATGGAAATAAGAACGAAGAAGTAGAGAGGTAGATAGGTAGAGAGAGAGAGAGAGAGAGACAGAGACAGAGAGACAGAGACAGAGAGAGGCAGAAAGAGAGAGGGAGGGAGGGAGAGAGAAAGAGAGAGAAAAATAGAAAAGTAACGAAAGAAATAGAATAGATAGGAAGAAGAGAAAAATATTGGGAGAAAAAGAGAGATGACAGATAGATATATAGAAAGATAAAAGGATATGTATATATATATATATGTATGTGGATGACTATATATATATATATATATATATATATATATATATATATATATAGTATAGATAAATAGATTTATAGATATAGATAGATAGAGAGAGAGAGGGGGGGAGATTAATTTGAATATAAAGTAAAACGGAAGACATAAAATGATATCAGACGAAACTAAAAAATGAAACAAACAAGAGATGAAACGAGGGAGGAAGAAAGTGAGAGAAAGAAAAAAAAAAGATAAAGGGTCAAATATATTGGTGGTTCCTATTTATGATGCCTCCCCACGGGACAGAGTAAGAGATTTTTTTTTTACGTGGAGAAAAGAAACAAAAGTAAAGATTATCTCAGTCGTCAAAGATTTCTCCTCCACTGAACAAGAAATTGAGGAATTGAAGCGCAACATCTGAAGAACAGATACTACACTTTGAACTTGGCTCGAAGGCCAATGAAAATTAAAAATAAAAAAAATTAACGAGCGAAAGAGTGAAAACTAATATATATATATATATATATATATATATATATATATATATATATATATATATATATATATACGTTTGCCCCTGATGAGGATCGCGACAGACGTCTAGGCTCTAAAAGAATTCTGTTTTCTGTTATTTGTAAATTATGTACCACAAATAAACTCATATATATATATATATATATATATATATAAAAATATATATATATATATATATATATATATATATATATATATATAGAGAGAGAGAGAGAGAGAGAGAGAGAGAGAGAGAGCACCCTCCACTATTTTGCACAATCAGAGAAAACTTCGGTTACAGTTGGAACTATTTGGGGGGACACATTCCATTTTTTTTCGTTTCTATCCCTTTCCTATTAGTATTTCTACAGATAAAAAGAACAGAAAAGTTTTCTACTTCTTTCAGACATATATCCTTGAAAAGTTTGCCTGACGAAAAGCGCTTCGAGTTTTATTTCAATTCGTTTTTTTTTTTTGTCGACTTATTTATTTTATAACATCCGAATATGGTTCATTTCTTTTTCATCATATACTAGCGTTTCAGCCCGGCGTTGTCCGGGTGTTTGGAGGTGTATGCTGAGCAAAAAAAAAAAAAAAAAAAAAATTGTGGGTCAATTTTTTTAACTTTGACCCCTATTATGACCCCTTAAACTTTATTGTTTTGGGCTCAAATCAAGTTATTAAGTTAGATTCGTCCAAGGAACCTATATCAAAAATTTCAAATGTTTAGAACCAAAATTGTAGGAGGTGTTTGGTAGAGTTCTCAAAGGTCAAATCGTTGAATTTTGACCCCTTAACAGCAAAATTTCTGGCCATAAACCGATCACAAAGATTTTCCCAAATGTCAGGACCCTATATATCAAATTTCGAGTCTGTATACTTTAAATTGACATAATTATTGCGTAGGGAAATATACACACGCACAGACACACACAGACACGTTCACTTATATATATATATATATATATATATATATATATATATATATATATATATATATATATATATATGTGTGTGTGTATATATGTATATATATATATATATATATATATATATATATATATAGGGTGAGTCACGGGAAACGCATGTTTTTAAGGAAAACAATTCAAACGTACTAAAACAAAGTTTCAGGTGAAAGATAAGCAAATCACAACAGACTAAACAGCATTTGAAACAAGTTTAAAGATTACTTTCGTCATTCCCTATCTCTTACTCAAGGACAAGGAGCGTTCTAAAACACATCTGTTTCCCGTGACTCACCCCGTGTATATATGAGGACACAATTTAATACTGTAAATTATACTTTACATCAATTCATTGTTTGAAAATATAAAATTTGGGGGAAAAAAAATAAGAAATATTAAAATTTCCATAATCTAATTATACTTTACATCAATTTATTGTTTGACAGGATCCTAAAATTAGAAATATTAAAATTTCCATAATCTGCATACTTTCAAAGAAATGCGTTCTTCTCATTAAAGGAAAAATATTAGCAAATGAATATTACAGCGAATTTACTGTTACTGACATAAATTTAAACAGCATTATATGAAAACTTGTCATGAATGAAAAGGAATGTTTTAATGAAAAAAGGTCATGAACTGGGGAAACTAAATGAAACAACTACATGACAAGCTTCTGGGATTGACCTTTACTCCTGATCGTAAATGGAACACGTACATTAATTCTGTTGCCAAGGTCGCTGGAAAGATGGCGATCCTTCTACCGCTTCAGAAGATATCTCACTACTGATGCAATTCTCTATCTATATAAAAGCCAAGTACGTCCAAGGATGGAATACTGTTGCCATATCTGGGCAGGAGCTGCTAAAAACAGCCTATCCTGCCTTGACAGAGTACAAAATAGACTTCGTGGCTTAGTGGGGGATGCTCTTTTCTCTTCCCTGCAACCTCTCTCCCACAGAAGAGACGTTGCCAGCCTGTCTTTGTTTTATCATTATTTCCATGGCAGGTGATCGTCTGAGCTCCAATCTCTGCCCCCCCCCCCTTCGCAAATCTTTCACGTGTCTAAATCAAAGCGTAGATTCCATGAACAAAGCTTCTTTCTTAGAAGTGCACACCTGTGGAACTCTCTTCCGTTTTTCCTGTTTCCCACCTGACTACAACTTGGATGTCTTCAAGTCCAACATAAACAAATTCCTGATGAACCGCCCCCTTAAGTAAGACACTTTATCAAATCTCCAATACTAACAATTACTACGATACTATCCCATTGATTACTGTACACGCAATAACCTTTATCTCCGAGTGGCTTCCGGGCCTTGATAAGTGGTGACCTCCACGCAAAAAAAAAAAAAAAATTAAAGATTAAAAAAATATAAACAAATGATTTAAAAATTAATAGCGCAGATGAAGTCTTCGTTGTGTTGAGCATTTTTATTTGGTTGGGATTACATATATAAATATTATATTTGTATTTACTTTTAATTTAAAGAAACTTTTGGCTTGTAAACTTTTATTGTATTTTGTATTTTTATTATACATACAGATATATATATATATATATATATATATATATACGTTTTATTTTTTATTACCGTATCTTTCTGTTAAGTTACATTATTGTTTCAGTTACCCGGCCGTTTTTTTTTTTTTTTGCCGTCTGTAGCTTCCTCAAATTTTTACAGAAATGTTCGTTATGATGGGATAGAAGAGTGAATGATGTCAGAAGAGGGGTGCGAGAAGGGCGGAAAAAAGAGGCAGGGAACAAGAGGGAAAGATGGGAGGGGGTACTTGGTATGTCGGTAATGTTTTAGTCTTGGAGTTTTAGGACCTTTTGAAGGAGGATCTGGGAAGTTAATTTCTGGTGTGGCTGAGGGCATAGGGATAGATGGAGGGGGGAGGGGGATATGTGGGGTAGGAGGAGGGGTTACTTTAAAAAACGGCCGGGTAGGTGAAACAATAATGTAACTTAACAGAAAGATACGGTAATAAAAAATAAAACACATATTTGCTCTACGATAGCAGTGAGCACTTTCTCCAATTTTTATTAATTACCATTTCTTCTACTATATATATATATATATATATATATATATATATATATATATATATATATATATATATATATATATATATATATATATTCTCGCCTATGAGTTTGGGTCTTTTTGTGTGTTGATATTATATATATATATTTGGTTTTAAGTCGGGAAATATCGGTTCAAACGTGTGACAATTAAAAAAAAAATGGAATGTACTAAGTGAAGATCAGACGGCGGCATTACGAATATGCATGCGTAATGTAATAATTATTGGTTCATGTTCTACTTTTTAGACTCTCAGCAAACATGTTTTTATAAGTAAGACATTAACGTCCAAAAAATAATTAAATCGTAAGCTAAACGTTTTGTTTTCGATTCGCGGTGGGGGCGCACGAGTCATTTTTTTTTTTTCTAAATTTTTAAATAACTAAATATTTGGTTCTATATCATATATACGAAATCTGTATTAATGAAAATGTCGTATTTAAGCGTATTTTACGACTGGGCAATGCTGGGCGGCTTACTAATATATATATGTATATATATATATATATATATGGTGACCCCCCCCCCCAAAAAAAAGGCAGAGGTCATTCAATTGTTTTTCTGAGCATTTTACAGTCAACGGAGAAAAAAGGTTAAAGACCCTAGGGTTTTAATGTGATGTTTTGAATATAATAAACTAGTTATGACCAAAGTTTCATTTCATTCGGACAAAACACTAAGAAACGGGGCCTAATTAGAGCTGGGGCCCATTTTTTTTCACCCTGTATATATATATATATATATATATATATATATATATATATATATATATATATATATATGAGAGAAAGAGAGACAGACAGACAGACAGAAAGAGACAGCGAGAGAGAGAGACAGCGAGAGAGAGAGAGAGAGACAGAATCATGGGCGTTTAGTTAGAGTTGAAACGTGCACCAGTTGTCCGTCGGGCAAGACCAGCGTTCCATTATGCCGTGCTCGTAACATGCTCTTCGAATATTAAATAAAAAAGATTTTCTTATGTTTTGCAACCGCGAGCTTAAATGATATATGATTGGTAAAGATGGTTTATCGTGGCAAAAAGAGTTACGTTTGTCGAGGGTCAAAACAAAGAAACCAAGTGTGAATTTAACAAATTATGAACTATTTCCTCGCAATTCACGTGTAACATTTTTATAAATAAATAAAACGTTAAACGAAAGAAAGTAAGTTGTCTTTTTACATAAATTTGCTGTACTTGTGGGTTATATACGTAAATTTTATACGTCATTCTTTATATACGTACATTTTATACGTCATTCTTTATATACGTACATTTTATACGTCATTCTTTATATACGTACATTTTATACGTCATTCTTTATATACGTACATTTTATACGTCATTCTTTATATACGTACATTTTATACGTCATTCTTTATATACGTACATTTTATACGTCATTCTTTATATACGTACATTTTATACGTCATTCTTTATATACGTAAATTTTATACGTCCTTCTTTATATACGTAAATTTTATACGTCCTTCTTTAAATACGTAAATTTTATACGTCATTCTTTATATACGTACATTTTATACGTCATTCTTTACATACGTACATTTTATACGTCATTCTTTATATACGTAAATTTTATACGTCATTCTTTATATACGTACATTTTATACGTCATTCTTTATATACGTAAATTTTATACGTCATTCTTTATATACGTAAATTTTATACGTCATTCTTTATATACGTACATCTTATACGTCATTCTTTATATACGTAAATTTTATACGTCATTCTTTATATACGTACATTTTATACGTCATTCTTTATATACGTACATTTTATACGCCATTCTTTAAATACGTACATTTTATACGCCATTTTTAAACATACGTACACCTCTATACGTCATATTTTATATATATACGTACATTTTTATACGTCATTTTTATATATACGTCATTTTTATACGTCATTTATATATATTTATATATATATGCATATATATGCGTAGATTTTTATACGTCATTTTTAAATGTCATTTTAATATACACGTCATTTTTATACGTCATTTTTTATACGTACATTTTTATACATCAATTTATATATACGTACATTTTTAGACGTCATTTTTATATATACGTATATTTTGATACGTCATTCTTATATATACTCATAATTATATAATATAATTTTTATATATACGTTATTTTATACGTCTTTTTTATGTATACGTACATTTTTATACGTCACTGTATATGTACTTACATTTTTATACGTCATTTTTTATATATACGTCATTTTCCGTTATTTTTATATATACGTACATTTTTATACATCATTTTTATATATACATATATTTTTATACGTCATTCTTATATATAGGTCTATACGTCATTTTTATATATACGTGCATTTTTATACGTCATTTATATATATATACGTCATTTTTAAATATACGTCATTTTAATATGTCATTTTTATATAGATGTCCAGTTTTATTGGCCATTTTTATATATGCTTATAGTTTTATACGTAATGTTTTACATATACGTACATTTTATACGTCATTTTTATATGTATATCATTTTTATATATACATAGATTTTCATTTATATATACGTCATTTTCATATATACGTTCATTTTTATACGTCATTTTTAAATATACGTACATTTTTATACGTCATTTTTAAATATGCGTACATTTTTATACGTCAATTTTTATATATACGTAATTTTTATACGTCATTTTCATATATACGTCAGTTTTATACGTCATTTATATATATATATATATATATATGGCGTATAAAAACGTACGTATATATATATATATATATATATATATATATATACATATACATATATATACGCACATTTTAATACGTCATTTATATATATACGTACATTTTATACGTCATTTTTATATCTTTTGTATGCATTTGTATATATATGTATATATATACGTAAATTTTTATACGTAATTTTTATCAATACGTACGTCATTTTTATACGTCATTTATACATCTATAGTACATTTGTATACGTCATCTTTATATATACTTACATTTTATACGTCATTCTAATATATACGTACTTTTTATACGTCATTTATCTATATACGTACTTTTTATACGTCGTTTATATATATACGTACTTTTTATACGTCATTTATATATATACGTACTTTTTATACGTCATTTATATATATACGTACTTTTTATACGTCATTTATGTATATATACGTACTTTTTATACGTCATTTATATATATACGTACTTTTTATACGTCATTTACATATATACGTACTTTTTATACGTCATTTACATATATACGTACTTTTTATACGTCATTTATGTATATATACGTACTTTTTATACGTCATTTATATATATATATACGTACTTTTTATACGTCATTTATATATATATATATATATATACGTACTTTTTATACATCATTTATATATATACGTACTTTTTATACGTCATTTTTATATATACGTACTTTTTATACGTCATTTATTTTATATTTTATATTTTATATTTTATATATATATATATATATATATATATATATATATATATACACGAACATTATATGGTTTTCATTCTTTTTTTCATTCATATTGCTTTCCCATGAGGACCGTATCTGTATTTTTACGTCGTTTATTAGCTGTTGATCGGCTGTTTAATTCAAGCCAATAAAACTCATATATGGAACAATTGAAACTTGTTGCGGTTTTAAAGGTTATATTTTTAGGGGGAGAGCATGTTCATTCACGAGGGGAGAGACTACATTTATTCCTTCTAATTTAAGGATTAAATTCCATCTTGCTTAATTGTTTTTATACTTAACTTTTAAAATATCCAACGAACTGAAATAGTCTTCAGAAAATTGTGAATAAATGCCTTACAAAGTTCGTAAAAATTTGTTTTATGTAGCCTCTAGTGTTCAATCATTTTCGTTAAAGTACAAAAAAAAGTTCATTCTTAAACTGCGTCCATTCAACAAACATATGCTTTTTAAGGGTTGAAAGCAAACTAAAATTAAGGGATAAAGAGATATACATATCTAAAAACGAAGAATATACCGAGAGGATTAAAAATGATGAATGGAAAAATACGCAGAATTCGATTACGTATAAGGACCTTGTGCTACCAGAGCAAGTGTTTCAAGATACGAACTTCTGGACGTAAAAAGCACGAAATATTTATGTTATTGTTTCGTTTCTTGTCCCTTTTGCAAAACTCATTCTGCAAAGGAAAAGTCCAGAACAAAAGATTTTCCACTAAAAACAATCCAAGTAAACACGATGAAAAAAAATGTGAAGATGCACAGAACTCGAAGCATAAAAGCTCTTAGTCTTAAATGTAGGTAGTCTACACTATGAGAGAGACCCTATACACCTTTTTGTATTACACTCTATATAATACGCCCCTCATTTATCTTAGAATTCGATATAACTCCCCCCAACATCATCTATAATTTTAGTGATCTATTCTGTTCCTGATGAATCTCACGCTAGACGTCGCATCCCCATTATGTTACATGGAATCTTCTCTACACTTCTGATGAGAAGCATTAGGCTTCGAAATGCTTTGGCATAAAGAGTCCTCTCTATCCCCAAAGTAAATGTTTGTATACCCATATTGAATAAATGAACGGTTCTATATTTACCAATATGTAATTTTTGTGGCTTCATTTTCCATTCCTATTGTTTTCCTATATATATATATATATATATATATATATATATATATATATATATATATATATATATATATAAAGAGTAAATATATAGTAAATACACCCGGAGTTGAAATAATAAAAACATGTTTATTTTTACTAACATATTGAGCAGGTTTTTCCCTGTTTTTACCAAATATATCTACTGATATATATACATATAATTATCAGGAGATATATTCGGTAAAAACAGGGAAATAACGTAAAACTAAGCATGTACGTCTTTGCAATTTTTGATTGTAATAAATTGCGGTTTCATTTAATGCCATAAACAGCAAATTATAGCATTGCTATAAATATAATTTGCGGATTTTTTCTGTCCTCTGATGAGAAGAATGGCAAGAATAGCATTCGTTGAAACTCCAGCAAATAAGAACTTTGTAAATTGCTTTTTTTTTTTGAGTATTCAGTCGAACAATAAATTTGATTGCATATTTCGACTTACGATTTTAATTTTCTTTCTCTTATATATATATATATATATATATATATATATATATATATATATATATATATATAACTACTTCATTTACTCACATAAAATTAATATACGAAAGTATAGATTTATGCGTAAACTTTAAGTATTTACTTCAAAAGTGCTCAATACGTAGGTAGAGCTAGTTAGTAATTTATAAAATATATCTGGCGATTAAGCTACACTGAATATTCTGCGTTTCATCCAACTATAGGATTCGTCAGGCTTATGCGCGAATTCTGTGGTTGTTTCTTGTTTTTATATATGTTGAGGATTTTATGTAGCCAATCAGCTTTCTAGTATCCACCGCACCCCTTCCTATCAGCCAATGGGCATGCATTTTATCGAACAAAGGATCTGTTTTAGAACTAGGTTAGTGGTTTAAGGTAGACGTTTTCCTCCCATTTTTTATATATATATATATAAATATACACATGTGTACACACATACATGCCCACATGCATACGTATATATATATACATATATGTGTGATCGTTTATGTATATTCATGTTTATTTATTTATTTGTTTGTTTTCTATTGTTTTTGCTAGTTTTAAAGCTATTTTGTATCGCTATCCTAGAGTAAGTTTTATTTTGTGAACACAGTTGTTTGCTATTTCTCGTCTACAGTTTAATAGATTTTGGGGTTCTTTTAAGTACAGGATAGCAAATTTTTCATGGAGGCATAATTTACATGGGTCGTCTAAATGTCTGCACGTGGTAGCTTGTCTCATTATTTTCCATTCGACTACCGGCGAATGTCCGCTTTCTTTGAGTTCCCAGAATTTATTCGCTAGTGTTGTTTTTATACGGTGTTTTTTTATTTTTGAATGTACTTTTGTGGTCATAGTATCGGGTTTTGAAATCTAAGGAAGTCATGCCTACGTAATATTTCTTGTTATTCGGGTTTTCTTTCGCAAATATTGTTGTTTGATAAACTACGCTTTTTGTTAGACATTTATTTTGCACTGGGCAAAGTGTGCGGTGTCTACAGTTGGATTTATATTGTTCGGTATTAGTATTTTTATTTATGGCATGGTTGTTCTTGTCCGGGCTTGGTTTGTTATTATTATTATTATTATTATTATTATTATTATTATTATTATTATTATTATTTCTGCTAGTGTTGGTTTTATTTTTTGTCATGGTGTCTACTTTTTTATTGTTTATTTTGTTGTTGTTTACATTGTTTTCATTTAGTATTTTGTCATTATGTGCTTTAATTATCATCTCTAAATTTTCGCAACAACTGTAAGATAACTTCAAGGTATTTTTATTGAAGATTTTGTGTAAGGGGTTGGTTGCGGGAAAGTGTTTTTGAATAAGATCTTGAAATTTCTTGCCAAGTTTTGTTTTTAACATTTGATTGTATGGGGCCGTATACCAAATTATAGTTCTTTTTCTTCTGTTTTTGATTTTATTATAGTTGTTGGTGTTTTGTTGCTTATATTTGATATCGATATTTTTGTATCCACTATTTTTTTAGGGCTGTTTCGTAGATATTGGTTGACCTGTTAAATGCATTTTCATCGCTTGAGTTATTACTGAGTCTACTTACGATCGAGTTAGGAATGTGTTTTATAATTGATGGTGGGTGGTTGGACTTAGGGTTTACGTAAATTGGAGTAGCGTTATCTTTTAAGTATGGTTCATATGTGTTTTTATCTAAGTTTAACGTGACGTCCAGGAAGTTTGTTATTTTTATGATAGTTGATATGTCTGCTTTTAGGCCTAATTTTTTCATTTCCTTGTGTATGATTTTCCTAAAGATTGCTCCCTTGACTTTGTTGGAGTATTTTATTATAGCTAGTCCGTCATCTCCATACAGGCCGATATCCGTAGTATCGAATATGCTTGTGAGGGTATATAGAATGAATAATCCCACAAGATCTGATGCCTCTGCAGAGTCTCTGGCACCCATCGCCAAATCGAACGAATTTTTCATTTTAGTTTTGATCCATTGGTTATTGTCATTTACTAGAACTGATTTTCTACATTTTTAATGATGTTGATTTCTTCTGAGGATATATCAGTGTATGCCTACGCAAATTCTAGGGCAATGTTAAAAAGTTCTTCGGATATCGAGGGATAAAATCTATGATGTCAAACTGTATGAACGTACATTTATCTTTGTTTTCGATATTTTTAAACCAGGTGATTGCTTCGGTAGTATTTGCCCACTGCTTTAGTTCTAGGTCCTGTTTGATTTGTTTGTTTACTCTAGAAACTATAGTTTTGCTAATTCTACCTATTTCTGGTTTAGTTGGGTTTATCAGGCGGGTGCTGGGATTATTATTAAAGTCCCATTTGTGGTCTTTAAGCAGAATGTATGCCCCTCTAGGTTTCAATTTGCCAACTTTATCGCTAATTTTTAGTTTATCGGTAATTTGTTTACTTAGTTTGTTATATTCTTGCTTATCTATTTTATAAAAGTTTCTGGTTTTATCTGCTTTTACAAAGATTTTATTAGAGTTTTTTATGTTTCTAACGATTTTGTGTAGTTTCCGTTGGAAATTGTTAGGTTGATTGTGGAATTCTAGGTTTTTAATTACGTTTAAAAGGTCATTTTCAAAGTTTATCAAAGGTCTACTGTTTTCGCATTTTTAAGGGTTTTAAAATCATAGGATTCTTTTTTGTTTACGTTTTCATTTTTAAGGAAGAAATTTGCTCGCCATCGCATTCGGCGTATTAGTTCATCTGTTTTTTTTTATTAATTTAATAATATAGCTATGCTTGCTGGGTGTGGGGATGTTTTTTAGCGATGTTTCGAAATTAACTCTTTCCATATCTATTTTTAATGTGGTGAAATAAATTCTTTTGAGAGTGCTCGACTGTTTTAGGAGCTAAGTATAACTACTTCATTTATTCGCATAAATTTAATATACGGAAGTATAGATTTATGCGTAAACTTTAAGTATTTACTTAAAAAGTGCTCAATACGTAGGTAGAGCTAGTTAGTAATTTATAAAATATATATAGCGATTAAGCTGCACTGAATATTCTGCGTTTCATCCACTATAGGATTCGTCAGGCTTATGCGCGAATTCTGTGGTTGTTTCTTGTTTTTATATATGTTGAGGATTTTATGTAGCCAATCAGCTTTCTAGTATCCACCGGGCCCCTTCCTATCAGCCAATGGACAAGAACAACCATACCATAAATAAAAATACTAATAACGAACAATATAAATGCAACTGTAGACACCGCACACTTTGCCCAGTGCAAAATAAATGTCTAACAAAAAGCGTAGTTTATCAAACAACAATATTTGCGAAAGAAAACCCGAATAACAAGAAATATTACGTAGGCATGATTTCTTTAGATTTCAAAACCCGATACTATGACCACAAAAGTACATTCAAAAATAAAAAAAAACACCGTATAAAAACAACACTAGCGAATAAATTCTGGGAACTCAAAGAAAGCGGACATTCGCCGGTAGTTGAATGGAAAATAATAAGACAAGTTACCACGTGCAGACATGTAGACGACCCATGTAAATTATGCCTCCATGAAAAATTTGCTATCCTGTACTTTAAAGAACCCCAAAATCTATTAAACTGTAGACGAGAAATAGCAAACAACTGTGTTCACAAAATAAAACTTACTCTAGGATAGCGATACAAAATAGCTTTAAAACTAGCAAAAACAATAGAAAACAAACAAATAAATAAATAAACATGAATATACATAAACGATCACACACACACACATATATATATATATATATATATATATATGTATGTATGTGTGCATGTATGTGTGTACACATGTGTATATTTATATATATATATAAAAAGGGAGGAAAACGTCTACCTTAAACCACTAACCTAGTTCTAAAACAGATCCTTTGTTCGATAAAATGCATGCCCATTGGCTGATAGGAAGGGGTGCGGTGGATACTAGAAAGCTGATTGGCTACATAAAATCCTCAACATATATAAAAACAAGAAACAACCACAGAATTCGCGCATAAGCCTGACGAATCCTATAGCGGATGAAACGCAGAATATTCAGTGTAGCTTAATCGCCATATATATTTTATAAATTACTATATATATATATATATATATATATATATATATATATATATATATATATATGGGAGAGTCTTACTTTGGATCGCGGGGAGTGGAGAAGGACCTTGTGGCGAGGTGTAGGCCAGTTTTAGGCAGATCGAACCCAGTATGAGCGGCTGTAGCGCGGCGATATCCGGAAATGGAGAGTGAAAGGAGTCGTGGATGGGCGGGGACCCCAAATTGGTCTGGAATTTGAGGTGTGCGGAAGATTATATCTTAGCAGAGTTGGGCTGATGAGCCAACAGACCACTCATCGGCCCAGTGGGCTACAAAGCACTCTTGTGTTGCCAGAGCTAACCTGTGTCAACTACGGGCGGACGTACAAAACAGCAGGTGGTTTGAAGCGGCATTTAATTATACATAGAAGAGAACATCAAAAACGCGCTGCTAGTGCCGCACATGTCTGCATAATGTGTGCCAAGGAATGACAAAGTTTGGCAAGGCTTAAAAGCCCCCCTTGGTGCGGCTCATCACTAAATGTTTTCGTGTTTCAGTATACCTTTTTTGTGCTATATGTAGTAATGGCAATGTTCGAAAATGAATTTGCTGCCATCAAATATATATATATATATATATATATATATATATATATATATATATATATATATATATATGAGGTTATTGAATAAGTTCTAGCCGTCTCATAAAAAATTGTTCTAAAACATGTTTTAATATTTGGCAAAGTGTTATATGGAACTTTGAATAATCTACACAAAACTATAATAATAAAATAAAATTAAATTAAATTTCCTATGTATATTGAATGTACCGCAGACTTAGCACTTTCATAATTAAACTTACCATCGAGACTTATAATTACAAAAGAAAATGTTTCCATATAAAAGTGAATAATCCAACAACTTTACTTAGATTTTTGTTAAATAAACTGGTGTTTATCATCGAACGGTTTTGTACTTAAAAAAACAGCTGTTAAATTCATGACTCTACAGTGGAAAATAATAAGTCTCCTATAAAAATGGAATTCACTTTTCCTTACACTAATGTATACATAAAAGGGTTATATATATATATATATATATATATATATATATATATATATATATATATATATATATATATAGTGTATGTATTAATCCTTAACTACCTAAAAAGCAACCCATTGTAAACTGAAATGAACAAGTCGACTTCTAGCGACTACGAAAATTTTAAATGGAACCCTGTACTTGTCAAACACATGACATCTACAATAACCCTTTCCCCCCTCTCTCTCTCTTTCTCTCTCCCTCTAGCTCTCTCTCATCTACTTAATATACCTTGCTGAACAAGCAAAAAGCAGTCAAAATTTAAAACCTAAAAATTGAAATCCCCCACCTCTCCTTACCTCCTCTCTTTTTTCTTTAACATACTCGCTTCACCTCCCCCTCCCTATATCCATATATCTCAACTTAGGCCTACCTGAATATGCTACCCCACACACACAATACAATCTAATGTATTTTAACTTTTAAAACTGAAATATTGTCGATACCCGTCTCCCTCCCACTTATTATCTCCTACCCCCCATGTTTTTTTCGTATTTCTTCTTCCAGATACTAACAACCATTTCTGTAAGGTCTATATATAATGTTAGGGAATAATTCGCAAATATACATTTTTTTCTGTTTGTAATATGTTTTCTCAAAGTATCACAATATTGTTTCGTTCGTAACTAACAAGTCGGAGAATTGTGTCTTTGCTGCGTTTTTAGTCCCTTACTTTTCAGATGCTCATGAAACAGATGCAGACGCGAACGACATAATATATATATATATATATATATATATATATATATATATATATATATATATATATATATTGATATTAATATTAATATTATAATACTATTAAAACCTTACTCTTAAAAACTACTCTATGATATAGTAATTAGATGAAATTAGATATAAAATGCGTTGAAATACCTTTGGTACAACATAGGCAAATAAATAGGTAAAGGATAACCTAGCTGCACATATATATCGAGTGTATGTGAGAGATAGAGAGAGGGAGAGAGAGAAAGAGAGAGAGAAAGAGAGAGAAAGGGGGGGGGAGAATAAAAAATGCTCTTGATAAGCTAAAATATAATTACGTGCCAGCCAATAAGGAATGTGTTCAAATATTTTATCTAAAAGTAAATTCATTTTTGAATTCTACAATGTTTAGTTATGTCACTCCTACATTTTATTAGTTTTTCTTCATTTGGAACAGTGTATAAAATATACTTTCATGTTGTCGTAAGTAATTTCTTATTCTTTTCGTGATTTCTATTTTGTATATAAAATAATTGGAATTGCCTTGTCGTAAAATACGCTTAAATATGATATTATATTTTATTGATGCAGATGTTATATTTATTATTACTTTAGAACCAATTCTCTAGCGATTATTACATTGTACCCAATACATGATAATGGCGCCCTCGGCGTTGTTCGGTCATAAAATACGCTTAAATATGATATTTTAAGTCATACAGATTTCGTATTTATTTGGATAGAACCGTACTATATTGATGATATGGTAATTAAAACATTACTTGTGTGCGATCAGCTTGAATGAGAACCAAAACAGTTAGTGCTCTTGCATTAGACGTTATCGTTTGAGCTATCGTCAGATGGGTGAGAAGAAATTAAAATCTAACCGACTTTAACGCATATAAATGTACATAAGAGCATCTGTAGAAAAATATTATAAATCAAGTTACACTTGCTTAATTCTAATTCTTTTCAAAACTGCCAGGTTAGCAGCTATTTTTACCTGCTAAATACCAAATCGAATTTGTTCGATTAGTCCAAATCCCCTATATATCCAGTTTACAGTCTGCATACCGAAAATTGACAGAGGAGTTTGATAGAGACTATTTATCAGACAAACAGACAGACAGAAAATGTCACTGTTATATGCATAAACATATATTATATATATGCAGATAGATAGATTGATAGATAGATTGCTATATATATGTGTGTATATATATATATATATATATATTATTAGGCGCATAAGCCTGACGAATCCTACAGTGGATGAAACGCAGAATATTCAGTGTAGCTTAATCGCCATATATATTTTATATATATATACATATATATATATATATATATATATGTATATATATATATATATATATATATATATATATATATATATATATGCGCGTGTGTGTGTGTGCCGTGTTTGTGTGTGTGGCTGGGTGATGTTCACTTTATCGATACTCACTTAAGATTTCCAGATGACTAGAATGCATATATATATATATATATATATATATATATATATATATATATATACATGTATATATATATATATACATGTATATATACATGTATATATATATATATACATATATATATACATATATATATATGTATATATATATATATATATGTATATATATATATGTATATATATATATATATATGTATATATATATATACATGTATATATTATTTATCCTTGCTTAATCTAATTAATGTAAGTATGCTTATGCGTATATGTCCCAATTCTAGTAATGGAATAAAAAGATGATTATACAAAATTGTACCTACCATATATTTATGAACTTATGCAATTACATAGCTTCAGGGTCATACTGACATGGCAATATGCACTTATAGACAAAATACACATGACGCGTGCGCAATACCGTATCTTTGCTCTTTTTACACACACACACACATATGCACGTGTGCACACACACACACATATATTTATATTAAAAGGTACCTTTATATACTTATATATATACACATTAATATATAAATATGTGGTGTGTGTATATATATATATATATATATATATATATATATATATATATATATATATATATATATATATATATATATGTTGAGTTAACTCCTAAACTAATAAACCGATAATTTTGAACACAGAAGCTCTATAATGGCTATAATTTCTTTAATTTAGTTTTATCGAAAAGAAAACACATAATGAGACCTACTTAAGCACTAAAAACATAAATAAATAATATTCCCAAAATTTCAGGTTTTCTGTATTATTTTAAAGACGTTTTAGAGGAATAATGGGAGCACTTTTATATGAATATACGAATACATATTTGCATTAAATTTGATCCGTAGTCATTGGACTCCAATTTAAAAGCAAGATTCCTTAAAATTTTCATTTCTTCTTAAGACTTATATAGCTTAAGACCTAAATTTGAGGCATTTTCTTCAAAATCATACAATTAACCATGATTAGAATTTTAGATATACGAATAGTGTTCTAGAAATAAATATAAAAGAAGACGCGCCATTTCTATATCAGCACGTTTCGAAGAATCAGATTTATTAGCAAAATTACATGTTAGTAAAATTGTCAACACGTATATAGTTAAATGTTATATGTTCAAAGTATATATATGTGTGTGTGTGTGTGTGTGTGTGTGTGTGTGTGTGTGTGTGTGTGTGTGTGTGTATGTCTGTGTCTGTGTGTGTGTATCTCAGGAGAGGTGTGGTTGGAGATTGCGTACCTCCTGCCACAGACATTTCATGCGCAAGCAACTCTTCGTGGGTATCCATAGTCTGTCAAAGACTGAAGGAACCTGCTTTATATATAGCATTTCAGCCCAACGTCGCCCGGGTATTTGGAGGTGTATGTTGAGCAAAAGAAAAAAAAGCAAAAAAAAAAGCGGTCAATTTTTTTTAACTTTGGCCCCTATTATGACGCCTTAAAAATTTATTGTTTCATGCTCAAATCAAGTTATTAAGTTAAATCCATGTCCAACGAACCTATATCAAAAATTTTTTATTGTGCAGATCCAAAATTGTCGGAGGAGTTTTGGTAGAGTTCTCAAAGCCCAAATTGTTTAACTTTGACTCCTTAATCGCTAAATTTCTGGCCAAAAACCGATCACATTGATTTTCCCAAATCTCCGTACACTGTATATCAAATTTCGAGTCTGTAGACTAAAAATTGACAGAGTTATTGCGTAGGGAAATGTACACAGATACACACACACACAGACACTTTCAGTTTTATATATATATATGTGTATATATATGTGTGTGTGTGTATATATATATATATATATATATATATATATATATATATATGTGTGTGTGTGTGTATTATGGCAGTAGAGTTTAGTTTCCTAGAAGTACATCCAATGAAACAACATATGTCTACATAACAGTGCTCAATGAGTACACAGAGCAGGTATATTAAATTTATTTATACAAACATTGATGGCTACATATGTGCATACATGTTTCTGTAATCACCCGTGCTGGGGGTATTACGTCTTCAGGCCGAGTTTTCGAGGATAATTCTTGGCCTGGAGACGTAATACCCCTAGCACGGGTGATTACAGAAACATGTATGCACATATGTAGCCATCAATGTTTGTATAAATAAATTTTATATTTATATATATATATATATATATATATATATTTATATATTAGTGATGGAAGGATTCCAGAATATTTCCCGATTCCGATACAATTACCGAATTCGTTCTAAATTTCTGATGCCGTTAACATTTCTGATTCCGATTCTTTTAAAATAAAATTAATAAATATTTAATTCGAGATTTTTTTGTTTGCTTTTTATTTTTTAGTTTTTTGTAAATTTTCAAATTACTGGGTAATTTCAGCGTATATTTTTCCTTAAATATTCTCCTTGTAATTGATTGAAAATTGTAAGATAACAAAAGATTTATTTTGACTTTAAAACCAAGCCAGATTGTATCAGTTCGTCGTTAGTTTACAACATGCTACTTAAAAGTTTTTATAAACAGTTGAAAATAGTCGACGGTCGGTAGGCAAAATGAGAAAGTGATGGAAGAACAAAATATTTAACAACGCCCTTTCCCATTGTTACGAACGGATTTCTAAATAATGTTACTATTTAGAAAACCATTTTTAATTTGGGGAGGGAGACGGCTTGGTTTACTACTCTGTGCCTTCTTGTGAAAATAAATTTTATTCATTTTTTTCATTAGAAAAAATAATTTCCCGACATGCCACACGGAGAGTAATAAAAATTTTTTTTTTTTTTTTTTTTAGAAGCAAAACATCGTTCCGTCGTTGGATTTAAAAAAATAATAAACGTATTTTTTATATGTATTTTTACGCTTATTCGCAAGATAAAAATGTGAAAATAATTTCTTTTTTTCTGTTGAAATTTGTTTTTGTGACAGAATAAAATATACAAATATTTTTATACGCCATTCTTATATATACGCATTATTATATACATCATTTTTATATATACGTCATTTTTATACGTCAGTTTTATACATACGTGCATTCATATATGTAATTTTTATATATACGTAATTTTTCTACGTCATTTTTACATAGACGTACATTTTTATATGTCATTTTTACATATACGTACATTTTTATACGTCATTTGTATATGTGTGTCCTTTTTATACTTTTTTATATATACGTATAAGTCATTTTTATATATGCGTTCATTTTTATACGTCATTTTTAAATATACGTACATTTTTATACGTCATTTTTAAATATACGTCTTACATGATAAGGGCTGTCCCCTTTTCATGTAAGTATAAAAATAGAGAGATTTAGTTAAAATGACGATGATATAGCATAGACGAAATTCGAACCTCGTAATTTAGGTTTAGAAATAGATTACGTTTGAGAATTAGAAAATGGAATGTAAAACAGCTTAGAGATAAAATAGTTTCAAGAAAAGAATGTGCACTGTCAATTTTGTTATGAAAATTCAATTGAAAGAATGCAGCTACAAGATAATTTAATACACATGTTTTTAACATATTGGAAATATAGGTTACTGAGAATATAGGTTAAAATTCCTTTTGTAAACAAAGGAAAAAGTTTTGAACACGCATTTCCAGAACACGTGAAAGAAGGCACATGTTTTAACATGTGTAACGTCATGGAAAAATGGGAAGTTCTAGATATAGTTAGAAGCAAGGAGAAACTGGGAAAAAACTCAGAGGGAGTTTGAGAACGACAGACGATAGTCTGCAGTTTGGAATTCGAACGTCTAGAAGCGAGACGCCCACTTTGAAACTTAATATGTGAAGCTTTGAATTCTTGATGAGAAAATCACGGCCGGTCGTGAGAAGAAATAAACCCATCATGTGTTTGTATAAACGTCGTCTTTGTGTTGTGATTCTACCAAAAGGTAAAGTGAAAATTGTTATTATATGTCTATATATCTATGTTATAAAATGTCATGACATACACATCTCATATCTACACTAAGACTGTCTGAACACTATCTCCTCACTCTGAGTGCTTCAACACATCTAAGTATGAACATTTTTAATATATATGAATCTTCATAACAGAAACAACAACATTCTTCATAAAACGAACAATCGCTCTAAGTCTCACAACATCTCTCACAACATCCCTCTCACTAAGCATCACTTATAATAAGACTCTCTCTTAAAATAAGCCCTAAATATAACATACGTACATCTTTATACGTCATATTTTTATATACTTACATTTTATACGTCATTTTTATACATCATTTATATATATATATATATATATATATATATATATATATATATGCACATACATTTTTATACGTCATTTTTATATATACGCCATTTTTATACGTCATTTTTATATATACGCCATTTTTATACGTCATTTTTATCTATATATACGGACATTATATGGTTTTCATTTTTTCATTGTTGCTTCTGTATTGTTACGTCGTTTATTAGCTGGAACAATGGAAACTTGTTGCGTTTTAAAGGTTATATTTTTAGGGGGAGAGCACGTTCATTCACGAAGGGAGAGACTACATTAATTCCTTCTAAAGGAAAGGATTAAATTCAATCTTGCTTAATTTTTTTTTTACTTAACTTTAAACTTTTGCCGTTGTTATTGGCCAGCCATTTCTTAAATTCTTACTTAAAAAGGAGGCACTATGTTTTTTTGTTTTTTTAAACCAAAAACACTTTAAAAGAAGTTTAAACACAAATAAATTTATTCAGGCATGTAGAAGAGTCTGGCCTTTGGTAACATTTATTTGTTGCATAGTTGTTTATCATTTTTTCTTTTTCTGTCAATTACAGTAATAAATGTCCCAATCTCATTCTGATTTTTATACGTCATTTTTATATATACGCCATTTTTATACGTCATTTTTATATATATTCAAATGTAGAGATAATTCTCTATTTAAATAAGAAAATCTTCAGAATATTTTCTATCTATGCATTTTATTCAAGATTTTGATAATCTCATCTTAGATTTTCATCTATATTTTTCACTTGCGTCCAAAGAGAAGCGCCACAAATCTTTAACAATTTAAAAGGAACCGATTACAGACACCGGCAATGTACAGCTGCCGCCAACGGGATTTAAAAAAAATAAAAAAACCCATCCAGAGCATTTAAAACTTTTTTAATAATCAAGTGAACTCCCTCGGATGGGGGGGCATGTAGACATTTAGCGAATATGAAAAATGTACAAAGAGAATAGGCAAGTTATCTCTTGATAAATGACCAATAAATAAAACAAATTAAACTGCGAATCAATGTTAAATTTGTAAATGAGATTAATAAACCATTCTGTGGTCTTTCTTAGTCTTATGTTGTAAATGAACAACTTTTAATTAAAAAAAAACAATTTGTGTATGTTTAATTTTTATTGTTAAAAATAAAAAAAATTAAAGAATCGGTTTAGAATCGGAAATTAGGCTATAATATAAATTCCGGTACCGATTCCGATACCTTAAAAAGTCCCGATTTTTCTGATTCCGGATTCCGATTCTGATTAATAGTCCCAACACTAATATACGAGGAACGTGCAATAAGTAATGCCCCTGACCCACTTCCAATAGCAGTAGAGCAACGAAACCTGGCGCAGTTATTAGTTTTTCTCTACAGAGGAACCACCCAGAGTTATGCATTTCTCCCATCGTTTGATTCAGCTCTGGAGATCGTTTTTGTAGAACACCCCAGGTTGGTCCTCCAACCACGACGTGACTTTAGAAATCAAGGCTGCATCATCTTGGAAACGCTTTCCTTTCAAAAACAACTTCATGGCTGAGAAGAGGTGAAAGTCAGAGGGTGCAAGGTCAGGAGAGTAGGGAGGATGGGGTCTTTCATAACCACACGCTCGTGCTTCTGATCTGACGATATGCGAGTTGTGGACCGGAGCGTTGTCCTGCAGGAGGACGGTACCTTTGCTGATCTTGCCCCGACTCTTGATTTTGATAGCTTCCCTTAATTTCCTCAAAAGTGAAGCATAATAGGCTCCTGTAATTGTGGTACCCTTTGCCAGGAAATCTGTCATCACTACGGCGTCCTGGTTCCAGAAGACTGTGAGCATGACCTTGCCAGCGGAGGGCTTTACCCTTACCTTCTTTGGAGGTGGTCAGTCCAAATGCTTCCACTGCATTGACTGGGCTTTGGTCTCTAGATCATAGTGATGGACCCAGGTTTCATCCTGTGTAATCAATCTTTTGAAAAACTTTGACTCCTCTTCTTAGCCCATCTCCAAATTCATCCTCGAGCACTCGACGTGTTCTCGCTTGTGTAATGGTGTGAGCAACCTGGGAATCCATCTGGCAGACACCTTATGCATATGCAAATGGTCATGAATGATAGTTTCCACAGACCCTGTACTAATCTTGACATCTTGGGCTATTTGGCGAATAGTAATGCGCCGATCTTCCAAAATGGCAGCCTCAACTTTACAGACAGATGCCTCATCAATGGCAGAAGGAGGGGGGGGGGCGACCAGGTCTGGGAGCTGTTTCCACAGACTCCCGCCCATGTTTGAATTCACGATGACAGCGTTTTACAAGGTCATATGATGGGGCATTATCACCATAAGTTTCTTTCATTTCATCAAAAGTCGCCTGTGGTGTGCGACCTTTCAAATAGAAAAACCGGATCACTGCTCGACATTCAACAGGCTCCATTTCACACCTGACGAAGTTCAAACACCTGTAAAACAGAAACCACAATTAGATCAGAGCTGTAATTTGCCACATAACCCGTAGACATATAAATCATTGCACATGCAAAATTTCAGCTAGATCAGACAACTAGAAGTTGGTCAGGGGCATTACTTATTGCACACCCCTCGTATATATATATATATATATATATATATATATATATATATATAGAGAGAGAGAGAGAGAGAGAGTCTTTCCTTGAGCATATTAGATTTTAATTAAATTCTTATTTGAATAGTCATTGTTTTATAAAATGCATTATCTGAACATTTGTTTCTCAAGAATAATATACAAAATATAAAAAATAACGGACGAAAAAATCAGATGCGTCTTTAGTGCATCAATCGATAGTATTCTAAAAAAATGACCCATAAAAAATGTAAATCTCTAGTACTATTAGGTGTCAGTAGAGTAAGCGACTAAAAATGCAGCCAAGGCATAATTTTCAGACTTGTATTAAGTTTCCGGGAAAGTGAATCTTATCCTAATAAATCGTAATTTAAACTTCTTCCATGCAAAATGTGTTATTTCGTTCGTGTTACATAAAATGCCAAATTTATTAGTGTAAATATTCTCATTTATTAAATTTATTAAAGAAAGTTAAAATATTTATCTAACAGCAATTAGTAGATTATACCGAATTAATAAACGATTGCTTTCCTACGGTTTTTTTTTTTTGCTATATATTCTAATCTATTATATAAAAGGCTATATGTCTGTCTGTCTGTCTGTCTCCATATTTTCAAACTTTATCTCCTCCGAAACTAAAAGTCGCAGAGCAGGGCTAGGCGCCCAAACGGATTGGATTTTTATGGGCCGTTATTTTATCGGTCTTTAGACGATTAAAATGGTTTTTAAGGGGTCAAAAATGGGTAAAAAAATTTTTTTAAATCGTTATACATTTTGTACATTCAACTTAGTTTACTTTTTATTTTTATTCAGTGCATTTGCCTGTCACGTTGGTAGAGTGGTAACGTCACCAGCTTTGAATGCTATATTTTTGCTTTCGGTTTCGATTTTATCTGATGGCACCCAAATATATATATTTTTTTAACTTTTGAAATCATGACTCTATAATAATATATACGAAATCTGTACAAATCAAGCTATAATATTTACGCCCGGGAAAATGTACTAAAATATTCCCCGTTGTTTGGATTGAATTATGTATGAAACACGTCGATTTGTTGTTAAATTAAACTGAAATTTGTAATTAACTTTCCAAATGACTCAGCTATTATTATGTTTCTGTCTTTGGCTGTTTTACTTGACTTGAAATTTGTAATTAACTTTCCAAATGACTCAGCTATTATTATGTTTCTGTCTTTGGCTGTTTTACTTTTCACCGTATGTTGTTTGAACAACCCATTTATTCGGCTGTTTCAGTTTTTCAATAGTAAAGGCTAATCAGTTCGTTTAGGTTAATTTCCTTTCTATCTCCTTCTCTTTTCTCTTTCTATATTGTCGCAGAAAGACAGCTGGAAAAAGGCATTGATACTAGTTAATCTGCTATTAAAAAATATTGGAGAGGTAGAGAAAGAAATATTCCAAACAGAAAAAGACTAAGTATTGATTTTATCATTTTTATTTTTAATTTTTATTCCATTTTTTTTACATTTAAATGAGTTTGCAAACTAACCTTTTCGACCCAGGTGCGTTTTCACGTACTTTAAAGTTTTGTAATCTCTACTTTTATATAAAAGTTACTTTGTGTGTGTGTTAGTGTGTGTTTGTGTGTGTGTTTGTGTGTTTGTGTGTGTTTGTGTGTTTGTGTTTGTGTGTGTGTTTATGTGTGTTTGTGCGTATTTGTATGTTTGTGTGTGTGTGTTCGTGTGTTTGTGTGTGTGTGTGTTTGTGTGTGTGTGTTTGTGTGTTTGTGTGTGTGTTTGTGTGTGTGTTTGTGTGTGTGTTTGTATGTGTTTGTGTGTGTGTTTGCGTGTGTTTGCGTGTGTTTGCGTGTGTTTGTGGGTGTGTTTGTGTGTGTTTGTGTGTGTGTTTGTGTGTCTGCATGTGTGTATGTGTGTGCGTGTGTGTGTTTGTGTGCGTGTATGTTTTTGTGTGTGCGTGTTTGTATGCGTGTGTGTGTTTGTGTGTGCGTGTTTGTGTCTGTTTGTGTGTATGTGTGTGCGTGTGTGTGCGTGTGTGTGCGTGCGTGTGCGTGTGCGCGTGCGCGTGTGTGTTTGTGTCTGTGTGCGTCTATGTGCGTGTGTATTTGTGTATATGTGTGTATGTGTGTTTGTTTGTGTGTGTGCGTGTATTATTTCCTTCCTCGTAGCTTCCAAAATGGCTGAGCCTATCTTTTGCAAATTTCACCCAAACGTTATTCATATGTCTGGCAGTGTTCTTAGATATGTTTTGTATAGAAATTCATTAGATAAGTATCGAAAATCGGAAAAATCTTATTTAAAAAAATAGTCTTTCTTCTCTAATAGATAAAAAAAGGCAATTTTACAGGGGAATGTTTTACGTTACACTGTGTAACCTTGGTTGGAGTACCGTAAAATATTCCCCTGGAAAAATTATTCTTTTTTTTTTCAATAAGAGAAGAAAAACTATTTTTAAGATCACCAAGCCCAAATATCAGCTGGCGTGATATTGTAAACAAACACAAATTATCATTATTTTTTGTTTTTATTTATTTATTTTATTTTATTTATTTATTTATTTTATTTATTTATTTTATTTTATTTATTTATTTTATTTTATTTATTTATTTTTTTTATTTTTGCGAATTAGTCCACAGAACAAATTATTCCTAGCAATATATAATACAGGGTGTCCCAATACAATGTATACACTCTTTAAATTATTTCAACTTGCTATATGAATACGCTATGTCACGTCCCCAAGAGATGGTTAGGAATAAATAATGGCACTTCCAGCAGGATGGAGCACTTCCTCACTGTCATGAGGTAGAGCATATTTTAATAGCAACCTACGAAACAGATAGTTACGATGAAGAGGAAGTATCGAGTACTGTCCACGCTCACCAGATTTGACCCTCGCCCCCCCCCACACATGGATTTTTCTTTTTAAACACAGGGTTCACACCACGAAATGAGCTACAATGAATGAGTTCATAGAAACAAATGAAGATGTGTCAACGTACCAAATTTTATTTATTTTTTTTACACAGGAATCACCACTTATCAAGCCCAAGGGCCACTCGAGGATAGGATTAATGGGTATACATTAGTCAATGTGATTATAGCGTAGTAAACATAAGTAGTAGGAATTTGGTAAATTGGATTAATTGGGGGGACGGTTCATCAAGAACTTGTTTACATTGGACTTGAAGACAATCAAATTGTAGTCAGCTGGAAAGCAGGCAATCGGAAGAGAGTTCCACAGGCGAGAAGTTCTAAGAAAGAAGCTTTGTTCATGGAATCTACGTTTAGATTTAGGCACAGACAAGGAGTGTGGGAAATTATTGGTAGTGGTTTTGGCCAGACAAGTGTTTCTCGTGAAAGATTGGCGAGTGGGGGACCATAAGTTTAATCTCAGATGAGCACTTGCCATGAAAATAACGATAAAATAGAGACAGGCTCGCAATGTCTCTTCTGAAAAGAGAAAAGGGCATCTCCCACTAAGCTACGAAGTCTATTTTGAACTCTGTCAAGGCAGGATAAGCTGCTTCTAGCAGCTCCTGCCTAGATGTGGCAACGGTACTCCATGGTTGGCCGTACCTGGCTTTTATATATGTAGAGAATAGCAGCAGGAGTGAGATATCTTCGGGAGCGGTAGAATGATCCTACCATTTTTTCCAACGACCTTGCAATGGATTTGATATACGTGTTCCACTTCAGGTCAGGAATAAAGGTCAAACCCAGAAGCTTGTCAAAACATGAATCCTTCCCAAGACGAAAGCCATTCATTTCAATCGATGCTAGATGGGCATGAGAGCTTAAATGATGGAAAGATAGAAGCTTGGTTTTAGATGCATTAAAAGTAACCAGCCACCTCTTTCCCCATTGTACCGCATGCTCAAGATCAGAGGAGAGAGAATCGGGGAGAACTTGGTCGTTTACGGTCTTTAATGTGCTACCATAGATTGTAGTGTCGTCAGCATAAATGTCTACGAGGAACGTTTCGATTCAATCAGTGAGCGTTGTCAGCTGTTCACGGATGACAATGACCAATAATTTGAACACTTTCGATAATTAACTGGTTTCTATGTCTGTTCACACTGTAGTTTGAGGTATGAAACTTTTATTTCTTTTAATAAATGTTGCTTTTATGGCCATTTAAAGAGTGTACATTTTTTTATTGGAACACCTTGCATACAAAAGAGGATGAATCTTCTCTTCTTCTTCTTCTTCTTCTTTCTTCTCTCTTCTTTTTTTCTCTTCTTCTTCTTTCTTCTCTCTTCTTTTTTTCTCTTCTTCTTCTTCTCTTCTTCTCTTCTTTTTCTTTTCTTTCTTCTTTAATATCTTCTTTTTTTCTTCTTCTTTTTTTCTATTCTTCTTCTTCTTCTTCTTCTATAAATAAAATGAACTTATTTTTTCCCCTCAAACTTTGACCTTAATAGGATTAAAAATCATGACATTACATGCAAATGTAATGCGTACAAACTGTAGCACATTATCTGAGGTGTGCTATAGGTCTATCACCTCTACAGTTCATCGACAATGGTACATTCCTATATTTTTTCCGGTGAGAGTTCACTGCCAAAATCGGTTAGATTCAATGAAGGTTGCAACAACTTCTCTCTCTATTAGATTCCTCCTTTCCCCGCTCCCCATTTACACCGCAGCGGATGCGTTCACAAGGAACAGTACGAGGAAACACCGGTTTGGAATCGTGCAAGGTTATTTATGCCGTTTTTTTTTTTTATCTTTTTCCCCTGATTTATGCTTTCTGTTTTCCCCGTAATAAAATAAAACTATTAAATTTTTTCTTAAGAAAACGCGAAAACACCATTATTATTATTGTTTTCTTTTTGCTTTTTTAGTAAGTGTAAGACGCAACCTGCGGGGCTAACCGGTTTTTACTTCCGGTTTTAACGACTCTAACCGTGAAATCAAATCTAACTCTGACCTTTATTTATTATTGCTTGCAACTAAACATTTATTTTTAAACAAAGATTACAATGCAACGATATCGTGAATTCACTTGCATTACACTTAAATTAAAACAAATAAATTCATTTAGAATTCGACAAAATAAAATGATTCATTTAGAATTCACTGTGGAATTGATATTTGACCTAATTCACGTTTTAGTTAATTCACGTTATTTTTGCGCTTTCGCCTCAATGATTCGAGTTAGAGCCCCCCCCTCTTTAAACTTTTTTGGTTTTTACAAACTGTGAATTCACTTGCATTACAATTAAATTAAAATTAAAACAAATAAATTCATTTAGAATTCGAGAAAAGAAAAAAAAATTCATTTAGAATTCGAGTGTGATGCGGGACTACTGAAACTAAACCAAAACAAACTTCACTACGGATTTGATATTTGACCTAATTCACGTTTTAGTTAATTCAGCACGTTTTTTTTTGCACTCAATGATTCGAGTTCGAGCCCCCCTCCTTCAAACATTTCAAATTTGTTAATTGTTTTTTTTTCACAACATTGTTTGTTTTTATAATATTTAAACAGGGTTATTACTTCGCTTTGTTTTCATTTTTCCTAACCACAGACGTCTCTAAAAACCTGGACAACGCCGAGTATCCCCCGCTAGTTCTATAATAATACATACGCAATCTGCATAAATTAAAATATCATGTTTAAGCGTATTGTACGATCGGGCAATGTCTGGTGGCCAACTAATACCTCCACATTATCATCGCTTGAGCACTAAATTGTAAGATGATATGTTAATAAAAAATTCTCTTCCTGATCTACATCAATGATCTCTCTAAACACATACTTAAATCATTCATTGACATCTATGCTGATGACACGACCATCTACGGCAACACATCAAAGGCTGTAAATGACAAAGTTTTTTCTGATTCTCTCTCCTCTGATCTCGAGCGTGTAGTTCAGTGGGGGAAGACGTAGCTAGTTACCTTTAATGCATCTAAAACCAAGCCCCTATCTTTACACCATCAACGCTCTGATCCCCATCTGGCATCAATTGTAATGGATGTCTCTCGCCTAGGAGAAGCTCAATGTTTTGACCAGCTTCTGGGCTTGACCTTTACTCCTGATATGAAATGGAATACGCACATCAAGTCTGAAATTTTACCCACTCTTTATCTGTGCCTAAATCAAAACGTAGATTCCATGAACACAGCTTCTTTCTTAGAACAGCACGCCAGTGGAACTCTATTCCGTCTGCCTGTTTCCCACCTGACTACAACTTGGATGTCTTCAAATCCAATGTAAACAAATTCCTGATGAACCGCCTCTTAAGTAGACACTTTATGAAATCTCAACACTAACGTACAACGTACTGTACATGCAATAACCCTTATCCCTGAGTGGCTTCTGGGCCTTGATAAGTGGTGACTTCCATGTAAAAAAAAAATAATAAATAAATCTATTTTATTTTTACTCTCATCATATTTTACTTTTGTTTTGATACCCCCGAATTCGAAGCTATCTCTCTACAACCCTTCCTTTTCATAACCTATCATACTTTCATAAATCAGAGTCCATTTTCTGTAGGCTGTTTTTGAACCCAATCAACGACGGGTACTTTTGCTAGTATATATATATATATATATATATATATATATATATATAGTATATATATATATATATAGTATATATATATATATATATATATAGTATATATATATATATATATATATAGTATATATATATATATATAGTATATATATATAGTATATATATATATATATATAGTATATATATATATATAGTATATATATATATATATATATAGTATATATATATATATATATAGTATATATATATAGTATATATATATATATATAGTATATATATATATATATATAGTATATATATATATATATTTGCTAGTATATATAATATATATGTGTGTGTGTGTGTGTGTATTAGTGTTGGGGCGATTAATCGGAATCGGGAATCGGAAAAGTCGGAACTTTTTGAGGTATCGGAATCGGGAATCGGAAAAGTCGGAACTTTTTTAGGTATCGGAATCGGTATAGGAATCGGAAATATTGTAGTCTAATTTGGAGGAAACAAGCACAAATAAATCTCATTTACAGATTTGAGTAGCGGAGTTTAATTTATTTTATTCATTGGTCATTTATTAAGAGGTATCTTGCCTCATCTATTCGCTAAAATATTTTTGTGCCATCATCCAAGGGAGTTCATATGATTAATAAAATGTTTTAAGTGGTCTGGGCGGCGGGGGGATTTCGTTGGCGCCAGCTGTACATCGGGGTGTCTGTCATCGGCTTCTTCTGAAATAATTAAAGTTTTATGTTACCTCTTTGGATGGAAATCCCTCGCGGCTATGGCAATTCTTATTCAAAGCATATTTGAAAACCCATTCCCAGATATAGACTCTGCAAACCTGATTAAATTTGTTTTTATTAGTTTTTATTTTAAGAAAAGTAAATATTCCAGTGTTCACTTACCTATTCAATATCACAGATTTTAAAAAGCTTTTCGCACCTTTTTGATAAATGGCCACAGGGTGTCTATTAGGGACTTCACACTTTAATATCAAAGATTTGACATGCTTAGAATTTTTTTCTGGTGCTGGTTTTGTCAGATCACCACATCCTTGGAAATATTTCATGTTTCCTTTTATTTTGTTTGGTTTTGGCACAAGTGAAAATATACATGAAAATCTCACAAGTTTATCAAAATTTTGGATAGAAAAATAAAGAGCAAACACTGAGAAGTTTGTTAACTTACAAAAACATTTTATCATTCACTTTAAAAATACCGAAAACATATGAGGTTCTACTTTTTAGGCAATTATGTGTGAGCACACTGAAACGTTATTTTAGAATTTAGAATAGGGGTTCAGTTGTGCATATAAATATAATGTAAACTGATACATTTCGGTACATTATATTTTTAAGCAGGCGGGTCAGCGGAATCATAAAAGCACATGTAATTGCTATATTTTTCGTGTTGCCACCCGTACTTAGGGTTAGTAGTAGGAAAGGGGCGTGCTTTTTATGACTTTTAACAATACTATATATTAATAAGATAGCGTGTGTTGTATTTATTTTGTGTGTCACGATTACATCCGAGTGACTATTGTTTTATTATGGATTCCTATTTCTTATAATAAAGAATTTTACCAAGAATTCTTCATAAGTTTCGGTTTTGGTTTCGTTTATAGTTGATGACACTCAAGTCATTTATTTTCTTATAAAGAAGGTTAAAAAGAATTCTTCATAAGTTTTGGTTTCGGTTTAAATGATAGTTGATGGCACTTAAGTTATCTATTTTTTTAGAAATGGTTTTACCAAGATTTATTCATAAGTCTTGGTTTCGATTTCGATTATAGCTGATGAAACTCCAGTGATCCATTTTCTTTTTATAAATAATTTTATCAAGAATTGTTCATAAATTTTGGTTTTGGTTTCGATTCTAGCTAAAGGAACACAACCTGATGCAACCAAGTTATATATATATATATATATATATATATATATATAGTAAGGTACAAAATGTACTAAAGCTACACTGAATATTCCACGTTTCTTCCACTCTAGGATTCTTCAGCCTTATGCCATATACATTTTATAACTTACTAACTAGCTCTACCTACGTATTGAGCACTTTTGAAGTAAATACTGAAAGTTTACGCATAAATTTATACTTTCGTATATTAATTTATGTGAGTAAATTAAGTAGTTATATATATATATAATATATATATAATTTTAAATTACAACTGTATAATATATATAAAAATAGATAGAACATTAACTATATAATAATATATACGAAATCTGTGATAATTAAAATATCATACTTAAGCGTATTTTACGACATGGTTACGCCGGGCGTCCCTGCTAGCTTAGATAAATATTTTTGCAGTTTTATCAAGAGGTAGAATAATATCAGAGCATCTCTATTTACGCCGTGACTACCAACATCAATATATTACATATGAGTCCCTTGTGGAATTTCCACAGTTCCCGCTAGTTGTTATCATTATTTGCATCTCGTTTTTTTTTCTTGTTTCTTGTTTTCTTGTTTTCTTGTTACAGCAAAGCAAATCAATTTAATAACCTACCAAATTTATATAATTAAAATAAAAGTTAAACATTCATAGAAGGAAGGCACATAATAGTTAACGAAGCCTAACGCCCTGTCCATATTAAAAATGGTTTTCTAAGTAGTAACATTATTATTTAGAAATTTGTCCGTAACAATGGAAGGGGGGCGTTGTTAATATTTTGTTCTTATATCGGTTTCTCATTTTACCTAACAATCGTCGACTATTTTCAACTGTTTATGAAGACGTTCAAATAGCATGTTGTACACTAGAGACGAACTGATACGATTTGGCTTTGTTTAAAATAAAAATAAACCTTTTGTCGTCTTTTAATTTGCAATACATTACAAGGAAAACATTTGAGAATAAATATACCCGGAATTTACCCTGGGGTTTATGTAATAATTTGAAAATTTATAACACACACACACACACACACACACACACACACTAATTAAATACTTAGAAATATCAAAAGAATCGGAATGAGAATTAGAAATCGAATCGGAATCGGAAATTTAGAACAGAACCGGTAATTGGATCGGAATCGGGAAAAATTTTTGAATCGTCCCATCACAAATATATATATATATATATATATATATATATATATATATATATATATATATATATATATATATACATATATATATATATACATATATATATATGTATATATATATATATGTATATATATAAAAGTGAACGTATCTGTGTGTGTGTACATTTCCCTACGCAATAACTCTGTCAATTTTTAGTCTGCAGACTCGACATTTGCTATATAGGGAACTGAGATTTGGGAAAATCGATGTGATCGGTTTTTGGCCAGAAAATTGGCGATTAAGGAGTCAAAGTTCAACGATTTGGCCTTTGAGAACTCTACCAAACTCCTCCGACAATTTTGGATCTACACACTTGAAATTTTTGATATAGGTTCGTTGGACATGGATCTAACTTAATAACTTGATTTGAGCCCAAAACAATGAATTTTTCAGGGGTCATAATAAGGGTCAAAGTTAAAAAAATTGACCGCTTTGTTTTTCTTTTTTGCTCAACATACACCTCCAAATACCCGGGCAACGCTGGGCTGAAATGCTAGTATATATATATATATATATATATATATATATATATATATATATATATATATATAAAGCAGGTTCCAGCAGTCTTGGACAGAATATGGTTTTCTGACGTTCCACTATATATATATATAAAACGACATTATTTTTGCACCAACCTAATATATATTGGGTACAATATAATCTATCTATCTATCTATCTATCTATCTATCTATCTATCTATCTATCTATAAAAGTGAACGTGTCTGCGTGTCTGTGTATCTGTCTGTCTGTGTACATTTCCTTACGCAATAACTCTGTCAATTTAAAGTCTGCAGACTCGAAATTTTATATACAGGGTACTGAGATTTGGAAAAATCGATGTGATCGGGTTTCGGCCAGAAATTTCGCTGTTAAGGGGTCAAAGTTCAACGATTTGACCTTTGAAAACTCTACCAAACTCCTTCGACAATTTTGGGTCTAGACACTTGACATTTTAGACATTGGTCCCTTGGACATAGATCTAACTTAATAACTTGATTTGAGAATAAATATTAATGGGCTCATAACATGGGTTAAAGTTTTAAAAAATTACCGTTTTTTTTGTTTTGTTTTTTGCTCAGCATACAGCTCCAGACACCCGGGCAACGTCAGGCATCCATTGCTAGTATATATATATATATATATATATATATATATATATATGTGTGTGTGCGTGTGTGTGTGTGTGTGTGTGCTTTTACATAATTGGGACAGGATTTTGTAGTCGATAAATGGAGTTTTCAGATTAAAAAAAACAATGGTTTCGACTAATTTGTTTTTGTTAATTTTAATAAGTTACAATGGTAGCTTCTAAATTATGCAGTTGAAATTACTTGAATATTTCTGAATTATTAAAAATAAACAACTTTAATCGTGTTAACAGATGAAAACTTTCCGCCATCTTGTTTTTATTAAATGAAGCAAAATGAAAGCATATACAAGGGAAGTAACTCTAAATTTTTAAGGTGACTTAACGCAAAACAAATTACAAAATAAACATATCATATATATACAGTGTTTCTGCGTCTGATTTCATTTAAGACTTTTTCATAATTGTTTAATATAAAAGTAACTGTTCCCCTAAAAATAACGTAAAAATAACATATACAAGTTTTTTTTGCACCTGTTGAATTGTTTACCTTGTGAATCTGCTGGGTCTTAGAGAAGCATACACGATCATTTTCTTCAAATTGCATTTTCTTTAATAAAAAAATTTTCTACCCTATCGATTTTTGTAATTTTGGGATATAACCATCTTAAAAATACGGGGAATACGTAGATTCCGTGGTTTTCATGTGAAATCTCGTCCTAATAGTGTAGAAGCGCATATATATATATATATATATATATATATATATATATATATATATATATATATACACACGTATGAATGGGCAGCTTTCTTACATTTATACAAATCTGGTTTAATATCAGCGTTAAAACTCTACATATTTTTTTCCATTTTTTTTTTCAATATGGCGGGCTACATTTCTCGCGTTTTTTTTTTTTTTTTTTTTGAGTAGAGAAATTAACCAAATGTACTAACGCTTTCAACCCACTTGGGCCGAAAACTCTGTACAGAAAACACGACCATGCTGCCGTCTCATATTGCGACCTGCGACTTCTTATCCTTTGACGCATTTCTCATTCAAGCCCCCCCCCCCAAAAAAAAAACGAATATTAAACACGAGATCGTGTTTGGGTATGGGCCAGCGTACTCGAATGTTTATTCGTTCATCATTTGATCTGTCAACTAAATAGTGAACAGTCACTATACCACAGTTCCTGAAGACGACCCATGTGGGTTAAAAGCGTTATTACGTTCGGCGATTTTTTTTACTCTCACAAGAAGCTTAGTTCGCCATATTAAAAAATAAAATTGGACAAAAAAAGAATATGTTGAGTTTTGCGCTGATACTCAATTATTTGCATGACACACACATACATACATACATGTATATACATATACATATATATATATATATATATATATATATATTAAAAGGTATATTTGTTAAAAAAACATGGGGAAAAAACTGCTAGATACGTTAGTAGAGCTAAATATGTCGTGATTATTTCAACGTTACAAGTTATTTAAATAGACGGGATGACAAATTATCCACTCCATATCATCAGTATTTTAGCTTAAATAGTCTGATGATATAGGCTGGATAATTTGTTATCCCGTCTATTGAAACAGCTTGTAATGATTTAAGTAAATACATCCGAGGTTTAAATAAACACACACACACACACACACACACACACACACACACACACACACACACACACACACACACACATGCACACAAGGGCACACACACACATAATATATATATTATGATATATATATATATCAGTTTGTGTGTGTGTGTATGTGTGTGTGTATGTATGCGTGTATGTATGCGTGTGTGTGTGTGTGTGTGTGTGTCCCTTCCGCATAGGTTACGAAACGCCTGATTCTTTCTACTGCAAATTTCACACAGAGGTGTACGCCTGGCAGCGTTCTTATATATTTTTTGTACAGAGGAGGGGGGAATATTTTACGTGATATGGTCATTATTTCCTTGGCCGGTGTAACGTAAAATATTTCCCTGTAAAAATTCTTCCTTTTTATCTATAAGAGAAGGAAGATTGTGTTTAAGATCGTCAAACCCAAATATCAGCTGACGTGACATTTTAAACAAACACAGACTGAATATGATGAACAACATTATCATTATTATTGTTATTTTTTTTGCGAATTAATCCACTCGTAATACATAATAATAATAATAATAAATAATAATAATAATAATAATAATAATAATAATAATAATAATAATAATAATATAGTATTTAATATAGAATTGATGCTATAATAACACATAGGCAATCTGCATAAATTAAAATATCATGTTTATGCGTATTTATATATATATATATATATATATATATATACTAGTTGCTATACTAGATATATAAATATATATATTTTTTATTACACGGTGGTCACCACTTATCAAGGCCCAGAAGCCACTCAGGGATAAGGGTTATTTCAAGTACAGTACGTTAGTGTGGAGATTTAATGAAGTGTTTACTTAAGAGGGCGGTTCATTAGGAATTTGTTTACGTTGGACTTGAAGACATCCAAGTTGCAACCAGGTGGGAAGCAGGCAGACGGAACAGAGTTCCACAGGCGTGCAGTTCTAAGAAAGAAGCTTTGTTCATGGAATTTACGTTTTGATTTGGGCACAGATAAAGAGTGGGGGAAATTTCTCACAGTGGATTCAGCTAGACGGGTGTTTTTCGTGAAGGATTGGCGAGGGGCACCAGAGATTGAAGTTCAGACGAGCACCTGCCATGGAAATAACGATAAAACAAGGATAGGCTTTCAACGTCTCTTCTGTGGGAGAGAGGTTGCAGGGTAGAGAAAAGGGCATCCCCACTAAGCTACAATATATATATATATATCCCTAGGGAACGAACTCACACACACGGACAAAATTCCATATATATAGGGACTCGAAAACGGCTGAGACGATTTTTATTAAATTTCACTCGAGGTACTTAGTGCCAGGCAATGTTTTTAGATTCTATCGGAATATATTCGATTAGTGTCGATAATTGACAATAGAAATTATCTATTGAAAGAAGAAACAAGCAATTTTGGCCAAAGTCAAGAGTTTGCACAGCCTAACTTCACAAATGCATTTGAGAAATTGTATTACCACACAAGCCAGAAGTATCAACATATAATAGAAACAATTGTTTTTTTTTTCTTTATGACAAGGGAGGGTTCGAAATTCATCTTTCTGTTTAAAGCACAATTGCGCCATGATACTTGACATTTAATTCAAGCGATAATTACCACACTAGCAGTAATGCCAGGCATATTAAATCAGCACTAAGTTACTTGATATGACAGGGGCGCGTTCGAAATGAGTGTTTCTGCTCACAGCACAATTGGAAGCATGATACTTGACTTTTGCATTTTAAACTTAAATTCAAGTGATTATCACAGCACAAGAAGTAAGGCAAGGCATAGAAAATCAACAGTAGGTTATTTGATATGACCGGGGTGTATTCAGAATGAATGTTTCTGTTTATAGCACAATTGAAGCATGATACTTGACTTTTGCATTTTAAACTTAAATTCAAGTGATTATCACAGCACAAGAAGTAAGGCAAGGCATAGAAAATCAACAGTAGGTTATTTGATATGACCGGGGTGTATTCAGAATGAATGTTTCTGTTTATAGCACAATTGAAACATGATACTTGACTTTTGCATTTTAAACTTAAATTCAAGTGATTATCACAGCACAAGAAGTAAGGCAAGGCATAGAAAATCAACAGTAGGTTATTTGATATGACCGGGGTGCATTCAGAATGAATGTTTCTGTTTATAGCACAATTGAAGCATGATACTTGACGTTTGCATTTTAAACTTAAATGCAAGCCATTATATATATAAAAATAATTTTATAAAATCCACAGTAGGTTCTCTACAGTGCAATGTAGACTACAATGTATTGTGGCCTAAGTCAGTGCGGGGAGGCATGAAATCTTCCTTCCGGTGCAGCTCGATGTGTCCCCAACTAGAGCAGGCATATTAATCGATTTGATTGAAAGCTGGGCAATTTAACCGATTTCAATGATAATAAAGATATTCATTTATTATACATTACTCCCGAACAACGTCGTGTCTCGCTGCTAGTCTATTATACATACCACTACTGCTTACTTCATAGTTATTCTGTAGAAAGGATAAACTCCATCCATCATCATCTTTCTCTCCTGCAGCTGTAGGAACCCTCATAAAATCTCTTGGAGAATTTTCTAAAATTATATTTGTTTGATTATATATATCCACTATTATATAAAAGTCACTGTGTGCGTATGTGTGAGTTTCTTCCCTATAGATCCAGAAACGGCTGAGCCTATCTTTTGCAAATTTCATACAATGCTAATTTATATGTCTGGCAGTGTTCTTAGATATGTTTTGTACAGAAATCAAATCGATAAGTATCGAACATCGAAAAAATCCGATCTTAAAAATAGTCTTTCTCTCTTAAAGTTAAATAGATGAAAAAGAATCATTTTTACAGGAGAATATATTACGTTACACCGATCAAGAGAGATAATGAAATATAAGCAAATCATATCTGCTTTAAAAACAGATTTGCTGTCATCTGGAGTTATGGCTTAATGGTAGAGTATTCGACTACAGATAAATGATCCTCCTATTCAAGCCCGGCTGTACCTCACCATTTTATTTTGATTTTTTTTTCTTCTCATCAATGAGTTCAATTTATGATAAAAGAAGAGGTACCATTTAACATCGCCGCAAATCATTTCTTCGTTTGTGTATTTTAAAACTAAACGTTAATCAGAAGTTACTTTTCCAGGGCATTCATCGTCAAGATCCAATATCAACTGACGTTTTTTTTTTTTTTTCTTATTACATTTTCACGCCAAACAAGGCACATTGCCACTTTGATGTAGGGGGCAACTATCAGGAACATAAGCTCCAGGGGTATTATGTGGGGAGTTGGGCAGTAAGACGTCGGTTCACGTTACACTTGAACTTCTGCATGTCAGTATAGTTGGAGAAGCAGGAACCCGGAAGGGAATCCCAAATCTTGCGGTTCTGGGGAAGAAACTACTGGAGTAGAAGGCTCTCTTACATCTAGGGATCTCTACTGTGAAGGGGTGGGATTTAGCTGCTTGTCGGGTTTGTCGGGGTATTTACGTCGAGGGAGTACAAGTGCTTGCAGTTCATCAGATCATTCACCGTTAAAGTACTTGTAGAACAGGTAGAGGGATGTAAACAAACACAAACAGAATTTGACGAACAACATTATTTTTTTTAAAAGTTTCTTATTTAATTTTATTTATTAATTTGTTTTATATATTTTTGTTGCGAATGAATCCATCGGGAAAATTATTCCTCATAATACATAATAAATACAACGTTTTTTTACAACCGGGCAACGTTAGGCTGACAGCTAGTTAACCTTTTTTCTCTTTTTACTTTGCATTGGTTCAGTTTTTCAAAGTCGCTGATGAATTTGCGCTGACTCTTTCCAACCTCTTATGGTTGATTCAACGCATTGAAATCACTGGTACGCCTTTGAAATATGTATATATAGTGTTGAAATAAATATTGTATCTTCAGCTCTCACATACAAGATCGAGCACTTTATTGGATTTTTCATCGCCCCCCCCCCCGACAATATATATATATATATATATATATATATATATATATATATATATATATATATATATATATATATAAGTCTATTTACTGAGTGGAAGTAAATTAATCCATTCCCATTTAAGTACACTGTAGATACGAATAAAATATATGTGGAAACGAACTATATATATATATATATATATATATATATATATATATATATATATATATATATGTGTATATATATATATATATATATATGCGACATGGTGTTTATAGGCACACACACACACATATATATATATATACATATATATATGTGTATGTGTGTGTGTATGTGTGCCACATCGTGTTTATATATAAATATATGTACATATATATATTTATATACAAGCGACCATATGTGTTTACTTTTAGATTTTATATAGTGAATGCATTCACAGATTCGTAACTATCACGCCATCTGTACTCTCCCCTCACTTTCCAGCAACATGAATCCTACCGACAACCAACGAACGTTTGATAAAGGAGATGAGATTACCCAGTGTATTGATATTCAATATGGCGGATTTCTCGTTCGGTTTTCTCGATTTCCGGTTTTCTCATTTGTCTTGTTTTTCTGGGTTTTATTTGTTATTATTATTATTTTTTTCTTCTTAATTTTGGTAATTTTTTTTTTTATCAGGCGCTTCCCAGGAGCGTCCATTCGTTGGTAAATCCAAAAAGCTGTCACGTTTACGTTTGGAAAATCGTTTGTCATACTTCATTTCAAATAGCACATTTGTGGTTCTTTATGTACTTCATTATCCACAAGGGTTGAGTCAAGTTAAAATTTACTTTTCTGCCACTGAAGGACCTTAAACGCCAGGGTCGGAAAGGAGGATTGAGAAGTTACCTCACCAGAGGAGGGGGGGGGGCACTTTTACCTTCTAAAAGTAGCTGGGCAGCTCCGTCGGCATTCCTCGGTAATGGGCGACTTATGCAATTGGTAATAAACTAAACCCTTCTCAAAGATAGAAGGCAAAGCCTGGGAAGGTGGACCTCCTAGAACTGCACAGATCTAAACTCCCACCGCAAAATCAAGAGTAACCGGGTCACTACAGAAATGTAATCTCGGATAATTTTGGGGGTCGAGGATAAAAATCCACAAGGATAGAGTTCCTATTTACTTTCCTCCCCATGAGTTAGACACAAGGACGGTTTTAAATATGGGAATAATCCAGCTTCCCAAAATGGGACACTCTGGATAGGAACAAAAATAAAAATTGTCTCAGTCATGAAGAATTTCTCCTACATTGACCGAGGACAGAAAACGTGAAGTGTAGCATCAGAACAGATACTACACTCTGATCCTGGCCCAACGACCAACGAAAACAAGCGTAATTCTGAAGATTTGGCATTTAATGTCGGAAATATCCAACTTTAAATAGAAAAAAAATTAGATCTAGCCTTCGGGCTAAGATCAGAGTGTTCTATGTCATCGTGGATGGACATCAAATACTCTTCCCGATCGTATTTTTTTTTTTTTTTTTGCTTTTCTCATCTATAGTTCAGCCCCACTTAAAGATCGATCAGCTTGTTTTCGATTCGCCTCAAGCCGGAAAACAGTGGGTGGTCTGCTATTTAGACAGGATTTGAGAGGTTTTATTAACATCTTTTTGCATTTTTTTTTCTCCACTGAATTATTAAAAAAATATGATCTATTTATGCTCATATTTATTTAATAAGGATAAAAAAATCGATTTGGGAATCTTACGTAGGACGGCCCCTAGACTGAATGTGATTGAAAATTCTAGCAAGGAAAATGATATACAGGCGCTGCTACACTATAAGAACCCAATTTCAGAAATCGTAAAACTGAATTCATCGAAGTTTTTAGATGATTATATCCAAAAATTACGAAAATCGATAAGATAGAAAATTATTTATTCAAGAAAATAAAAAAAATAGAATTTGAAGAAAACGACCGTATTTGCTTATGTAAGACACAGGTGAGTTCAAAATGGAGGTAATTTTCCGTATCTATTTAAACATAAGGCCTCCAATTTTTCGCCTGCTAACACGATTAAAGTTGTTTTGTTTTTTTAATAATTTAGTAATATTTAGGTAATTTCGACTGCTTAATTTGGAGCTACCATTGTACTTTATGAGAATTGACAAAACATCAAGAGAAACCATTGTTATTTTATTTACCATTTATCGGCTACAAAACGTCGTTCTGATAGTGTAGAAGCGCCGATATACATATATAAGGTAAAGCGGCAAAGATGACCATAGATTTCCCTTCCCCAACACTCTGAATAGCCTAGTGCCTTATTTATTTTTGTATTGTCCAGAAACAAATAAAGTTTTTATCTGTTCTGGTGCTACACTCAAATTAATTTGTTCTTAGTCAATATACGGAAACCCCTTCTATATTAAGGCAATTTTTATTTTTGTCTTCTTCTAGACTGCCCTTTTTAGGGGAGCTGGTTTTTCCCCCATACTAAAAACGACGTTGGGTAACATATTGCTCTCGAGGAGAAGCAATTAAATAGCAATATTCTAATCCCTCAAAGTGTATCATTTAGGAAGAGGTAGAGGAATATTGTCTTTGTTGATTATATGTTATTTCTCATTACTTGTACGTCTTTTATGTCTATATGTATGTGTGTGCGAAACCGTGATCGTCTGTCTATGTATGCTTGTCTATGTATGTTGTGTATGTGGTCATGTAACTTCTAGTGTATGTATATAAATTGCGATAAAGTCACCATACCTTTTTTATGTTTCTTATCTTGGTCTTCGCTTTGAGGATGCGATTCTTTCCGCCACTGGTCGATGCTGGAAAGGAAAAATCTGACGAAAACATGACTTCGGTTTTCTGGCATGGACTCTTTATTCGTCTAACGAGTGAACGGGGGGAGGGAGACATCGCATTGTGACTCAAACATTCTTGCGTTTATTTTTCGACCTATTCTGCGTCGCTCAACACGTCTGTCTCGTCCAAAATCGGAAGCTAGACTGCACTTGCATGCGAGCCAAAAAAATATCTTTCTTTCTATTTCAAGCATCGCTTTCTTTCACACTGTTATATCCTTACTTTTAATAAGAATACAGCAAGAAACACGAGGTTATGGAAAAAAACAAAGGGGTTTATTTACAAGGGAATACATGTAACATAAGAGTTCCTCGACATATTTTCTTATTCTCTTCCTGTCTTTTTTCCTTCTCTCTCGGTCACGTGATAGGGTCAATATATCTATAGTTCATTTCATCTATGAAGGGATGTTAGGTCATTCCATTACATCACACACGAACTGATGACACCCCTGGCGTCACTGTTGACCCTAGCTACTGCGTTTGACATACGTAAACCTTAACCCCTTAATCTCTTTTTGCACTAATCAACCTACCGGCAACATTACAATTTCCAACATGTCGGGGTAACCCGGGATATAAAATATATCAAAAAGAGAGAACTCTGGACGGCGAGAAAAATATTTTCTTTTACAAATGCTTTAATGTAGACAGATTTCTCTTTCATTTAATAGATAAAATGTGGTATAACAACAAATACAACACGTAACAAAAAAGTTCAATAACTCCTATTAATTTACCTCCCCAATCAAAGTCAAAATGTGATTTTTCTAAGATTGTTACGCCTAATTTTAATTGTAAAGTATTTAGAGTTTTACTAATTATTTAGAGTTTTACTAATTATTTAGAGTTTTACTAATTATTTAGAGTTTTACTAATTATTTAGAGTTTTACTAATTATTTACGACCAATGTGCGAGAAGACATGAAAACTGCCTCGGTTGATTTTCTATTCAGGTAATAATTATGGGCGTCATTCGAACAATCTAGGATTCATATGTCAAGAACAACACGATTTGAATTTGAATTCATACAGACTGTTGTGCTGCTTTATTTTTTCGCAAAAAATCTTTGTAAAAAATAAACAAGTGTTTTTTTTAACAATGACGAGCCGGTATTAGGCGGAATTAAATAATTTGTTGATATATCTACTTGTCATGATTACTTTTGAAAAAAAAACAAAAAAACTAAATAAACATATACTTTATAAACACTTACCATAAATAAACTTACTGTGTAAACACTTACTATATAAACGTTTGCTATAAAAACATTTACTATAAATACACTTACTATTAAAACACTTACTATTAAAACACTTACTATTAAAGCACTTACTATAAAACACTTACTATTAAAACACTTACTGTATAAACAATTATTATATAAATACTTATTATAAAAAACCCTTATTATGAAAACATTTACGGTAAAACATTTACTATAAAAAACATTTATTTTAAATACATGTACTATAAATCACTTACTATAAAACATTTAATATAAATACACTTACTATAAAACATGTACTATAAAACACTTATTACAAAAACACGTACTATATAATCATTTACTATAAAAAACTCTTATTATATAAACACCGATAATAAAACACTTACAATAAAACCTTTACTATAAAACCTTTACTATAAAACACTTATTACAAAAACACTTACAATAAAATGTTTACTATAAAATATTTACTATAAAAACATTTACTATAATACACTTACTACAAATGCACTTACTATAAATCATTTACTATAAATATTTACTTACTATATAAGCACTTACCATAAAAATTATTTACTATAAACACCTTTACTATAAATACACTTACTATAAAAATATTTACTACAAATACACTTACTGTATAAAAAATTACTATAAAACATTTACTATGAAACATTACTATGCAACATTTACTATAAAACATTTATTATGAATACACTTCTATATAACACTTACAATAAAACATTTACTATAAAAAATTTGCTTTATAAACACTTACTATAAAAATACTTACAATAAAAACACTTACTATATAAATAATTAGTATAAAAACACTTACTATAAAGACAATTATTATAATAACACTTATTATGAAAATACTTACTATTAAACACGTAATATATAAAAACTATATAAATACTTACTATAAAACACTTACGTTATAAACAAAAACACATTTACGATTTTAAAAAGTAAACAGATATTGTTTGTTTGTTTTTTCCAAACTTAAGGATATTTGTTTTAATTTTATATTCGAATCGTATTATTTTAAAAAAAATATCTCTCCGTATTCTGAAAAAAAAAAAAAAACTTTGCTTTTTACATTTTTTTTTTTTTTTTTTTGCGAAAAAATCAACAGCATACCGATTTGAGCAGTTTGCCATGCCTAAATATTACACTAATAAAGAATTTAAAAAAAAACAAGGAGATGACGGTATCTTAGTGGTAAAGTGACGACCTTGGTTTGCCAAGTTAGAATTCAGTTCGTTCTACCTAAAAGCTTTCACGTATGGACGTTGGCAACCTTCACGTGGTTCCTCCCGTGAAAAAATATAAAGAATTCTCAATAGAAAGATATCGGGGAAACGAATGCCAGCAAAATCATCATGAATCACCAAGAGCAGATATTTAGCATTGTCTTACATTTGTCGTGCTTTAATTTGTAATGCATAAATTGTGAAACCAAAGTTGAAATTAGCATTACGGCTGATCTGTAACGTTTGTAAATCGGTTATCATCGAAAAACGCACTAATTAAAAGGACGTATCTTCAGAATAACGTGCTCCTTTACATGTGGGTAATCACTCCTCTCTCTCTCTCTCTCTCTCTCTCTCTCTCTCTCTCTCTCTCTCTCTCTCTCTCTCTCTCGTTTCCAAACAATTTGAAAGCTTTAAAAAGTTAAAATATCCTTCATTGCTGGAAAATGTACCGAGAAACCTTATCCAAATTCCCGGTCATAGGCTTTCTTCTCCATTTCCCACGTAAACTTGTGTTGTCTGCTTATTTCATTCCCAACGCGCGTTCGTTTCTACATTTGCGGCGGTGTAGTCTTTTTCAATTCACCATCACCTTAAAGTTTTCGAGTGCAAATATATTGACACACGAATATATATATATATATATATATATATATATATATATATATATATATATATATATATATATATATATATATATATATTTATATATATTTATATATATATATATATATATTAGTAGTAGTAGTATTTACTATAATAAATATTAAATACCTACAGACACTAGTGTTTCATCCTTTCGGGAATCATCAGTCCACGGTGTCACGAATAACGCCAGTCGAGAGATTCGAACTTCGGCAACAGAAGTCATATCTGGATTCATTAGCAAGGACCCGAACCACTAGGCTACGGTAAACCGCGATAGATACAGTTGAAATTATATATTCATTCTTATTAAATGCTTTTACCGTCAGTCAGAGTGATCTAATCATTATATGACGATCTGCGCGTATTAGCTCAGTTGACCGACTTTATTTCAACTGAAAGTGCTCAACGATAAGAAGCAAGTTTCTTAAAGGGGCTGACATAATTATTTACTATAATAATTAAAGACACTAGTGTTTCATCCTTTCGGGAATCATCAGTGCAGGGCGCGCGCGCGTGTGTGTATTTACATATGTGTTACAAAAGATCAATAAACATCGGTACCATCGGTTTCAAACTCAAATAAAGGGGTACCAATATCTGATTTTCCTATGTCAAGTTCTCCTCATGCTCTGTTCATATCTGTCTCTCGGAAATGAGACAAACTTAAACAGAGATTAAAGGGAGTTTGACATTGTCTACTAAATACTAGTCCATTTGAATGGATTTGAAACCGATGGCATCGATGTGGATATATTCTTTAACATATAAGTAAATATTACGCTCTTATTTTTAAATTTTTCTTATTATTTGAGGATTCCGTAGAACTTTTCCTCTACATACACACAAGCATACACACAAGCATACACACAAACATACACATATACACACACATGCACATTATACTTCCTATCTTGAGTTGAACATACTGAGGAGTGAAATAAACTGCCGCTAGCGTACAAAACAATGTGCTGTGTAAAAAGAAAAACATATAGAGCTTAGGCGTTTGGACAATGTTTGGCCATTGCAATTGTACAAACACACGTTAGCAGCAGTTAAAAAGCCAAGGCGGTCGAGTTTCAATCCTGGCTTGAGGTAGTTGCTAGTCTAGTTGCATCGAAGAGCAGTGCTACAGCTAAATCATATGTCTGTAGGTATCTCTACCCTGCAACCTCTCTCCCACAGAACAGACGTTGCGAGCCTATCCTTGTTTTATCGTTAATTCCATTGCAGGTGCTCATCTGAACTCCAATCTCTGGTCCCCGTTCGCCAATCTTTCACGAAAAACACCCGTCTAGCTGAATCCACTGTGAAAAATTTCCCCCACTCTATATCTGTGCCCAAATCAAAACGCGGATTCCATGAACAAAGCTTCTTTCTTAGAACTGCACGCCTGTGAAACTCTGTTCCGTCTGCCTGCTTCCCTCCGGACTACAACTTGGATGTCTTCAAGTCCAATGTTAACAAATTCCTAATGAACCGCCCCCTTAAGTAAACGCTTCATCAAATCTCCACACTAACGTAATGTACTTGCAATAACCCTTACCCCTGAGTGGCTTCCGGGCCTTGATAAGTGGTGATCACTGTGTAAAAAAAAAATTATCTATCTATCTATCTTTCTCTCTCTCTCTCTCACTCTCTCTCTCTATATATATAGATATGTGTGTGTGTGTGTGTGTGTGTGTGTGCAGTCTTGCCTGCTATCAGTGTCGATTATAATGATTAAAAATTAAAATTAAATGACAAAATATCTACTAAATAATAAAGTCGATTTTCCTTGCTTTTACAGTTTTTATTAAACATTCTAAACCAACTTCGCACACTTACCTTATAAAGCACTTCATAAAACGTATTTAACAATACTATGATTACATTTCTTCCGTGCTTATGCATAAAAGTCCATTTTGAAGATGGACAATACTAGGATATCTCAGATTGTTGATTGCTTGAGACAGTTATTCAGCTCCGCGGTGGCAAAAATAGGACGAGGAAAACTCACACAACTTCAAAAAACATAACACAAACATTAACAATATATAAATTGCAATTGATGTTGTTCTAGATGTTAAAATGCACAATAAGCGACAAATTTTATATAAACTCGACCAAAGCACTTAGCAATAGAGTCACTCAACATAAAAGCAACATAAAAATGCCAGAAAACAGAAATGTATTTGTTTCAAAGCACTTTCACACATGCGGAAAGAGTAGATTCAAGATCATGCTAATTTAACAAACTAAAGATTATTCCCACCTCCTTACTTAAACAAAAACTTTATGGTAAAATTCAGACAGCAACCGAACAAAATATAACACAGCCCACAAATGAACACAACATGTAGAGCACATATATACATAGATATGATAACATAGATAAAGAAAATTAAAATAATTAAAAAAACAACAAAAAGATTTATATATCTATCAACGTTTCGTCGTTATTTTAAGACTGTCTCGGGCCGATTCATTTGAAGAAATAAAATACTGTTACAATATTTGAAAATATTTAGTGCGCTTGTCGAACGAACAATAGCTGTTCGAGTAAGTGTACCTTTTGTAAACGACACATACTGGTTAAAATAAAAAATAGTAATGGGTTTTTGACGTGAAAAGAATATTTTAGTTATTTGTTTCCAAGAAACAATAGTTGATAGAATTCCAAATGTGTTATGTATTTATGTAATGGTATGAGTATGTTTATTATTAATTAATTAATTAATTAACATACTCATTAATCAACTAATTAATGCATATGTATATATATATTTATATATATACATATGCATTAATTATTAATTGTTGCATAGAACAGCGTGTGTGTGTGTGTGTATATATATATATGTATATATATATATATATATATATATATATATATATATATATATATATATATATATATATACACGCTGTTCTATGCAATAATTGTCATCAGGGATACGTTCGTGAACGCCAGAAGATTTATGAAATGATATGAGTATTTTTATTATTCATTAATTAATTGATGCATATATATATATATATATATATATATATATATATATATATATATATATATATATATGCATACATATATATATGCATCAATTAATATATGTATGTATATATATATATATATATATATATATATATATATATATATATATATATGAGTTGTGTCTGTATCAATAACAACACGAACGCAGAAAGTAAAGGTAAAACAAATATATTAAGACGAAAAGATAATACATATTTACAAAGGTGCAGTTGTACTGCAGTTGGAAGATTGTCCGGCAGAGGGCGCGTAAAAGTCTTTCATGGAGCAACCGGCACATGCATCTTGCCTATCCGGCGTTCGAACACAGCTCCCCGGTCTTGCTGACTTGATACCTTTATCTATATCTTTTCACCCACGTATGCTAATTAGTGGGCGTCTCCCCAACAATAAGGAACTAAAGAAACAAACCCTCCTGATTATATAAAAAAAATGCGACAAAATGCATCCAACAATAGAGTTGCTCTACATAAAAGCAAACTTATACGACGCATTTTACATAGGTGCAAAATTCGTTTATATCTCTTTTACATATGTATAATTTACTAATGCATTACAACATAATAATTATTTTACCTTAAAACAAGCTAAACTCATTAAATTCATCCGGACGAAATATCGACGAAGAATTAAATATAAATTTGACACAATTAAACAACGTACCGATCTCTACAGTTTATCGCCTTTTAATTAGCCAACTTATATTAACCGAACTGAACTTTAATTTAAATTCAGAGTAGCTATTTTACACAGCATTCCTAACAAAACTTAATAGTCATAATACAATCAAATACATTTTTATCTTTAGACCATATTGTCACGGAACTACATCTTTGTAGGCTGCCACATGATTATCTTCAAGTCTCGTACCGCTTCTTAAATAATCAAATGTCTATACCATACATCGTTTTGAATTCTATTAAAGTATTGCTTCTCATCCAACTGGCAATCTCATTAACCCTTATGTTCGAGTTGCTTTTGTTCTTGATAGGTAGGTGACGCAGTAGTAAAAGATGTTTTAAATATAATGTTCATAGATAAACGGGTTTCATGTTAAGAAGTGCCCACGTATGTCTATAAAAAAAAATGTCTGTACTCTGTCGGTTAAGTTTCAGTTAGAAAATAATTTCTTTTTAGAAGGGAGTCACCACTTATCAAAGCCCGAAGATTAATATTAAAAGTCGTCGGTGGGATAAGAGCGTAATGGCGGGTATCAATAGAAATTGAATATAGCTTGATTATTAAAGAGAACGACTCAAAAAGAACTTGATTAAATTGGACTTGAAGACGACCATGTTGTAATCAGCTGAAAAGCAGCCTCGCGATATAGAGATCCGCCGGCGGGCAGTTCTAAAAAATAAACTTTGTTCCTGGAAATTTGCGGTTAGATTTAGTCAGAGATAGACAGTAGAGAAGATGCCTGACAGTGGTTATAGCTAGATGAGTATTGTTGAAATTTTGTAGGACTGATCTTAAACTGAGACTCAGTTGGGTGCTCGGCACAAAAAAAAACAAAAAAAAAACGCGATAAACTCGCAACGAAAGAGGTTACAAGAAGGAAAAAAAAGACCTCACCTACTAGATTTCGAAACCGGTTTGAACTCTCTCAAGGCAGGAAAGGTTGCCCTGAGCAGCTCCTTCTAAGATTGGACACTATGGTGAAATTTGATTGATTGATACTACGGAAAATGATTACGAAAGGGTATAAGACGATATAAAAACCGGTAAACGCGCCTTGGGCGATTAGCATTAAACCAGCCCATTTTCAGAGAGAGATAATGCTTGTGCTTGGAAAGGTGTACCGCCTAGGACTGATCTCTCTCACTCTCTTTCTCTCTCTTACTCTCTCTCCCTCTCTCTTTTTTCGTCTACTATATATATATATATATATATATATATATATACCACACACACACACACACACACACATATATATATATATATATATATATATATATATATATATATATATATATATTGGTGCAAAAATAATATATTTGACGTTCAACTTTAAAAGATCATAACTCCTTTCATAATAAACTTTATTAATTGAAATAAGAAACATTAGAATCGATACACTTTTGCCGACTAAAAATACTTTTATTCATCCCATTAGCATAGAAAACAGGATTCTGGAAGCGATGAAGTTATTGAAGGCCGATTCGGTATCATCTCGGCTTTTGAAGCATTTTTCGTGCAGGAAGTTGTCGAGATGCTTGAAAAGGTGATAACCGGGTGGGTAAGAGGTCCGGTGAATATGACGAATGGGGCAGAGTCTCGTAGCCCAATTCGTTCAGCTTCTGCAGGTTCAGTTGAGCAGCATGCGGGCGGGTGTTGTCATGGAGGAGAATTGGTTCCTTCATATTGACCAATCTCTGGCACATGCGTGAGAGCTTTTTTTTTTTTTTTTTTTTTTTACAAAGGCATCACCACATTATCAAGGCCCAGAGGCCACTCAAGGATAAGGGTTAAAGAGTGTACAGTAGAAAAATTGGTCAATATAGTAATCATTAGTAATGAAAATTTGGTAAATTTAATAACTTATATGGGACGGCTCATCAAGAACTTATTTACTTTAGACTTGAACACAACCATATTGTAGTCAGCCGGAAAGCAGGAAAACGGAAGACAATTCCACAGGCGTGCAGTTCTAAGAAAGAAGCTTTGTTCATGGAATCTACGTTTAGGTTTAGGCACAGATAAAGAGTGGGGGAAATTATTGATAGTGTTTACAGCTAGACGAGTGTTTCTTGTGAAAGTTTGGCGAGGGGGGACCATAGATTGAAGCTCAGTTGAACACTTTCCATGAAAATAACGGTACATCAGAGACAAACTCGCAACATCTCTTCTGTGAGATAGAGGTTGCAAGGAGGAGAAAAGGACATCTCCTACGAGGCTACGAAGTCTATTTTGAACTCTATCAAGGCAGGACAAGTCCTTTCTAGCAGCTCCTGCCCAGATGTGGCAACAGTATTCCATCCTTGGACGTACCTGGCTCTTATATAGGTAGAGAATAGCATCAGCAGTGAGATATCTACTGGATCGATAGAAAGATCCCACCATTTTACCAGCGGCCTTGGCAACAGATTTGATATACGTGTTCCATTTAAGATCAGGAGTAATGGTCAGGCCCAGAAGCTTGTCAAAACTTGAGGCCTCCTGAAGACGAGAGCCATTCATTTCAATTGATGACAAATGTGGATCAGAATGTTGATGATGTAGAGAGAGAAGCTTGGTTTTAGATGCATTAAAAGTAACCAGCCACTCCTTTCCCCATTGTACTACGTGCTCAAGATCAGAGGACAGAGAATTGGAGAGAACTTGGTCGTTTACTGTCTTAGATGTGGTACCATAAATGGTAGTGTCGTCAGCATAAATGTCTACAAATGATGTAAGGATATGATTTGGAAGATCATTAATGTAGATCAGGAAAAGAGTTGGGCCCAGGATGGATCCCTGAGGGACACCGGCATTAATACTGTGAGCTTCTGATTTTTGCCCCTCAACTACTACTCTTATGAACCTATCAGAAAGAAATGATTTAATAATTGAGAAGACTTTTCCAGCTATACCATAGCTAGCGATCTTATGAAGTAAACCTTTATGCCATACCCTATCAAAGGCTTTAGATATGTCAAGAGCAATTGCCCTAGAAAGATTGCCACCGTCGAGAGATTTGCTAATCCTATGCGATATAACTGTAAGGACATCTGCTGTAGATCTAGCAGAACGGAAACCATATTGAGTGTCACTAAGAAGGTTATTTTTGTTAAGATGTTTGATTACTTCTGTATTTAACACAGATTCTAGCAACTTACTCATGACGCACAGGAGACTTATTGGCCTGTACTTAGAGGGGGATGAGCGATCACCTGAATTCTTAAATACAGGGCATACTGATGAGATTTTCCAGGGAGATGGGAAACTATTCTCCTTAAGACAACGTTTAAACAGTTTTGTAAGTATGGGCGCTAATTCAGGTTGAAGTTTTTTGAGTACTATAATTGGAATACCATCAGGGCCAGTTGCTTTACTCGAATCAAGGTTTTTGATTAGCTTCGCAACATCACGTACAGATATACGTATATCACATAGCGTGTTTTCTGATACAGGAGGAAATATTGGGGGTTGGCGGTCTTGGTCGCAAAGGGTAGAATTAGCTGCAAAGTTATTGACAAAGAGTTTGGCTTTGTCTGATGCTGACGAGATTACCTCAGGTCCATTGATAATAGTTGGGATGGAGCACACGCTTCTGTTCAGGATTCTGTTTGCTATTTGCCAAAACTGGTGGGAACCAAGCCGCTGCTCAGCTACTTTGGACTTAACAGATTGAGCATACAACACTCTTGCGTTCCTTATTACTTTCTTACAATGGTTGCTGGCAGTCCTGAAAACGGCTTTAGTTTCCATACATCTATTACGTTTGAAGCAGTGGAAAAAGTGATTTCTGTGCGCAATGGCAGCAGCACATTCTGGAGAGAACCATGGCTGGCTGTTAGGTTTTTACTGAAACTTTTTAGAGGGTATGAAATGGTCAATACCTACAATTAACCATTCAGTTAGGTCTAATACTATAGAGGACACATCCTTTTTAAACATGGAATGCAGAGGTAGATCAGATATAAATGTACGGAAGCTATCCCAGTCAGCCTTAGTGTATCGATATACTGTACGATGAAGAGGTACGTCTGGGGACTTATTACATTTCATGATACAACAGAGTTGTCGGAAGATCCAAGAGGCGACAGAACAGAAACTGAACATAGTTCAGGGCAAGTTGTGAGAAAAAGGTCTAGTAGGCTCGCATACTGGCCGTCATTATCGGGCACACGGGTAGGTTCCTGAACAATCTGAGTGAGGTCATAGGCAATGGAGAAATCATGACAGAACCTCCCCTCATCATCGGTCTTGTTTGAGTGGGTCAACCATTCGACGTTGTGAACATTGAAGTCTCCACATACGTGAATGTTAGCTGAAGGATAAGTAGAAAGGACTTGGTCAATTTTCTCAGATATGCTTTGAAAGATAGTAACTCCGCTGTTGTGGGGGCGATAGAGAGTAAATATAAATGCAGTAGTGTGAGCTAAAGCAACCCGGAAGCACATATAGGGTAAGTTAGGATCTTCCCTGGAGATGTCCCTCCCACATGGAAAGCTATCTTTAATATAGGCACATATTCCATGCCCATGGCGATCTTGGGGGTCAGATTTAGAAGTTAAGTTAGAGTATCCTGAAATTGCAAACTAATCTTGGGAAATAGCCTGTCCAATGCCAGTTTCACTTAAAAATAAAAGGTCTGGTTTAGTCTCCTGTAATTGGGTTTCAACCTCTGGAAGGTTAGAACGAAGACCCCTGATGTTGGAGAAGGAGACATGGTAGTAGGGGTCTACGTTGGAAGTTGGAGAACCGGGTTTAATCGTGTATTTTTTCTTGAAACTTGTCATGATGAAATTTTGGAATTTGTGGACTAGGTCGACAGATTTACTTAGAGCAGGACAGAGAGGGGAAATTAAGAGAGAAAAAGAAACGAAGAATTTTTTTTTTTATTTGTAGCTAATGATAAGGTAAAGCCGTAACAATTACCCACTAGTATGGCATCGAGAGGCCCCACCAGAAGCTACTGCATGGTCCAGAATCCATTCACCAAATGGCAATACAGCAGCCCCAGTACTTTGCACCTGCTGATAGGACAGCCTCCTTAGTGGTTAATCCAAGGTTCGGGTCCCTGACTATCAGGCGGATAACGTCAGCCCAGACAAAACGTTTACTTCCAGCACCCTTACTAGTGACATGGCTACAAGGATAGACATAGAAACAGAAAATTTCCACCATCTCAGCCAACTGTTCGCAAAAATACTGCCAACCTAGAAAACAGCTTTTTCTTCTCCCTTTGTCCGAAAAATCACTCATTTAAAAAATGAGGACTGAGGGACAAATAAGAAGAAGCGAGAGTAACAGGAGCTGCCGATAACGCATCCACAATGCGTTTTCTACTCTCCATTAAAAAAAAAAAACTATTAAGTATTGTACTTAATGAAAGTCCAACAGACGTGTTTAAGGGATAGTATGGTGATAGATTCCCCTCACACGAACTAAAAATGAGTATAATTCGTAATTTTTGCTATCAACTCGGTAGATAAATAAACATATGTACGAGGAAAAAAAAAAAAAAAAAAAGCTAGCATTTAATAAAACAGAAATACACAAATTAAATACTGAAATAAAATGGAGTTGTTAATATTTTAAATCTAAAATAAAAAGCATGATTGAAATCACTTATCTCAACAAAAACAATTCCGTCTCCAAATTGCAAACTGTATTGAAAGAAATTTAGTTAGTAGCGTTCAAAACATTTTTTTTTGAAATTAGCCGTTAAAAGAAAATCGTGATTTTATTCTGAACTTAAGCTAGTAACGTTTTAAGAAGCTTACGATATAAAAGTAAAGGCTGATGGGGGGAGGGGGGGGTTCTTCCGAAAGTAAGTTGGTGCCGTTATAAGTAATTTCGAGATAAGATGGAAGCCAGTATTGGACTAGAAAAAAGTTAGCATTTAATAAAACAGAAATACACAAATTAAATACTGAAATAAAATGGAGTTGTTAATATTTTAAATCTAAAATAAAAAGCATGATTGAAATCACTTATCTCAACAAAAACAATTCCGTCTCCAAATTGCAAACTGTATTGAAAGAAATTCAGTTAGTAGCGTTCAAAACATTTTTTTAGTGCATTTTGTCAATTTGTCGGCAGTACTTCTCCGCCGTAATCGTTTCACCCAGATTCAAGAAGCTGTGATGATAGGACCGGCCATAGACCAAGAAGCAGTGACCATAACCTTTTTTTGTGCAATTTCGGAAGTGTTGTGGGGCTTCTCCAGCATCCAACCACCGTGCTGAACGACGTCGGTTGTCGTAGAGGATCCACTTCTCTTCACACGTCACAATGGTCGTTTTTGTTGCGCAAGAGGAGCGTAGACGACGATTTTTTTAAATTATCGTTCAATTCATGCGGCACCCATTCATCAAACTTTTTGACTTCCCTGTTTTCTTTAAATGGCGAACGACTGTTAAGTATCGACCTCGAATTCAACAGCAATTTCTCGTGTGTTGTTTTACGATGTGCGACTTCAATTAAGGCTTTCAAATGTTCGTTATCAACCGCAGTCGACCGGCCGCGACCGTCTTCATCTTCGAGGATCTCATCACCATTGCGAAATTGCTTGAACAACAGTTGTGCCACACGTTCGTCAATGGTTCCTGGGTCAAATGCATGATTCATATCAGGAGCAGTCTCGGCAGCTTTTCGGCCTAGTTTTGACTGGAACAGAAAAAGTGCGTCCATGCTATCGAAACGCCTTAAAACAATTAATGAAGAGATTGAGAACGGTAACGAATAACACGATTAGATAGATCGAAAGACGCGCTTCAAAATGATATATAACATGGTCATATATATATCTATGAATTAATTCAGAAATCTATAAATATAAAAGCGAAAATCTATGTATGTGTGTTCGCTTTTTCTGTATGTCTACAAAAGTTTTTTTCAGAGAAGCGGTCGGTCGCCTAACAACTTTTTAAAACTTAATTTGCTCGACTTTGGGAAGATAAATATTCAACATTTGTCGCTCGCCGCATGTGGGTTAGTCTTTTTCCTATAACATCTTGGGAAGCGTTCCCGCAGTAAATGAAACACTATCCCGCAGTCAAACTTGATCTCATTAAAACGGGCACCTGCCAAATCCAAGTAATTAAATAAATTCAAACGTGTTTCCGTTAGCATCTCGCGGTGAAGCAATGGTTAACGTCGTACGTTTTTTTTTTTTTTTTTTTTCACACTTTAATTTACAACTTTGCCTCAAGGGTTCGGTTCGATCCTTATACTTACGTACCAAAACATTTTTTAACCCCACCCCCCACCCCGGAGTTTCCACACACACCTCCAAACACCCGGGCAACGCCGGTTACCCCTCGCTAGTCATATATAAATTTTACCTATGTGAGAAAACAATATTATTTTTTTGCACCAAAATAAGCACTCATTTTAGGATGCGAAACGCGCAGATTGAACGAACGCATCTTTACATTACCTGTTCTAGTTATTATCACAAAACTCTA
>NC_136507.1:78700044-78727544 GCF_053919585.1 Euprymna scolopes
GAGAGATGTGGAAGGAGTACGAAAGTCAGAACACTGGAGTGTATTGGCCGAATAAAGAATTTCATGGGTAAGGACTGCCACGTGTTTATAGAGGCAATAAGTGCACAGTTTGATGTCAGTGTATGAACTGTAAAGAACATTAATCATGAGGAACTGAAGATGCGGAAGATTTGCGCAAATGCACCAGTCCACAACTCCATACTTGTCACAATCTATTTGATCAAGATGAGCAGCAAGACAGTTCCTCACCCTCCCTATAATCTAGACCTTGCTCCTTGTGACTTTTGGTTATTCTCTAAGATAAAGGAAAACTTTAGATGCTGTCGTTATGAGACAATTGAGGAGATGAAAGAAAAATGGGGCCTTCCAGAATTTGTTGGAACGGTAAAACAAGTGTATTGCAGCCGGAGGAGATTACTTCGAAGGAAACTAGAGGTTCATGTGTGTAATATCAATAAAAGTGCCCATACGGAAAAAAGTCTGGAAACTTTTAAGGCACCTCGTATATTTAACTAAAAGAAATCTGTGGTCCTCTTGTTTTGTTTATATCAAGTTAAGGGTACTTATTCAGCGATCAGTCGGACAGAGATTGTACTATTTTGACTGTGTAATTTTTTTGTCTTGTTCTTGGGTATAATTCTATTCAGTTCTAATAATTCACCCTACTATGTTTTACCTTTTTTCTTTGTGAAATATTTAGTTCACCGCTTATCCTCTGAATTGCAAACAATGTCGCCGGTGTTTTTATTTACTTGCCTCCCCACGAGGGCAGAGTTAGACACAAGAGCGTTTTTTTTAATGTGGAAAAATCCAGCTCACCAAAAAACTCTGGATAGGAACAAAAATAAAAATGGCCTCAGTCTAGAAGGATTTCTTCCTCCACTAATCGAAGTCAGAAAAGATGAAGGATAGTATCAGAACAGATACTACGCTTTGCTCCTAGTCAAAGGGCCAAGGAACACAACGGTTTTACTCGGGCATGTTTTGCAGTTAAGCGTTTTCTTCCTCTTGGTTTTTAGTATTTCAATCGCCACCTTCTAACCTTGTGTCGTATCTTCCCGCCAGATAAATGTTGTTTTAGAAAGCCAGAATATTAAGTTAAGCGCACTTAAGCCCAACAAAAAACAAAAAAAAATGTGTCTACAGTCTCGTTGGAAATTCTCTGTAGGGATATCTCATGCGATTAGCAATAAACTAACTTTTTTCCAGAACAAAGTAAAGTCTGAGGCGGTTAATCTCTTATGGTTGGCCATAATAAATATATCAGCCCGAGAGAAGCTAAGTCATTGTCAAACTGATTGTCGGGAACGTATCTCTGACTGATACGAACACCTGCTGAGTCTGTGCCAGGTAGGTAAGTATTCTGTATTTTGTATTCTCTTGTTTTATGCGATCAGTGATTCAATTACATGCGTCCCTCGTGAAAGTTCTTTCTTATAAAATGAAAAAAACAAACAAAACAAACTGTCCCGTGCATCCAGCAACCATTTTGTTGTTGCCTTTCATTTAGGTGGTTTTTAGTTTCTCGTTTCTGTTCGTTTTTGACGATCGAAAAGTGCCTGGTTCGTTCCTTGAATTTTTGTAATCCCACGCTATAAGTGACCTGGTACAGATTTTAGAAAACCCCTGTATGTTACATAAGCTGAACCGCTACTTAAATGGAAAAGTCTGAATGACACCTAGGGGTCACAGATGACCCCAGTAATAATGGAAATCTGCGAAATTACGTAACACCGGAGGGAAAGAATTCCGCCTTATTCTGGTGACACTTGACTGTAAAAAAAAAAAAAAAAAAAAAAAAAAGCAAAGTTATTTCCTAATATCTTTGCAATACCACCCTTTAAGTGACCTGATCGTAAGGTTCGAATTTTAGAATCCTTGATGTTACATAACGCTATTTGAATAGTAAAGTTTGAGTGATACCCAGGGGTCAGATGTAACATCAGTAAAAATCGAAGGTAGCGAAATTGCTTGACACAGGAGGAGAGAATTCCGCCTTTTTCTGGTGACATTTGAAGCAGATATTACTATAAAAGGCGCCATCAAATGCAGTTTTTTTTTTTTTTTACATAAGAGAAATATTTCTATGAAAGTATATTAAAATGAAAAATCACGGACGGAGCAGTTAAACATGAAAAAAAAAATCCTCCCTATTCGTGTAAAGTTACCTATTTTTCCGAATTTTTCCGAATATATATATATATAAGCCTTTATGTACCGTATATGCACAAAATTCACAAAATGCACAAAATTCACAAAATGCACAAAATGCACAAAAATCACAAAATGCACAAAATTCGCAAAATGCACAAAATTCACAAAATGCACAAAATGCACAAAATTCACAAAATTCGCAAAATACACAAAATTCGCAAAATGCACAAAATGCACAAAATGCACAAAATTCACAAAATGCACAAAATGCACAAAATACACAAAATTCACAAAATGCACAAAATGCACAAAATTCGCAAAATGCACAAAATGCACAAGATTCACAAAATTCACAAAATGCACAAAATGCACAAAATGCACAAAATTCACAAAATGCACAAAATGCACAAAATGCACAAAAATCACAAAATTCACAAAATTCGCAAAATGCACAAAATGCACAAAATGCACAAAATTCACAAAATGCACGAAATTCACAAAATGCACAAAAATGCACAAAATGCACACTATGCATGTCTAAAAAACTAGAGGTGATGAGTAAAACTGGATATCAAATTTGTATTCAGCATCCCCAAATTAGATAAAAACGGGTATTTTTGTGCTTTCCTTAGTTTCTTTGTAAACCAGTATTATCTGTCTATCTATCTTTCTCTCTCCAACGAGCGTACGTAATTAACCCGTCTCTCTGTCTCTCTGTCTCTCTCTCTCTCTCTCTCTCTCTCTCTCTCTCTCTCTCGTTTTCTCTAGGACTGTTCTATTCTTATTTATAAACCTGTGGCGTAACTGATAAAGTGCTGGGTATTTCAGTGTCCTGGAGGTTGAAAATCACTTCCTCAATGCGGGCGGTACTAAGAATATAATTTCGAAGTACTTAAAGGTTTCTACCCGGTTGTGGCTAAGTGAATGAGAACATGCCACTCCCGTGGATTAAGTAAACGGTTTCGTTAAGGAGCTTTGTGCAGATTTCTGAGTTCGACAGAAAGATTCCAGAGTTCGTCAATATACATTTGAAAGAGGTAACATCGACCGGGAAATTGAGAGAATAACACCCAAGATGAGAATAGCATCCAAGATGAGAATAGCATCCTGAATAATTCAAAGAGTCCAAATAATCAATCCTCGACCCCCCAAAAAACTCGAAACCATAAACCAAACGCTAGTTGATTGCCTTAGTTATAACTCTACAGACAATGCCCATCCTTAAGTATTCTTAAATGCGTTTGATAATAACAACTATAACTTCCCTGTGTTTTGTTTTGGGGGCCATGTTTAAATTAATTACAAACATTTAGTTATTTATCACTTTAGTGATATTTGTATTTAATTAAAATATACGATGACGATGCCTCTGTTCAGTCTCAAAAGACAAAGGCTACCCCTGTAGGGGCAGTTGCACGTGTAATTGTGAGGCAAGGATCACGCAATCCCTAACCACACCTCTCCTGAATCGACACTGTTTGGGCCCAGTGGCAAGGAGAAGACCATGACGACTGAAAACAATGCCGAGATAAGCGGAGAGCACATACAGCACCTGAAAGTTCAAAGTGGTCACCCATTTAGTACTGACCAGGCTTAACGTTGCTTTAAATGTTAATTAAAATATAACCTCCCAAACAAAGCAAGGAAAAGTTATACATAACAAAGCTGTATATTTAACTAATCGGCCATTATAAAGTTTAACAGAATTTTTACAAAGTCGTTGTAGATTACAGTTTATAGTTTCGATGGACAATTACTATGTAGATTTTCGCTATGTTCATAACACGATGATTAATTTCTTTGGTTTTACTGCCTCTCTCCTCCCTGCTTTTGCCCTATAGTCAGAAAAGGTTGAAATATTGGAAAACTCTCTTGATTAGTGTCTTATACACATGGTTTAAATTTCATTAAAATCTAATATATAAAAGGCTATATGTCTGTCTGTCTTTCTGTCTGTTTATCTCCATATTTTCAAACTCTATCTCCTCCGAAACTAAAAATCGCAGAGAAGTAATAGAGGTCTTAAATAATTGGATTTTTTTTATGGATCGTTTTTTATGGGTCTTTAGCTGGTTAGAATAGTTTTTAAGGGGTTAAAAGGGGTCAAAATCGAAAAAAATCGTTACACACTTTGTAGATTTAGCTTAGTTAATATTTAATCAGTTCATATGTGTTTCACGTTGATACAGTGGTAGGTTTGAAAGCTACAGTTTTGCTTTCGGTTTTGATTTCAGCTGATGGTACCCAAATACTTCTTTTTTTTTTTTAAACTTTGAAATCATGACTCTATAATAATATGTACGAACACTGGACAAATTAAAATATATTTAAGCATATTTTACGACCGCAAAAGCTCCCCTCCTGCTAGTCTTTTATATGTATTTAGGATTTTAAGAGGATTCTGGCCTCATGAGTCGTTTAGAGTAGGGGATATGTAATTACTACAGCTATGCATATATCATGCAAGCAAAGCTAAACATAGGCATATGATGACTAGATAGGAAATGAATACGAAATGTAGATTTATAGAAATCTGAAATTGTAGTTGTGTGGTAGGCAAATAAAATCTCTAGATTTCATAGAATAAAAATACGTTAGCAACTAAATTCAAATTTTAATAGCTAGACCCCCCCTCCCCAAAGTTCTGATCTAGCGGGAAAATATGATAAATTAGCATCACTGATGAAGAGCTGTTCTTGTTGTTCATAATAATTTATTCATTTCGTATGAATCAGATGAGTATCGTTGGCATTCGTTTCTCCGATATCTTTCTAGTTGGAATTCTTTCTAGAAAGACATCGAGTACTTATACGAGGAACCACATGAATGTTTCTAACATCCCCAAGTGAAAGTGTTTTTTGGGGAACGAATGGATTCGAACTTGGCACCTCCAAGCTGTCGTTAACCACTTATCAACCGCTACTTTCCTGATGCACAGCGTGAGTTACTGACGATGACACTGGTTGTTTATATGCGCCCATGTTACACTTTATCTGTTGATTTGTTTGTATTTCAAAACTAAATGTTAAACTTCGGCGTCCGAGTGATTGTATCCAGGGACAACCACAACAGGTGTATAATAGTTTATTACCCATGGCTTGATTAGTGAAAACGTAATCAAAGCATAGATAGATAGATAGATAGATAGATAGTAAAAAGAGAGAAAAGGAGAAAGAAAGGCATAAGGAAAATTTGGATGAAACAAGCGAGTTGGGGTGGTTAAAGGAGGCGGAATATGAACGCTGAATGGTAGCCAAAGACAGCAGCAAACGATGATGGCAAGAAATGGCAACCATCCATAAATAAAACAAAATAAAATGAAACAAATCCAACCGATTAAAAAAATGTACAAATATTTAAAAACGTTCAAAACAGGAGAACTGTATTGAGAGAAAACAAGAGAACCAAATAAATAATAAATAAAAAAGAGAACCAAATAAATAATAAATAAAAAAGAGAACCAAATAAATAATAAATAAAAAAGAGAACCAAATAAATAATAAATAAAAAAGAGAACCAAATAAATAATAAATAAAAAAGAGAACCAAATAAATAACAAATAAAAAAGAGAACCAAATAAATAATAAATAAAAAAGAGAACCAAATAAATAATAAATAAAAAAGAGAACCAAATAAATAACAAATAAAAAAGAGAACCAAATAAATAATAAATAAAAAAGAGAACCAAATAAATAATAAATAAAAAAGAGAACCAAATAAATAATAAATAAAAAAGAGAACCAAATAAATAACAAATAAAAAAGAGAACCAAATAAATAATAAATAAAAAAGAGAACCAAATAAATAATAAATAAAAAAGAGAACCAAATAAATAATAAATAAAAAAGAGAACCAAATAAATAACAAATAAAAAAAAGAACCAAATAAATAATAAATAAAAAAGAGAACCAAAAAAATAATAAATAAAAAAGAGAACCAAATAAATAATAAATAAAAAAGAGAACCAAATAAATAACAAATAAAAAAGAGAACCAAATAAATAATAAATAAAAAAGAGAACCAAATAAATAATAAATAAAAAAGAGAACCAAATAAATAATAAATAAAAAAGAGAACCAAATAAATAACAAATAAAAAAGAGAACCAAATAAATAATAAATAAAAAAGAGAACCAAATAAATAATAAATAAAAAAGAGAACCAAATAAATAATAAATAAAAAAGAGAACCAAATAAATAACAAATAAAAAAAAGAACCAAATAAATAATAAATAAAAAAGAGAACCAAAAAAATAATAAATAAAAAAGAGAACCAAATAAATAATAAATAAAAAAGAGAACCAAATAAATAACAAATAAAAAAGAGAACCAAATAAATAATAAATAAAAAAGAGAACCAAATAAATAATAAATAAAAAAGAGAACCAAATAAATAATAAATAAAAAAGAGAACCAAATAAATAATAAATAAAAAAGAGAACCAAATAAATAACAAATAAAAAAGAGAACCAAATAAATAATAAATAAAAAAGAGAACCAAATAAATAATAAATAAAAAAGAGAACCAAATAAATAACAAATAAAAAAGAGAACCAAATAAATAATAAATAAAAAAGAGAACCAAATAAATAATAAATAAAAAAGAGAACCAAATAAATAATAAATAAAAAAGAGAACCAAATAAATAACAAATAAAAAAGAGAACCAAATAAATAATAAATAAAAAAGAGAACCAAATAAATAATAAATAAAAAAGAGAACCAAATAAATAATAAATAAAAAAGAGAACCAAATAAATAACAAATAAAAAAAAGAACCAAATAAATAATAAATAAAAAAGAGAACCAAAAAAATAATAAATAAAAAAGAGAACCAAATAAATAATAAATAAAAAAGAGAACCAAATAAATAACAAATAAAAAAGAGAACCAAATAAATAATAAATAAAAAAGAGAACCAAATAAATAATAAATAAAAAAGAGAACCAAATAAATAATAAATAAAAAAGAGAACCAAATAAATAACAAATAAAAAAGAGAACCAAATAAATAATAAATAAAAAAGAGAACCAAATAAATAATAAATAAAAAAGAGAACCAAATAAATAATAAATAAAAAAGAGAACCAAATAAATAACAAATAAAAAAAAGAACCAAATAAATAATAAATAAAAAAGAGAACCAAAAAAATAATAAATAAAAAAGAGAACAAAATAAATAATAAATAAAAAAGAGAACCAAATAAATAACAAATAAAAAAGAGAACCAAATAAATAATAAATAAAAAAGAGAACCAAATAAATAATAAATAAAAAAGAGAACCAAATAAATAATAAATAAAAAAGAGAACCAAATAAATAATAAATAAAAAAGAGAACCAAATAAATAACAAATAAAAAAGAGAACCAAATAAATAATAAATAAAAAAGAGAACCAAATAAATAATAAATAAAAAAGAGAACCAAATAAATAACAAATAAAAAAGAGAACCAAATAAATAATAAATAAAAAAGAGAACCAAATAAATAATAAATAAAAAAGAGAACCAAATAAATAATAAATAAAAAAGAGAACCAAATAAATAACAAATAAAAAAGAGAACCAAATAAATAATAAATAAAAAAGAGAACCAAATAAATAATAAATAAAAAAGAGAACCAAATAAATAATAAATAAAAAAGAGAACCAAATAAATAATAAATAAAAAAGAGAACCAAATAAATAACAAATAAAAAAGAGAACCAAATAAATAATAAATAAAACAGAGAACCAAATAAATAATAAATAAAAAAGAGAACCAAATAAATAATAAATAAAAAAGAGAACCAAATAAATAATAAATGAAAAAGAGAACCAAATAAATAATAAATAAAAAAGAGAACCAAATAAATAATAAATAAAAAAGAGAACCAAATAAATAATAAATAAAAAAGAGAACCAAATAAATAATAAATAAAAAAGAGAACCAAATAAATAACAAATAAAAAAGAGAACCAAATAAATAATAAATAAAAAGAGAACCAAATAAATAATAAATAAAAAAGAGAACCAAATAAATAATAAATAAAAAAGAGAACCAAATAAATAACAAATAAAAAAGAGAACCAAATAAATAATAAATAAAAAAGAGAACCAAATAAATAATAAATAAAAAAGAGAACCAAATAAATAATAAATAAAAAAGAGAACCAAATAAATAATAAATAAAAAAGAGAACCAAATAAATAACAAATAAAAAAGAGAACCAAATAAATAATAAATAAAAAAGAGAACCAAATAAATAATAAATAAAAAAGAGAACCAAATAAATAACAAATAAAAAAGAGAACCAAATAAATAATAAATAAAAAAGAGAACCAAATAAATAATAAATAAAAAAGAGAACCAAATAAATAATAAATAAAAAAGAGAACCAAATAAATAATAAATAAAAAAGAGAACCAAATAAATAATAAATGAAAAAGAGAACCAAATAAATAATAAATGAAAAAGAGCACCAAATAAATAATAAATAAAAAAGAGAACCAAATAAATAATAAATAAAAAAGAGAACCAAATAAATAATAAATGAAAAAGAGAACCAAATAAATAATAAATAAAAAAGAGAACCAAATAAATAATAAATAAAAAAGAGAACCAAATAAATAATAAATAAAAAAGAGAACCAAATAAATAATAAATGAAAAAGAGAACCAAATAAATAATAAATGAAAAAGAGAACCAAATAAATAATAAATAAAAAAGAGAACCAAATAAATAATAAATAAAAAAGAGAACCAAATAAATAATAAATAAAAAAGAGAACCAAATAAATAATAAATGAAAAAGAGAACCAAATAAATAATAAATAAAAAAGAGAACCAAATAAATAATAAATAAAAAAGAGAACCAAATAAATAATAAATTAAAAAGAGAACCAAATAAATAATAAATAAAAAAGAGAACCAAATAAATAATAAATAAAAAAGGGAACTAAATAAATAATAAATGAAAAAGAGAACCAAATAAATAATAAATGAAAAAGAGAACCAAATAAATAATAAATGAAAAAGAGAACCAAATAAATAATAAATGAAAAAGAGAACCAAATAAATAATAAATAAAAAAGAGAACCAAATAAATAATAAATAAAAAAGAGAACCAAATAAATAATAAATGAAAAAGAGAACCAAATAAATAATAAATAAAAAAGAGAACCAAATAAATAATAAATAAAAAAGAGAACCAAATAAATAATAAATGAAAAAGAGAACCAAATAAATAATAAATAAAAAAGAGAACCAAATAAATAATAAATAAAAAAGAGAGCCAAATAAATAATAAATAAAAAAGAGAACCAAATAAATAATAAATGAAAAAGAGAACCAAATAAATAATAAATGAAAAAGAGAACCAAATAAATAATAAATGAAAAAGAGAACCAAATAAATAATAAATGAAAAAGAGAACCAAATAAATAATAAATGAAAAAGAGAACCAAATAAATAATAAATGAAAAAGAGAACCAAATAAATAATAAATAAAAAAGAGAACCAAATAAATAATAAATGAAAAAGAGAACCAAATAAATAATAAATAAAAAAGAGAACCAAATAAATAATAAATGAAAAAGAGAACCAAATAAATAATAAATGAAAAAAAGAACTAAATAAATAATAAATGAAAAAGAGAACCAAATAAATAATAAATGAAAAAGAGAACCAAATAAATAATAAATGAAAAAGAGAACCAAATAAATAATAAATGAAAAAGAGAACCAAATAAATAATAAATAAAAAAGAGAACCAAATAAATAATAAATAAAAAAGAGAACCAAATAAATAATAAATAAAAAAAGAGAACCAAATAAATAATAAATAAAAAAGAGAACCAAATAAATAATAAATGAAAAAGAGAACCAAATAAATAATAAATGAAAAAGAGAACCAAATAAATAATAAATGAAAAAGAGAACCAAATAAATAATAAATAAAAAAGAGAACCAAATAAATAATAAATGAAAAAGAGAACCAAATAAATAATAAATGAAAAAGAGAACCAAATAAATAATAAATGAAAAAGAGAACCAAATAAATAATAAATGAAAAAGAGAACCAAATAAATAATAAATGAAAAAGAGAACCAAATAAATAATAAATGAAAAAGAGAACCAAATAAATAATAAATGAAAAAGAGAACCAAATAAATAATAAATGAAAAAGAGAACCAAATAAATAATAAATGAAAAAGAGAACCAAATAAATAATAAATGAAAAAGAGAACCAAATAAATAATAAATGAAAAAGAGAACCAAATAAATAATAAATGAAAAAGAGAACCAAATAAATAATAAATAAAAAAGAGAACCAAATAAATAATAAATAAAAAAGAGAACCAAATAAATAATAAATAAAAAAGAGAACCAAATAAATAATAAATCAAAAAGAGAACCAAATAAATAATAAATGAAAAAGAGAACCAAATAAATAATAAATGAAAAAGAGAACCAAATAAATAATAAATAAAAAAGAGAACCAAATAAATAATAAATAAAAAAGAGAACCAAATAAATAATAAATGAAAAAGAGAACCAAATAAATAATAAATAAAAAAGAGAACCAAATAAATAATAAATAAAAAAGAGAACCAAATAAATAATAAATGAAAAAGAGAACCAAATAAATAATAAATGAAAAAGAGAACCAAATAAATAATAAATAAAAAAGAGAACCAAATAAATAATAAATAAAAAAGAGAACCAAATAAATAATAAATAAAAAAGAGAACCAAATAAATAATAAATGAAAAAGAGAACCAAATAAATAATAAATGAAAAAGAGAACCAAATAAATAATAAATGAAAAAGAGAACCAAATAAATAATAAATGAAAAAGAGAACCAAATAAATAACAAATAAAAAAGAGAACCAAATAAATAATAAATAAAAAAGAGAACCAAATAAATAATAAATGAAAAAGAGAACCAAATAAATAATAAATGAAAAAGAGAACCAAATAAATAATAAATGAAAAAGAGAACCAAATAAATAATAAATGAAAAAGAGAACCAAATAAATAATAAATGAAAAAGAGAACCAAATAAATAATAAATAAAAAAGAGAACCAAATAAATAATAAATAAAAAAGAGAACCAAATAAATAATAAATGAAAAAGAGAACCAAATAAATAATAAATGAAAAAGAGAACCAAATAAATAATAAATGAAAAAGAGAACCAAATAAATAATAAATGAAAAAGAGAACCAAATAAATAATAAATAAAAAAGAGAACCAAATAAATAATAAATAAAAAAGAGAACCAAATAAATAATAAATGAAAAAGAGAACCAAATAAATAATAAATAAAAAAGAGAACCAAATAAATAATAAATGAAAAAGAGAACCAAATAAATAATAAATGAAAAAGAGAACCAAATAAATAATAAATAAAAAAGAGAACCAAATAAATAATAAATAAAAAAGAGAACCAAATAAATAATAAATAAAAAAGAGAACCAAATAAATAATAAATAAAAAAGAGAACCAAATAAATAATAAATAAAAAAGAGAACCAAATAAATAATAAATAAAAAAGAGAACCAAATAAATAATAAATAAAAAAGAGAACCAAATAAATAATAAATAAAAAAGAGAACCAAATAAATAATAAATGAAAAAGAGAACCAAATAAATAATAAATGAAAAAGAGAACCAAATAAATAATAAATAAAAAAGAGAACCAAATAAATAATAAATAAAAAAGAGAACCAAATAAATAATAAATAAAAAAGAGAACCAAATAAATAATAAATAAAAAAGAGAACCAAATAAATAATAAATAAAAAAGAGAACCAAATAAATAATAAATGAAAAAGAGAACCAAATAAATAATAAATGAAAAAGAGAACCAAATAAATAATAAATGAAAAAGAGAACCAAATAAATAATAAATAAAAAAGAGAACCAAATAAATAATAAATAAAAAAGAGAACCAAATAAATAATAAATAAAAAAGAGAACCAAATAAATAATAAATAAAAAAGAGAACCAAATAAATAATAAATAAAAAAGAGAACCAAATAAATAATAAATGAAAAAGAGAACCAAATAAATAATAAATGAAAAAGAGAACCAAATAAATAATAAATAAAAAAGAGAACCAAATAAATAATAAATAAAAAAGAGAACCAAATAAATAATAAATAAAAAAGAGAACCAAATAAATAATAAATAAAAAAGAGAACCAAATAAATAATAAATGAAAAAGAGAACCAAATAAATAATAAATGAAAAAGAGAACCAAATAAATAATAAATAAAAAAGAGAACCAAATAAATAATAAATAAAAAAGAGAACCAAATAAATAATAAATAAAAAAGAGAACCAAATAAATAATAAATAAAAAAGAGAACCAAATAAATAACAAATAAAAAAGAGAACCAAATAAATAACAAATAAAAAAGAGAACCAAATAAATAATAAATGAAAAAGAGAACCAAATAAATAATAAATAAAACACAACGAGCAACTTTTTAATTGGCACAAAACGCACAGAACGTAATTAAAATGTCGACGAAGTAATACAATCCAATACGTTGGCGTACGGTTAACAAAATACACAATTATATTGTCAAGACTGATTCCGTTTTCTGTCTAGCTATTCTAAGTAATCCACACACACACACACACACACACACACACACACACACACACACACACACACACACACACACACACACACACACATGCACACGTGTTGGGAATATATATATATATGTATGTATGTGTGTGTGCGTGCACGCGCGTGTGTGTGTGTGCGCGCGCGTGTGTGTGCGCGCACGCGCGTGTGTGTATGTGTGTGTTGCGTGTGTGCGCGGCGTGTATCCGTGTGTGTATCTGTTTGTGTGTACAGGCCTGGACACACAAACAGATACACACACACATACGGATACACACGGAAACGCGCCGCGCACACACGACGCCCCCCCCCACACACACATATATATATATATATATATATATATATATATATATATATATATATATATATTCCCAACACGCATTTAAGTAAAAATGCGCTTTCGTAAATAACTGAATTCATTCAAACGTATCGCAATAACAAAAACAAATAACATCTACGTAAATCGCGATATATCCGCAGTCAGCGAGGTGGACGAGGTGGACGAGGTGGACGAGGTGTAAGAGTTTGGGCTTCTTACCATGAAGTCTCGATTTTGAATCTCGCTAGACTCAGCCACTCTGATAAGTCGTAGACGACGAAACACGTGTCAGTGGATAATTATATTTTAAAGACATTGGGTTAGTAAATTGGTTAAAAGGAAAATTATTCCTAGCTCGCATTTAGGTAAACATGCACTTTCGTTAATAATTGAATTCATTCAAAACGTATCGCAAAAACAAATAACATAAATAAATTTTCTTCCCACGGAAGGAAATTCCCCTTTATCCCTTTTACACACACACACACACACACACACACACACACACACACACACACACACACACACATATATATATATATATATATATATATATATATTTTTATTATTATTATTAGGGAGACCCGACGTTGCCTCGGGTTGAATGATGATCAACGAATATTGCACACTCCTCTATTTTTATTGTCATCGAAATCCATGAAATACCCGGGGAGGAAGCTTCACATGCCTCCATGCAGTAACTTAATCCAAAATATATGTTATTCTACATTGCACTCTAGAGAACCTACCGTTTCTTTTATAAAATTATTTTATATAATCTTCTTTCCAGTTGACGAAAAAAAAAAAAATTAAGAAATTTACGTGCTGAGTTTGAAGCTACAGACCGCGTCCTGCAAAAAAAGCAAAAAAAAAAAAAGTAAACAAAAAAGCACGCTATCAACTTACCCACCGTAGAATTTTCACGGCCCGTTGTTCTATCATTGTTTCTAAGCGATGATATGGAATGACTTTACCGATGATAGATAAATTAAAATAACGGTTTCGATTATCGATTATCGGTAATTATTGAGAGTATAAAAAGACAAAACTTAACTAAGATCAATCCCAGACTTATACACTAAAGTTCTGTAAATTTTAAAGAAAATCTGTTCAGCCGTTTCGGAGTCCACTCGCCCACATAGAGAAAGTTGCATTTATATAATTTTAGAGAAGAGATATGAGGGACGTTCCGAAAGCAACGCCTCCTATTTTTTATTCCGTCCGAATGGATTTAAAAGAATTGCACAGTTCATCTTTCTGCTGCAGATATTGATGATGTAAGACTCTAAGAACTCAACCGCTGTCATAGACTACGTCAGAAGTAGAGATGCGTTATTGAATTCTTGGCAAAAGTGCATAATGTGGTGACAATGTAGAAAAATAAATTCTGGAAAATTGTCGCTTATGTTAATTATACAACTCCAGTCTTCGTAGCTCTGCAACCTTTTTGGAGTTTTAGGTGTTGGCTAACGAAGAGCTCGAATTCGATTCCTTTCGTTGTTCGCTAAAACAGATTAATTCAAGTTTATTTTTTAATATTAATTCGCTGTGACCTGTCTGATTTCTATCTTACGTTTGTCTGCTTTACAAGTTCAATAACTAGGAGGAATCGTTTTTTCTTTTATTCTTTTCCCGATTCAAATTGTATTGTCGTGTTTGTGTACACTCGACGTTGCTTATGCAATACTATTTCTTTAATAGAGCCACTGTTTATATTAAGAAGCTCTAATGCTGTATTTTTCATTTGTTTATTGTCAATATAGCATATTTGTCGAATCCAAACAGCACGTAGACATCATTTGCATAATCTTCTAACATTTCCATTAGTGAGACAAATTATTTTCCAGATCCAGCACAGATATTGAGCTCGCCCAAATAAGTAGATGGTTTACTCTTTTATTTCCGTTATTCTTTCTGGTTCTACTAAGTTTTCATCTAGCATTGTATACTTTTAGTAACTCAGTGGATCAATTGGGCGTGAGAAAATAAGGATGAAAGGCTCGCTCTCTGAAATATTCCTTGCTGAGTCCTAAAGTTTGTATTCTGTATTTTTCCATCCATATGATGTAGCGTGATTAGAGTACGCAATCTGTCATTTGCTTCTAGAGAAATGATCCAATATCATTATGAATGGTTCTGAAATTTTTTTTTAGATGAGGATTGATTATACGTCTTGTTTAGATTCTCTGGGTTACTGTTCTCATCTTGAGTGTTATTTGCATAACATTTCGGTCGATTTAACCTCCTACAAATATATATGTTCAACTCGAAAATATTTATGTCGAACTTTGGAGTCTGCACGGAATTTTGAACGAAACGGACGTAGCATGCTCTTATTTCGTCAGTCAGGACTTGGTAAAATTCCTAAGCAACTGGCTGACGGAACGAGAGCATGCTACCTCCGTTCGAAATTCTGTGCAGACCACTGAGTTCGACAAAATGATTCCAAAGTTCAAGTATGCCTTAAGAAAGCCAGAGGTTACGTCGACCGTAACATTGCGAAAATAGCACGCTCAATGTCAAGAGAGGTCCGAAGAATCTAAACTATACGAACTGTAATGGACATTATTCAGATCCAGACAGCAATTAGGGTAAAACTCTTTTTGTAATCGACCAAGACCATTCAGATTTTTTCAGTCTCTTTTCGCAGTCCTCTAAGATGGTTCCTTTTACAATGAGTTGGTCTCTTGTACAGTCCTTTTATGGTACATCCACTCTGCTCATTTTCGCCGGCAATCAGATGTAGCATCATCGATTATGTCTGTTAGCAACTTGAATGCAATCTAATGGTTGCGTTCACTACATACACAAGGTCTGCTCCAAGCAGCACCATAATGTTTTGGCGGGCTTCAGTGTGACACTGCGAAGTGCGTCGCTCTGCAAGCAAAAATGACTGTCACATAAGTTAAGACTAAACCGAAGAGCTGTAAAGAAAGAAAATTCTTAGCCTTTAATTCGTTAATTTTATTTTTTTTTAATCTGCACTTATTTGCAACTAGCGATTGCGCTATCCTTTGTTTGTGATTTGGGTGATATTTAATATTTTTTTCTCTCGCAATAACAAAACTTTTTATGTAACTACTATATTTAGTTATTTTAAACGTTATCCGTCGACGTTTCATTATTGAACGCCGGTCGAGTTCTAAGTTTCTAGCTTTTAATCGAATTGTTTAATTATTATTATTATTATTATTATTATTATTATTATTATTATTATTATTATTATTATTATTATTATTATTATTATTATTCACAGGAGTGTTCACACAGACCATAATCTAAGAATTATTTTTACAAACAATTTGAGGTATTCCCTTGAGTCTGAGTGACAACAAGTCCCTCCAGATTGCGAGTACTCACCATCTCTTTGAATAACTTTCGCAAATTATTTTACGTTATCGCAATAGCCGTCCATCATTGATTTCTCGTTGGTAGCGGTCAATGGTCTTCACTGGTATTTGGTTGGCAATAAGCCTTCCCAAGAACTCAGTCCTCTTCGCACAGTGGAGATCTTATTAGTGCAATTTCTTCCCTGTCTTTCCATCCTCCTTGAGCCTCCCCACTTATTTAGCGTGACACAGGTTTATGATGACACTAAAAAATTTTTAAAAATAAAATAAATAAATGAGGGGTGGGGGTAGTTAGTAAGTTCTCAGAAACCAAGGGACCCTTTTCTTAGGTTAAGACTATTCGCCTTTACTTTTCAACCGTTGCCTCAGTAAAGAAGCGAAGAACATTTCACTAAAAAACTAAAGAGCTACAAAGACGGGGGCGGTACCATTAAAACGAACGACTGTTTGTGTCCCAGAATTGATTTTTCTATATAGTCAGCATATTTTTTATGAACTTCTACAAGGAATATAATGGCGCTTTTAAAAATTATTTTTTGTCTGGTTTCTGGGGGTTTCTTGATATCAGGACAAGAATTCATCTAGTCTGGTGAATTATTCGACTTTATGCTGTGAGTAGAGCCAACATCAGTTGGAGAAGGCGCACCATTACACGTATTAGCCAATGTATAGAAGCGAGCAAAGGGCTTCAAAAGCTATTTGGGCTTCAAAAACATTTGTAGTGTTTGAGGTGCACACACGTAAACATACGCATGACAGCTAGTGGTAAATGCACCGAACGATCAGGTCAAGTGTCAGATTGAAATCGGCAGGCTGAAAGGCAAACTACTTGACGTATACACCTGTCGGAGGTGAGGCCTGAAAAAGAAGCAGGTCACATATATAACTCAGAGAAGGAGGAAAAAAGGAGCAGAAGTCACAGTCAGTGGAGAAATGAACCCGTGCAAGTGTGGCTCGAATCCACCCATCTCATCATTCCACTCTTTCTCTTCGTCTCTGGCTAGGCGCACACATCTATCGCTTAGTAGCGACGGACAGTAGATAAAAGTTTTATATTTTTATACAAAACGAATGTACGAGTTTACTTTCTGGCTGACGAAAAATCGACTGCGTAATACTATGTTATTTTGAATATTTCGGCAGGATTTACTTGTAAGTTGTAGCATCATCATGATCGAAAATACATATGGATGCTGTCTTGTTAGTAATTCAAACTATTCGATTCTAGTGCCACCTGATCAGACTGACCTAAAATGCACCAAGCATTAATTTTTTTTTTCTTTTCAAAATTCAATCATGTTCTGCAACGTCAAAAACAAAATAATGTTCCTGTACAAAAAATAAAACCAAGCACCATGAATAAATATTAAAAGATATAAAGAAAGTGAAGCAAAATACAAACTTTTTTTACAAAATTACTGGATTTGGCGTTAAATTACTCAAAAGTGTTGATATGCCGTATAGAAGTAGAACCAAACTAAACTCCACAAATAAATAAATAAATTTATAAATCACTATAAAATTTTTTTTTCAAAATTGCTACAATCAGTATTAAATAAACCGAAAAGGGTTGATACGTCGTAAAACAAGACAACCAAACTAAATTGTTCCAGGAGAATTTTCAAGGAAAAAGGGACGCGTGCGCTCTTCCAATCTCCGTTAAAGTAACGCGATTACATTTTTAAAATGAAAACTCTAAATAAAAAGAAAAACAAAACAACAAAAACCAAAACAATACTAAAAATAAATAAATAAATAAAAATAAATTGTGCGCCGGACGTAGATTTTCCCTGTGCTGCAACACCGGAAGTTGTTTGATCGGCTATTCTGGAATCTCATTGTCACGTTGAGCAGAGATACCTGTTTCTTGCTGCTGCCATTTTGAAAGAAGCCAGAAAACAGAGAAATAAAATGTCACAATAAAGTAAAAAAAAAAAAAAAAATAATAATAATAATAATAATAAGTTTAAAACAAGAGCGGATATTCCTAGCATACGGCGATTTTTCACTTCGAGCCGGAAATGCTATCACAATCTGAAGCGTAACAGACCGATCACTCAAACGGGTCACGCGTAGCGACAGCTAAAAAAACACAGAGAGAGAGAGAGAGAGAGAGAGAGAGAGAAAGAGAGAGAGAGAGAGAGTGGGGGGAGAGAAAACATGCATTCACGAAATAAAAACAATGCATTTCGAAAAAAAAAACCCGCAATATTAAAGAAAATCTTTCAATGGCGTTTAACAAGCCTTTCCTCTGATTAATCAACGTTAGCTAAAGTATTCCTTTATACCAGGTATTTCAAAAATGATACCCGCAAGCCGCATGCGGCCCGTTTTATCATTTTTTTTTGCGGCCTGAAAATAGTCACTTTGAAAAAGTTTTGGAGTTAGAAACAAATATCAAAATACAAGGAACTATTGTGTACACATTTGAGATGTGACGGGGGATGCTGACAGAGATAACGACGATGATGACACTACCGAGAGAAAGACATTTATAACAGACTGGGATGATAATTCTTTTTATCATCTTATAATACGGAGCTGGGACATTTATACAGTTCTTGTTAACACAGTGGAGGGGGACACATTACTTGGGGGAGGGGGGCTATACAAAGTTCATTAAAAATGATAATCAAAACACTTTTACCTTTCGGTTCTAATGACGACGCGAAGACAAACAGTTACAAAATATTAAATGATTTCTCTCGGCCGATTGATGATGTCAGGAATTCAAACTTGTACAACTACATGGTCTCTCTTCTATCCTTCGCCTCTAAGGGGTTCCCAGTCTCCACCTGACTCTCTCACTGTGTGTGATCTTCCCTGATTCTTTCTCTAATCAACTTGGAACACTCCGTTTCAATATATTGAGAAATTACTTAGAATTCTACTGTCGACCAACGTGACTATATCACGTTTTCTACATATTTCTGTCCAAACATACTTTTGGTAAACAAAGAATTTCCAATTTTAATTGTTCAATATCTAATCTATTTTTAGTTTATAAACTCGCATTGTCCATTCTTTCAACTGACATATTAAATATCCAGTTATTCTAAACGAATGGACTGATCTGAAATGGAACACGTACATCAAGTCTGTTGCCATGGTCGCTGGAAAGATGGTGGGATCCTTCTACCGCCCCAGAAGATATCTCACTACTGATGCAATTCTCTATCTATATAAAAGCCAAGTACGTCGAAGGATAGAATACTGCTGCCATATCTGGGCAGGAGCTGCTAAAAATAGCCTATCCTGCTTTGACAGAGTACAAAATAGATTTCGTGGCTTAATGGGGGATGCCCTTTTCTCTACCCTGCAACCTCTCTCCCACAGAAGAGACGTTGCGAGCCTATCCTTGTTTTATCGTTATTTCAATGGAAGGTGCTCATCTGAACTCCAATTTCTGCCCCCCTCGCCAATCTTTCACTAAAAACACCCGTCTAGCTGAATCCACTGTGAAAAATTTCCCCCACTCTATATCTGTGCCTAAATCAAAACGCGGATTCCATGAACAAAGCTTCTTTCTTTGAACTGCACGCCTGTGGAACTCTGTTCCGTCTGCCTGCTTCCCACCGGAGTACAACTTGGATGTCTTCATGTCCAATGTTAACAAATTCCTAATGAACCGCCCCCTTAAGTAAACACTTCATCAAATATCCACACTAACGTAATGTACTTGCAATAACCCTTATCCCTGAGCGGCTTCCGAGCCTTTATAAGTGGTGATCACTGTGTAAAAAAAACATATTTAGTTAAAAGAGTTTACAATGGACTGTGTTCCTAGGATTTCAATTATCCACTAGCCTTTTTCTTAATATCATTTTCACTTATCTAGTCTGTCTTCTTACTTACATGAGAACGGGACAGCCCTTCTCATGTAACAGTACGTCGGGAAAGTAGTGTTGACCACTTGTTATAAAAATAATAATATCTTGTCATATCTGATAAGTGGTCAATTTCTGGTAATCCAACGTGCTCAATATACTGGGCATAATATAGCAGGTAGTAAAGGCCACATTGCCCTCCCAAACACCTTTATTCGCTCTCTTGTACTATTTTATACAACTAAATCTGCTTGGCATGCTCGTCAATCATAGTGATAATAATACTATTTATTATCTGCTAATTAATACATAGTAATAAAAAAGTGCTCAATATTCTAGATGGAACATGTGTGTTTAAACGCAGCTTGCTCGGGAGAAATACTTTCTTTGTCATATTTTACATTGTTATATACCAGACAAAATACACACTGTGGCCCGGAAGTCAAAATAAAAATAATACAATATAATATATGATAAGTAGTATAAATTAGTCAATTCAAAGTGCTCATTATCCTGGATAGAACAGGTCTCTTTAAAATTTGCTTCCCCCAGGAAAAACAATGTAACCGTGTTTTACGATACTATTCAATACAAGAAAATCTTGGGAGTCATAACAATAGCAGTGCGCTAACATATATGGTAATTCATATATAGTAATAAAAGCATGCCTAATACAGAGCAATTATGTTTATATGTCATTTTTTTCCATAAAAAATAACGCCATTATGCCTTTTATACTATTTTATACAAGAAAATGCATCAACATCTATCTTTACATCATCAACGCTCTCATCCTCGTCTGACATCAACTGAAATAAATGGCTCTCGTCTTGGAGAGGCTCCATGTTTTGATAAGATTCTGGGTCTAGCGTTTACTCTTGATCTGAAATAAAACACGTACATCTAATCCATTGTCAAGATCGCTGGCAAAATGTAGGGATCATTCTACCGCTTGAGTAGATAGCTCACTGCTGTATAAGAGTCGAGTACGTCGAAGGATGGAGCACTGTTGCCACATCTGGGTAGGAGCTTCTAGAAGCGTATTATTCTGCCTTGACAGAGTTCAAAATAGATTTCGTAATCTAGATAGGGACTCCCTTTTCTCTTCCCTGCAACCTCTTTCCAACAGAGAAGACGTTGCGAGCCCGTCTCTGCTTTATCGTTATTTTCATAGCAAGTGCTCGTCTAAGCTCTAATCTATGGTCCCTCTCTTTGCCAAACTTTTACGAAATTTTTACTCGTCTATCTGAAGCCACTATCAATAATTTCACCCAGGCTTTATCTCTGCATAAACCTAAACGTAAATTCCATGAACAAAGTTTCTTTCTTCGAACTGCACGCCTGTGGAATTGTTTCCGTTTGTCTGCTTTCCAACTGTCTACAATATGGTCGTCTTCAAGTCCAACGCTAACAAGCCGTCCCCTTAAGTAATCCAATTTACCAAATTTCCACTGCTAACGATTACTGCGATATTGTCTCTTTAGCTACCGTATACTCATACAACGTTATCCTCGAGTAGCCTTCAGGCCTTGATAAGTGGTGAGTCCTTTGTAAAAAAAAAGAAAGTCTACTCGGCGTTGCTTAAGAGTCATAATAATCATAAGTTACATTCTAGAAAAGTGAAATTTGTAATATCAGAGTGCTCAATAAACTAGATAGAGCATTGCCAGGGAGAATGCACTTCTTTGTCTTTTGTTATTATATTGAATATCAAGCAACGTATGTGGCCTTGCCAGGCTGCCATAAGAGTAATCATACAGCATATAATCTGGTAAATGGTGTACGTCAGTTAATCCAAAGTGCTCAATATAGATAGATAGAGAAGGTATTTTTTTTAAAAGTGCGCTTTGCCAAAGAAAAACAGCGCCACTATGATTTATTATACTATTTTTTACAACAAATTCACTCAGCATTGTTAGAAGTTATAATAATAACGCATTATCACATCTGTGAAGGGGTATATATATATAATAGAAGAGTGCGCCGTATCCTAGATAGAGCAGGTGTGCTCAAATGCAGTTTTGCATGGAAGAATTTTTTTTTCTCTTTTGTTTATATATTGTACGCAAGACAAAGTACATGGTTGCCTAAGACTAATACGATTAACAATTAAGTATCATATTGGGTAATGAGTATATGTTCGAAGTGCTCAATATATAAGATAAAGCATGTATGTTTAATAAGCCCAGTGCCCAGAAAAAAAAACATCATCACACTGTTATGCGATTTTATACAAGATAATCAACTCGGTGTTTCCCGGTATTTATAACAGTAATAATACCGTAGCATATCATAATAATGAAGTATATAATCTAGTAATTGGTATAGATTAATTCAAGAGTGCTCAATCGCCTAAGTAGATCAGGTGTGTTTAAATGCAACATTGATCGAGTGAAATACCTTTTTTTTTAATTATGTTGTATACTAGAAAAAGTACATGATATTGCCTGCGAGTCAAAATAGGAATAATGCAGTATCATACATGGTAAGGAGTATAAGTCAGTCAATCCAAAATGCTCAATATCCTGAATAGAGCAGATGGGTTCAAAGACTGTGTCGTTCGGAGAAAAAAATGTGACTGCGTTTTGTTATACTGTTTTTGTACCAGAAGATCTAGAAGATGATATCTAGTCATCAAAAAGTGCTCAATATACTAGGAATAGCAGGTAGATTCAAACACAACTTCATTTCTGATCTTTGTTTTATACGATCCTGGGCAACGCAAAGTAGCTCTGCTAGCTTGTTATATAAAGTGTAGTTGTCTGTGCGCGTGTGTGTGCGTTTGTATGTCCAGTCCATGAAAAAAAAAATACTACAAAATAATTTTCATACCAATGAAAATCACTATCCAATCCTTCTCTCTTTTGCCGTTGCCCGGGCACAACAACGATAATTAAAGAATAAAAAGAAATCATATCTGCCTGGCTTCTCCAGCATTTCGGGAGTCTTGACCCCCCCCTTCCCGTGGGGAGCCCAATCACCCTCTGGGACGGTCACGTTACAATATGTTTAAAGTTAGTTTTTAGATTATTAATGAGTTTTACGACAATTGGTAGCGTTTTTTTTTCTCCTGCAAACAGTCTTGGGTTAGCGACGGTTGACGACAGTAGAGTTGAAGACAGTTGGTAGTTGGACATAGTGGAAGCCAGATCGTGGCTTGGACCAGGTCGGGGAGCTTTGGGTGACCGAGATGAGCTAACTTCAACTGACGAACTGTACATCGACAGAAAATCTAAGATATAGACGTTAGCGATAAGACTCATTACAATTGGTATTTATATAATGTAGCCGAGTTTGTGTTTCTTTCCTGGTTTATACTTGTGTACCCGTATACACCCTCTCGACAGCCACCAATATAAGAGACGACGACAAGACTAGAAAAGAAGACGAAGGACAAGACCATGGAAACAACGTTCGAGTCGATAGTGTTGTAAAGCGAATGGGCTAACGCGTAGTTTTGCCACAGATGCATCCAAACCCTGGCAATGAAATGTTATGAAGAAGACAAAGAAATTAGCAGAATCCGTGCAAATTCCATAGAAATGAAAAAAATATATTTAATCGACAAATATAGTTTGATAAAGCTGACATTTTTTCTGGATAGTGCTAAAATATAGTTTCGGGACAGAAAACCAATAACACACAACAAATATGAGCTTATTAATATTTCCATGAAAAATAGTGCTCATTGTATTTTAAATATAAAGCTGGCCTAAACGAGATAAACTAAGGAGTATTAATAAATATTCCGAAAGTAATAATGTGCTACATAGTTCAGAACAATATTTTTTTGTTTGTTTTGATTGAATGTTTTCTTCTTACATTATGTTTCACTGGCTTCTATCTACGGTGAAAAAGCGCTGCACTTCGAAATTACTACAAGTTTTTTTTTCTCACACAATCACAACACTTTTTTAAAGCCAGATCACATTTTTTAAAGCCAGATTACGTGAACTTGGCCTATTTTTGAAACAGCTTGGCCTTCTTAAATGTATTTGACCTATTTTTAAGCCTAACGGACGAACCAAATAAGCAAAATATTACACCGATTACCACAAAAAAGAAAAAAAGAAAAGGAATATTTGGAGAGAGATTAGGAATAAGACTTGGTTTTTGCTTGGTTGGTTGATTTACGGCATATCAACCCTTTTGGGTTATTTAATGCAAAATCCAGTGATTTTGAAGAACAATTTTTTAATAAAGTATTTGTTTCTTTTTAAGTCGGTTTTTATTTAACCCATAGTTGGGACCCTAACAGGTACTACCACTCCGGATCAGAGTGGACCTGGGAGCAATAATAATTAAAGGGTGGCTCCACACTCCCCAAAGCCCACAAGCAGGGGTCTCACCCTCGGATATAATTTAAGGTCATATCCTACTTCTTTTCTGTGACGTTTATTAAGCGAAAAAATGAACAGGTTATTTATTTGCTTCCCCACTGAGCAAATTAGGCACAAGACTATTTTTTAATGTGGATAGTGAAGGGGAGGGGGGCCAGCTCCCCCGAGAGGGAACTGGATAATGACAATTGGTATGAAAGGGCTTTTCCTACATTGACCAAAACTGATTGGTCAAGAGCAATGGTCTTATATGTGGGGTTGCCCCCCCCCTCGCAAATGGTTTTTGAGATTCATGCCTAGTCCCCAAAGGGACAGGCCGAGTTGCGAAACAATGAACAGGAGAATAAATAAAGATGAGTGTGATTTACAATTTGGACAAAATCTAAGCAACGATTGGCTACTAAAATGTCTGCCAGCGGACTTGACATAAATTGATGTTGTATCATTCAAGTTTATAACTCTGCTCTAATAAGTAATAGAAAGATAAATTTAGTTATATCTTGTAAAATATGGAACGAGTAAACCCGCTAGTAAATAAATTAGCTGATTGAAATAACAGGAAACGAAAGTTTAGTCGCAATCAACTGTGTAACTTTAATGCGTAACTTTAATGTGTAACTTTAATGTGTAACTTTAATGCGTAACTTTAATGTGTAACTTTAATGTGTAACTTTAATGTGTAACTTTAATGCGTAACTTTAATGTGTAACTTTAATGTGTAACTTTAATGTGTAACTTTAATGTGTAACTTTAATGCGTAACTTTAATGTGTAACTTTAATGCGTAACTTTAATGCGTAACTTTAATGCGTAACTTTAATGTGTAACTTACATGCGTAACTTTAATGCGTAACTTTAAAGTGTAACTTTAATGCGTAACTTTAATGCGTAACTTTAATGTGTAACTTTAATGCGTAACTTTAATGTGTAATTTAATGTGTAACTTTAATGCGCAACTTTAATGTGTAACTTTAATGCGTAACTTTAATGCGTAACTTTAATGCGTAACTTTAATGTGTAACTTTCATGTGTAACTGACCAAGAATGTACCTTTACAACTAAATGTTTTACCAAATACCTTATTTACGATGCCACGGGTCCTTGCGAGTTAAAGAGTTCGATAAGATACAGCTGATCAAGGTCTGAGGTTACATCGACCGTAACGTTGTCTAAAAAATAACGCTCAAGATAAGAAAGTTACTTCGAAGAATCAAAATAATACTAAAAATTAATCCTTATCTCAAAAAACTTCAGAATCAAATTGTCTTCCAGCAGTTTTGCTTTGATTCAGAAACTTTCTGAAGTATGAAGAGAACAGATTTTCAGTCGGCGTTCACTCGGTCGAGCAGGATTATATGAGGCTCATAGAATGAACGCCTGCAGCAACCAAGATAGGGATACCATTTATGAACTTCGTGTGTTTTTATTTTGTTTGTTGTTCTTATTTTTGTTATAACGCTGAGAACACGGCTTCTGAATGTATGTCACAAGGTTGAAATGTTCCATTGAGTTACTTGTGAATTTGGTATATAATTCGCCATTTTGTTTTTCATCTCGAAGCATGTTAAGAAAAATTCGTCCTTGTTTTATTGTTTTATTTCGTTGTTCCTCGTCACATACTATGTGTTCTTTTATTTTCCCCCGCTTAAAGAAAATAACAACCCCGAAGCCAGGTCTCCATTATTCCCATAAGATGGCGTCGATCTCATCCAATTCGTGATCCCGTGTCGACCATTTTGTCGCCCGAAGCAAAATTCCAAAATCGCGGCGCATGTTGACATCCTTCCGTTATTCTCACGAGGAGAATCCAAAAGAAAAAGAAGAACTTCAAACATTTGTAGTCTCATTCTCTTTCCTAAAGCCTGAAGGAAGACTAGAATTCTCCAAAGAACGGATTATCGTGACGCAATCGGTAAAAGCGACAGTTGTTAATCAATCGTACGGGTACAGGTGTGATCAAAAACCAGAAAGCACATTAGTATTATTTGGATTTTTTTTGGACTACTGTTCCCATCACGAGCGCTATTTTGATGTTTCCGTCACTGTAACCATCCAATATTCTTCAAGTACATCTTGTCGTTGAACTCGGGAAACTACACGAAATTTCTTGTTTACAATAAAATAAGGAATTAAAAGGTCAACTTTGTTACATTATTTTTTTTCCTATTTTCTTAGAGTAATAGTCAGTAATGCCACAAATCGTTAACCATCATTCTCTTACTGACAAACACATTAAACTTTATCCTCGAGTGGCATTTGAGCCTTGATAAGTGGTTACTCTTTAATAAAAAAAAAAGCTGTAAAAGAAGGAGAGACCACGCTTTAACTAGATATTTGAGTCGCTTTTGTATTATTTCTATGCAGTAAAAGATGAGTGCGGTTGGGTTTTTGAATAGCTGCTTCTTCTCCATCCTAGTTGATGAGAATGTTATATGCTTATATATACATACGCGATAAAGAATGAATAACACGACTAACCGTTTTAAAATTCAATTGTATCTGTTCAAGATACCCTTTTTTATGGCGTACTAAAAAGTGGTTATTAAAATAAAAAGAAGAAGAAAAGAAAATGGAAAAAATTAAGAAAAAATGAAGTTGCAGGTGTGTCACCATACAATGGCACCACACCTAATAGGTGAGGAGGGTCAAGGAGGATGGAAAGACCGAGGAGAGAAAGCATTAGTCAGAACGCCGATGCTTGAGTGCAGAGAGGTCTGTGACCTTTGGGGAGGTTTACTGCCGGCCAAATTCCACCAAAGATCAATGGCCGCTGCCAACGAGAATTCAAGAGTAAGCGGCTGTTGCATTAACGTATATTCTTTTGCAAAACTTAACGAAAGAGGTGGAGAGTGCTGGAAATCTGAAGACACTTGTTGTTTCCAAAGAGCACCAC
>NC_136507.1:78732544-78835044 GCF_053919585.1 Euprymna scolopes
TGCACTATTATTTCGTTCCTTATGTAGCCTTTGTTAGGCGTTGCATCCCTATCATGTTATCTAGCACATTCTCTCCTCTTCTGATGAGAAGTATTGGGCTTCGAAATAGCATGTTCTAAACGACTCTTACTTATCCTACACCCTTAATTGATGTATCCCCATTATTGAATAAATGAATCTCTCTCTCTCTCTCTCTCTCTCTCTCTCTCTCTCTATATATATATATATATATATATATATATATATATATATATATTAGTATATATTTTATATAGTCATTTTCTTACTTTACTTATACTCTCTCTCTCTTTCTCTTTCTCTCCCCCTCTCTATCTCTCTCTATTTATATGTATATATATATATATGTATTTATATATAGACAAATATATATATATATATATATATACATATATATATAATATATATATACATATATATATACATATATATATACACACATATATATACATACATATATATATATATATATATATATATATATATATATATAAACATATATATTCAGAATTTTAATACAACCACTTAACTTATATATTGTTCTATGCTTAAATATTGAACTTCTCCTTTTTGGCTAGGATCCCCTTGAAAGTAGTACAAGTAAATCTATCAGAATCTTTCATCTGATTTCTAATAAGTATCTTATCTCGATTATAAACATATACATATATGTAAACATATATATACAACCATAAATATGTATGTGTGTGTGTTTGTGTGTGTGTGTGTGTGTGTGTGTGTGATGGGCATATTCCAATATTTTTCTCGATTTCGCTATAATCACATATGCCGATTCTTTATAAATCTCTAAATATTAAACTATGAAGTTATTATTTTTTTCTAGATAACACGTGTAAAATTGTGCAGATATTATACAAAATGTAAAAACACACTTGAGGGGATGATCTGGAAATTTTAGTGTTACTGATAGTTTAAAGTCAATAAATATTATTATTATTACGGCCAGCAATGGAAGATTTAATTTTAAGCAAAATTAAATAAAACTATAATTAAAGGAATCGTTGTTGGCATTGGAAAATAGGCACCAATTCTTCCGATAATATAATTATACGAATATGCATGTGTATATATATACACATATAAAAAGTTAAGTTTTAGAGTAAAACAGTCAAAATAATTAAATAAAAATAGATTCATAAAGTAAATGAGAAACAGTAGTGATTAAGTAAATAAAATTAAATATTAAGCTAATAAGGTTATAAATATATAATAGCTCAAATTAAAATAACACTTAAAATTATATCTCTTATATAATATTTTGATTGCAGAAATTCCCCTCCGCACCAAAATACGGAATGTTTGCAACAACATATGCCAAACAAATGTATTATGTCTCGTCTATTAGCCACTATCTTATTTAACTTTAGAACGCCATGTTATACACATTTAGTCGTTTTAATAAAATGATACATTAGGAACAACATCATCACAATCGCAACCATCTTCAGAGGAAGTAGTTCTTTTTTTTTTTACACGGTGGTCACCACGTATCAAGGCCCGGAAGCCACTCAGGGATAAGAGTTATTGCAAGTACAGTACGTTAGTGCGGAGATTTATTGAAGTGTTTACTTGAGGTGGCGGTTCATTAGGAATTTGTTTACGTTGGACTTGAAGACAGGTGGGAAGCAGGCAGAGGGAACAGAGTTCCACAGGCGTGCAGTTCTAAGAAAGAAGCCTTGTTCATGGAATTTACGTTTTGATTTAGGCACAGATAAAGAGTGAGGAAAATTTTTGACAGTGGATTCAGCTAGACGGGTGTTTTTCGTGAAAGATTGGCGAGGGGGGGACCAGAGATTTCCCATTTTTCCCGCTCAGTAACAAGTCCTTTTTCCGCCCCCACATAGTATCGGGGGAAATTCTGGACATTCGACAGATCCGGGCATTGCACCTGTATTAATTGGATCCTATACTCATAGACATACTATGGTATTTCCATTTCCAAATTCCAAATAATAAATTCTCCCTTCTCACATTCTGCCAAACCTCATTGACTGACAGCTGACAATTCGTTCATTCCAGAATCTAAATCTTATTGCAAAGAACGAACGCTCCAGAAGTTTTCAAGTCATTTATTAAATGCTGTTTTTCAACACACCGACACATGCTGATAATCAATTATTTCTATCCTTTTTTTATAAGTTACATAAATTTTTCTTTCTTTTAAAATTATGATTTACTATTATTCTTTCTAAAATAATAATAATATAAAATAGAATAAGCGATTAATATAGCCGAAACCCGGCATTTTGACGAACCAGAAATTGACAGTTTATTTACTGCAAAAATCTCTGTGTGCGTTGGAAGCCTTTAAACGGTCTATTCGGAATATTTGACTAATTTTTTTTATTTTTGCTCTAAATATAAAAAAATAAAGTTGATTAAGCGAATAATATAGCTGAGACCCGAATTTTGCCGAAAACTTACACATTGACCTATATTGCTTGACTCTAAAATTCAATCATAACCAGAAATTCATAATGATTATACTTCAAAATCTACTTATGTGTGATTTTGAAGCCTTTAATCAGTCTATTCCTGACTATTTGCAGTTTGTGCCTATGTGTGTGCGTGTGTTTGTGCGTGTCTGTGTTTGTGCGCGTATGTGCGTTCTATGTTTGTGTGTGTCTGTGTGTGCATGTTTGTGCTTTTTGTGTTCTTTTGTCGTGTGTGCGTATGTGTGCGTGTGTTGGTGTCTGTGTGTGCGTGTTTCTGTCCGTGTGTGTTAGCGTGTGTACGCGAGGTCGTGTGTGTGTGTCCGCGCACGAGAGTGTGTATGTGAGTGTGTGTGTGTGTGTGTGTGTGTGTGTGTGTGTGTGTGTGTGTGTGTGTGTGTGTGCGTGCGATACACATCAATCTAATACTTGTGTCACCGAGACTCAGCCACGGCAATGCGTCGCCGGACGAGTACGGCTACTTTTTAATATTAATGGATATAAAATATAAAAAAATAAAATTGTACTAAAATTAAACAAAATACGCAATTTTTTTATGATTATATTAAAGATTGGAGTAAAATATGTTAATAATCAAAATTAAATAATATTGATACAAATAAATAGCTTCAAATACTGTATTATTATTGTAGAATTTACGAATAAATTTAGAATAAATAAAGTGTGTGATTTAATTTATAAAGACACAATAAAAATAATTAAAATATGGGATATATTTCAATTCAATAAATTAGAGTAGAAGAAATATAATCATGAAATGATAACTAACAAACACACCAGCTAACCATTAATTTGAATATTATAATTAAACTTAGATAAATAAAACTCATAAATATAGATTAATTCATATTGAAATGTTTTTAAATGTTAATATTTAATTTAAATAAATAATATGACCAAATAAAATACGAATTGAATTAATAAACAAATAATAAAATAATAATAAAACCAGATCAATATACAATTCATCGATACAATTATAACAGTTTTATAAAACAAGTTGTATACTCATTTAAATTAGAAATTTAGTCATCAACCTTTAATTGATTTTAAACAAAACACGATATAAATATTCCAAAAGGAAATTTATATCAAGATAAGTAAGATTAATTAAAAATAATTAAATGACAATAAAAAAATTATAGATTACGTAATAATAAATTAAATTAATATTAATAACACTGAATTCTATATGGATATTAAATTTAGATGAAATCAACAAGTGTTATTACTAGAAATAAAATATATTTTGTAATTAGTTTCGTATAAAAATTAAGTAAATATATTTTGTAATTAGTTTCGTGTAAAAATTAAGTAAATATATTTTATAATTAGTTATGTATAAAAATTATGTAAATATATTTTGTAATTAGTTTCGTATAAAAATTAAGTAAATATATAAACATATATTAGAGATATTACAATTATTAATATTATCTAAGTAAATATATTTAGCTTTAATATAAATACTAAATAATTAAATTTTTAAATATAATATCTTTGATAATGAATATCAAAATGAATACAATTTATTGATACGAAAATTTAAATTTTTGTGACTTTACTTGAAAATTCGAAATAACGTAATGGAAGCAAAACATAAAAAGTAAATACAACTTTTCTTCCAATTTTAAGATTGTGTAGTCATACCTAAATGCATTTTATTTTCCTCTAATGGATTGATAATTCCTATTTCTTCTGAGGAGTTAAGAACAGAATAGATTCATTGATTGATATAATAATTAAATGAATGATTTTGCTCTATGAAACAGTTGCTTTCAAGAATTGTGAGTGCCAGCGTACTTAAGGGAATAAATCATAAGATGGTCAACATCATGAAATTTTGTCATTTATTTGATATAGTCTGTAATTACATTAAGCTTCATAATTTTAGCATCGGTATAAATAAAAGGTGAAATATAATTTATAAAAACAGAAATATATACAGAATATATATATATATATATATATATATATATATATATATATATATATATATATATATATTAAGTTATAAATTTAATAACGCACTTTATTTATTGTAATTTTATTCGTAAATTCTACAGTAGTAATACAGTATTTAATATCCGTTAAGCTATTCTTTTGTATTAATATTAGTTAATTGTGATTATTGATATATGTTTTACCTCAATCTTTAATATATTCATTAAATTTTCGTCTTTTGTTCAATTTTGGTATAATTTTGTCTTGTGTATTTTATATCCATTGATATTAAAAAAAAAAAAGTAGCCGTACTCGCCCGCCCACGCGTTGCCGTGGCTGAGCCTGGGTGGCCCAAGTATTAGATTGATTTGTATCGCACAGACACACGCACACACACGGACGCACATAGACACGAACACACACACGGACACGCACGTATACGCACACACGACCAAAGACATACACACACAAAAACTATATATTTTATAACTTACTACCTAGCTCTACCTACGTATTGAGCACTGTTGAAGTAAATACTTTAAGTTTCCGCATAAATTTATACTTTCGTATATTAATTTATGTGATTAAATGAATTATATATATATATATGTGTGTGTGTGTGTGTGTGTGTGTGTTCTTGATTAATATTTTTTAGAGGTGAAACAACTAACGAATTTTTAACGAGGTTCGTACAAGAGTTCTAAATACTTAAGTAGAGCAAAATATACTTTTTGTTTGTTTTATATAAGCAATTATATGTCGCTACACATTCATGAGCATGTTTCGGTCATCCAGTTACACGTAACTTGGGACCTCTACAGGCAATGCAGCTTTTAAAAATGTTGAGTTCGTAACCTAAGGGTACAATGTCAACTTTTGTATGAGAAGCACCGCCTGAAGAGGTCTCTAGTAACTTTTTACAGGCTGACCGAAACATGATCATGAATGTGTAGCAACATGTAAATGCTTTTATAAAACAATATATATGTGTGTGTGTGTGTGTGTGTGTGTGTGTGTGTGTGTGTGTGTGTGTGTGTGTGTGTGTGTGTGTATATATGATTGATATGTAGTTTGCTTTAAGCATTGTGTGGAATAGGTATGTAGTAGAGATTTAGAAGGCTGTCACAATGCGAGGAATAAAATATAGTCGTTGTTGGTAAGAGAAGACGAGAACAAGTGGCGATTTACAAATCAATAAGTACATACATATATTTTATATATACATATATTTATTCAGTTGTATTGGTAAAATGTCTTACTTGTTATGTCTGCGACAATATCCATTATTAATTTCGGAAAAAATTCCCTTTTCAAATGGTGGGCATAACAGATCGATTCAAAGCATGCTAGATGATGGAGCGGAAGTTGGGTAGCTATGTGGGGCCTCGGAGCAAACGTGGTTAGGGGATTTATGTATGGTATGATTAGGTAATTAACATGTTTATAATTTTATTTATTTCTGTTTATTTATTTATTTATTTTTTTGGTTTATAACTTGTTGCTTTAGCGTGAGCTTTTTTAATTTTGTATGTTCTCTATTTTGTTGTTTTTATCATTATTACTATTAATTATCTATTTTTCTGATTACTAACAACGACTATATTGCATTCCTCGCTTTGTGACAGCCTTCTTAATTTCTACTACACACACATATATATATATATATATATACATATATATATATATATATATATATATATTTGGTAAAACTGATAATTAGTAAAAACCTGAAGAGAGTGCTCAATACTACTGCAGAGCAAATATGTGTTTTATTTATTTATTTTTTATTACCGTTTTATCTGTTTAGTTACATATGTTGTTTCGGATGTTGGACCGTGTTTACGATCTAACAGCCTCGTCAGACCTTACAGAAAGGGTTGGTTAGTATTAGGAAGACCAAACAGATAAAACGGTATTAAAAAAATAAAACATATATATATATATATATATATATATATATATATATATGTATATATATATATATATATATATATATACTCCTTTATATTCATATTAAAAAGCTTTTTTTCTATTTATTTAAAAAGAAAATACAACTTTGTTATAAACGGATCGTGGAATTGCGTTCATTTGCAAAAGGTCTAGCTAATTTGCATATTCTTTTTAACATTAATTTTTATTACTTCCCTATTAGTTTTTCTTTTCGGCTTTCTGATAAGATGATCATCTGTAACTATTAAGTATGATTATAGTCACGCAAATATTCTAAATAATTTATACTTGCGTAATATTTGCGTAAAAAGCTTATAGGAAACACAAACCTCTTTCTATATATATTTATGTATGTGTATATATTTTTGTTTAAAATATGTTGCTTACCAAACTCCTCCCAGAGGTGTTGATCTACATACATGCAACTTAATATATAAGGTATTCTAACGCATGCGAAATTTTATATATGTGTTTTAGCCGGGGAAAATCGATACAAAATTGTGATAATTAAAGAAAGGAAAATTGCCAGATGTGGGTTGACCGATGGTATTACAAATATACATGCGTAACGTCGTAGCAAACGTTCAGTTCATGTTTTATTTTTGTTTTGAAATAGTTTTTAATGCTCTTTACTTGAAATAATTTCAGCGAACCGAAATTAAAACGAAATTTGAGACGATAACTACTTAAATGAATTTTTATATAAACTACACATGCCATAATCGAATATTCCTCAAGCACAAACTAACGGAAAACATTAAAATATGTTTATAAATATTGCTTACGTTGACAGAACTCTCTTAAATTGTTAACACAAAATGCTCAGGTGCCCCTCCTTCAAATTGTAAACGGGGCTCTCCATTTCAAAGTCGCTGTCATTTTGATTTTTTAAAACCATTTCGTGAATTAAAAAAAGATATATTTTTTAGAAACTACTTAAAAATACAAACCAATGATCTTTTCCACCATAAAAGTAACTTTTATTGACTATGGTAACATTTATTTCTTGTATATTTATATTATTATATAAAACATTTTCTCTTTGTAAGGAAACATCATTTTGTTGGTCACTCTTGGCTACGAATGGAAACAAAGTTGATATAAAAAATATATATTTTCGCGAAAATTATCTTTACTTTCATCATATTTTTCTTAGGGTAAAATCTTTGAGTATCAAAACCTATCTCTTTACAACCCCTCCTTTTCATAACCTATCATACTTTCATCAATCACAGTCCATTTTCTGTAAGCTGTATTTGAACCCAGTCAACGACGGGTACTTTTGCTAGTATATATATATATATATATATATATATATATATATATATATATATATATATATATATATATATATATGGCGATTAAGCTACACTGAATATTCCGCGTTCATCCACTCTATGATTCTTCAGGCTTATGCGCATAAGCCTGAAGAATCCTAGATTGGATGAAACGCGGACTATTCAGCGTAGCTTAATCGCCATTGACATTTTATAACTTACTAACTAGCTCTACCTACGTATTGAGCGCTTTTGAAGTAAATACTTAAAGTTTACGCATAAATCTATACTTTCGTATATTAATTTATGTAAGTAAATTAAGTAGTTATATATATATATATATATATATGTATATATAAAGAGAGAGAGAGAGAGAGAGAGAGAGTAAGAGAGAAAGAGAGAGAAAGAGAAATAGGATGAGGCAGAAACCACCGTACAGATGGCAACAGCAGAAGAGAAAGCAAAAGGGAAGACGGATGTAAAGATGAAGACTCCATCGAGAATCATAAATAATCATGAGCGATGCTAAAAATTGCAAGTTATTTTTATTCCTGCTGATGATGAAGTTGTTAATAATCGACAAAAATACTTTGCTCCACAGAACGAAGAAATAACAACAGACCAACGAGGTTTGTTTGAATAAGTTACGCAACCCATGAAAATAAAACGAACAAATGTTCTTGGTTTCACAGAACTGCGTTGTTTGTTTCTTTCCCGCCAATAAACTGCGTAGAAAACAGAACCATCCTGATATTCATGAAAGTAATGATGTATTTGTATCATTTGCATTATTCGTTTTATTACTAACGGGGATCACTAATCAAGGCGCGAAGGCTACTCGAGGATAAGTGTTAATGAGTGTCAGTTTTCTGGGGTGGGGGGACGACACCGCGATGATTAGTTTTGGTGGAATTTGGGTAGTGTTTGTTTATTGAAGAAACGTGTTTCCGTTAGACTTGAAAACGGCCATGTTACAGTCAGATGGGAAACAGCCTTCCGGTATTGTTCTCATCCACGATATTATGCTCACAACGTTTCGATAAATGAAATCTTCGGCCTTGTCGAACATCGAAAATCAGAATAAGTACGTCATAACTGGAAAATAAATAAAGCATCTGTCTTCGGGTTAAGATCCAAGTGTAGTATCTGTTCTGATGCTATACATAATTTAATTTGTCCTTAGTCAGTGGAGGGGAAACCTTTTCTAGACTTTTTGTGTTTTTGTCTACTGTCAGAATGCCCCCTTTTTAGGGAGTTGGTTTTCTCCCCACCTTAAAAACGACCTTATGTCATATTTTGCTCTCGTGGGGAAGCAATAAATATAAAAAAAATATAATAAGTACGTAATTTCGAACCTATCTTTTATTTAACCCAGGGCCGGGGGGGGGGTAGCTTGCTCTCTGCTCATCAGTAATGACCTGAGAAAAGTTTGAAATAATTTGGATTTGTATTCTTCCTATCACCTTTACTGAGAATTGAACCTTCAACCTCCAGGAGAGTGTTATTTAGGAACTGGATATTAATGATTACTTTTGTCTCTTTTTTCTGAATAATTCAAATATTATAAACCAATTATAAATCTCCATCTCAAAAACTCCGTAACATAAGAGTTTTCTCATTCATAATACGTCCTTCTTAGCTCGTTTTCAACCCAAACAAGACATCTTACTACTTAGACATAAGGGGCTACTTTGTAGGATTTTCTCTAACAGGGGATGGTGAGGAGTTGAGCAGCGAGATTTCTAACATTACATTTAAACTTCTGCATGTCAGTAAAATCAGTAAAGCGAGAAATGGAAGGAATTCGAGCAGCCCGAGGAAATAAAATATTAGAGTAAAAATTTTCCGGTATCTCGAAAATGAAGGGATGGGATTTTGCTAATGATCGTGTTAATCGTAAGAATGTACGTCGAGGGGGTATAAGCACATTTCGTGAAAGTACTTGTAAAACAGGCACAGGAATGCAACATTGCGGTGATGCGACAGAGATTGGAGCTTTGTTGATAGTTCGAGAACTATTAGATTTGAAACTATGTTTTGGATCCTATCTAAGAATCAAGGACAAGTGGTGGATGCACCACTTCAGACGTGACAATAATAGTCAGTACATAGGCGAATTATTACATATAGAATATTCTCTGGTGTAATGTTCTAGCACGGTAGAGTAGCCCACTTTCTTTGCGGCAGCCTTGGCAATGTTGTAGTTTTTAAAAGAAAGAAGCTAGGTCTTAGTAGCATTAACCCAAATATATTTCATTTATGTTTCATTGTGATGGTGGTACACATACACATGCATATACAAGGTGTTTTAAATTGACAATTTTATTTACTTTAACGGCATATTTGGTAACTATCGGTTGTTTTGATTTCAGCTTGGTTTCGCAATTCATCATAAAGAAATTGATACTCGAATAACCTTTGCCAACTGCAAATGATACGGTTCATTTACCGAGAGAAACATTTGATGAACGAGTAATTTTACGAAACGGACTCCTCAACTAGTTATTTCGTTCGTGCGATTTAACCATATTACATTATTTTCTCTGGGGATATGTAAAATCCCATATCTATGCTGATAAAGCGGACAAAATAGACCACTTGGAAAACAATATTCACTGTGTTATTGCCGAAATGCAGCCTAATTTAACGCGTAGAGTTTGTGAAAATAGGACATCTAGATTGCGTTATATATGCGCCAGAAAGAAGCCAAAGGTAGGACGCCTTTCTTTGGAATGTTCGGCTGTTGTGAGTCGCGTTTGTGCATTAATTAACTGTTGACAATAATGATATCAAACACGCGGAACATCAGTTTCAGATGTTTCTTGGATCTAAGCTCAATTCTGTATAGTGGAAGTTAGCTTTGTCAACACCTCCCATGGATCGATTGTATGTTGGGACAATGTCCAGACACTCAATTCCAATTTTCTTCTTAGACTTCTGGCAGTACTTCCTACCATGTTTACATGTCTGTGTCTTGCAATATTTCTATGCAGTAATTTCTACCAATGAAATCTTAAGTAAACTAATTAGCACAAAGATCTAAATGTTTTTCGTACTATGGACTGAACGAATTAGTCAGCCTAAAAAATAATGCATACTCCAGTTATATTCAAACTTGTTCGCTATAACGTCATTTCATCATGTTCATCATGTTCGATAGTAAAAGTAAATTACCTTGATTATTAACCATAGTACTTGACAAAAGTGTGTATATGACAACAAACTCTCCACTCTTTCGGACAGATGCCGCCATACTGAATTTAAGCAACAGACAGTTGCAATTCAGAGGTATCTGGCATCTACCCAGATACTGAACTAATATGTACAAGGCGTGTTTGAATCACTTTTTTATGCAATTGTTTTCATTTATGTACGACTGAGCGTATTAGTTCAACCAAGTCATAAAGTGATAATTATTATTATAATTACGGTTATCATTTTTACTATTGTTGTTGTTGTTGTTGTTGTTATTATTATTATTATTATTATTATTATTATTATTATTATTATTATTATTATTTATTCGTCTTTCTTTTGAGTATGTATGGATTATTATCTTAAAGTAGTGGTTAGTTTGTGTATACATACGTTTATTATTTCACTCGTGCAGTTTAATAAATTTTAGGTTTACTTAAAGTTCAGCATATCTAATTTCTCCTTCAAACATAGTCTACACGAGTCGTTTATGTGTTGGCCTGCCGTATTTTTTTCTATTTTACTGTCTTCCACTTACCCTAAACTGTTTTTATTCGGCGTTTTTCGTTTTATAATGGGCTTATGTGGTGTTATATCTGTTTTTAAAACTTATATTTTGTTCCCCCTCTCTCTCTCTCTTTCTTTCTCTCTCCATATATATATATAGTAATTTAGTGGCAAGTGCTAGACTGAACACCTACGTATCGTTCCACTTGTGAAACTTTCACAAAAACACTCGACTAAATGCAACAACGAAATGCGATTTCCCCAACTCTCTTTAACTGCCTAGATCAAAGCGCTAATTTCATAAACAAAGCGTCTTTCCCGGAACTGCCCGCCAATGGAACACTGTTCCCCTGGCCTGCTTCTCGGTTGATACAACATGGTAGCCTTCAAATCCAATGTAAAAAAAAAGTTCTTGTTCAACCGTCTCCATAAATAATGAAATTCTATCCTATTTACACCATTAACGATTACTACACTTCCGCCTTATATTCAGTAACCCTTATCCTCGAGTGGCCTTCTGGCCTTGATAAATGGTTACTCCCAAGTAATATATATATATATGTATGTGTGTGTGTATTTATGTAAGTATATAGGCATAATGACGTACATATTTGTACACAGAGTCAGAACTAAAAATAAATGAATAAGATATGTTCATTTGATGACATTCTTGGATATATATATATATATATATATAGAGAGAGAGAGAGAGATAGATAGATAGATAGATAGATAGATAGATAGAGCACTGAACTGAAAGACACTCACCATGTAAGCACTTAAAAGCAAACGATAATTTGCACTCACTCGGTACATTTGTCCTATCCCTAATAGAACGGGGAGAAAACAATAAACGCTTTTATCAAAGAGTAAATAAATTTAGATCCCCCCCCCTGATTATCAACAACAACAACAAAAACAACAAAAACGGTTGACAATTGACGCGTTTTGGAGTTATTTATTCTGCTAAAAATGTACGAGCAAAAGTTGTTTTCTTTTTTTGTTTTGCTTTTTTTTTCAAGCACGTCTGCGCAAGTCTTTGAGAGACTTAGTCGATCGGTCAGTTGATCGTTTGATCTGTCACACTATGGTTTGAAGTCACGTTTTCAATGTATCGATTAGATGGGAGGGGGGATCATCTTGCCGAAGCATTTCCGTTTCTGTTAGCAACTCGTTGATGCTTTCGTTTAAAACTTAACTTTCGTAGGTCCCATTTTTTCAATAAAATATGTTGTAATGCTCAAATCATCACCTTTAATTTGAAATAGTCAACCACCTCAGCAGAAATAACCTTCTTAGTGACACACAATATGGTTTCCGCTCTGCAAGATCTACCGCAGATGTGCTGACGGTTATATCCCACAGGATTAGTGAATCTCTTGACAAAGGCTTCCTTTCTAGGACAATTACTCTTGACATATCAAAGGCCTTCGAAAAGGTTTGCATAAGGGTCTACTGCACAAGATTTCCAGCTACGGTATAACTGGAAATGTTTTCTCAATCATTAAATCATTTCTCTCCGATAGGCTCATAAGAATAGTGGTAGGTGGACAATAATCGGAGGCCTGCAATATAAATGCTGGAGTCCCTCAGGGGTCAATCCTAGGCCCAACTCTCTTCCTGATCTACATCAATGACCTGCCTAAACACATACTTAAATCATTCGTTGATATCTATGCTGATGACACGACCATCTACGGCAACACATCAAAGGCTGTAAATGACAAAGCTCTCTCTGATTTTCTCTCCTCTGATCTCGAGCGCGTGGTTCAGTGGGGGAAGATGTGGCTGGTTACCTTTAATGCATCCAAAACCAAACTCCTATCCTTACATCATCAACGTTCTGATCCCCATCTGGCATCAATTGTGATGGATGGCTCTCGTCTGGGTGAGGCCCCGTGTTTTGACAAGCTTCTGGGTTTGACCTTTACTCCTGACCTGAAATGGAACACGTACTTCAAGTCTGTTGCCAAGGTCGCTGGAAAGATGGTGGGATCCTTCTACCGCCCCAGAAGATATCTCACTACTGATGCAATTCTCTATTTGTATAAAAGCCAAGTACGTCCAAGGATGGAATACTGTTGCCATATCTGGGCAGGAGCTGCTAAAAACAGCCTATCCTGCCTTGACAGAGTACAAAATAGACTTCGTGGCTTAGTGGGGGATGCCCTTTTCTCTACTCTGCAACCTCTCTCCCACAGAAGAGACGTTGCGAGCCTATCCTTGTTTTATCGTTATTTCCATGGCTGGTGCTCGTCTTACCTCCAATCTCTGGTCCCCCCTCGCCAATCTTTCACTAAAAACACCCGTCTAGCTGAATCAACTGCGAAAAATTTCCCCCACTCTATATCTGTGCCTAAATCAAAACGCGGATTCCATGAACAAAGCTTCTTTCTAAGAACTGCACGCCTGTGGAACTCTGTTCCGTCTGCCTGCTTCCCACCGGACTACAACTTGGATGTCTTCAAGTCCAATGTTTACAAATTCCTAATGAACCGCCCCCTTAAGTAAGCACTTCATCAAATCTCCACACTAACGTAATGTACTTGCAATGACCCTTATCCCTGAGTGGCTTCCGGGCCTTGATAAGTGGTGATCACTGTGTAAAAAAATAGCATTTTAACCGCTAAACGTGTTAATTGAATGGACGCATCTTATCTTAGATGCGTCTACGTATCTCTGTGAGAAACTCTGGCATTTGTGTATCAAAGTGGATCTCTAAATAAAATCAAAAGGACGCATCTAAGTAAAAACAGTAGGTTCCTCAAACCAACGCATTTCGAGGAAAACTTTCATACGTACTTACACGTCAAGTTGAAATTCGTACAAATTTCAACAATAACGAAAAATAATTTTGTAGAAGATCAACAATAACTATTTTTTTACCAAAATAATGTTTTACAAAAAAATCATATCTGTTGACGTTTATTTAATTTAACCGCAACATGAGAGGTAAGTCAGTTTGTCATACGAAATAGGAGAAATTTTTAGGGGAATTTTAAGAAATTTTGTAAGGATTAAAATATCACACATATCAAAATAATGGCATTTCATATATATATATATATATATATATATATATATATATATATATATATATATATATATATATATATATATAGACTAGTATTTCAGCCCGACGTTGCCCGGGTATTTGGAGATGTATGTTGAGCAAAAAAAATAAAGCGATTAATTTTTTTATTATAACCCTTGAAAATTTATTGTTTTAGGCTCAAATCGAGTTATTAAGTTGGATCCATGTCTAAGGAACCTATATCGAAAATTTCAAGTATGTAGACCCAAAATTGTCGGAGGAATTTGGTAGAGTTCTCAAAGGTCAAATCGTGTAACTTTAATCTCGTAATCGCCAAATTTCTGGCCGAAAACCAATTATATCAATTTTGCCAAATCTCAGTACCCTATATATCAAATTTCGAGTCTTTAGATTAAAAATTGACAGAGTTATTGCGTAGGGAAATATACACACACAGACACACACACAGACAAACACTTTAACTTTTATAGATATATAGAAATACTAGCCGGTCATCCGGCGTTCCCCGGTCGTACAATACGTTTAAACATGATATTTGAATTCATGGACATTGCGTATGTATTATTATGAAATCAATCGTCTATTGATTATTTTATGTTACGAGGAATAATGTGCTCGGTTGCGATTGACTAATTGGCAATAAATAAATAAATCAGATAATTAAGAAATAATAATGATAATGTCGTTGATGAAATTCTATCTGTGTTTGTTTACAATATCACGTCAGCTGATATTTGGGTTTGACGATGAATGCCCTGAAAAAGTAATTTCTGATTAATGTTTCGTTTAAAAATATACAAACGAAGAAATAATTTGCGGCGATTTTAAATGGTGCCTTTAGTTTTATTGTAAACCGATTCATTGATAAGAAAAAAATAGAATAAAATGGTGAGGAACATCCGGGTTTGAACAGGGAATTATTCGATCTGTAGTCGAATGCCCTACCACTGAGTTAATCTCCAAATGACAATAGTTGTTTTGTTTTTTTTTCAATCAGCAATGATTTGCCTAAACTGCCAGCAACCACTGTAAAAGAGTAACAAAAAATGCAAGAGAGCTATATGCGAAATCTGTTAAATCCAAAGTAGCTGAGCAGCGGCTTGGTTCCCACCAGTTCTGGCAAATAGCAAACAGGATCTTGAACAGAAGCGTGCGTTCTATTCCAACTATCATCAATGGACCAGAGGTCATCTCGTCAGCATCAGACAAGACCAGACTATTTGCCAAGAACTTTGCAGCTAATTCTACCCTATGCGACGAAGGCCATCAACTCCCTGTGTTTCCTCCTATAACAGACAACACGCTATGCAACATACAAATATCTGTGCGTGAGGTCGCCAAGCTAATCAAGAACCTTGATTCCAGTAAAGCAACTGGACCTGACGGCATTCCAGTTATAGTGCTGAAAAAGCTCCAATCAGAACTTGCCCCCATACTTACAAAACTGTTTAAGTGTTGCCTTAAGGAGAAGTGCTTTCCAACACCTTGGAAAACCTCATCAGTATGCCCTGTATTTAAGAATTCAGGTGAATATTCATCTCCCTCTTAGTACAGACACCTAAGTCTCCTGTGTGTCATGAGTAAGTTGCTGGAATCCATATTAAATAAAGAAGTAGCCAACCACCTCAACAGAAACAACCTTCTTAGTGACATGCAATATGGTTTCCGCTCTGCAAGATCTACAGCAGATGTGCTAACGGTTATATCACATAGGATTAGTGAATCTCTTGACAATGGTTTCCTTTCCAGGGCAATTGCTCTTGACATATTTAAGGCCTTCGATAAGGTATGGCATAAGGGCCTACTTCACAAGATTTCCAGCTACGGTATTACTGGAAATGTTTTCTCAATCATTAAATCATTTCTCTCTGATAGGTTCATAAGAGTAGTGGTTGATGGACAGAAGTCAGAGGCCCACAGTATTAATGCTGGAGTCCCTCACGGGTCCATGCTGGGCCCAACTCTCTTCCTGATCTACATCAATGATCTCCCAAAACACATTCGTTGATATCTATGCTGATGACACGACCATCTATGGCAACACATCATAGGCCGTAAATAACAAAGTTCTCTCTAATTCTCTCTCCTCTGATCTTGAGCACGTGGTACAATGGGGGAAGAGGTTGCTGGTCACTTTTAATGCATCTAAAACCAAGCTCCTATCTTTACATCTTCAACCTTCTGATCCCCATCTGGCATCAATTGAAATGAATGGCTCTCGTCTTGGGGAGGCTCCATGTCTTGACAAGCTTCTGGGTTTGACCTTTACTCCTGATCTGAAATGGAACACATACATCAAATCTGTTGCCAGGGACGCTGGGAAAATGATGGGATCTTTCTACCGCTCCAGAAGATATCTCACTACTGATGCAATTCTCTATTTGTATAAAAGCCAAGTACGTCCAAGGATGGAGTACTGCTGCCACATCTGGGTAGGAGTTGCTAAAAACAGTTTATCCTGCCTTGACAGAGTACAAAATAGACTTCGTGGTTTGGTGGGGGATACCCTTTTCTCTTCCCTGCAACCTCTCTCCCACAGAAGAGACGTTGCGAGCCTGTCTTTGCTTTATCGTTATTTCCATGGCAGGTGCTCGTCTGAGCTCCAATCCGTCGCCCCTCCCTCGCCAATCTTTCACGAGAAACACCCGTCTGGCTGAAACTACTGTCAATAATTTTCCCCACTCTCTATCTGTGCCTAAATCCAAACGTAGATTCCATGAGCAAAGTATCTTTCTTAGAACTGCATTCCAGTGGAACTCTCTGCCGCTTGCCTGTTTCCCACCTGACTACAACTTGGACATCTTCAAGTCCAACATAAACAAACTCCTGACAAACCGCCCCCTTAAGTAAGATACTCTATCAAACCTTTCCAATACTAATGGTTACTACAATACTATCTCATTGATTACTGTACACGCAATAACCCTTATCCCTGAGTGGCCTTCGGGCCTTGATAAGTGGTGACCCACATGTAAAAAAAAAAAATTGAATCTCCTTGATTTGCTGAGAATTATCTGCCTTGGTCGATGTAACGCAAAATATTCCACTGTAAAAATTATTTTTATCGATAAAAAAGAAAAACTATTTTTATGATCGGATTTTTTCAATACTTTTCGGATGAATTTCCGTATAAAGTATATATAAGAACGCTGTCCGAAATTAAAATTAGCTGTGTTTGAAATTTGCAAAAGATAGGCTAAGCCGTTTCGGAACCTATGAGGAAGGAACTCACACACACATAATAATAATAATAATAACACACACACACACACACACACACACACACACACACACACACACACACAAAGTGACGTTTATATAGAAGTATTTGCAGGCCGCCCGACATTGCTCGGCTGAAAAATAAATTTAAATATGATATTTTAATTAATACAAATTTCATATTTATTATTATACTAGCATGGTTTCCCGGCGTTGCCCCGGTGATAGGAAGAGTATGCTGAGCAAAAAAAAAAAAAAAAAAAGGAAGAAAAAAACGGTTAATTTTTTTAACTTTTGCCCCTATTATGACCCCTTAACATTTATTGTTTTGGGCTCAAACCAAGTGATTAAGTTAGACACATGTCCTAGGAACCGTTATCTAAAATTTCAAGTGTTTAAACCCAAAATTGGCGGAGGAGTTTGGTAGAGTTCTCAAAGGACAAATCGTTGAACTTTAACCCATTACCAGCAAAATTTCTGGCTGAAACCCGATCAAATTTTCCCAAATCTTAGTACCCTGTATATCAAAGTTCGAGTCTGTAGACTAAAAATTGACAGAGTTATTGCGAAGAAAAATGTACACAGACACACAGACAGACACACATATGCGTTCACTTTTATAGATATACTAGCATTTAAGCCCGTCGTTACCCGGGTGTTTGGAGATGTTAGCTGTGCCAAAAAAAAAAAGGTCAATTTTTTAAAATTTGACCCCTATTATGACCACTTAATATTTATTGTTTTGGACTCAAATCAAGTTATTAACTTAGATCCATGTCCAAGAAACCTATATCTAAAATTTCAAGTTTTTACACCCAAAATTGTCGGAGGAGTTTGGTAGGGTTCTCAAAGGTCAAATCGTTGAACTTTGGCCCATTAACAGCCAAATTTCTTGCCGAAAATTGATCACAAAGATTTTCCCAAATCTCAGTACCCTGTATATCAAAATTCGAGTCAGCAGACTTAAAATTGACAGAGTTATTGCGTAGGGAAATGTACACAGACAGACAGATACACAGACACGTTCACTTTTATAGATAGATAGATAAATTATATTGTACCCAATATATAGTAGGTTGGTGCAAAAATAATGTCGTTTTATATATACAGTTGGACGTCAGAAAACGACATTATTTTTGCACCATACTAATATTATTGATTTTAAAGTTTAAAAAATATGACTTGTGCGCACCACCAGGAATCGAAACCAAAACGTTTAGCTTACGATTTTATTTCTTTCAACGTTAATGCCTCAGCTATAAAGACATGTTTGCTGTAAGACTAAAAATTAAAACATGAACCAATAGCTATTACGTTACGAATGCATATTCGTAATGCCTTCACCTTTATATTCGTTCGACCTTCACCTAGCAAATTTAATTTTGTTAATTTTCACACTTTTGCAAGGATTTTCTCCGGCTAAAACCCGAGTATAAAGTTTCGCATGGGTTAGAATACCCTATATATTAAGTTTCATGTCTGTAGACCAAACACTGACAGTAGAGTTTAGTAGGCAATTTTTTAAAAGAAATATACATACGCATACATAGATATACAGAGAAAGTGGTTTGTGTTTATCATGACCTTTTTATGCAAATATAACGAAAATATAAATCATGTATCTTCATGAATATAATTACACGTAATGGTTAACTAAAGATGATCATCCCATGAGAAAACCGAAAAAAACTAATAGAGAATTAAAAAATGAATTTTTAAAAGAATATACAAATTAGCTAGATTTTTTGCAGATGCATGCAATTCAACAACCCATCTATCTATATAATACTAAAACTCTGTCGTTCTTGGTTGTTTGCTTGTTTGCTTGCGCAATATCCTCCTCCTCCTACTACTACTACTTCTACTATGCCTCCTCTTCTTGCTACTACTGTTACTTATCCTCTTTGCAACAACTACTACGCCTCCTCTTTTCTTCTTACTACTACTACTACGTCTCCTCTTCCTTATTCTACTATTACTACTACTGGTTGACATGTATTTCCCTACTACTACTCTAAACAGAATGACTCATAGAAATCTAATTTTTTCATTTTAATATACTTTCATAGAAATGTTTCTGTTATGTCACAAAAAACTATTTTCTTTACGTCACAAGTGTCATGCTCATACATTAATTCCATAGCTAATATAACATACTGACCCGTTAGGGGATGTTTTGCAACTATTCTATATTACAACTATACTGTTGCATTTTTCTCACAAATAAATCAACTTTGACCTCTCGACAACGTATTTTTTTACTGTGTACGTTTTCAGCGGCCTAATTTTTTTTTTGCGTTTTAAATTATCCAAATAAATAATTGTTAATACTTTCTGCATTTTTTTTACATCGTTCATGTCCGTATTATGTTTAACTTATTTTAACGCAATTCTATTACAAATAAATCTACTATTTTACAATGTATTGTTTTACTGTGTACGTTTTCAGCGACCCAATTTTTTAATTTTTTTTCCACGTTTAAATTAATAGATATTTCCAAATTAGAATTTAACTTTAAGTATTATGGTATTTCGAATCTCGCTAGATTCAGCCACTTTGATGAGTCGCGGACGAGGAAACACGGGTTAGTGGATAATCATATTTTAAAAAATGATATATGTGCCGCTCTCCATTAAGGGGGTACCAGATTGGTCAATGGAAAAATTATTCCCAACAAGCATTTAGGTAAAAATGCACTTTCCTATAAATACTTGAATTCATTCAAGAAAGTATCGCTAGCAAAAACAAATAAAAACATATATATATATATATATATATATATATATATATATATATATATATATATATATATATTACGCATAAATCTATACTTTCGTATATTCATTTTATGTGAGTAAATGAAGTAGTTATATTAAGCTCCTGAAACAGTCGAGCACTCTCAAAAGAATTTATTTCACCACATTAAAAATAGATATGGAAAGAGTTAATTTCGAAACATAGCTAATAAACATCCCCACACCCAGCAAGCATAGCTATATTATTAAATTAATTAAAAAAAACAGATAAACTAATACGCCGAATGCGATGGCGAGCAAATTTCTTTCTTAAAAATGAAAACTTAAACAAAAAAGAATCCTATGGTTTTAAAACCTTTAAAAATGCGAAAACAGTAGACCTTTTGATAAACTTTGAAAATGACCCTTTAAACGTAATTAAAAACTTAGAATTCCGCAATCAACCTAACAATTTCTAACGGAAACTACACAAAATCGTTAGAAACATAAACAACTCTAATAAAATGTTTGTAAAAGCAGATTAAACCCGAAACTTTTATAAAATAGATAAGCAAGAATATAACAAACTAATCACAGAAAACATTACAAAAAACTACAAAAACTAGACACAAACAAATGCGATTACATAGATATAATAAATACTGAAAGTAAACAAATTACCGATAAACTAAAAATTAGCGATAAAGTTGGCAAATTGAAACCTAGAGAGGCATACATTCTGCTTAAAGACCACAAATGGGACTTTAATAATAATCCCAGCACCCGCCTGATAAACCCAGCTAAACCAGAAATAGGTAGAATTAGCAAAACTATACGTTCTAGAGTAAACCAACAAATCAAACAAGACCTAGAACTAAACCAGTGGGCAAATACTACCGAAGCAATCACCTGGTTTAAAAATATAGAAAACAAAGATAAATGTACGTTTATATAGTCTGACATCATAGACTTTTATCCCTCGATATTCGAAGAACGTTTTAACATTGCCCTAGAATTTGCATAGGCATACACTGATATATCCTCGGAAGAAATCAACATCATTAAAAAATGTAGAAAATCAGTTCTAATAAATAACAATAAACAATGGATAAAAACTAAAATTAAAAATTCGTTTGATTTGGCGATGGGTGCCAGAGATTCTGCAGAGGCATCAGATCTTGTGGGATTATTCATTCTATATACCCTCACAAGCATATTCGATACTACGGATATCGGCCTATATGGAGATGACGGACTAACTAGAATAAAAAAAACTCCAACAAAGTCAAGGGAGAAAACTTTAAGAAAATCATACACATGAAATGAAAAAATTAGGCCTAAAAGCAGACGTATCAGCTAACATAAAAATCACAAACTTCCTGGACGTCACGTTAAACTTAGATAAAAACACATATGAACCATACTTAAAAGATAACGCTACTCCAATTTACGTAAACCCTAAGTCCAATCACCCACCATTAATTATAAAACACATCCCTAACTCGATAGTAAGTAGACTCAGTAATAACTCAAGCGATGAAAATGCATTTAACAGGTCAACCAATATCTACGAAACAGCCCTAAAAATAGTGGATACAAAAATATCGATATCAAATATAAGAAACAAAACACCAACAATTATAATAAAATTAAAAAAAGAAGAAAAAGAACTATAATTTGGTATACGGTCCCATACAATCAAATGTTAAAAACAAAACTTGGCAAGAAATTTCAAGATCTTATTGAAAAACACTTTCCCGCAACCAACCCCTTACACAATATTTTCAATACAAATACCTTAAAGTTATCCTACAGTTGTTGCGAAAAATTAGAGATGATAATTAAAGCGTATAATAACAAAATACTAAATAAAAACAATGTAAACAACATCAAAATAAACAATAAAAAAGTAGACACCATGACAAAAATAAAACCAACACTAGCAGAAATAATAATAATAATAATAATAATAATAATAATAATAATAATAACAACAATAAACCAACCCCGGACAAGAACAACCATACCATGAATAAAAATACTAATAACGAACAATATAAATGTAACTGTAGATACCGCACACTTTGCCCAGTTCAAAATAAATGTCTAACAAAAACCGTAGTTTATCAGGCAACAATATTTGCGAAAGAAAACCCGAATAACAAGAAATATTACGTAGGTATGACTTCCTTAGATTTCCAAACCCGATACTGTACAAAAGTACATTCAACAATAAAAAAAACACCGATTAAAAACAACACTAGCGAATAAATACTGGGAACTCAAAGAAAGCGGACATTCGCCGGTAGTCGAATGGAAAACATTAAGACAAGCTACCACGTGTAGGCATTTAGATGACCCATGTAAATTATGCCTTCATGAAAAATTTGCTATCCTGTAATTTAAAGCACTCCGAAATCTATTAAACTGTAGAAGAGAAATAGCAAATATCTGTGCTCACAAAATAAAACTTACTCTAGGATAGCGATACAAAATAGCTTTAAAACTAACAAAAACAATAGAAAATAAACAAATAAACAAATTAAATAAACATGAATATACATAAACGATCACACATATATGTATGTATGTATATATATACGTATATATATGTGCATTTATGTGTGTACACATATGTATATTTATATTTATATATATATAAAAAAAGGAAAAGTTCTGCCTTAAACCACTAACCTAGTTCTAAAACAGATCCTTTGTTCGATAAAATGCATGCCCATTGGCTGATAGGAAGGGGCGCGGTGGATACTAGAAAGCTGATTGGCTAAGTAAAATCCTCAACAGGAGAGGACCATATAAAAACGAGAAACAACCACAGAATTCACGCATAAGTCTGACGAATCCTAGAGTGGATGACACGCCGAATATTCAGTGTAGCTTAATCGCAATATATATATATATATATATATATATATATATATATATATATATATATATATATATATATATATATATATATATATATATATACAGACAGATTTATTATTATTATTATTATTATTATTATTATTATTATTATTATTATTATTATTATGTCAGCCCCTTTAAGAAACTTGTTTCTTATCGTTGAGCACTTTCAGTTGGAATAAGTCGGTCAACTTAGCTCATATGCGTAGATCGTAATAGAATGACTAGATCACTGTGACTGACGTTAAAAGCATGTTAAAAGAATAAATGTTTAATTTCAACTGTACCTCTCGCGGTTGTCGGTAGCCGAATGGTTCGGATCATTGATAATTAAGCCAGAATATCTGGACTGGCGTTAATCGTGACACCCTGCACTGATGATTCCCGAAAGTATGAAACACTAGTTTCTGTAGGTATTTAATTATTTTAGTAAATAATTATATATATATATATATATATATATATATATATATATATATATGTGTATATATATATATAATTTTAAATAAATAAGAATGTAATTATACTAAATACTAATTATAGTGGGGGTGATAAGTAGTTAAATGGATTAATCCTTAATCTTATAAATACAAAACTGATAAATTAAAAAATATATCCATTTTAAATGTGGAAATTGATGAATCACACAGGTAAGAAATTCATTTTTATAGTATGAAAAGGTTAGTAACTGCAATTAAGAATAGGAAATTGGATCAAATGTTTGTAACATGTCTTCTTCCTAAGATTAAGGGTAGTGGTGTTTGATCAACACTGCTGGGGAACCATGATGTAATATACTGTTTTGTTTCTAAATCCCCGAAGCAGTGTTTCATGGAAAACAACTGATGATCCCTTGAAAAATAAATTATTGGTACTATAGTAAATTCGAGAGCGGGTTGATGCAGTTATTGCAGGTGATTAAATGACTAGACGGTTTTCTAATGACTGATGAAAATTTTTTTGTATAGTTTGAAAGGGTAAAAACTTCAAAGACTATATATATATATATATATATATATATATATATATATACATACGTATGTATATATATATACATACGTATGTATATATATACATACGTATGTATATATATACATACATATATATATATATACATACATATGTATATATATACATATATATATATATATATATATATATATATATATGTATATATATATATAAGGGTATTTGAATTTAGAATTTTTTTATTAGCGACTAGCAATCGGTGCCCGGCGTTGCCCAGGTGTTTTGAGGTTAATGCTGAGAAAAAAAAACGGTCAATTTTTTTTAACTTTAAGTTAGATCCATGTCCAAGGAATCTATATCTATAATATCACGTGTTTAGACCCAAAATTGTAGGAGGAGTTTGGTAGAGTTCTCAAAGGTCAAATCGTTTGATAGCGAGGCCAAATTTCGCGATTTTGGCCTTTTTTAAAGCAGTTTGGCCTTCAAAATTTCTGTTTGGCCTTTTTCTTCACCGATGAAATCTGGAGACGCGACGGGAATTTTCGGTTAAAAAATGTTGTTACTATGCACATCTATGCATTGAAATACAATTTGTGGCAAAATTTCAGGAAAAACTAATGGATGGTTATCTCGCAATAGTCCGGACAATTCGCTAAATTATCTCGTCAAAACCTTAAATCTCGAATTTTTGTGCTTTTTTTTGGGGGGGGGGGGCTAATTTGGCATAATAGTGTCCATTTAATAGTATTATCTTGAAAAAATAAAAAAATAAGGAAAATTACCAAAAAAAACAAACAAGAACAACAAAAGTGTGCCGTATTTTTAAAAGTTTTATTGCGTTGTTTTTATTTGCTTTTTTTATTTCATCGGTGAAGAAAAAGGCCAAACAGAAATATGAAGGCCAAACTGCTTTAAAAAAAAGGCCAAATTCGCGAAATTTGGCCTCGCTATAAAAAAAAAAGGGGGAATCCCCCTACTTGAACTTTCTGTTTAATTAATAATGACTCGCTTGTAGCGTTGATTTTTTTCTTGTTTCGCTATAAAAAAATAACTACTTGATGAAATTACGTGATTTTTTCTCTAGGAAAACTTTATCCCATGACGAGTACGTACAATATATATTTTTTTAAAATATTTCCATTTTTTAATGTCAATGGAAAACTGCACAAGTACCCAAACCCGAAATGTAAAGACCACGAGTGAAGGCGCTTTTTTTTTTTTTTGGTTTAGTTTCATAATGGCGGCCGTGATGTCGGAGGTTCGATTGTTAGATTGTAAGTTAGTTTCGTATCTTTGTAATTTGTAAATCGCAAGTTAGGAAAAAATTAAACCCTTCCAAGATGGACAATAAATAAAGCCATAATATTTTATGGTATCGTTAAAAGCCTACGAACCATAGTTTTTTAGGAGATGTGATTATTGGATTAACCAATCAGAAATCGTCTGTGGCACACACATCTCTGTTTTTATAGATATATAGATTAATTTCTTATTTCGCTTTCTGAGCGTTTTCTCTTATTGTAAGAAAGGAGTTGTTTGCGTTTGCCCTTTGTTTACATCTTTCTTCGCCCAAATCTTTGGACGTTTTTACTTTGTTTAAAAAAATTTGTATTCAAATATTAATTATTAATTAATAATTACTGTATAAAAGTAAGTCATCTATATACATGCATGTTTCAGAGTTTACTCTTCATCAGTATAGCTAGACTTTTATTGACAAGGATCGAACCTATAACGTAGTAATTATTGATTAAATGTTAATATACATATATATATATATATATATATGTATATATATATACATATATTATAATATATATATTATAATAAATATCTATATATATATATATATATATATATATATATGCGTGTATATATGTATATATATATATGTGTTTGTGAAAGGGGATTGAAACAGAGATAAAAATTCTTTAAATGAAGACTTATCAAGCTAAAAAGCGCAATGTGTAAAGTGCAGCATAATAAGAGAATTAGGGAGAAGACAAAATAATATACATATTGGTGTATATTTCTTTATTTATCAATTCAATATGGGAAACAACAATGGGAATAGGAGTCACGAATGCTTTTTATGCCTTGGTATTGCGAAGCCTAATGCTTTTCATCAGAAGAGGACAAAGGAGCTATGTAACACTGAATGTGAAAACGAGTCCAGTTTTAGATAAGGAACGCAATGCTAAAATACATGTAATATATTTTAATAATGTAAATCACTGTAAGAACATTAAATTTGTCCTCCTATGTATACGTTTTTCTCTGTCTTTTCAGAGTTTGCTCTGTTCGTGGTCTGATGAAGCTTGGCCTTGTTAGGTTGTAGCTGAAACATTTTTTACGCATGGAATCAATCTGTTTGTGTAATAAAACATTCACACACATGTGTGCGTAAACAAACAAACACACACACATACACACACACATACACACATACATTGTGACATAATCCTAAAATTGTATTATGTGTTTTAAGAAAATTTTATAATTAAAATTTTAGGCCGACGAAAAATGTATCGGTTTTTTGTTGTTGTTTGATTGTCGCCAATGTAAAAATGAAAAGAGAAAGAGAGGCTAAACCTATAGAAGAACGAGAGAGGGATGAGAAAGATGTTCAGCAGGTGAATCAGCAAGCGAGGTGACCGGGTCACCCGGTCAGCGACACGCATTCTGACCCCTGCTAGTTACTATGCGAACCAAGAAAAAAGAGGAGGGTAAGAAAAGTATTGAGAAGAGAGAGAGAGAGAGAGAGAGAGAGAGAGGGGGGGGGGAAGAGACATTTTTGTGAAAAAAAAAAACAGTCAGTCGACCTATCGAATTATAGACTAACGAAGGGACGGATATTGAAGGCATTTATTTTAACCAACGAAACAAAAAATAAAAAGAGAAAATGAAAATAAAAACTGTAAGTCCTCTCTCAGCATACCTCTCTCTTGTATATAAAGGTGGCGAGTTCATTTTGCCATTGTTTTGTTAGGATTTATGTATTTTTTCTATCGTTATATTTCTCGTCGGCATTTTCAGATAGTAGATTAAGATACCCCTACCACACCGTTGTAATTTTTTTTTTCATTTTTGCTTTATCTTACCCCCTACCATCGTTTGATTTTTATAAGAAAATTAACTTTAAAACGTGTTCGTTCTTTCTTGTTGTATTCGTCTTCGTGTCTCCTTTTATTTTTACCCTTGTCACATGTGCAATAAATATTTGTTTTTCGTAAAATTTTTTTTATCCCTTGGCTTTTTATCTTATTCCCGGCACCCCTTTTTATAGCATGTGGAACAATATATATATGTATATATATATATATATATATATATATATATATATATACATATATATATATATTTATATATATATTAAAAACAATATATATACGGCTTCCCATATGGGACACAAAATTGGTTAAAGGGAAAATTATTCCCAACTCGCATTTAGGTAAAAATTCACTTTCGTAAATAATTGAATTAATTCAAAATGTACCGCAAAAACAAAAACAAAAGCAAATAACACCTATATATATATATATATATATATATATATATATATATATATATATATATATATATATATATATAAGCCTGATGAATCCAAGCGTGGATGAAACTGAGAATATTCTGTGTAGCTTAATCGCCATATATATTTTATAACTTACTACGTATATATATGTATATATATATATATATATATATATATATATATATATATATAATTGAATTCATTCAAAATGTACAGCAAAAACAAAAACAAATACAAATAACACACACACACACATATATATATATATATATATATATATATATATATATAGGTGTTATTTGTTTTTGTTTTTGCGGTAAATTTTGAATGAATTCAGTTATATATATATATATATATATATATATATATATATATATATTAGCAGAAGTACCTACTAAAAAAAAGCTCTATTACATCGTACTATACATGTACAGACCGACAGACACACAGATTCAGAGACAGACTGGATATTGCTCTACTCATCTTTGTGTGGATAGGGAGGAATTATATATATATATATATATATATATATATATATATATATATATATATATATATATATATATATATATATATATATACTAGCGGGAGTACCCGGCGTTGCCCGAGTGTTTGTTTCCGGAACGATGGGGGGGAGTTTTAAAACATGTTATGGTAGGTAAGTAGGAAGGATCAAACCCGGAGTCATGAGTAAAAGTAGGAAAATAAAGTGTGAAAAAAAAAACAAAAACATCTGCAACGTTAACAGTTCGGCCACCAAGAAAAGTCCATTCCAGTTGTTTAGGGGAAAAAAAAACAAAAAAAAACGACTACGGTAGGTCGGCGCGAACGTGAAAATATAATGTGAATTGTCCAGCACGCTAACCACTACGCCACAGAGCACTGCAGCTTAGTTTAGTGATTTTAAATAACTTCACATGAAAGAACTACGAAGCCAAACCGGTGTTCTCTTCTCAACTGTTCCTTGTGAACGATCCCCAAACGGTGTTAAGTGGTGGCAGGGGAGGAGGAATTTATTAGAGAGAAAATATTTTACCATTTCCATTGATCTTAACCGATTTTGGCCGTGACTTCTCAGCAGAAAAAGTATAGAAATCTAAGATTATCGAGGAATTTGAGAAATAATAAGCCTATAACACACCTCAGATATTGTTCTGCCGTTTGTGCATATTATATTTGCATGAAATATCTTGATTTTTAATCCTATTAATGTCAAAATCAGATGGGAAAAAATGAGTTCATTTTATTTATATAGAAGAAGAATAGATAGAAGAGAAGAGAAGAAGAATATTTATATATACATATATATAAAACTTTACAGAAGGTCAGACAAACATTGGTACCGACGCCATATCAATAAAGAACATAATAGGACAAAATAAATGATTTCAACATATATTTACTAAAATATGTTAAATCAATAATTGAAAAGATGATATTAATATAAAATACATAAAAATAGGGACAGACAAGCTATAATTAAATAAAAATGAACATTATTAAAGATAATATGTGCAGTCCGAGGTTTTCCTCAGAAAGATAAACAGAAATGTTTTTTCTGGCCTTCTGTAAATTAGTAAATAAATAAATATTAAGCTCTTATATTGAGATTATTTTCTTTGTAATCGAGCACTTTCATGGAATATTTTCCCTCAAACAGTTAACAAATCTCTCTCTCTCTCTCTCTCTCTCTCTATATATATATATATATATATATATATATATATATGAACTTAATAGGGAATTAATTAAAATGAATGTTTAAAAGAATATGCAAATTAGCTAGATCTTTTGCAGATGAATGCAATTCCACGACCCATATATAACAAAGTTCTATTTTCTTTTTAATAAATAGCAAACTAAATTTTTTTTAATAAATAGGATATATATATATATATATATATGTATGTATATATATGTATGTATATATATATGTATGTATATATATATGTATGTATATATATACATATATATATATATATATATATATATATATATATATATATATATATATATATATATATATATATATATATATATATAAAGAACTTATGTGTACTTTCCTACTCCTTTTTCTATTCCTCCTCCAAGATGCATACATAATATTTGTAATTATATTTTTTTTTTTAAGTTTTAAAAAAATTTCGTTTTATTTCTCTATTTATGCTGGGTCGTTTTTCCGCGCATCTGCCTAGCCCCCGCGCTCTCTTGTAACTCTTTATAAAAATAAGTTTACATAAATAATGAACACAGCCCGAATGGGGGGGGGGCGGAGAGGAGGTCAGAAAGGCGAACCCAATAATTCTTTTGAAGATTATTTCAGCAACAGATCGATATTTTTGCACCGATTAATTGTAGTCACGATGACCTTGTTATCGAACGCAAGGAAAGCGTAAGATTTTTTTTTTACTATAAAGAAATTAGAATTTATCTCTTCCCACAAATATATGCATTTAAGTATATATGTATATATATATGTGAAGATGTGTAAACTGAACAATACACACACACACACACACATACATATATAAACACACACACACACACACACACACACACACACACACACATATATATATATATATATATATATATATATATATATATATATGTATAGGGTGACCTAAAAAAAAAAAAGCTAAATGGAGGCCATCTAGAACATATGCTGTAGAACGGAGAAAAAAGGCACAAGACCCTAGTGTTTGATGTGATGTGTTGAATATAATAAACTAGTTATGACAAAATTCCATTTCATTCGGACAAAACACATAGAAACGGGACCTAATTAGAGTTTTTTTTGGGGGGTGGTCACCCTGTACTAGCAAAAGTACCCGTCGTTGACTGGGTTCAAAAACAACCTACAGAAAATGGACTTTGATTTATGAAAGTATGATAGGTTATGAAAAGGACGGGTTGTAAAGAGATAGCTTCGAACTTCGGGGTATCAAAACCAACGCAAAATATGATGAAAGTAAAAATAAAATAGATAAACCCCATAATTTATTATACCATACCTGTTCCCACCGAAAAACTTATCACAAGATTCTGTGGATCTATATTAAAAAACCTTGTTAAACTTTGTAACATATTTCCATTCTATGGAAGTCAGGCGCGAACAAACACCCCACAATTTTATTATACCATATTTCTTCAAACTGAAACATAATTATCAAAGTATACTTACGCAGATAGATATGAAAAGTCTTTATTAAAGTTTGTGCCTATTTCCATTCTATTGAGACCAAGCGCGAACGCTGACCCCACAATTTTATTATACCATCCTTATTTAAGTTAAAACATACTTATCAAAGTATTATTATGTACATCTATATAAAAAACACCTGTAAACGTTTTTTTTAATTTTTTTATTTCCATACTTTGTGGACCAGGCGCGTCCGAAGACCCTACAATTTTAATGAATCATCATTATGCCAGATCAAACATACCTATACCTGTGTCTCGATACATCTTCTATCATTATATGTGATCAGTTTTCTATGATAGTCAACCATATAGGAACCTATTCGTGACCAGACACACACACAGACGGTCAGCTTTATTATATATATATATATATATATATATATATATATGTAATTCACCAGCTGTGACAATCAGGCTTTAGTATAGTGAATTCCAATTCCTGCTGTAGCTGTTCCGTTGGACATGGAATCATAAAAATTGGCCAGTCATCTCATAACATGTATAGCAATAACATGGAATTTTCAAGTCTGCAGCACAGGTAAATGCCTGTACAAAACAGACTGCAAACTTATTTAAGGCACCTCATAATTTGTGCCTATTATTTTTAACTATTTATTATTTTTAACTATTTATTATTTTTTAACTTTTTTTCATTTACTAGTCTAGGTTCCTGGCGCTGCCCGGATGTGTCAAGATGTGTGTAAGGGGGTTGGTTGAACAAACAAAACCTAAAATAAATGCATGAAAACAACTCAAGATAGCAGCCAGTACCCGTGCGAGCCTTAAAAAAAGACATAAGTAATAGGTAGGCTCTAACCCGTAACGTGCAAGAAGAAAAGAAGGTGAAAAAAGAGCAATCGGTCTTATCGATGCTCCCATCACGGATCCGACGTCACGAACGTTCCAAATAACCTATTTTATACGACATTGTTCACGCGAGGCTTTAATTATTTGCAAAAAATGTCGACGAAAAAGCTGACGCCCCCCCCCCTTTGTAAAAAACGGTCCAGTTTACGGTTAAAAAAATGAATGTTTTGTCCAATTTTTTGGATTTTTGATATTATTCTGCCGAGAGACTTAGCTTTCAAACGATACTAATTTTTCAGTGTTCGTTGGATGTGTCGAAGGTTTTAGCGAGACATACAAACATACATACATTCTAACAGACGTTTAGGATTTATATAATAGATTTATCGTTTTTATAAGTAACACGAATGCCTATATCCTTTCCATTTAGGTATGACGTGCGTTTTGCTATGATGACGAAAAGTATTGGACATTATACAATCTCGGGTGTTTGGAGGTGTGAGTTGAGAAAAAAAAAGTTGTAGCAGGAAAGCAGGTCGGAACCCGCATCGCGAAGGAGGAAAAGAACGGGGAAAACGTAACGTCTTTACTGTTACGACTAATGCAAAAGCGGAAGTGACGTAGGTTTAAATTAAGGCTAGACAATCGAAAAGATAGGATGACTTTCGAAAATATTGGCGAAAAAAGCGATTCATCCCTGTAGAAAAGTGTCCAGTTGAGGGTGAAGGAATAAATATTTTAAGCCAATTTTACTGTATTTGTCGTCTGAAGGGCCACGCTTCAAAACGATACATATTTGGTGAAAATACATCGCCTCTGTCGAAAGTTTTAGGTAGATATGCAAACATACATACATAGATTTATATATCTGTCGCTCAAATTTTCGACCCAAACCGATTAAAAAGCTTGACCTATCTCTGAATACCCTTTATGTAAAATTTCAAATGTTTAGACCAGAAATTGTCTGAGTAATTTGGTAAAGACCCCAGAGGGCAAATATTTTTTAAATTGACCCCTATTATGACCCTTAACATTTATTGTTTGGGGCTCAAATAAAGTTATTAAGTTAGATCCATGTCCTATGAACCTATATCTAAAATTTCAAGTGTTTAAACACAAAATTGGCGGAGGAGTTTGGTAGAGTTCTCAAAGGTCAAATCGTTGAATTTTGACCCCTTAACAGCCAAGTGTCTGACCGATAACGGATTACAAAGATTTGTCCAAATCTCAGTACCCTGTCTATCAAAATTCGAGTCTGTAGACTAAAAATTGACAGAGTTACTGTGTAGGGAAATGTACACAGACACACAGACAGACAGATACTTTCACTTTTATAGATATACTAGCATGGGTGTCCGGCGTTGCCCGGGTGTTTAGGGGTGTATGCTGAGCAAAAAAAAACAAACAAAAGCGGTCAATTTTTTTAACTGTGACTCCTATTATGATCCCTTAACATTTATTGTTTTTGGCTTAAATCAAGTTATTCAGTTAGATCCATGTCCAAGGAAACGATATCGAAAATTTCAAGTGCGTAGACCCAAAATTGTCGGAGGAGTTTGGTAGAGTTCTCAAAGGTCAAATCGTTGAATTTTGATCCCTTAACAGCAAAATTTCTGGCCGAAAACCGACCACAAAGATTTTCCCAAATCTCAGTACTCTGTATATAAAAATTCGAGTCTGTAGACTAAAAATTGACAGAATTATTGCGTAGGGAAATGTACACAGACAGACAGACACACACACAGACAGCCACACAGCTACACAGACACGTTCACTTTTATAGATATATAGATACATACACATATATATATATATATATATATATATATATATATATATATATATATATATATATAGAAAAATCCTCACATAGCTCGAAGGGGCGAAATAAAGTGATATAGAATCATATGGGTAAGGTGAAATTTCAAAAATCTGTACCAAGTATTATTAGCATTACCTTTAATGAAAAAGGTATCAAATTCTACGGAGAAATGCTCCTAGGCTAGTAACTATAATAATAATAAGAGGACTATTCTAGTTGCCCGGCATTGCCCGGGTGTTTGAAAGTGCTTGTTGAGAAAAAAAAAAAATTGGCTGTAGGCAGACAGGAACCCGTACCGCGAATGAGGAAAAGAACGTGAAAAAAAAAACAAAAAAAAAACGTGACATCTTTGCTGTTGCACCCATCGCCAAATCGGAAGTGACGTATGTTTAAATTACGGCAAGTCGATCAAAAAGAGGGGATGACTTTCGAAAATATCGGCGAAGAAAGCGACCCCTCGCTGGTGAAAAGTGCCAAAATTTGTTTGTCTGCCTTGCCGTTCTACTTTAACGGAAATTACTGAGCTGATCTGGCTGAAATTTTGTATGGATCTTTGTTATGATAAGATTCGGTGAACTAAGAATTATGGTATCTGTTCTGTGCAAAGTAATAAGGATTAATATCTACAATACCGAATTCGCTATCTCATTACTCTTAGAAACTACTGGGTCAACCTGGCTGGGATTATTGCATTGGCCTTGTTTTGATAAACTGCATCAAATAAAATAATACGGTATTCGTTTGATGCACAGTTATGGGTTAATAGACTAATAATCGTCACAATACCTCATAACACTCTCTTTTTCCTTAACACTACTGGTCTGAACCGACTGAACGTTTGTATGGACCTTTGCTATGATAAGGTTTAGCAAACAAAGTATTATGCTATGCGTTCAGGATAATAAGAATTAATAGTGCGAAGCATTTAATGCAAATATGAGCACAAACTTCAATCCTCAATATGACATTCTAAGTAAACGGGTATTAACCTTTTGCCGCCAATAAGTGGCTAAATAGTCTAGATTTTATATATATATATATATATATATATATATATATATATATGTATATATATATATAAATGTTATTTGTTTTTGTTTGCGATATTTTTAATAGATTAATTTATTTATACGAAAGAGTATTTTTATTTGAATGCGAGTTGGGAATAATTTTCATTTTTCATTTGGTACCCCCAAACATATATATATATATATATATATATATATATATATATGATGATGATGATTGCAACGTCTTGTCAGACGAGTGCCACTCCCTCAGATATTTAAAATCCATGAGCCCAAATGCCTGAGGGAGTATCTATACAAAGATGATGTTACAGAGTCTTAGCTTTGTACGACAGCTAAGTTTCTCTCTCGGTTCAAAATGTTGAGATCCAGCAACAAGCAAGAGCAAGATAGCCAGCAACAAATTAAACTGCAGACCAGCTTAATGCGGGTACTGGTCTCCCGCTTTGTTTTTTAAATCAGAGATTTGCTTCTCCTAGAAAGGTTGCCTTCACCACGGCTTACGGGAGCCCTCTCCACCCCAATGCACATATACACACACACACACACACACACAAGTATACACGAATACAAATATACATATATACATACATACATACATACATACATACATACATATATCTAAACAGACAGGTGAGATTTATATTATAGAAGATGTCATTCTTGTATATATATAATATATATATGTATTATATATATATATATATATATATATATATATATATATATATATATACATATATTTAGCTTGATGCGTAAGAGAAAAATAGAGAGTTCAATTCCACAAGAGGAGACTTATCTGGATAATGCCAAGCTTCTCATCAGAAGAGTAGAGAAGGTGCTAAGTAACATGGGGAAGAAGCGACATCTAGCGTAGGGTTCATTAGGGACGAAAAAGATTAAGATGAATTATAGAATGTTGGGGGAAGCTTTATTGAATTCTAAATAAATAAAGGAAAAGCTTGTTATATATAGTATGATATATAAGATTATATATGGTCTTTAACATAGTGTTAAGTTTAAGGGGTATATTTTTTAGGGTTAAATTGGGGGTGTATTGTTGCTGCGCGGTGATTTATTTTAGCAGTTTGTGGGGTGTCTATTATCTATGAAGTGGTATTTTTGACAGGCGCAACCTAAACGGTAAATGGCGGCTATAAAATCGTTTATAATTGGGGGGAGGGGAAGTTATGCAAGGTTGTAATATTGATTAGGTAATATATGGCAATGTTTTTAAGTTTCTTCTGTTATGATATAGGGAGTATGATTATAAGGGGGCGGTCGGAGGATAGGATGGCAATGTCTATGAGTGCGTTTAACTTGATGCAAAACGTTTAAGGATACATACAGTTAGCAAAGTGGAAGAGTAAGGATAACATTATATGTATATATATATATATATATATATATATATATATATATATATATATATATATATATATATATATATAGTTTTGAACTCACTACTGTACGTTAGGTTCAAATATAATAATCGACAGAGAATTGTGTCTATAATAATAAATACGTATCTGCATGAATTAAAATATCATATTTAAACGTATCTTATGACCGGGCAATGCTGGGGAGTCTGCTTATATATATATATATATATATATATATATATATATATATATATATATATATATATATATATATATAGGTTTGTGTGTGTGTGTGTGTATTAGAGACTATCATACGTAAATAAAATATGTATATGCATATATTCTATAATAAATAAATAAACAAATACTAAGACCAACACAAGGTTTTCAGTGTATTATTTGGTGTGGGTTCAGATGAATCTTATACTGCCATGTTTTTCCTGGTTTTTTTTTAAACTACATTGATTTTCTATACTGCCATGTTTTTTGTTTTTTTGTTTTGTTTTTTACTCCAATCCAGTCTTATTATATAGATGTTCAATTTGGAAACGCAGGTTCAGATTCAGATGCAATTTTTTTCTCTTGGTCTGCAAAAATCGAACGGCAACCGCGATAATTTAGTGTTATTTAGACATTTGTTGTGTAGCAAGATACGGTTAGCGTGAGTGGTAGGTGGAGTGGGGAGTAAGAGGTGGGGGCGGTGGTGGCAAATTTTGGTTGGTTGATTGTTTTACAGTATATCAACCCTTTTCAGGTTATTTAATGCCGAATCCAGTGATTTTGAAGAAAAATTTTTAATAGATTTTTTTTCTTTTTTCAAGTCGGTTTCTATTTAACCCATAGTTGGGACCCTAACAGTTACTACCACTCCAGGTCAATGGCAATTAAAGGGTGGCTTCACACTCCCCAACGCCCGCAAGCTGGGGCCTCCTCATCGGATATAGTGTAAGATCATATCCAAGACCGGCAAATTTTGGTTTCACGTTTACAGCAAACTAAATGGCTGAAGGCAAAACGCCAAATAAGTTTTAATTACTATTAATCAAATGACAACCTGATAGAAATTTCATAGAAAATGTCTACTTTTTAAGGCTTAGGTTTACTTAAAAGATTCATATGTACACATGTATTTGTGTCTGTATATATACAGTATCGGCCATAATATAAGGAACGGAAAATAAATTACAATTATTAATGTATATTTCAAAAATTAGAGCATGGATTTTTCTGAAATTCTCAGAATAAACAAATAGAACCAATGTGTATAAACTAGTACCAAATAAATAAATAAATAAATAAATAAATAAATAAATAAAAAGTAAATTACGATTCAATATTGAGAAATATTTTAGTTTAAAATTATATCTGTGGATTTATCCTGGCCAAAAATTAAGGAACGAAATAGAAACTTTATGTTTTTTTTAATGCAAATGTTTAAAAAAATAAATTCATTCAATATTTAGTGAACATCCCTTTATTCTTTATGACCTCACTGCATCTTCGACCACAAGACTGGATTAGTTTCTTGCAAAATTCAGGATTTATCTTTTCCCACTCTTCCTTCAGTAAATCCCACAAATGATTTTAATTTTGGGGATTCCTCGTTTGTGCTCTTTCTCCAATCATTTTCCAAACATTTTCTATCGGATTCAGATCCGGACTCTGAGCTGGTCAGTCCATTACTCTTATTTCTTCTTCCTCGAGGTAACTTATCACTTTTTTAGCTTTATGGCAAGGGGCATTGTCTTGCATAAAAATGCTTGGCTGATTAGGTGAAAGGCATAAGCTCTCAATAACATGTTGTTGAAGGAACTGCTTATAAGTCTCCGCATCAACTCTACCATAGATTCGAACTAAAGGGCCAACTCCTTCCGAGGATATCATACCCCACACCATTACACTTCCCCCCTCCGAATTTAAGTGTCTTTTTAACACATTTGGAGGATAATCGTTCACCTGCTTTACGCCGTACATGCTTCTTTCCATCAGATCCAAACAAATTGAACTTGGATTCATCGCTGAAGTGAACCTTAGCCCATTGTTCATCAGCCCAGACGACATGCTTACGGGCAAACTTCAAACGGCTATTTTTGTTCTTCTTGGAGATCAAGGGTTTAGATACTTGCACCCTGGCATGCAATCCGGCAGTTGCTAACCGTCGAGAAACAGTTTTTCTAGATATATTTTTCCCAGTCTGTTCATTGAAATCACGAAAAATAGATGTTGCGGATTTGAATCGGTCACTAAGAGCCTGCCTTACCATAATCCTATCTTCTCTTTGAGACGTTTTAGGGGGTCTGCCGGCTTTAGGGGATGCTTCTAATGTATTTTTATTCTTATATCGAGCTATCACACGATGAACAACACTTTTTGATCTTCGAACGATATTAGAAATTGGTGAAATTGATTTCTTTTCTTTGTAATTGTCTAAAAAATTTTTTTTTTCTTGGTGAGACAGTTTTGCGAGTCGGTGACGACATTTTTCTTTGTTGTGCTTATCAGCAGTCCCAATCTTAAAAACTAGTTATTTTTATGTAAAGTTTAGTCTCTTAAAAATAAATTTTCTATTTCGTTCCTTAACTTTTGGCCAGGATAAATCCACAGATATAATTTTAAACTAAAATATTTCTCAATATTGAATCGTAATTTTTTTTTGGTACTAGTTTATACACATTGTTTATTCTGAGTATTTCAGAAAAATCCATGCACTAATTTTTTAAATATACATGAATAATTGTAAATTTTTTTCGTTCCTTATATTATGGCCGATACTGTATTTATAAGTATATATATATATATATATATATATATATATATATATATATATATATGTGTGTGTGTGTGTGTGTGTGTGTGTGTGTGTGTGTGTGTGTGTGTGCGTGTGTCTATATATATGTACATGTGTATATATATATATATAGACACACACACACATATATATATATGTGTGTGTGTGTGTCTATATATATATATATATCTATGTATATATATGTGTGTGTGTCTATATATATATATATATATATATATATATATATATATCCCCAAACCTCTGGCCTTCATGGGACCCTGTCGGTGGGGCATTAGAATACGCCGACTGTCCCCCTGCAGAGGGTAAAATTCCCTCAATGGGGGTCCTGGATATGACCTTAAACTATATCCAGTGGTGAGGCTCTAGCTTGTGGGCTTTGGTGAGTGTGGAGCCACCCTTTAATTACCATTGCTCCCAGGTCCACTCTGACTCTGAGTGGTAGTACCTGTTAGGGTCCCAACTATGGGTTGAATAGAAACCGACGTGAAAATAACAAATATATTCTATTAAAAAATGTTTTTTTCTTCAAAATCTTTGGATTCGGCATTAAATAACCCGAAAAGGGTTGATATGCCGTAAAACAAAACCAACAAACCAACCAACCAACCAACTGGCTTTCATGGAGGGGGGGACTAAAACTTGCTGCTATGGTTTCAAATGATCTGAAATAATAACAACGGGAGACTTGATTCCAAATATTTTTCATATGTTATCTCTTCCCTATGTTTGAAATAGGGCACGACTATGAATATCTCCAGTATAAAATAATCCGTATACACTGTGAAATTTACTTTTTGTATGAAAACCAAAGAGGAGAGATATAACATATCAGAAATATTTGGAATCAAGTTTCTTTGCTTTTATTTAAGATGATTTGAAATCATAGCAGCAAGTTTTAGTCTTCCTCTATCAAGGCCAGAGGTTTTAGGGAAATATCAGTTATTTTGTAATTAATATGCAAAACTAGGAAAACAAATAAGTATAATTGGACCATTTTATAGCTGTAAAAAAAATGCTAAAAATAGGCTCTGTATAATGAATGATCCCCTTAATGCAAGACCTGAAGAATACATATCACCTAGCACACTAGATCATAGAATATCATGCCAAGGGCTAGTTAGTTTCTGTGCATTTCTCTTGGGCCTGTCTAGTGCACAAGATCATATAAATGGTGCCCCTATTAGGTTTGAATGACCTTCCCTGTGATTAAAATATAGGATATTCTTTGATAGTTCCCGCATGTACCTTTGTCTCCTTTCTGAAAAAAAAATGGTGATAATATTAGCAACCTTCCAGTCCGTTTGTATGTTCTCTTCCTTCCACATACGAAGAATCAGAAAATAGATTCGGATTTGAAGTGGAAGCCTTCGTATTTAATCAATTCCATGGGAATGTTATCTGGCCCTGGTGCTTTGAAGGATTGAGCGGATTTAAGAGCGACTACAAATACATCGAAAGTTGGTTTTCCAACAAATCTTCTTTCTTAGAACTGCACGCCTGTGGAACTCTCTTCCGATTGCCTGCTTTCCAGCTGACTCCAATTTGATTGTCTTCAAGTCCAATGTAAACAAATTCTTGATGAATCGTAATCCAATTTACAAAATTCCCACTACTTAAGTTTACTACGCTATAATCACATTGACTAATTGCTGTGTCGTGGAACAACAGTGAAAATAAAAACAATCAAGTCGAGGTTCGGTTAAGGAACAAGTGTATTAACAATAATGTACAAAGATAAGAAAGCGTGTATATCTGCTGGGCACTCGGCTAGCAGTTGAAGTGCAGTCGCATCTCTCTCACCGGTGTTGGAATTACTAGCGCTATTTATAGTACTAATCGGTGTAAATTCCTCTGTTCAAGGAAGACCGGTATAACACTAATGTATATGCACTAACCCTTATCCTCGAGTTGCCTCCTGGCCTTGATAAGTTGTGATTCCTGTGTAAAAAAAAAGAAATAATCATCCAGAGGCGAAGTGGGTACCGGGGAACGTTTCTCAGGTAGTCTATTGACACTGTCGCATCACGGTTTAATAACGCTGGGAAGTGTCCTTGCCATCTGCACGGTTATCTTTAGGCGCAGTGAGCTCTGTGATGTTAGCTGCTTTTAGAGAGACATTAGAGACTCTGACAGGACCGTATATCTCTTTGACGCCAGAAAAGAAGCTTCTCATATTGCGGGCGTCTGCATACTGTTTAATCTCCTCTGCTTTTCCTTCCCACCAGCAGTTTTTGTTTTTAATGTTACGAAACTCTTTCTGACATCTGGCTTTTAGCTGATAGATATTGGTTTGGAGTTGTTGTGATGTTGGGTGTGCTTTATGCTCAATCTTTGCTCTTCGTTTGTTTTCGATTAAATTTGTAATTTCCTGGTTGTCGTCATCAAACCGGTTTTGATGACGTTTTTTGACATGTCCTTGTGTTTCTATGGCAGCCTTGCTCATAGTTTTACTGGGGTAGAGCCATTAATTTATAGTATGTTGATTGGATTTGGCAATGTGCTCTGCACTACTTCTGCATATGTTTTAGCCATAGGCCTTTCAACTTTTGTGTGTTCAGTTTATTTGCCCTTGGGTGTTGTAATACGAGGGGGTGCAATAAGTAATGCCCCTGACCCACTTCCCATAGCAGTAGAGCAACGAAACTTGGCACAGTTATTATTCTTTCTCTACATAGGAACCACCCAGAGTTATGCATTTCTCCCATCGTTTGATGCAGCTCTGGAGACCGTTTTTGTAGGACACCCCATGTTTGTCCTCCAACCACGACGTGACTTTAGAAATCAAGGCTGCATCATCTGGGAAACGCTTTCCTTTCAAAAACAACTTCATGGCTGGGAAGATATAAAAGTCAGAGGGTGTAAGATCAGGAGAGAAGGGAGGATGGGGGAGAACTTCATAACCACACACCCATGCTTCTGATTTGATTACATGCGAGTTGTGGACCGGAGCGTTGTCCTTCAGGAGAAGGGTACCTTTTCTGATCTTGCCTCGCCACTTGATTTTGATAGCTTCTCTTAATTTCGTCAAGAGTGAAGCATAATAGGCTCCTGTAATTGTGGTACCGTATGGCAGGAAATCTGTCATCACTACTCCGTCCTGGTCCCAGAAGACTGTGAGCATGACCTTGCCAGCGGAAAGCTGCACCCTTGCCTTCTTTGGAGGTGGTGAGTCCAAGTGCTTTCACTGCATTGACTGGGCTTTGGTCTTTAGATCATAGTGATGGACCCAGGTTTCATCCTGTGTAATCAGTCTTTTGAAAAACTTTGACTCATCTTCTTGGCACATCTCCACATTCATCCTCGGGCACTCAACGCGTTCTCGCTTCTGGAATGGTATGAGGAACCTGGGAATCCATCTGGCAAACACCTTACGCATATGCAAATGGTTGTGAATGATAGTTTCCACAGACCTTGACATCTTGGGTTATTTTGCGAATAGTAATGCGCCGATCTTCCAAAATGGCATCCTCAACTTGACGGACAGATGCCTCATCAATGGCAGAAGGGGGGCGACCAGTTCTGGGAGCTGTTTCCACAGACTTCCGGCTATGTTTGAATTCACGATGCCAGCGTTTTACAAGGTCATATGATGGGGAATTACCGCCATAAGTTTCTTTCATTTCATCAAAATTGTTCAGTGGTCTGCGTCCTTTCAAATACAAAATACAAAAGTTTCTTTCATTTCATCAAAGGTCTCCAGTGGTGTGCGTCCTTTCAAATACAAAAACCGGATCACTGCTCCACATTCAACAGGCTACATTTCACATCTGACTCAATTCAGACACCTGTAAAACCGAAACGACAATTAGTTCAGAGCTATAATTTGCCACATAACCCGTAGAGATAAAAATCATTGCACATGCAAATTTTCAGCTAGATCAGACACCTGGAAATGAGACAGGGGCATTACTTATTGCACGCCCCTCGTATGTAAGTCTCCAGACTTAACATATTACGCTTTATTATTAAGAAGCAATGGTCAGTCCAACAACCATCCGCTCTTAACATTTAGCGTCTTTGCAATCTCTCGGGCGGAGGATGGAGTAGGCTATTGTGTGCCAGTGCTTAGTGTGGGCTTCCCCCAGGTGGTCTTTTATCTGGTAAGTAGTTGAAAGATGGTATTGGTAATGAGAAGATACTGCTTTCCTCACAAGTTGAGAAGGCGGAGTCCATTGTCATTACATTTTCCATGTCCCCTATTTCCAATAAAAGGGTTCCATGTTTTTGAGACCCTTCCCTCTCGGTCATTAAAATTAAAATCGTCGAGTATGATTAATTTATTCCTTGAGGGAATGGGGGAGATAAGCTTATTTAGTTGTTGGTAGAACTCTTCCTTATCTGTGCTTCCTGAGTCAAGGGTCGATGCGTATGCTGATACTAGAGTAAAGAAGTTGTTCTTCGGGAGAGGGACACGTAGTTTTATTAGTCGTTCACTTATTTCTTTGGGCAGTGACATTTTGTTTTCGCGAGATTGTGTTTTCGAACAGAGGATGTTTTAATCGCAAAACTCATGCCATGAATTCGGTGTTCTGGAGCAGGTTTCCCTTCCCAAAAGATTGAATAATCGGCCCCAAGTTCGTCTACTTTTCCCTTGTCTGAGAGTCTAGTCTCACTTTATGCTGCTATGTCAATTAAAAACCGGACATATTCGAGAGCTGTCCTCCTTTCAGGTCTATCTTCATTTTGAAGATCAAGGAGGGTTCTAACATTCCATGTGCCAAGTTTTATGGTCATTTGAATATCTTTACAGATCTGATTTTGACCGCAATAGTGGGAACCCGCTGGTTTCGATATACCAGCCAGATGTCTAGATTGGCGTCCGATGTTTGGCCCAACTTTTAAAGGACCCTCTTCAGTTGGAGTGGGCAGCGGTAATCCCCCCAAATTAGCCCGCCCAGTCACAGATGCAGGACCTCAGACCAGAGTCGTCATATGTTCCTCAGCGTGGGACCATCACACATCTGTCGCCTGGGCGCAAATTAGAAACTAAGGTCTACCAGCTTGCCAAGCCTGTCCCAGTCACCTCTGCTTTTTCGTCGCAGGACGTTGTTGGAAAATATAGGGCTAGAATTAGGGCTGTCTTGGACTTGTAGCTATAGGTTATAGGTTTGAGCCAGTCCCAGCTAAAAAGTGTTTTAGGTGATCCAGCCATGTATCTATCTATGTATCTCTCTCTCTTTCTCTCTCTCTCTCATATATATATATATATATATATATATATATATATATATATATATATATATATATATATATAAAAGTGAACGTGTCTGTCTGTCTGTCTGTCTGTGTACATTTCCCTACGCAATAACTCTGTCAATTTTTAGTCTATAGACTCGAAATTTGAAATACCGGGTACTGAGATTTGGGAAAATCGATGTGACGGGTGTCAGCCAGAAATTTGGCTTTTAAAGGGTCAAATTTCAACGATTTGACCTTTAAGAACTCTACCAAACTCCTCCGACAATTTTGGGTCTAGACACTTGAAATTTTAGATATAGGTTCCTTGAACCTGGATCTAACTTAATAAAGTGATTTGAGCCCGGGACTATAAATTTTAAGGGGTCATAATAGGGGTCAAAGTTAAAAAAAATTGACCTCTGCGATCTCTTACAAATTACTCAGACAATTTCTGGTTTATATATTTGAAATTTTACATAAAGGGTATTCAGAGATAGGACAAGCTTTTTCATCAGTTTGGGTCGAAAATTTTTAGTTACGAATATATAAATGCACTCATGTATGTCTGTTTGCATGTCTGCCTTAAACTGACAATAGAGGCGACGGATTTTACCAAGATCAGTATTGTTTTAAAGTTCGATCTTTCATACGACAAATATCGAAAAATTGGCTAAGAACATTTATATCTTCCCCTTATACTAGACACTTTTCCACAGGGGGGGGTCACTTTTTTCGCTGATATTTTTGAAAGATATCCTCTCCTTTCGATTGTCTAGCCTTAATTTTAAAAAATGTCGCTTCCGGTTTGGCGGTGGTCGTAACAGCATAAACGTTAGGTTTTACCCCGTTATTTTCCTCCTTTGCGGTACGGGTTCGAGCCTGCCTTCATACAACAATTTTTTTTTTGCTTAACATACACATCCAAACACCCGGGCAACGCCGGGCTGAAATGCTAGTATATATATATATATATATATATATAATTAGATTAGAATTGAGACACAAAGTTACAAAGTGTTTTAAGAGGCACGACTTCGTGTCGCACAGACTTCAGATGTCACCATGTGCTTGGCATGCAGGTTCAGGAAGACATCTTGCAGCAGGTTGCCAGTACACCATTACGTAGAGTACCGTTTTGTAGCCTACTCGTCAAGCGAGTTTATTCGGTAGTGCATCTCCCCAGGTTTTTCTTCTTTTTTTTACATGGGGGTCACCACTTATCAAGGCCCAAAGACCACTCAGGGATAAGGGTTATTGCGTGTACAGTAATCAATGAGATAGTATTGTAGCAATCATTAGTATTGGCGGTTTTGATAGAGTGTCTTACTTAAGGTTTAGTCCTTTGTCAGGAGTTTGTTTATGTTGGACTTGAAGACGTCCAAGTTGTAGTCAGGTGAGAAACAGGCAAGCAACAGAGAGTTCCACTGGCGTGCATTTCTAAGAAAGAAGCTTTGCTCATGGAATGTACGTTTGGATTTAGGCACAGATAAAGAGTGGGGAAAATTATTGACAGTAGTTTCAGGCTGACGGGTGTTTCTCGTGAAAGATTGGCGAGGAGGGGGACGATGGATTGGAGCTCAGACGAGCACCTGCCATGGAAATAACGATAAAACAAAGACAGGCTCGCAACGTCTCTTCTGTGGGAGAGAGGTTGCAGGAAAGAGAAAAGGACATCCCCCACTAAGCCACGTCTTAGTAGTGAGATATCTTCTGGAGCGGTAGAAGGATCCCACCATTTTCTCAGCGTCCCTGGCAACAGATTTGATGTACGCGTTCCATTTAAGATCAGGAGTAAAGGTCAAACCCAGAAGCTTGTCAAAACATGGAGCCTCCCCAAGACGAGAGCCATCCATTTCAATTGGTGCCAAATGGGGATCAGAGCGTTGATGATGTAAAAATAGAAGCTTGGTTTTAGATGCATTAAAAGTGACCAGCCACCTCTTCCCCCATTGTACCACGCGCTCAAGATCAGAGGAGAGAGAATTAGAGAGAACATTGTTATTTACAGCCTTTGATGTGTTGCCATATATGGTCGTGTCATCAGCATACATGTCAACGAATGATTTAAGTATGTGTTTTGGGAGATCATTGATGTAGATCAGGAAGAGAGTTGGGCCAAGGGTGGACCCCTGAGGGACTACAGCATTAATACTGTGGACATCTGATTTCTGCCCATCAACCACTACTTTTATGAACCTATCAGAGAGAAATGATTTACTAATTGAGAAAACATTTCCAGTAATACCGTAGCTGGAAATCTTGTGAAGTAGGCCTTTATGCCATACCTTATCAAGAGCAATTGCCCTGGAAAGGAAACCTTTGTCAAGAGATTCACTAATTCTATGTGATATAGCTGAAAAGATAAATATTCAACAATTTTCGATCGCCGCATGTGTATTAAGCTTTTTCGTATAAAAAAAGAAGCGAACAGGTTCGCGGTAAATAAAACACCGTCCCGCACTCAAAGTTGACGTCATTAACTCGTCAAAAATGGGCACGTGCCAAGTCGCACGTTTTTTTTTTTTCAGACTTTATTATTTTCCAACTGCGCATCAAGGCTTCGTTTTTTTTTAAACAACCAACGATTTTTGTTTTCATTTACCCAAAATACAAACACACACACACACACACACACACACACACACACACACACACACACACACACACACACACACACACACACACGCACACACACAGACACACACACCTACAAACACCCGGGCAACACCGGGTACCTCCCGCTAGTATTATTAAAAAGAACAACGCAGCCTTAATACTTTTTTTGATTGCTTATACCCTATTTTTATCATGTTATGCGTAACCTTCTAAACTGATCATGTAACTAATACTGTGTAAAGATTGAAATACTGGAATATATTTTCGACGGTATATTATGTATAGCGTTGTGCTTTCCTTTATTTTTGTTTTGTGCTTTAAGTATTTATTTTTATAAACCGTTTAGCCTAGGCATTTGTTCCTTGTTTTATGGTATCCTTCTCTCTAAGAAAACATTATACCTATGCTTGCCTCCCCACCCCGCTTTGTTTTCTCATGTACCACCACTTGGACGTAAGTGACTACTATTTAGATCTATGTTTGGCGAGATGTCGGTTTACAATACATTTAAACTTCCGCCTGTCCGTTGTTAGGGTCTACTAAAGAAAAGAGTTGTTTCCCTTGGACGGACTATCAGTGATTGCCCTTCGCTTGAGAGGTAAAGAGGATTCCGCCATGACACCTTGAGAAACACGCACACGGCTTTAATACCGGTGTAACTAGTCTTGTACGAATAGTTCGCATCTGGATATATATGTACAGAGCAGTCACAAGACACAATAAAACGGGATTGATGATTTTTTTTCGGATTTTATCCTGCAAAAACTAACTCATCAAGCGGCGATTATTAATTCGCCCTTTCCCCACCCACAGCCCTCTTAAGACAACCCCAATTTAAAACGTCGCAATATAACCAACGTTTATCCGCGTCTTAACTGTTATTAATGATGGCGGACAGACTGAAGCGAAAAATGGATGTTTCTGGGATTATCGAGTTCTAAACAACGCTCGAAATAAAATATAGAATGGGTGAATAGAAAAAAAGGAAACAAACAAACAAAAAAAAAAAAAAGGAAAGGAAAACTGTTTCTTTGTTAATCACGATTCTTTTGTGTTCGAAAATAACCCCTTTTCGAAACCTGTTCGCATCTGAAGACTCCAAAACAGCCATTTTTGTTTTACGGTACAAATGACCTCGTTGAACGATTCGATCCCCAAATGATTGCTCGAAATATTTCCGTCCCAAATTTGTTTGAAGTGGGTTTTCTATAACAGTTTTTTTATGACATTTTTTTTTTATTAAGACGTTTTTTTTTTTTTGCTTCTTTCTTTTTAACTTCTTTTTATGCTATTTTTCATAGCTTTATAAGAGTGCAAGATGCGTCTACATAAGGTGCAATAAGCAAGGCTCATCCATTAGTCTGCGTTGCTTACGTCTGAAGAAGTATTTCATTGGTCTGTCACGCTTAAGTTTAAAATAATATTTTGTCGGTTTGTCACGGTTTTTAAACGTGGAACAGTAGTTTTTGTTTGTCTCTCTTGCCAAAAGTACAAATATTTTTCTTGATCTGTCATGTGTATGTTTGAAATAGTATTTATGTTGGTCTGTAACGCTTAAGTTTTAAATAGCCCTTTTTGTTTTTCTTTAGCGCTGAACGTTTAAATTAACATTTTTGTTTGCTTATTATGTTTAAGTTTAAATAGCGTTTTGTTGGAGCGTCACACTTAAAGTAGAAATAATTTTGATTAATTTTGAAATAGTATTTTTTTGGTCTGTCATGCCTAAGCTTTAAATAGTATTTTTGTTTGGTCTGTCATGCTTTAGTATAAAATAGCAATTTCTTAGCATGCGTCGTATAATAGAATATGTCCATCCGTCTGTTTGTCACGCTTATATTAGATATAGTTATGAGATGATTCCAATATGTTTCCCGCTTTTCATAAATTATTAATAGGCCTGTGACAACAGCATATTCTTTTCATTCTTTTGACTATCGGGTATATATCCAACACAGATACACTTAATCAACCGAGAAGCACATCAGTCTATATAAAAACATATAAGATATTAATGGATATACATTCGAGAGTCAAAACAATGAAAAGAATATGCTGTTGTCACAGCCCTAATTATTAATTCTGTTCTAAATTCCAGATTCCAATTCTCGATTCCGATACAATTACCGATGCCAATTCTTGTTTAATCTCTAAATATTTTAACTATAGAATTTTTTTTTAATTGCATATTACCGTAGGAACACACTTCTAATGCGCATATATTTTCGCGAATGCACACTTGTAGAGATGGTTTGTAGGTTTTATTTTTACTGATAGTTTAAAATCAATAAATATTTATTATTTTATTATTACTCACTATGAGTTTTAACACAGGCCATCGTCAAATGATTCTCTTTCAATCTGTGGTGTTCCGTGGAGTCTGAGTGACAACAAGTCTCCTCAGATTTCTAGTACTCACCACCTCTTTCGATAACGTTTGCAAATCAGTTTGCGTTATCGCAATACCCGTTTACTACAAGGTCCCCGTCCTCTTCGCACTTATTCAGTCGAAGTCTGATTAGTTCATTCTCTCTCTCTCTCTTTCTCTCTCTCTCTCTCTCTCTCTCTCTCTCTCTCTCTCTCTCCGGCCTTTTCATCCTTCTTGACCCCCCTCGATTATTTGGTGTGGTTACGGTTTGTTATAACACTACAGTTTTTAGTGTGTGGGGGGGAGACGGGGCGCAGGGCGGTTAACTCACAATCATACAGTTTCAGTTTTCATGATTCCATGTGATGCTTCGTTACGTTTTACATATTATTATTATTATTACATACAGTGGAAGATTTGGTTTTAAAAAAAGACAATTAAAAGTATCGTTTTTGGAATCGGAAAATAGCCGCAATTTTTTCAGATTTCGATATCGGCAAAAGTCTGGATTTTTCTGATTTCTGATATTGTGAATTTGAAATAGTATTTTCGTCAAACTGTCGCTATTTATGTTTCAAAATTGTATTTTTTCGATGCGCCCACGTTTTTTTTTTTTTTTAAAAAAAAGAGGCGCTGTCCGTCTGTTAATGCGTTAAGTTTAAAATTAAACTAACAGTTTTGTTTATCTCAGGCTTCAAAATTGAAATAGCTGGGATTCAGTTTTAATGGCCGCATTTTAAGAATATCGTTTTTTTTTTTGTTTTTTTTTTGTTCTTTTTTAAAATTATTTTTCGTATTTCAGATAAATTCTTTGATTGGGTTTTGTTTTTATTTCTGGTAAAGTAGATAAGTTTTCGTAAATAAAATAAATATCGATAAAATTGAACAGCTAACCCTCCCCCTCCCCCATAACTTCCAGAAAATCGACAAAAACATCTGAAAAGAAAGCAAAAGGGAAAACACGCACAGGAGGATATGGAATGAACACCGAAAAGGGAAAACGTATTTACTTTCTTCCCACCGCAGAAAGGTGTGACACAAGGTCAAAACATTTGGGTAAAAGAAGTCAGCTCCCCTAAAAAAGAGACACTTTGGTCAGTTAAAAAAAATGGCTGGGCAGCCATTTCCAGGTAGGCGCGTCTCAGGCAGTAAGCAATAACTTTATTTCGCTCGAAAGACGGGAAACAACGACGAGGAAGGATAGACCGTCTAGGACCATCCCGAACCATATTTCAGTCCCTAGTTAGACTCTGTCGGACTAATTGCCGAGGACATATCCTCGATTGGTATGAATATAGCCTACTACGGTTGCGCCAGGTAACGTTGAGGTAAAACAAAAAAGAAGATATTTCTGAATTTTGGAGATGAACATTGCTTTTTTGTTTTGTAATATCTGGATTCATCGGACTACTGCACTGATCTTCAGTGTGATTTTCATAATTTATTGATTTTAAAATAAAATCTATCGATCCCCCCCCTACAAGTGACTTTTATGTCTGACGAAATATCTGCGCATTTAATTTGTGTTTTTACGGTAACCGAGAAAAAAATAACGACAATAGTTAAATATTTTATTTATAAGAATCGGAATCGATAATTTTATTGGAATCATGAATTTAGTACGGAATCGGTAAAAATATTATAATCGTCCCATTACTAATTATTATATCATTTTTTTTTCTCAGGAAAGTGAAAATGTTGGACGTAAAAAATTCGTCAAATTTATTAAACAGAAACATAAATATTAAACAAAAGAAATGCCGAATACTACAGAGTGACCCCCCCCCCAAAAAAAAACGGGCCCACCTCTAATTAGGCCCCGTTTCTTAGTGTTTTGTCCGAATAAAATGAAACATTGGTCATAACTAGTTTATTATATTCAAAACATCACATCAAAACGTTAGGGTCTTTGACCTTTTTTTCTCTCCGTTGACTGACGTTGGCTCAGAAAAGCAATTGAATGGCCTCTGTTTTTTTTTTTGGGGGGGGAGGTCACCCTGTATTAAACACGAATACGAAATCGTTTTAAAATAGCGAAAATAGAGTTTGTTTTCTTAAATGTCCGAATTATTCAAAGGTCACATTTAATTGAACACCCCCACATTTATTGACCATATTAGAATTTGCCTCCGTCGACATTTAGAAAAATGCGTTTCTTTTTATTTAAAAAAAAAACGTCCTTCATAGATTTCTCAGTTTTGTAGAGAGACAAAAACTATGATGTTAAAAGATTTCTATAAATGTTGTAAGAAGAAACTAAAAAAAAAACAACAAACAAACAAACAATGATCAGTTTAAATATAGCAATACTAGCTAACTCTATCCGATGTTGCCCGGGTGTTTTCTTTTTCTGTCTTTTTTTTTTCTTCGTTTCATTTTTGTTTCATTATTTTTAAAAATGCCATTTTATTTCATAAACGTTAGCGGCTCGTGACGACGATTAGTCACGAGCCGTTAACGAGATTTAAAAAACAAAGCGTAAACTTTTTTCTAAAGAAGCCTTTAGAAAAAAGTTTACGCTTTGTTTTTTAAACATAAATATATTAAAAAAAATATATACACAGTTTATAGATATGCATACCTATAAAATGCATAAGCTTAATAGAATCCTAAACATAATTAACTTATAACATTAATAGTTTTCTTCTTGGCATCTGAATGACTGCTGGGGAATACACAGACAGTCGCTCTTTCATAATTCCTGTAATGTTACGGTGTAGCTAAAGTCATTAATGGGACAGTAGTAGTTAATAAAACATGTCAAAAACACCTTGAAAAAGAGTTAATAACATATTTAATAGGATTTTGCTTGCAGAAGTATTAAATGAAACTACAAGTAAGTCATAGATCTTACTTGATGACAAAAAGTGAAAAAGAGGGAATAGGGTGAATAAAAAAGTGATTTCACGTGAATGGATAGTCTGGTGAAGGGTAAAATATCCAAATGACGATAAAATCCAAAGATGCAGAATCCAAGAAAGTTAATTAAATTTCCATTCGCACAAGTAAAATCCAAGGGAATCGCATAATTGGAAGATGATCCAAAGTAATCCAAAGGGCAGAAATCCGTGTAATAATTCGCAAATGAATTAACCAGGATCTGTCTTTATATTTTGTTCTTTGATTATTATTTTCCCTATGCTAGGGGCTAAATGGTAGACGCCCTTTCTTTGCGTAATAGTATTAGTGTTTTATATTTTTTGGCTCTATCTATCACGTATTTAATAATTTTCGCATGATCTAAATTAAATGAATGATCGTGTTCTGCCCAATAGCAAAAGAGTGCATTTAAGGCGTTACCATTCCTTATATCTATTCTGTGTTCGTAAAGTCTTAGTTTCAATTTACGCTGTGTCTCGCCTATGTATGCTTGTTGGTAATCGTTACATGGGATGGAATATATACCGGCGTTGGATGTAAGGGTTTTAGGAGAGTGCTTGGTAGTTTTTAATGTCTGTTTTATTGTTGTGAAAGTCGTTTGTATCAAGTGAAAGCCAAGTCTATTAAGAGTGTCGTAGATTTTTTTTAAATAAAAAAATAATAATCTAAGAACAAAATATAAAGACAGATCCTGGTTAATTCATACTATTATCCCAAACCGTTTTTCCTTAAATAATTTAAACAAAATGAATAAGATTAGAGAGAAGAAAAAAGTGTACATAGGTATTTAAATAACGTATTTTTAAGTGTATATACATAGACATTGGACAACCCAACCTTTCCATTCATACACATTTATAGTTTCCTTCCCGATATGGGTAGGATTCTAACACTGTTTTCTTTTCACTTACGTATGGTCTTTGATCGTTTTCTTCTGTATTTTTCCTTTTAATATCCTGAAGATGTCCCCTGCAATAGGGACGAAACGTTGATCACAATTTTATAAATTCATTCGGATTTTCTTTTATTTTTGTCTGAATTTCCGACTGTAGAACATGCAGCATATACTTGTCCATGTGAAAAGCAATCAGGGTGTATATGTAAGTCACACAAATGTAAAAATTGTCACTGAGCCTTGTTCATGGGTATTGCTAACCCCAAGCAAACTATGAAATGCGATATCTTGAATTAAAATGGTATATCCGTTTAAATCATTCAATGCACATCCACTGCCCGTTCTTCCTGATGTTGGCAGAGGGGGAAACATGAGGTTTGATTTTACCATAGGCATATATATGAGCACGCACTGAAAAATCTCGTAAATTAAAAGAAAATCGCCGATTTTCAGTTTGTATGAAAGTACTATATTTTATCAAACATAAATCGATAGAAAAATTGAAAAGAAAAATGTTTAAAGAATTAACCAACATAGAAAGTGGGAGGTCGATGATAGTTCAGAAATAAGAAAGAAAGAAGAAAAGAATGTAAAAATCTTCTATGATAAGTTTATAAAAAAAGAAATAGTTTTGCAAAATATTGTTTTTTATTCAAATAAATATCTTTATTTTCGCACATTTTTGTGTGGGGGGGGAATATATTACTCTCAAATATAATTGATAAGATTATTCGTAAACATTTTGGTACTTCTTCGTTATTTTAGCGTAATTCGGAAATCGAAATATTGATTTTCAAGTGAAACCAATGGTATCTACTGAATTGCCATGTCGCATTAATGAAAATATCCCTAAGTTACGAAAATCGATAAGGCAGAAATTGATTATTAAAGAAAATTAGAAATTTTAGCTGTTGCCCCTGTGTTTACATCACATGTCACGTTGCAAAATAAACATATCCGAAATCATTTTTCCTTGAATCATGGAAGACTTAAATAATCTAAACCTGCCAATTAGATAACATTGGTTATTGTTGAAATTCACAAGAAATGTAAGTAATTATCATGTTTTTTAAATTAAATATCAAACTTTTAGTTGGCCGATTCCGCTACAATAATGAGGAAATACCCTTTTTATTGGCCGACGACGGTGTTTACACAACTAGTATATATTTTCTGGTACTCTTGCAGAATTTGACCCGGATCTTCCAGATTAAGCCGAGTAAAGTAACAGACGCAGACGAATTTCAAAGCAAACAAACCGAAGAAAACAAAAAAAGGCAAATACAATAAATAAAAAAAGCAAAATACAATAAATAAAATTTTTTTAAAAAAACCTACTTTTATTATTTTATTTTATTTTTTATCAATAACAGTTATTTTTTCCAAGAAAAAAAATTAATTTTTTACCGTAAATTGTTAGGTAAAAGGTTTTTTCAAGAAATCTTACATTTTATGGTATTTTTAAAGGAAATTGGCAATAAACGTTTTCTTTTTCCTTGTTTTTTCTGCAAACAGAAATGCATGCTTTTTATGAACTTTGTAGATGCAAGTACAGAAAAGTTTTTTCAAGCAAATGTATAATTTTTTTTGTCAACAGATGTTAGAAAAATAAACAAAAAACACCGTTATCATCCAAGAAATTATTAAAAATTTAGCTTTTTAATGCAAAAAAAAAAAGAAAAAAAGAAAAAGTCGATTTAGTGTGTCAACATTTGAACAACGCTCGGCTTAACTCGGTGATTACCGGTCGAGCCCTGACAATAACTAACGGAAAATCCCGGGGGTCCGGCTCAAATTCTACAAGAGTACCATTTTTTTTTATTTGTTTTTTTTTTGTTTTTATTTATTTATTTATTTTTTTTTGCAATTTTTTAACAGGATTACCAGCGATTGCAAACTTAATTTAATCAAAAATTAAAAAATTAAAGATTTTTAAGGAGTGCTCAGTTTCTATTATTAAGTCCTAGTACATTGATACTCCTAATTGGAAACACTCAAGGGAAACACGAAACCAAATTATTGCCGTATGTTTGTGAGAGGTTCTTTTCGCTGTTGTTTTTTCAATATATTTTAGCAGATTATTATTGATTTGACATTCAGATTTTCTTTTAAATACCAAACATTCAATATTTAAATATTTTTAAGGGTCGCTCAGTTTCTAACGTAGGTAGATATAGATGTTTGTGGTAGTTCCATGATGGAACTTGTTATAACTTATTTCGTTAATGTTATTATTTGATTAGAAATAATATTTAGGTTTGGATATAAATTTCTAAACACATTTAACTTTAAATAATTCAGGTGACTGAAATAAGAATCTCATGAGTCAATAAACGTCAAATTCCATTTGAAGTTAAATTTCCTGAAGAGTAAAAACATGATCCATAATAGTCGCTGCACTGCTAATATCCATTTTCGGTGAATAATTGACAGGAAAGCGACAACACGTGGTTAGTTAGAATTAAATTTTAATCAAATAGTTGCATTTTCAATAATAACGAGATTAAATTTTACCCATTTAAAAGTTGTGAAACATTTCTAATATACCGACATTGTAAACAAATTCCGTTTACATTAATCAAGATGCTGATGCTGACCAAAAGTTCCTTTTAGTGATGTCACGTGACTGGCGAATCACCGGCGGGCAGTGATATTTCTCCAAATAAAAAATGCCAACATCGTTACAAAGAAAAAGACCTAATTTATTAAATAAAAATTAAGTATAGTGTTATAATTAAACAAGATATATAAAAACACGCATGAATACGATAAAAATACTATATCAAAGTGTCGAAGCAATTGGTTCCGTGGTTATTTAGATTATTGATTACGAAAAAACGTTGCTCGGTCGGAAAATATGCATAAATATTATTATTTAATTAATGCATATTTCTTATTTATTATGAACAGAAATTCCATAGGTATTAAACATAAAGTTAAATTCTTTAAAAAAAAAATGAAGTAACAAAAAAGCGGAAAGAAACTGGGACATGTGCTTACGAGTATTATGTTTTTTTCTAAACAATTTACTTCCATTAAGTAAAAAATAATACTCGAGCTGAGATCAAAACTAAAACTAGGGCGCTTAGTTCGATAACCATTAGACCAGATTGCCGCATTCTTTAAAAAATGTTTTCAAGCCTACTTATTCCTAACATAAGGAAGCTGTCATGTTTTACGATCGTGCGTGCGCAGTCTTAAAACAGTTGACGACCGATCATCCCCACGTATCAATTCTTCCATTTTGACCGCTTAACAATCCTGTTTTTCAGAATGAAAACCGATTAAAAGTTTTTCACATGTCTGAATACCCTATATACCAAATTTATATATAGGTTGAGAAGTGTCTTGGCACACACCCACACATACACATTCTCTTTTTTTTTTTTTTTTAGATATTCTGGAAGATGTGCTAGGCGTAATAAACGTAACATTGAATTTCTTTAAAAAAAATGAAATTTAAAAAATGGAAACTAACACATGTGCATCCGAGTATTACGGGGTTTTTTTCGGAACAGTTCACTTCTTGTAAGTAAAAAGAATTCTCGAGTTGAAGTCGGAACCGAAACCTAAACACAGTGAGTGAAATACGATAACAATTAGACCAGCTTGCAACATATCTTAAAAAAGTGGACAAATAAAAATTCGATAACCTCCCAAGTACCAATTTTTAAATTGTAGCTTTTTAGCGGCACTTTTTCAGGATGAAAACCGATTTAAAATGTTTTCCAGGTGTCTGAATACCCAATATACCAAACTGCACGTCAGTAGATCACAGATTCGTTGAGTATATAGGTAAAGAAGTGTCCTCACACACACATTCTCACTTCTATAGATATGTAGACTATATAGATTATAATGTATCGCTGGATAATACCCTTAAAATGTATGTTTATAATGTCATTTAATATATATGCGTATGTATATATATATATATATATATATATATATATATATATATATGTATGTCAGGTAATGTCATATGCTACTGGTACCATGTAACCCAGTACTACCTGCCTCATGGTCGGGTCACCGGCGACTAAACTGGTTCCCCCACCAGGCTTGTTTGGTGAGGAGGGCGGCTAGTCTCCCTGAAGGATTAAAAACAAGACCTTCCAAAGGACGAATGAACTCTTTTTCTGGGTCAACGGCCAACTAGCACCGTGTATATTTGTGTGTGTGTATATGTGTATTGGGGTAGAGAGGGCTCCCGTAAGCCGTGGTGAAGGCAACCTTTCTAGGAGAAGCAAATCTCTGATTTAAAAAAACATAAAGCGGAAGACCAGTACCCGCATTAAGCTGGTCTGCAGTTTAATTTGTTGCCGTCTATCTTGCTCTTGCTTATTGCTGGATCTCAACATTTTGTACCGAGAGAGAGACTTAGCTGTCATACAAAGCAAAGACTCTTTAACATCATATTTGCATAGATACTCCCTCAGACATTTGGGCTCATGGATTTTAAATGTCTGAGAGAGTGGCACTCGTCTGCCAAGACGTTGCAATCATCATCATCATCATATGTATGTATATATATATATGTATATATATATATATATATATATAATGACATTATTTATGAGCATATGTATATATATATATATATATATATATACATATATATATATATATATATATATATATATATATTTAATGACATTATTCAAAAACATATAATAGAATGCTTCAAAATGTATAAAATTCCAAGCAGAATAATCAAAGTGAGTGAAAATACAATGAGAACATGGAGACTGGGACTGCCAGCTGATGGACAACACATACAAAGAGGCATCTTTCAAGGAGATTTACTCTCATGATTATCGTTCATCATAGCCAGGATGTCCCTGTACAATATGCCGGATATAATTCTCTAATACAAAGGAAAAATTAACCACCTAATGTACATGGACGATCTGAAACTTTTTGCAATGACTGAAAAGGAACTAGAGGCACTAATAAACACTACTAGGATCTTCAGCCAGGATATCCAGATTGAGTTTGGTATGGAAAATGGCGCACTACTAGTTAAAAGAATGTGAAAACGTGATAAATAATAACGAAGTCAAGAAAAAGAAAAATATGCAAAAAAAATTTTAATTTATAGTGAAAGGATGAAAACATCAACGATAAAAAAAATTGTAATAAAAAATAAACAAATAAATAAACAAATAAATAAATACATAAATAAACAAATAAATAAAAAACAAATAAATAAATAAAAAAAACAAATAAATAAATAAATAACAACTAGTAAAGAACTTGAGGATATACTTTTCCTCTCCCAAGAGACCATTCAAATTATAGTACATCTTTCTTGTAGTTTCCTGGACAAGAATTCATCTACTCCGTATCCAACTTTGTACTGTTACGTGGGGGCAACCTATTTTTAGCTAAAGCCAGTGTGGGTTAGCCTTATCGAGAATATCTTATTTGGATGGTGAATACTATGTGATTTTGAATATTTGATCAGGCTTTACTTGTAGGGAAAAGTATCCTCATGACAAGTTGCCTTAACAACCCCCGATGTAGAGAGACCTTAGACACTCAAGAATAGTAAGCATCCAAGTTCTCTCCAATAGGCATTCAAGTTATCCACCACGTAAAGTTTATAAAATGCTATTTACAACCAAAGCGCAACTATCTGATGAGTAAGTCTTTATAAACAAGAACAATAGAAAGAAAAAACGAAATAACTCGGGAAGAAAAAAGGAAAAGAAAGAAAGAATGACGGAAATAAAGCAGAAAAAAGAAAGAACGAAGGGCGGAAAAATAAGGAAATAAAAAAGAAAAAACAGTCAGAAAGAAAGAAAGAGAGAAAGAGAGAGAAGGGAAGTAAAGAAAAACAAAGGAAAAAGAAAAAATGAAAGAAAAAGCGTGAGAAGATAGAAGAAGAGAAAAAGGAAAGAAAAAAGAAAGGATGAGAGTAAAAAGGAGATAAAAATAAAGGGAGAAAAAAATGAGTAAAGAAGGAAATAAAAAAGAAGAAACAGTCAGAAAAAAAGAAAGCGAGAAAAATTGGAAGTAGGGAAAAAGAAAGGAAAAAGAAAAAATAGGAAAGAAAATCGAGAAAAAATAGAAAAATAAAAGAAAAAAGAAAGACAGAATGAGAGTAAGAAAAAAAAGGAAAAATAAAGGGATAAAAAGGAAAAAAGAAAGAAAAAAGCAGATACGATGTCAAATTATCAATCAATTGTCATATGGAAACTTGTGAAACAAATTTCTACAATTCGATGCATGAAAATTAAAAACAATGAGAGAAGAAAGAGGGGAAACATGCGTCAGGTAATTTTTTTCCGGGGTGGGGGTGGGGGCTATATTTTTTTCTTTAACAAAAGTGTGAGACGAATGAGTACAAATTCGAACAATTAAGTTCCTTGTTCGCATGTAGATATCAAATGAAAACGAACTTTGCAAATGATTGTCCTTGAAATCAGAAATAAAACTGATGACTAGCGTTTCACTATCACACACACACACACACACACACACACACACACACACACACACACACACACACACACACACACACACACACACACACATACGGAAACATAAATTACAGGCTGTCCAAAAAGTCACTGCAGGATTTCGAACTTAAATCAATGCTTTTTTTCTACTAGCAGGGGTACAAGGCGTTGCCCGAGTGTTTGGAGGTCTGTGTGTAGGAGAGGGTGACCCTGTTTTTATATTATAAAAAAAACACGATGTTAAAAAAAAATTGGAAAAAAAGGGGGTAAAGGTGTAAATGAGGAAAAATGTTTGGGTAGGAAGACAGGCTCGAACCCGAAGCATCGAGGCTAAGGAGCAAAAAAAAAAAAAGGCTCGACACGTTACCCGTACACCAAAGATACATTCAATTCATAACGGATAAAATTAAACTTTTAAAAACACTTGCAGGTGGTTGAAACTAACGTCAACGTTTTCTAGGTCAAACATGACGCCATTGTCCTAATAGCAGGAGGAGAGAAAATGAAGGAACGATTTTTTCGGCATCCCTCCTTGTAGAAAAGGGTCCAGTTTAGGGTGAAAGAATTAATGTTTTGGGTCAATTTTTCGTCCAAGATGTCAGGTTTCAAAATGATGCCAATCTCGTGAAAATCAGTCGCCTTTGTCCGGGGGGGGGGTTAAATAAAAAAAAGTTTTAGTAGATGAGTATGAGGATCGAACCCGAACTCTTGAGGCGAAGTTGGAAATTAAAGTGTGAAAAAAAAAGCGTGCGACGTTAACCATTCCGATAGATACTAACGGAAACATGTTTGAATGTATGTAATTACTTAGATTTGGCAGGTGCACGTTTTAATGACTTAATGAGGTCAACTTTGAGTGCGGGATAGTATTTTATTTACTGTGGGAACGCCTTTTTTATTTTTATTTTCCCGAGATGTTGGCTGGAGGGGGGGCAGCTCCTCTTGACCAAATTGAATAGCAATTGTTTGATATAGGGAAAATATTTCCACATTGAACAAAGCTGATTACTTCCGAACATTTCTGGCGATGGCCACCGGAAAGATACCGCCAGAATTAGTGTCGCCTTTATTATACAAAAAAGCCTAATCCACATGCGGCAAGCGAAAACTGTTGAATATTTATCTTCGCGAAGTCGAGCAAATTAAATAGACAGGCGATCTCCGTTGTTAACACGGAGATATTATGATTTATATGTGATAGAAAAGGTTTTAAGAAGTTGTGAGCCGACCGACCGCTTCGCGGAAAAAAGCCTTTCTTGAACATACACAAAAAGCGAACATGCATACACACATTTTCGCTTTTATACATAGACTAGCGGAGGGTACCCGGTGTTGCCCGGGTGTTTTTCGGTGTGTCTGTGGTCAGGCGGGGGTGGCAGTGTTAATGAAAACCTTAGAATAAGCGAAGTAAAAAAAAAAAACAGAAAAACGAACGTTAAAAACACCTGCTTAGCGGGCGGGGGAGGGTTGGAGTAACCTAGCGTTGCCTGAGTGTTTGTAGGTGTGTGTGGTCGTTAATGAAAAGCTAAGAATAAGCGAAGTAAAAAAAGAAAACATAAAAACCAAGCGGTGGGTACCCGGGGGGTACCCGGGAGGGGTAATCAAAACATTGAAAAAAAAACACAAAAAAGACTAACGTAAGGCAAACGAACGATGTTAAATGTAAAAATCGAAAAAACAAAAACAAAAAGAAAACAAAAACGAACGTTAAAAAAATACACGTGAAAAATGGCTTAAATAAGCCTGTTTCGATATTAAAATTTAAAAAATCGGTGGGTACCCGGGTGTTTAGCGTCATGTGTGGTCGGTCGGGGGTGTTAATGAACACCTAAGAAAAAGCGAAGTAAAAAAAAAAAAAAAAAAAACAGAAAAACGAACGTTACGTGAAAAATGGCTTAAATAACACTGCTTCAATATTTAAATTTAAAAAATCGAAAAAAAAAAGACATCTCACACCACGATTCGAACCCAGACCGTTTAGATAATAACCCAGCGCGCTAACCAACTGACCTAACACGACGTACATAAAATTTAGTCAGTTCTTCAACTATTTAAACTAAATCAGGTCATGACGTCATCTAACGCATGCGTAGAACCAGTCGTCATCATGAGAGGACGATTTTTGTTGACACCCCCCCCAGTAGAAAATTGTCGATTTTGGGGTGAAAAAATTAAAGTTTTTGGCCAATTTTTCGATACTTTTCGGGCGAAGGATGGAGCTTCAATATGATACCGACTTTGTCAATTTTTGTTCTGTCTGTCGAAAGTTTTTAGCGAACACACAAACATACATACATACATACAAACATACATACACACATTTTCGCTTTTATATTTATAGAAGATAATATAATTCTGTAATTCTAATACAATCTGAATAAGACATTGGGAAATCTTTTTTTAAAAAAAATGCAACATTAAACAATCTTTATTTATGAAAAAAATATCTTTTAAATGTTGCCCATTTTCAGCTTCGTATATATGTGCTCTTTCCAAAACATTATTCATGACAGATTGCAGAATCTCTGGATTGTGATTTAAGTCCCTTATTTCGTTCATGATATTTTTCTTCAATTCTTACTGGATTAAGGGCTTGTTAACATAGACTATGTCTTTACGATATTCCCACAAAAAAAAGTCGCTGCTAGTCAAGTCTGGGGAACGATAAGCTGTTTGAATAAAAAAGAAATTGACCCCTGATTTTGGTAAAACAATTTCACAACTTGCGTACGTTGTTCTATACTTATCCATAATTTATTTCCAAAATATTATATGTATAATATCTGAAATAGAGAAAAAAGTAATCATTAATTGAAAAATGACAAAGATTTCTAACTCTTCAGTGACTTTTTGACACCCAATACATTAGGTTTAACATAATAATCGATTGAGACTGTTCTTTGTATTAATAAATACGCAATCTGTATGAATTCAAATATCATATTTAAACTTCCGACCGGATAATTCGGTATGCCCTGGTAGCATATATATATATATATATATATATATATATATATATATATATATATATATATATATATATATATATATATGCGTGTGTGTGTGCGTATTACGCCTTTGCTAATGAAACCAGGGATTGCTTCTGTCGCCGGGTTCGAATCTATCGACTGGTGTTAATCGTAATACCCTGCACTGATGACTCCCGAAAGAAGGAAACACCAATGCCTGTAGGTATTTAATAAATTATATATATATGTGTGTGTGTGTGTGTGTGTGTGTGTGTGTGTATGTGTGGGTGTGTGCATATGTGTGTGCATATGTGTGTGCGTATGTTTTCAGTCAATGATAACTGTTTCGCTGAATATAGAAATTTAAAACATCTTTATAGTGTTAAAATATCCACCAATCTGAAGACAGTTTTCACCAAGTACCAAGATTTGCTTCACAACCAAACTGTGCGCAAACCGCACGCGCATGGTACACTCTAAAATCTTTGTCATTCGGTAGACAAAAAAAAATCTTAACATGGTTTCTCTGTTTCCTTACTTTTATTTTACAGTATTTTATTTAGCTTTATTTTATTGTTTATTCATATCATTGTTTATTAATTTTATTTTTTATTAATTTTATTTTTTTATTTTATTTTTATTCATTTTATTTTTATTCAATTTTATTTTTATTCAATTTTTTATTTTATTCAATTTTCTTTTTATTCATTTTATTTTTTATTCTTTTTATTTCGATTCATTTTCATTCAAATCTCAACGTGAACGCAGACAACCGTGTAATGGCGATGACGTACTTCCGGTTTCTTATTTATTAGACGTATTGAGAAAAATGAAAAACTGTATTAGTTTTATTTTATTTATTGACTTACGCTATCAGTTTTTATTTTCACTATATTTTGCATGGTTCGCAATATTATAAAACGATATCTGTCTTCTAATTTGTGCATTTGGGTGTAAATAGGGTACAAACCCATCTGTGTCTGACAGAAGTAATGGTTAATAGTTTAAGGCGGATGCCTGGCTTTGGAATTAAAGTTTTGAAATCATTCGTTCTCTGCTCAAAGACCGAGTTTGAGGGGAAAACACGTATGAATGATAATTACTTGTAAAGAGAGGGAACTGCGGACGACTAGCTATTTCCGGTAGCTGGAATATTAAAAAACGAAATGAAATAAAAGTAAGAAATGTTTAAAAAAACAAAACAATACGAACCCTAATAAAGTAGGGAACGGGGCCACGAGAGAATATAGATGAACCGATAAACAATAATGAATGAAACGTGGGGGAAGAAAGTGCAAACGTTAATGATATTAAAAGAAGGAAGAACGGAAAAGATGCATCACAAACGCCACTCAGGTTTATGGATTAACGAGTGCAATAAAAAATAATAGGCTCATGTGATTTTTTTATCGCTTGTTAGTGTGTTGACGAGGCGAACCTGTAAGCTCAAATGGATAAAAACGTGCTGATTAAGTGACTTAAACAGAGAGGGCTACCGGCCTATGCACAATAGCACAAGCCAACACACACACACACACACACACACACACACACACACACACACACACACACACACACACACACACAGAGGGAGAGAGAGAGAGAGGGAGGGAGAGAGAGAGGGGGAGGGAGAGAGAGGGAGTGTTCTTGCTTAATGAGTTTTTTTTTTTTTCTAATTTTTCAATTTCATAAAGTCCATTTTCTGTAGGCTGTTTTTAACCCAGTCAACGACGGGTACTTTTGCTAGTATATATATATATATATATATATATATATATATATATATATATATATATAACTACTTAATTTACTCACATAAAATTAATATACGAAAGTATAAATTTATGCGTAAACTTTAAGTATTTACCTAAAAAATGCTCAATACGTAGGTATAGCTAGTTAGTAATTTATAAAATATATATGGTGATTAAGCTACACTGAATATTCCGCGTTACATCCAGTCTAGGACTCTTTAGGCTTATGCGCGAATTTTGTGGTTGTACGTCGTTTTTATATACGAAACTTCTTTTAAGATATTAGTTAGCCAATCAGCTTTCTAGTATCCACCGTGCCCTTCCTATCAGCCAATTAACATGCACTTATCGGACAAAGGCCTATTTGACCTCTGGTTGACCTGTTCCTTTGTGTGTGCTCTATTTAGCCTGGATATTTAGTTTCTTGAACTGTTTTAAATCTAGATTAGTGTTTTTTTTGTTAGTTTATATATATATGTACATATATATATACACACACACATATATATACATACATATATATACACATATAGATATACATACATCTATGTGTGATAGTTTATGTATATTAATGTTTATTTAATTTATTTATTTGTTTATTTTGTATTGTTTTTGTTAGTTTTAGAACTATTTTGTATCGCTATCCTAGACTAAATTTTATCTTGTGAACACAGGTGTTCGCTATTTCTCGTCTACAGTTTAATAGATGTTGGGGTTCTTTAAAGTACAGGATAGCAAATTTTTAATTAAGACATCTACGTGGTTCGTCTATGTCCCTACACGTTGTAGCTTCTCTTATTATTTTCCATTCGACTACCGGCGAATGTCCGCTTTCCTTGAGTTCCCGGTATTTATTTGCTAGCGTTGTTTTGATATGGTGTTTTTATTGCTGAATGTACCTTTGCGGTGATAATATCGAGTTTTGAAATCTAAGGAAGTCATACCTACGTAATATTTTTTTTATTATTCGGGGTTCCTTTCGCAAATATTGTTGCCTTGTAAACTACGCTTTTGGTTAGACATTCATTTTGAAGTGAGCAAAGTGTGTGGTGTCTACAGTTGCATTTATCTTGTTCGTTATTAGTATTTTTATTTTTATTTCTAGTATGGTTGTTTTTGTCCGGGGTTGGTTTATTATTATTATTATTATTATTATTATTATTATTATTATTATTATTATTATTATTATTATTATTTCTGCAATGTTAGTTTTATTTTTGTCATGGTATCTACTTTTTTACTGTTTATTTTGTTGTTGTTGACATTGATTTTTTAAATATTTTGTTATTATGTGTTTTAATTATCATCTCTAAATTTTCGCAGCAGCTGTAGGATAACTTTAATGTATTTTTATTGAAAATTTTGTGTAAGGACTTGGTTGCGGGAAAGTATTTTTGAATAAGATCTAGAAATTTCTTGCCCAGTTTTGTTTTTAACATTTGATTGTATGGGGCCGTATACCAAATTATAGTTCTTTTTCTTCTATTTCAATTTTATTATTGGTGTTTTTTTATATTTTTGTATCCACTATTTTTTAGGGCTGTTTCATAGATATTGGTTGACCTGTTAAATGCATTTTCATCGCTTGAGTTATTGCTGAGTCTACTTACGATCGAGTTAGGAATTTGTTTTATAATTGATGGTGGGTGATTGGACTTAGGGTTTACGTATATTGGAGTAGCGTTATCCTTTAAGTAGGGTTCATATGTGTTTTTATCTAAATTTAACGTGACGTCCAGGAAGTGTGTTATTTTTATGTTAGCTGATACGTCTGCTTTTAGGCTTAATTTTTTCATTTCCTTGTGTATGATTTTCTTAAAGTTATCTCCCTTGACTTTGTTGGAATCTTTTATTATAGCTAGTCCGTCATCTCTATATAGGCCGATATCCGTAGTATCGAATATGCTTGTGAGGGTATATAGAATGAATAATCCCACAAGATCTGATGCCTCTGCAGAGTCTCTGGCACCAATCGCCAAATCAAACGATTTGTGGAGGTGGTTTTAGCATTTTAGTTATACTTGTAGTTAAAATTAATACATATTTATTATTTTAATATTACCACCCGCAGTTGGAAAATTTTGTTTAAAAAAAGGTCAAATAAAAAAGATAATTAAAGGAATCGTTTTTGGAAACGGAAAATTGGTAAAATATTTCCGATCCCGATATCTCAAATCTCCGACTTTTCCGATTCTCGATTCTGATTCCGATGTATCGTCCCAACACTAATATATATATATATATATATATATATATATATATATATATATATATATATATATATATATATTAGTGTTGGGACGATATATATATATATATATATATATATACGTGTGTGTATATATATATATATATATATATATATATATGTAAAAGAGATTTAGAAGGCTGTCACAATGCGGGGAATGAATTATAGTCGCTGTTGGTAAGAGGAGACGAGAACAAGTGGCGATTTACAAATCAATAAGTACATACATATATATATATTATTTATATATATATATATATTTATTCAGTTGTATGGTAAAATGTCTTACTTGTAATTCCATGCGACGTATTCCACTATTAATTTCGGAAAAATTTTCCCTTTTCAAATGGTGTGCGTAACAGGTCGGTTCATATATATATATATATATATATATATATATATATATATATATATATATATATATATATAAAAGCGGTCAAAAGAAAGTCCGCACTTGTGATTTTTTCACAAACTACAAATTTAAGCTAAATTTAATGTAACTGTTTAAACAAACTATAGCTTATTTAATTCGCCTTTTTCTCCTTATAATTTCACCTGTTCATATTTGACTTTTAATTGAAATATTCTAGTGTTCACGTCAATTTAAAAAAATAACTTCAAATTGAAGCAAAAAGAAAGTCTGCAGCAACAAATTCGCTTAAAACCAGCTTAAATTATCGTCCCTAAATCAGTTTAAAATATCCACCATCAGGCAACAAAGCAACTATGATCGTAATTGTTGTTGTCTCAGGTTATCCAACATAACATTTAGTCCATATGCATCGACTTTCTCTTAGTGATCGTCAGGAGCTCATTAATCTCCACCTTTCTGGTTTATCCAGTCGAGAAATTGGCCGCAGATTGAAATGTGATTAGAAAACGGTACGAAAGACTGTGCAAAAGCATCGAAACACTGGCAATGTTCGTGATGCCCCTAAATCTGGCCATACTAGAGTTACTTCTATCAGGGAAGACAATGCTATCAAGATCCGCAGCCTAAGAAACAGATTTGAAACGGCTCCCAAATCCAACAACAGTGCAATCTTGTTAAAATGTGTTCTCTTTCTATTGTCAAGAACAGACTAAAGGAATTTAATTTGTGAGGATATGTTGCAAGACGCAAGCCAATGATTTCTGTAAAGAGCAGAAAGCGCCGTCTGGACTTCGTCAGATGCAATGAAGATCATGACTCTTCATATTGGTCAAAAGTGCATTTTAGTGACGAAAGCAAGTTCAATATGTGAGACAGTGATGTTAGGCAGTACATCCGTCGGAGGAAAGAAGTAGAATTTAATCCTAGGTGCTCAGTTCCAACACTGCAAGGTGGTGAAGGTTCAGTTTTGGCGTAGGGCAGCATTAGTATCAATGGTCTAGGGCCTATAGTTCGCTTGCAAGGTCGAATTAATCCGACCAAGTACATTAATATGTTAGCTGAGCATCTTCTATCCTACTTTGATCAGAATTTGGATGATAATCCTATCTTCATGCAGGATAATGCTCTCATTTACACAGCTGGCAATGTCAAGAGGTTCCTGGAAGAGCATGGTATTCCGTGTTTGGATTGGCCTGCACAATCTCCAGACCTCACTCCTATCGAAAACGTATGGCATTACATCAAGCAACACAGCTACGCTATGACAAAGTTTGAAAAAATTACAAGTGCGGACTTTCTTTTTACCAGCACTGTATATATATATATATATATATATATATATATATATATATATATATATATATATATATATATATATATATGAAGTAAAATGGAGGTGGAAGGGCTTGGATACTCAACGTTTCGCCCGATTTATGCGGGCTTCTTCAAGAGGGGTGGTCATTGACGAGAGAGTCGGAGGATTGGGGCTATATATAATGATGGGGGAGAGCAACGTGTTTTCCTTATGTAAATTAGATGTCATATATTCATATATATACATTTTATGAGAGAAAAATAAATTAAAGTAAACTAGTGTAGTGGATTACATCTAAAAGTTAAAATATCGTAGAGATTTAAAAAAAAATTGTGTTTGGAAATATAGCGGTGATAGATTAAATAAATAAAATGACAAAAGATTACGAAAGAATTTTTTTTTTAATTAGAAATAATTGAATTGGGATAAAATAGCGTAGTAACTTAAAAGATGGTGTCTAAAAATAAGAATAGGAGGTGATAAAATGGAGTCTAAAAATAGATAATGATAAAATAAAATACAGTAAATAAGTGAAATAAAAAAAAATAAAATTAAGTGAAATTACGAATTTTTTTTTTATCGCGTTTAACCGGTGTCTAAGTTGTTCTCTTTAATAATTATTTCCGACAGAAAGGGAGCAACGTGGAAAAAAACTTTTCTTTGCTTAATTATATTGCTGGAATGGGAGATTATAGCCGACTCAATTAAACGTCGCGTGGATCTGTTATGTATGTGTTTAAGGAAAGTTGCTTTGTTAAAATCAAAATTGTGGTCGTTTTCCATGATGTGACAAAATATGGCGTTGAGTGTATTGTTGTTTTTTACATCTCTTTTGTGTTCATACATTCTTTTATTTAAATTACGTTGAGTTTTTCCTACGTATATTCTTCCACACTCAAGGCATGGTATGGAATATATTCCGGCTTTGGTGTTAATGCTGGTATTAGTCATAATTTTACGTGTTAGATCCCAATTTGTTAAAGAGTTTAGTTTTGTTATTTGAATGCCTGTCTTATTTAGGTTCTTATAGATTGTGTCGTTGTTTTTATTAGTTGGTAATGTTAATTGTCCGTTGTGTGTCTGGCTATTTAAGGAATGGTCTACGTTTCGGTTATGGTAAATTTATAGTGCTTTTCTTTTTGTATTTGCCAAAAAATGTTGAGGGTATTGCAAGTTCATGAATGTACGTTCGATATACTCAAATTCTTCCACGATGTATTCTTCACTGCATATTCTCAGGGCTCTAAGAAAAATCCTATTAGAATACCTCTTTTTACTTTATTATCGTGATGAGAGTAAAAGTGTATGTAATCATTTTTATTCGTGACTTTCCGATGGACTTTAAAACTTAGATGATCATTGTTATTTATGATCTCTACGATATTTTAACTTTTAGACGTAATCCACTACACTAGTTTACTCTAATTTATTTTTTCTCTCATAAAATGTATATATATGTATATATGACATCTAATTTACATAAGGAAAACACGTTGCTCTCCCCCATCATTATATATAGCCCCAATCCTCCGACTCTCTCGTCAATGACCACCCCTCTTGAAGAAGCCCGCATAAATCGGGCGAAACCTTGAGTATCCAGGTCCTTCCACCTCCATTTTATTTCATATCGTCGGATTTAATCCAGCTCAACAATCATATATATATATATATATATATATATATATATATATATATATATATATATATATATATATATATATATAAGATTTGTTGAATGAATTACATGTTTGTTTTTTGGGTTTCCCTTGTTCTAACATTTGTTTCGCGACGTGTGAAGTAGAACGCACCACAAGAAAATAAAAAAAAAATCACACTGGGAAATGTCGTTAATGAGAATCCATTAAAGATAACATGTTTGAAAATGCTAAAAGTAAAAAGGAATATGAAAACGCAAAAGAAAAAAGAAAATACTAGGAATAAAATAAAAAAATAATCGCGTCCCAAAAAATTGTTCAGCTGTAAGATAAAAAGATATGTGCGTATTTCTGTCAATAATGACAGGAAATATATTATAATTTGCATATCATTCGATACTCTATATTAATTCAACTACATATTTTATTTACTTAGCAATCAATTAAGTTAGGGTTATAGAAACCACACTGATGAGTGTTAGTGTAAATGAAACATATGTGCCTGTAGATAATAAATACGTGTATATTAAAAATAATTGCAACACGTACATCAAGTCTATTGCCAAGGTCGCTGGCAAAATGATAGGATCCTTCTACCGCTCCAGAAGATATCTCACTGCTGATGCAATTCTCTATCTATATAAAAGCCAAGTACGTCCAAGGATGGAGTACTGTTGCCATATCTGGGCAGGAACTGCTAAAAACACTCTATCCTGTTTTGACAGAGTAAAAAATAGGCTTCGTGGCTTAGTGGAGGATGCACTTTTCTCTTCCCTGCAACCTCTCTCCCACAGCAGAGGCGTTGCGAGCCTGTCTTTGTTTTCTCATTACTTCCATGGCAAGTGATCGTCTGAGCTCCAATCCATGGTCCCCCCTCGCCGATCTTTCACGAAAAAAAACTCACTCTTTATCTGTGCCAAAACTAAAACGTAGATTTCATGAACAAAGATTCTATCTTAAAAGTGTACACCTGTGGAACTCTGTTCCGTCTGCCTGTTTCCCACCTGACTACAACCTGAATGTCTTCAAGTCCAACATAAACCATTTCCTGATGAACCACCCCCTTAAGTAAGACACTTTATCAAATCTCAACACTAACGTACTGTCAACGCAATAACCCTTATCCCCGAGTCGATTACGGGCCTTAATAAGTGGTGACCACCTTGTAAAAAAATTGTATATATATATATATATATATATATATATATATATATATATATATATATATATAATAATTACGTATATAAATGAATACTTTTTGAAAGCTGAAAACAATGCATTTTTTAAATATATAAATCAATTTATTTGCTTATATCAGATATATTTCTATGCTAAACATCCTTATCAATGTAGAGTCTGTTTCTTTTGTCTTGACCACATGGTAGAACTCTGCGTGCGAGAATGATGATAGTATCCAGATTGTCTTGGTAATGGCCCGATATTTAAAATAAAAATAAAAACAGTCATCAGCAGGGGTGTCGCGCCAGCCGTGCAAAATTGAAATTAGGAAAGAATGTTTTTTTCCTTCTTTACCTGCATTTCAGCTAAGACAACCCTTCGAATATAATAATAATAATAATAATAATAATAATAATAATAATAATAATAATAATAATAATAAAAAATAATAATAAAAAATAATAATAATAACAATAACAATAATAATAATAACAATAATAATAATAACAATAATAATAATAACAATAATAATAATAATAACAATAATAATAATAATAATAATAAAAATAATAATAATAACAACAATAATAATAATAATAATAATAACAATGATAATGATAATAATAATAATAACAATAATAATAATAATAATAATAATAATAAAAATAATAATAATAACAATAATAATAACAATAATAATAATAACAATGATAATGATAATAATAATAAAATAATAATAATAATAAAAATAATAATAATAATAACAATAATAATAATAATAATAATAATGATAATGATAATAATAATAATAATAAAAATAACAATAATAATAATAATAACAATAATAATAACAATAATAATAATAAAAACACCAATAATAATAACAATAATAATAATAATAATAATAACAACAACAATAATAATAATAATAACAATAATAATAATAATAATAATAACAATAATAATCAAGAAAACTGTCCGCATCAGCTGGCACGACACCAAATAGCCGAAGAGGGTCAAGAACGATGGAAAGACCGAAGATAGAAAGCAATAGCCAGACATCTACTGAATGAGTGTGAATTGTAACCCAAATTTCAGTGAAGACCAATGGTCTCTGCCAACGAAGAATTAATGGTAAACTGTTGTTGCGATAACATATCATATATATATAGTGTACAGGTGAGTCTCCCTGAACACCACTCTCCCAAGCCTTTTTGAACCATAAAAAAGCTATTAATCTTTTTGCATGAGAAATAATTCCTGTTTATTCCGTAATCCTTCTTCCATTTTTGTTGTTGTTCTTGTTGACGTTGTTCCATTTTTTATTATTGTTCCATTTTTATTGTTGTTCTTGTTGACGTTGTTCCATTTTTTATTATTGTTCTTGTTGACGTTGTTCCATTTTTTATTGTTGTTCCATTTTTTATTATTGTTCTTGTTGACGTTGTTCCATTTTTATTGGTGTTCCATATTTATTATTGTTCTTGTTGACGTTGTTCCATTTTTTATTATTGTTCCATTTTTTATTATTGTTCTTGTTGACGTTGTCCCATTTTTTTACTGTTGTTCCATTTTTTATTATTGTTCTTGTTGACGTTGTTCCATTTTTTATTGTTGTTCCATTTTTTATTATTGTTCTTGTTGACGTTGTTCCATTTTTATTGTTGTTCCATTTTTTATTATTGTTCTTGTTAACATTGTTCCATTATTTTATTGTTGTTCCATTTTTATTGTTGTTCTTGTTGACGTTGTTCCATTTTTTATTGTTGTTCCATTTTTTATTGTTGTTCTTGTTGACGTTGTTCCATTTTTTATTGTTGTTTCATTTTTATTATTGTTCTTGTTGACGCTGTTCCATTTTTTATTGTTGTTCCATTTTTTATTGTTGTTCTTGTTGACGTTGTTCCATTTTTTATTGTTGTTCTTGTTGACGTTGTTCCATTTTTATTGTTGTTCCATTTTTTATTGTTGTTCCATTTTTTATTGTTGTTCTTGTTGACGTTGTTCCATTTCGTATTGTTGTTCTTGTTGACGCTGTTCCATTTTATATTGTTGTTCCATTTTTTGTTGTTGTTCTTGTTGACGTTGTTCCATTTTTTGTTGTTGTTGGATCAACCTTACTTCAATTTTCTGCTGTTGTTTGATCTGTTGTTTTCGTTGCTCTTGGTTTTTGGAACTACCTTTCTTCTGTTTGAACGATAATAGTCTTGATTTACTCCATCTGTATCGTTTTAAGTTATTTTTGTTTACAAAAACGACATTTACTTGCTTGAAAAAAATGTGCTTTTTTTCCTCTTTTTTTCTAATAGCCGTTGCAATTTTATTAATTATGATTTCGTAGTTCTTCTTGTTGTTGGAACTACCTTTCTCTATTTTCTGCTGAAGGTCCATCTGAGCTTTTATTGTTTGAACGATAATAGTCTTGAATTCCTCCATCTGTAGATTTTTTTAAGTTCTTTTTTTTTACAAAACCGAAATTTATTGCTTGAAAAAAACTGTTTTTCCTTTTTTTTTCTTATAGCCGCTAAAATTTTATTAATTAAATTTTAATGTTGTGCGTTGATCAAACTTTACTTTTTTTTTCTTTGAGAGGAGAAAACTAGTTAATTAAAGAAAAAATCTTACTTTCTAGATTTATGTTCTTAATTTTAATCGAAATATATTAAATTACAATTTTGAGAATATTTTTTCTCGGTGGTGGACAAAAATTATCTCTTAATCATAATTTGTTGAATTAATTAAATGAGGTATTTTTGTAGTACCATGTAAAAGAATATCTTGTTAATTGAGTCATCAGATAGTTTCAGTGTAGTTTTATCCTTTTATTTTTTGTGTTGGTGGTGGTTAGAGTTAGGGTTAGGGTTAGTAGTGGCAATATTATGTTGTGGATATCCTTTTCATGAATTCGAATTATTCGTTGTCATATTTGTGTCCCAGAAAAGTCACTAAGAAAAACTCGGACACGGATATAGTTTAGAAAAAGTATTTGCATTTACAAGATGGAATAAATAGAGAACGCAAGTTGTAGTACTTAGTGCAAATATAGCGTATAACCAGTGACTCTTTAGATATTGTGCATTGGTGTGTCTTCCCAAGAGGTTTTTAGTTATTATTGACTTCATTTTATAGTAATACTTTAGATTTAAGAGTTTATGTGCATGTTGTTAAGGTGTGACTTATTATGATTACAATTAATTAAAAGTCTGTATTTTTTTATTTAGAAGTTTTCCTCTGAATCTTATTATCTTCAGCTTTTCATTTAGGCATAGGTCGCATAATCTTAAGTTACTAAAAAGGCATCCATTATTATTGTATCTGTCTTTCGATGTATTAGCAGCAAGGCCTCTATTTTAATTGATTTAGAGCAGATATTCTCTATTTTAAGCTGTAGATTGGTAAACAATAAAGGTTGACACACACACACACACACACACACACACACACACATATATATATATATATATATATATATATATATATATATATATATATATAAAGCGTAAAGTTACATAGGAATTTGATTTCATTATGAAGTCAATAAGGGATAGAAATAGAGGAATAAACGGAGACACCTCTTTAGGGCATAACATTTCGAAACTAAATGCTTCTCATTATAAAAAAGTAAAGGTAAAAGAAAACAATAAGGTTGAAAATGTTCAGATTAGAAATGGAAACATTTTGATATTAGAATTTGAAAACATTATTTCATAGGGGCAATGTGATGGATATAAAAGAAAAAAAAAGACAGAAAAATAATAAACGCTAAAAGAATATACAAAACATTATATTAAAAAATGAAATGCTTAGAATGTTTTTAATCTATAAAAGTATTTAAAACACGTTTTTAAACTTTTAAAAATTTTCTAATGACTTCAAAAATTTTTTAAAAATTTAAATCGTCGACAAAAAATTACAATAACGTACTGAAGAAAATTAAATTATAAATATACATAAAACAGGACAAATTAAGTACAAAGTAAAATAAGAATGAAGTTAAAAGTAAAATGAGTTAAAAAGATTAATTCTTGTAAGGTAATCCATCGGTAATTAGGTTTACATAAGGATAAAATGAGATGGAAGTTAATATCCAGTACACTATCATGCAGAATATATATATATATATCTATATATATATATATATAAAGCTGAACGTCTGTGTGTGTGTATCTGGTCACGAATAGGCTCCAATATGGTTAACTATTATAGAAAATTGATTACATATAATGATAGAACATGTATCGAGACACAGGAATTGGTATCTTTGATTTAGCAGAACGGTGGTTCATTAAAATTGTGGGGTCTGCGTTCGCACCTGGTCCATAAAGTATGGAAATAAAAAAATTTAAAAATGAAAAAAAGAAAACGTCTACAAGTGTTTTTGATATAGATGTACATAATAATACTTTGATAAGTATGTTTTAACTTAAATAGGGATGGTATAATAAAATTGTGGGGTCTAGAATGGAAATAGGCACCAACTTAATAAAGACTTTTCATATCTATCTGCATAAGTATACTTTAATAATTATGTTTCAATTTGAAGAAATATGATATGATAAAATTATTGGGTTTTCGTTCGCGCCTGACCTCCATAGAATGGAAATATGTCACAAAGTTTAACAAGGTTTTTTAATATAGATCTACAGAATATTGTGATAAGTGTTTCAGTGTGAACAGGTATGTTATAATAAATTATGGGGTTTATCTATTTTATTTCTATTTTCATCATATTTTGCTTTTATTGTGATACCCCCAAATTCGAAGCTATCTCTTTACAACACTTCCTTTTCATAACCTGTCATAATTTCATAAATCAGAGTCCATTTTCTGTAGGCTGTTTTTGAACCCAGTCAACGACAGGTGCTTTTGTTAGTATATATATATATATATATATATATATATATATATATATATGTGTGTGTGTGTGTGTGTGTGTGTGTGTGTGTGTGTGTGTGTGTGTGTGTGTGTGTGTGTGTGTGCGTGTGTGTGTATGTATATGTATGTATGCATGTGTGTGTTGGAATTAAATTTTTTAAATGTTGACTAAATTTCGATCATGTGTTGCGTGAAGGTAATTCGTTGCAATGATGAATTTTCTGTTCTGGTATGTTATGCAAAGTAGGTTGTGCTATTGTACAAAAATACTAAGAATTTCTTTTTGTTCCAGAGTTTTTCTCCTATGGTTTTGGAAATGTGTTCTTTGTTCTGACTGTTTGCTGAAAGTAAACATTGTTATTTTTGTTAAAAAAGAACAAGAAATGAAATGGTTTACTTATGGGTTAACAAATGACTATTCACTTATGAAAATATTCTCTTTTTTTTCCATTTATTCGTCTAGAAAGTTTACAGTAAAACTTTTTGAAGAGAGAAAATTTCCCTACCAGTTTTATTTTGCTTTCCAAGTTTTATACTTGAAAACCTAAAATTATAAAAAAGTATTACAAACTTCATACATACACAAAAATTTTTTTTTCTCCTCCGATTGTTCCAAAGATGTTTATTTTACTTGAAAATTATATTCAACATGGACGATTTAAAAGTAATAATCACACAGTCACTCAATGTTCAAGTCGACTAGCTGCAAAAACAGAAAAAGAACAAAATAAATAGCTTCAGCTGCAATTTTAATAGCATATTTAGCAACAACAACTTTTTCTGCTGTTCCACAAGGAGAAGGAATACATGCGACAAAGGTAACTGTCGGAACAAGAAGATGAACAGACATACGAAGACTTATACTTTGCTGATTGCCAAGGGTGGAGCAATGCCAAAAAGGTCCATCTACTTTTAAGGGAACTAAGGGCCATAGAACACAGTAAGTTCGATGACTATATAATACCCAGGAAGACGAGCGAACTGGAATTCTCCGAATCGATCAGATTCTTATCCGAACTTTTCAGCCCGAATACGACACTTTTTCACAAGAGATGAAAGTGCTTCAACTTGATTTTTGCATAGGGTCTCGTCTCTGCAATAAACGCAGAGATGTGACGACGAGTTCTAGCAAGACTCGAAAGTGAACACGGGCTCACAATCCAAATCTGACAGAAGATGTTCAACGCGTAGTCAGCGTAAAGAACGACTCAAGAAACATCGAGGAGTCAGGCGTGTCATACGTGGGAAGGACTACTTACAGCCCAAAGGATTACTCTCTCGAGAAAAACAAAGTAAACAGAGAAGATAACCCACGTACAACCAAAGAGGGGATCATCAAATCTTAAAACCAAAATTGACCACAAGTCCGTACATTGGTTGCGGCGGACAACAATCGTTTGTAAACTGTTTTTACAAAAATAAAACATGCAATCAGTGTGGCAGGAAATGCCACAAATCGACACATTGCAAAAAGAACAGAAATAATGACAGAGTCCAACAAGCGAGATTCTATATTGAATCGAAGACGAACCGGTGGAAGTATGAAACGTTACATCCTCAACAAGAAAGTGGATTTATAGCTGGATTCTGGTTCACACATTTCAATATTCGAATATTGGAAAACGTGTAAGATGCCAACAATGATGCGAACTAACAAATCAGCTCGTGCAGTGACAGGCGATAAGATAAAATCGGAGGACGAGCTTACTCTCCCAATGACAGTAAATGATACCACCAAAAACGTAAGAGTCTTTGTGCACAAGACATTCGAAAATCTCTTCGGAACAGATTGGATGGGGCAATTTAAACTGTAGGATTAACGCTTAAATCAAGTCTTCCATAGGTAGAAACTCCATTTACCGAAGCACAGCCATTAAAGGACGAGTTAAGGTAAAATTTCCGGAAATTTTCTTATCGGGACTCGGAAGATGTACGAAGGCTATAGCCAGATTTGGGTGGAAAGAAATACGCTCTATCCTTTTTTCAAGACGAAGCGAAACGCCCTGTTTGCGGCTGTCGAAAAAGGTGATACGAACCTGAATCAGCTACAAAACGCCGGAATGTTATCGAAAGTAATCACCAGTGAATGGACTGCTCCTACTGTATACGTTACTAAAAATACCAACTAAATTCGTGTCAGTGCGGATTTTTCCACGGGTCTGAATACGGCTTTGAAAGATTACTACTATCCTTTTCACACATCAATAAAAACTCAATACAAACGATATTCTCTAAGATAGATTTAAGTGACGCGTATCTACAGATCTCCGTTGCTCTAAACTCCTTTGCACAATACATACAAGAGACTCTATAAGTTTGAGAGGTTAGCCTTCGTGGTAAATGCTCACACCTGCGATCTTCAAGCAGATTATCGATACCATGCTGGGCGGCCTCGACTTAGTATGTGCCTATTTGGGCAACATCATTATTGCCAGTAAATCCGCAGATGAGCATCACAATCATATACAGGTCTTTAAAAGAATTTAAAATTTCGGATTTAAAGTTAAAGAAACAAAGGGTGATTTCCTCATAAACGATATAAAGTACCTAGGTTCCATAGTTGATAAAAACGGAAGACGCTCCGATTCCGAGAGGGCAGAAGCATAAAGAACATACCTGTTCCCGATAATGTACAAGCGTTCTAAAGCTTTCTGGGACTGACAAATTACTATCAGGTTTTCATAAAGAATATGCATGACTTACGCGTTCCACTAAATTAATTACTAAAGAAAGAAAAAAAATGGAATTGGACGCCTAAATGTCAAGCGGCGTTTGAAACAATTAAATATACCTAAGCATCGGAACTGTTTCTTACACATGATGATACAAAGCTGAAAAAATTAGTTGCGAGCAATGCACGCTCATATGTCATTGGAGCTTTTATACTATATATATATATATATAATGTCCGACGGTACCCCAAAACAACGATCATAAGCCGTTACTGGCAATTTTCGGTTCCAAACAAAACTTACCGATGTATACACTAAATAAACCACTGAAATGGGGTACAATTCTACCAAATTATAACTTTAAGTTGGAATATCTGTCATCAAAACAGATTAATCATGCTGATGACCCACCAAGACTGATACTAAAGAAAAGCAAACCTTTTGAGGATTCCATAATTTTTGCGCTTCGTACTGATTGCGAAATAAAAAACGATGATATGCAACACAATTAGAGAACTTCCGGTATACCTACCCGAAATTAAGAAAAAAAAAGCTGCGATATCAAGAGCAAGATCACTGTGAAGAACAACATCATTCGAGAAGAATTCTCGCTTTCAACTATATATGGAATGTGTGGTAATTCCGAAAAGTCTCCAGGTACAAATTCTATGTGATTTTCACAATGAACACCCGGGAAGAAAACGGATGAAAAGCTTAATGAGTATCTACGTCTACTCGACTAACATGGACAAAGACAAAATGGAGATGATCGACTCTTACAGAGGTTGTGCACTAGCTGCAAAAGCATCACACATCACGTTTAAACCTTGTCCGAAATTTGACCAGACGTGGCCAAGAATTCACATCGATTTTGCAGGTCCTCTCGATGATCAGTATAACTGAATCGTAGTCGATAGTTAAGCCAACTGGGCTGATGTATAAAAGCCCACAATAGGGACCACAATACATTTTCTACGTGAACTGTTTGGACGTTTCAGTGTAGTATACTGCATCGTGAGCGATAATTGAACCCAGTTCAAATATGCAGAGTTCAAAAGCTTATGCGATGCATTAAAACACATCACCACTCCCCAATATTACTAAGAAAGAATGGGCAGACGGAACGATGCGTGGATACACTAAAAAAAGTATTGAAGGTTCACCAACTGTTCTCACACGTGTAATGAATTACACCAGCTCCTTAACGACAAGGTACTATAAGAAGGTTGACTTGAAAGCCACCAGGGATCACATCAGAGACGCTCCATGAGTCTTATCTTTTTTCTACCTACAGAATGGTGTGCAAATGAGATTACTCAATGCTTCAAAGCAGAAATTGAAACATACGTTACTACTAGGATGTACTTTATCAAACCACACTCGCCAAAATAGTTCATCTCTGACTACGCAATTGCTATCGCTTATCCAACATCAGTCCAATACAAATAGGCAAAGGTTTGTAGAATCTAGAAATAATTGTACGAGAGAAATAGCCGCAGTCAAGAGAAGGCATTCTGAAGTCATCAGAAAACGCATTTCGTAGCAGAATCTAGGAACTCAAAGCTCTGATCCCCATCTGGCATCAATTGGGATGGATAGCTCTCGTCTTGGAGAGGCCCCGTGTTTTGAAAAGCTTCTGGGTTTGACCTGTACTCCTGATCTGAAATGGAACACGTACATCAAGTCTGTTGCCAAGGTCGCTGGAAAGATGGTGGGATCCTTCTACCGCTCCAGAAGATATCTCACTACTGATGCAATTCTCTATCTATATAAAAGCCAAGTACGTCCAAGGATGGAATACTGTTGCCATATCTAGGCAGGAGCTGCTAAAACAGCCTATCATGCCTTGACAGAGTACAAAATAGACTTCGTAGCTTAGTGGGGGATGCCCTTTTCTCTACCTTGCAACCTCTCTCCCACAGAAGAGACGTTGCGAGCCTATCCTTGTTTTATCGTTATTTCCATGGCAGGTGCTCGTCTGAACTCGAATCTTTGGTCCCCCCTCGCCAATCTTTCACGAAAAAAACCCGTCTAGCCGAATCCACTGTCAAAAATTTCCCCCACTCTTTATCTGTGCCTAAATCAAAACGTGGATTCCATGAACAACGCTTCTTTCTTAGAACTGCGCGCCTGTGGGACTCTGTTCCGTCTGCCTACTTCCCACCGGACTACAACTTGGATGTGTTCAAATCCAACGTTAACAAATTCCTAATGAACCGCCCCCTTAAGTAAACACTTCATCAAATCTCCACACTAACGTAATGTACTTGCAATAACCCTTATCCCTGAGTGGCTTCCGGGCCTTGATAAGTGGTGACATCTGTGTAAAAAAAAAAAAAAAAAACTCATGATTTCTGTAAATTTTATAAAAGTTTGGTGGATAAAGGACAATGGAGAATTCCCCCACTATCCAACAACCTTGAGATTATTGCTACAGCAACTGAAAAGGCAAATCTGCTTGCCCAACGTTTTGCCTCCAACTCCACTGCAGACCGAGAATGTCACGCTCTCCCAAATTTCCCTTTGCGGACGGCAGTCACACTCGATCACCTGAAAATCACACCTTCTCTTATCTGTGATGTCATAATTAATCTAGACATCTCAAAGGCATGTGGGCTCGATCTTATCCCTGCTATATCATTTAAAAAATTCTCCGCAAAGATTACTCCAGTTCTCTCCAAGCTCTACAATAAATGGCATTTTGTATAAAATGGCGCCCGAAAGTTGTTGTTCAGTCATATTCTTCTCATCGGTTTTCCCTCAGTGCGCCTGATTATCATCAGGAGAAATTGTTGTTGTCATATTGTTTTCCTTTGACGCTTGGTGCATTTATAGTTTTTTTTATTCGTTAATAAGGTCAGGCGCGATTAATTTTTATTCTTGAATCCGATTTTCTCATTTTTTAGTATATATATTTAGTTTTTTGCTAGTTATTAAATATTGTTAATATATTTGTCCCGCTGTTAAATGAGATCCGTCTCTGTCATGTTTAATCAGACGTACTTGAATATATATATATATATATATATATATATATATATATATATATATATATATATATATATATATATATATATATACACTAGCAGTTCAGTTTTTTTTTCAGTTTTTCCCGGGCCCTATGTACTGTTCATAACTTGCCTCAGGTGTGAATGCACTTAATGTAAGATTTCAAAGGTTTAGACCATAAATTGTCTGAGTAATTTCATAGAGACCGCAGAGGTATTTTTTTTTTACTTTGACCATAATTGTGACCATTTAACATTTGTTATTTTGCTCTGAAATCAAAATACAAGGTTTTACCCATTTCCAAGGTACCTACATCTAAAATTTTAAGTGTTTAGACCCAAAATTGGCGGAGAAATTCGGTAGAATCTGCAAAGGTCAACTCTTTCAACTTTTTCTTTTTGGCAGCAAAATTTTCGTTCCAAAACTGATTAAAATGATTGCCCCATGTCTGAATACCCGTTATGTATTAATTTCAAATGTTTAGACCACAAATTGGCTGAGTAGTTTGCTAGGTATCGCAGAGGTAAAATCTTTGGATTCTTGACAGCTCAAATTTTCGACCCAAACCGATGGCAAAGCTTGCCATACCTATGAATACACTTTATGTAAAAATTCTAAATGCTTATACCAGAAATTGGCTGAGTAATTTGGTAGAGATCACAGAGGTCAATTTCTTTTAACTTTGACCCCAATTTATACCCCTTAATATTTATTTTTGGGGGCTCAAATCAAATTAAAAAGTTAGATTCATGTTCAAGAAATCTACATTAAAATTGGTGGAGGAGTTTGGTAGAGTTTTAAACGGTCAAATCGACCTGACCTGACCTGATTTCGCGGTCTGTCAGTCTATCTTTTAAAAGTATAATAATTTCGTTTTTTTAGTTCCTCTTTCTCGATCACTTTTTCTTCTCCCCCCCCTCTAATTCCTTTTTTGACACATGAAAAAAATTTCTAGGGGCATGTTTTTGTCATGCCAATATCGCTGGTAGCTATCAGGACCATCTAAATTGAATTTTTTCTCATCAGAAAACGGGACTTTCTTCCACTTCTCAATATCCCAGGTTTGGTATTCACGACCAAATCTTAAGCCGTCCATTTTGTGACGTGGAAGCAATCGAGGAATTTGTTTACGCTTTTTAGTTACCATGCCTTTTTGTTTTAAGTGTTGTCTGATGGTTATTGGACTGCAATCGGCGTCTGTAACTACCTTAATTTGACTAGAAGAAAGTTGTCTGTCACTCGTAACAACCCGTCTGGTTCTCCTACTCAATGCAGGAGAAATTTTGAGGGGCTTACCAAAGGATTTTGCTTTTCCATAATTCTCAGTGCTCTTTAGAAAGTTAAAAATAACAGTTTTACTGCGATTTACCTTAGCTGCTATCGCTCGCTGTGACAAACCTTGCTTATGGAATCCTAGAATTCGAGTGTGCTCAACTTCGGTTTGTTTTCTTGCTTTAGGCATGCTAACACCTTTACACAGTGATTGCTAATCTCTAACTGAACTAAAAAACATTAGAATTATAATAAATCTAACAATTTATACCCTTGGTCTTATAATTTTGATCATGTGTAAAAAGCCTAATTTAATAATAATGCAAATTTTTAAATAAGATTTTTGGAATGTAGCCTTTTGTTTCCATAATTTTTTAGATTGTAGTATTAGTAACCTTGAGTCGGAAGAGTTTAAAATCTATCCTTAAAAAAAGTTTTTTTAAAGATTTTTAAGTGGTCTTAAATTTTTGAGCAGCAGTGTATATATATATATATATATATATATATATATATATATATATATATATATATGTATATATATATATAAATTATACATATATTTAATCATATATATATACATGATTATTTTTTTACTATAATAATCAAATACCTACAGACACTAGTGTTTCATCCTTTCGGGAATCTTCAGTGCAGTGCGATTCGAACTCTGCAACACGAGACATCTCTGGCTCGATTAGCAAAGACCGTAGCCATTCGGCTACCATTAACCGCGTGAAGTAACGTTGAATTTAAACATTATAATTTTAAATGTTCTTTACGTCAGTCAGACAGTGATCTAATCCTTATACGATGATCTATGCATAAGAACTAAATTGACCAACTTTAATTCAACTGAAAGTGCTCAACGATAAGAAACGAAGTTCTTAAAGGGGCTGCCATAATTATTTTTTAATATAATAATTAAATACCTACAGACACTAGTGTTTCATCCTTTCGGGAATCTTCATATATATATATATATATATATAAATATATATATATATATATATATATATATATATATATATATATATAGTGGAAATGGTAATTAATAAAAACTGAAGAAAGTGTTCAATACTATTGTAGAGCAAATATGCGTTTTATTTTTTATTACCGTAACTTAACAGAAACATACGGTAATAAAAAATAAAACGTATATATATATATCTGTGTGTGTGTACATAAATATATATATATATACATATATATATACATATATATATGTGTGTGTGCGTGTGTGTGTATGTGTTTGTGTGTGTGTCCAACGTTATACACCATGTAAATGAACGTCATTTTCTAAAGCTATTCTTTGTTTAGAAAGTTGGGATGAAAAACCTTTTTACGATAAAAAAATATACATCCTGTAATATATAATGTTAAATGTAGAAAGATTGAGACGGAGGCAGAGAGGGAGCAGGGGAAAGAGCGGAAAAGAGAAAGAAAGAAACAGAGAGAAAGAGAAAGGAGGTAAACGGGATGAGATTAAAATGTGAGCGCACTGACACGCCACCTAGTGTGCGAATCATAATGTCGCACGTGTTCAGTCTGATGTGTGATGATAATGAGGCAAGTACCGGACGACCTTTCAGGAAGAGGATGATCACTCGGAATAGATAATTCCGAAAGATACGTTACTGGAAAAAGAAAAGGGATAATGCTAGAATTGATGAAGGAAAGAAAGCGAAAAGTTAAAAAAAAAAAAAAAAAAGAGACGAACGTAAAAGAATGTAAGAATAACAAAGTGGGAGGGGGATAAGAAAGAAAAATTGAAAACAGTAACAATGAGAGAGAGAGAGAGAGAGAGAGAGAGAGAGAGAGAGAGAGAGAGAGAGAGAGAGACAGACAGACAGACAGACAAACAGAGAAAGAGAGAGACAGAGAAAGAGAGAGAGAGAGAGAGAGAGCATAAAGAAAAAGATTGTATGAAAGGAATATGCGTGAAAGAAAAACTACAAAGTGGAACGATAAAATTGTCGCCCTAAAAACATGACATGATTCCATTTCCGTTTGATAAAAATCGGGTTTCTTTTTGTTGTTGTTGTTGTTGCAGACCATCTACGAGGTGTACAAATTCCAAGTGTGATAGGAGCCTTCTATCATGTTTGAAAGTAACACAATGGTTTACAAGCGACATCAGAGATGCGCCACTGTACAACGCATGCTCTGTACCGATCCAAGTTTTGACAACAAGACCATTGACAGCACCCTCGAAAGGTAAATCCGGACGCGTCAACGGTATTTGATGTGGTTTTAAGTAAAGGCCACATCATGCCAACTCACATCTTCGAAGTTGGCTTGAAATTGTACTTGGATCTGCTGAAGTGTGGTGATCTCCTGGTGCAACCAGGTGGCTGCTGGTAGGTTCTGGGTGTGGCAGTAAGACTCTGCGCCGGCGCACGTCCAAAGAGACCCAAACTTAGTTTCAGAAGTAGTGCTACAACTTTGTACCATCTCTCACTGCCCCTCCCCCCACGATCTGAACCTGCTGGATTACTTCGTTTGGTCATGCGCCGAGAACATCACCAACACGACCTCCCACAGCACTAAAGCTAGCCTGATCGCCGCCATCCGTCGACTATTCGCCAGGCTCTTGTGGAAAAGGCATGCTTCCAGTTCTGGATCTGTATCGTAGCGATGATTGAGGCTGAAGGCGACTACATTGAATAGATGTCAGCTCTACTACACAATCAAGTTATCTGGCTTGATTTTTTTATCGAAATAAAGCTGTAGTGTTGTTGTGTTTAGTGCGACAATTTTATCGTTCCACCTTGTAATGAACAAAATAAAAAATAAAACAAAGAACAAAGAAATACGAATGAAATAATGAAAGACAAAGTAAAAGAAAGGAAACATTGAAATAAAGAAGAAAAGAAGTAAGGATTACGAACGAAGAGAACAAATAGTGAAAGAGAGAGGGATAGAGAGAGGGGGAGAGAGAGGTGTTGTGTAGTTGGGGTCATATTGGAGAGACACATGGTACATATATATACTATGGTGATGAGGAAAAGAAAAGAGAGACACTTATACTGTTCTGATGTGTCTCTTCTTAACACATATAGTAGCGAGGAGGGGGGGCTGATCAGTTCTTTTACCACAAGAGGGGACAGTCATTACTTAGGATGGAGAGAAATATTACTTGCGATAGAGAGGGGGACACATTACTTAGGATGGGTTATACAAAGTTCATTAATAACGATGTGTGGGAACAAAGTTCATTAATAATGATGATTTCACATTACCTTCAATTTGGTAGAATGGTGACACGAAGACGGCAGTTACAAAAATATGAGATGTTCTTTTATTCCATTTGACCGATCGAACTGATGATGGCATCCAGGAATTCAAAGTCGTTTCTACATGTTTAATGTTCTAACTCTTCGCTTCTAAAGGGGGATCCACCTCATGTCAGTTCTGTCCGGCTGACTGTGCTGACTTCGATTCGAACTCGACTGCCCCTGATCTACATCTCCCTAGCTCTGCTCATCTTAGCTTCTATTAGTGAGCATGTATTTTTGCTATGACGTTAGATGTGTGGTTTCAATAAACGTGGCGAACTCACATGGCTGACACGCTCTCCAAACACACTTCTGCGAATAAGGAGCTCTCACTAACCTATTTTTCGACCTAACTTATTTTTCAATGTTTTTTAATTGCTATTGTTCGTTCCTCTGTGGCTGACCTTTTTTAAATTCAGTTTTCCTAAAAAGAATTGAACAATTAGATTTCTTTTACAACAACATATCTAAACTATTTTGTGTGAAACTGAACAATGCGAGATTGGATTTTGAACCATGCTTTCAAAGTTCAAATCTCGGTCTATCCTAATCTCATTTTCATTTATCTAATGTTTTTCTTACTTACAAGAAAAGGGGAATCTTTTCTTTTAACAGAGGGAACAAGAGAAATAATTAGTGATGGGACGATTCTAATATTTTTCCTGATTCCGATACTGATTTCGATTCCGATTCTTTATAAATCTATAAATATTTAACGATAGAGTTATTATTATTTTTCTCTTGATTACAGTAAAAAAACACGCGTTAAATGAGCAGATATTTTCTCAAAAAAAAAAAAAAAAAACTTGTGAGGAATGAGCTACTGATTTATTTTTTTTTTTTTAGTGTTACTAGTTGTTTGAACTCAATCAATATTTATTTTTTTTAATATTACTACCAAACTAAAGCAGATAAATAGAACACAATTAAAAGAATCGTTTTTGGCATCGTAAAAGAGGCACACATTTTTTTCTATTCCGGATAACCCCAAAAGTTCGAATTTTCCGATTCACGATTCCGATTCCGATTAATCGTCCCAACACTAGAAATAAATAATGAAATAATTTTTTGAAAAATAGTGAAAATGAAAGAAAAGAAAAAGAAAGAAAGAAAGAACGGCAGTAAAAAGTAATATTTAAAAATCAGTGAATGAAAAGGAAAAATATAACGAACGATTTTTGCCATTAACTGTTTGTTTCTCACGGCACCAAAATCAAGGGTCTGGCTCATTGTTCAGGTGATTTTTCTCTTTTTAGCTGAAGTATGGCGTTCATGCTACCAAATTCTAGAAGGTCAACTAATACAGGCCTTGCGTTTTCCGTTTAAGGAGGGCTTAATTTATTGCTAATCGTGTGAGGGATTCTAACCGGGGAAGTTTTAGCAGATTAGACTGCCCCTCCTCTAAGGTGCTTGCTTTTCAGGTCCCACTTTCCGGCACTTGTCTCACATGATCCTGCTGTGGGAAGGAAATAAATGACGTAAAAAAAAAAACAAAGAGAAAAACTGTAACAACAGAAAAGAGTCAAAATAAATAAGAGAAAAAGATAAAAAGAATAGAAAGAAAAATAAATAGATTCATGTGTAGCCGAGCAGTTTTGGTTTAGATGTTGAGAAAATTATTGTGTAATAATGCTTGTGCCGTTTGATAAATATGGATCACACCAACGAGTGAAACAGAAAAAGAAGAAATAAAGAGAGGAAGAGCACGATATGGGCATGGCCGCCGATATTATAATTCGGTACTTCTGCATTTATTGATCCACGATTTCTACGAGTTTGCTCAGACCCGCTCGGCAGCTGACGGAAATAAACGGAAAAGGTCTGCCCAGCGTTCTTAAATTTTTAACGAAGGCGGTGTCTGTTTTTAGCTAATATGAACCTATGAAGACTACTTTTTTTCCATTAATTGGAAGGAAAAACAAACAAAACAAATCAATTTAAATGGCGCAGGTTAGAGTTTAGGGTTGAGTGAGACACACGTTTGTTATTTTAATACATTTTACATTCAATTCAATTTCCACAGGTCCTGCTAGTATATATGAACATTAGGTAAAATTCTTCAGAGTATTTTTACAGGGTGTTAGAGGATATAGCTTATAACCATTCTAATATTACAGATTATTGGATTTGATGCATAATCACTAGATACCACTGAAAGAAAAGTGTGTAAATGTTAGACCCATTTCAGCTTTAACTTTAAATAAGAGATATTTTCTAAAATCAAAATCAAAAGTTTAAATAAGGGATATTTTCTAAAGTCAAATGCACTAAAACGTGTTTCGCCGTCCAAGGCTCATCAGAGTGGTTGAATCTAGCAAGATTCGAAATCGGGACCCCACGGTAAGGAGCTTAAACTCTTAACCTGCTCGTCCATCTCGCACGATAGTTTGGATAAATCGCGATTTACTTAGATGTTATTTGTTTTTGTTTTGGCAATAAGTTTTGAATTAATTCAATTATTTACGAAAGTGCATTTTTATCTAAATGGGAGTTGGGAATAATTTCCCCTTTAACCAATTTGGTACACCCATATTGGGGAGCGGCATATATATTGTTTTTAAAATATAATTATCCGCTGACACGTGTTTCGTCGTCTACGGCTCATCAGAGTGGCTGAATCTAGCGAGATTGGAAATCGGGACCAGACGGTGATGATTTTGATTTGTCTAATAAACATAATAATGGTGCAACAACGTCCGAAAATCGGAAGAGAAGTTGCAATTACCTTTTATTGTTTTAGTTTTATTGCGCTATATGTTGTAATCATGCCCGTATGACGGTGTTTGACGGTGGGGGACGTATTGGAGAAGGGGAAGTTTGTTTGACCCTGTCTAAGAGGGAGGGGGACAATGGTCGGTGCAGCAGCTCACATATGGCAAAAATCTTCCATGCATGGGCGAATGGTGGCTTTGTCGCGATATAAGATAATGGCAGGACGGAAAAGTTTTTTTTTTTTTAGCCCGGTATATGGAGTCCACCTTATGTGAATAGGTTTTTTGTTAGCCCGGTATATGGAGCCCACCTTATGTGAATAGGTTTTTTGTTAGCCCGGTATATGGAGCCCACCTTATGTGAATAGGTTTTTTGTTAGCCCGGTATATGGAGCCCACCTTATGTGAATAGGTTTTTTGTTAGCCCGGTATATGGAGCCCACCTTATGTGAATAGGTTTTTTGTTAGCCCGGTATATGGAGCCCACCTTATGTGAATAGGGTTTTTTTAGCCCGGTATATGGAGCCCACCTTATGTGAATAGGGTTTTTTTTAGCCCGGTATATGGAGCCCACCTTATGTGAATAGGTTTTTTGTAAGCCCGGTATATGGAGCCCACCTTATGTGAATAGTTTTTTGTTAGCCCGGTATATGGAGCCCACCTTATGTGAATAGTTTTTTTGTTAGCCCGGTATATGGAGCCTACCTTTTTTAAAAATATTAGTTCCAATTCGTTTTTCTTTCAATGTGTTTTAAAGTTTTCTTTTCCTTTTATAATTCAACGCCTTCTTTTTTTCAATTATATTTAACCTTGTATTTTAGTTTTCTTCTTCTTCTTCTTCTTCTTCTTCTTCTTCTTCGGAGTCCTTTGCGTCGTATTCATTGCCTTCATCGGGTCTTTAATCGGTGTCCCCTTTTTTCTTTAGTTTTTCTCATCATTCTTGTAGTCTTCCATTTAGTACAGTGTTTTTTGTTTTTTTATCCACATGTCCTCCTACTCCCTATCCTCCTCCTCCTTCTAGTTACAAGCATAAAATAATTGTCTGGTAAATAACGGAAAGACGAAAAAAAAACGGAACCAGAACAAACAGAGAAAGAGGGAGGGAAAGATTACCTAGAAGAAAGAGAGAGCGGGTGGGAGAGGGGCGGGTAAGAATACGACAAAGCTACTTTGAATTGTGTGTGTGGTTGGAGACAACAAAGGGAGATAACCCAGAGACGCATTAAACGACCAGGAAGGGCGATGGATGATTTCGTCAACGCACGGCAACAAGTTTATTTTGTACCTGATGACTTCACCTTCGAGGTTGCACTACAGACGAAAAATGTTGCCTTATTTATTTATCGTGTTTTTGGTATTTTATCAATTTTTGTCATTGTTTGTTTGTTTTCCTGTTGTTGTTTTTTTTCTCCTGAGCAAAGCTTTTTCTCTTCTTCCAATCTATTGCCTTGATTTCAATATTGTTAACGCTCACAGGTGTCCTCGCATTTTTTAAAGTAACTCAGTCTGTCTGTTTGTCATTCGTTCTATCTGTCAGGTAAAAGATAACCACAAATTTTTCATTCCTAAAGGCGTAGATTGAATAAACCATCTTATATTAAATGCGTCCAAGCATCGTCATTAAGGGGTTTGTCCGCCAGGGGTCTAAGTTCTTATCTGAAATTCAATCTAATTAAAAAAAAAAAAAATACAGAAACTTCTTCATTATATACGTACCCGCCAGTGAACAGGAATGTCATATTCCAAAAGTCAGCTAATTGTAAATGTAGTTCTACTTTTATAAATAAAATTTTTAAACGATTTATAGGGATGAATGTGAAATCGGTAGGATTACAAGTCTTATGTACGGCATAATCACGTTGACACACCGATTCACGATGAATCACCGAAGTTAAGCCGCACCACTGAGCCGGGTCAGTACTAAAATGGGTGGCAATTTGGGACTTCCAGGTGCTGTACGTGCTCTCCGCTTATCTCGGCATTGTTTCCAGTCGTCCTGGACTTCTCCTTGCCACTGGACTCAAACAGTGCCGATTCAGGAGAGGTGTGGTTGGTGATTGCGCAATCCTTGCCTCACAATTACACGCGCAGCTGCCCCTACAGGGGGTATCCTTTGTCTTTCAAAACTGAACGGAGGCATCGACAAGTCTTAACTCGCAAGTTTGAATTATTGTGGACTTATATACCCTTGTTCTTTTTTCAAGAGGACACCCCGAGACAGTTCTTTTCGTTTACTCATAAAATTTGAATTTCTTAGTTTGGTAAAACAATTACTTGATTAATTAACGTAATTTTTGGAATATGACATTTTCGTTCCGGAACAGGTCCTTACATCATAAACATTTTTTTCTGAATTTCATTTTTTTTTTTTAATTTTTTTTTTTTTAAATTTAGTTGAATGCTAAATAGGCAACGCGGTAATGTCGCTAAATAAGTTGATATGGGAAAAATAAACCATTCAAAATGTTCCTTGCCTTAAACATTATTACATGAAAAGTCGTTTCGTGAAAAAAGTTTATTTAATTATCGAAACTCGAGAAATGCACAATTAAATATGTGCTAACATTCAATAAGCAACAAATCAACATTACCCTCGATTGCCATTTTGTAGACCCAGAAGCAGCTATTAAAAAAAAAACAAGGTTAATCAGCGATCAAAGATCCAAGATCTGGACAAAACGGGACGAACCGACGGGACGAACCGACGGGACTTTAGTGAATCCGTTTAGTTCGTATCTTTATGAATTTATGTTGAGCGCAATCCTTTGCCGCATCACATGCATCTCATGACAATTTAAACAACTTTTATTTTCACTTTTGTAGAATAAAAGCAAAAAATAACATGAAAAGTATGTTAAAAACTTTATTTTTTTTACCTTTGTAGAATAAATTAAAAAAAAAATGAAAAATATGTTAAAAACTTTTTTTTTACCTTTGTAGAATAAATAAAAAAAAATGAAAAATATGTTAAAAACTTTATTTTTTACCTTTGTAGAATAAATAAAAAAAATAAAAAAATATGTTAAAAACTTTATTTTTTACCTTTGTAGAATAAATTTAAAAAAATTAAACGTATATTAAAAACTTTATTTTTTACCTTTGTAGAATAAATAAAAAAAATGAAAAGTATGTTAAAAACTTTATTTTTTACCTTTGTAGAATAAATAAAAAAAAAATAAAAAATATGTTAAAAACTTTATTTTTTACCTTTGTAGAATAAATAAAAAAAATAAAAAATATGTTAAAATCTTTATTTTTTACCTTTGTAGAATAAATAAAAAAAATGAAAAGTATGCTAAAAACTTTATTTTTTACCTTTGTAGAATAAATAAAAAAAAAATAAAAAATATGTTAAAAACTTTATTTTTAACCTTTGTAGAATAAATTAAACAAAAATGAAAAATATGTTAAAAACTTTATTTTTTAGCTTTGTAGAATAATTAAAAAAAAATAAAAAGTATGTTAAAAACTTTATTTTTTACCTTTGTAGAATAAATAAAAAAAAATGAAAAGTATGTTAAAAACTTTATTTTTTACCTTTGTAGAATAAATGCAAAAAATAACATTAAAATTATGTTTAAAAATTTTATTTTACTTTCGTTGAATAAATTAAAAAAAACATGAAAATATATATTAAAAATTTTTATTTCACTTTTGTAGAACAAATTTAAAAAAAAACATGAAAAATATGTTAAAAAATTTTATTTTCACTTTTGTAGAACAAATTTAAAAAAACATGAAAAATATGTTAAAAACGTTTAAACAATTTTTATTTTAAATTAAATGGGTTTTCTCTACTGTATAATGCAACTTTTAAACAACTTTTATTTTTAAGTAAAATTTAGTTTTAATGTAAAATGAAAAATAGTTTATGTCGAATAAATGCACGTGATTCAACAAATAATTTCGCCGAAATTATTAGTGTCACTCGCTCTCTCCACATAAATTCATAAAGATACGAACTAAACTGATTCACCGAAGTTCCGTCTATGTTTTTTCGATCACAAGGTCAAGGCTGCTACTTGGTCTACAAAATGGTAACTGGAGGCCATGTTGATTTTTTGCTGATTGGATGTTGACGCATATTTAATTGGGCAAATAAATGAACTTTTTACACGAAATGACTTTTCATGTAATAATGTTTCAGATACAAAAATATGTTTAATGCCTTATTTTTCTTATTTAACCAGCAAACCGTATTTAACAACATCACCGGAAATGCAGTCTATCACCCTTAAATTTTATATAACAGTCACTTTGGTCTGTAACATTTAAGTTTCAAATAACATTTTCTTTTGGCTATCACGCACGGATTTGAAATAATATTTACTATGATCTGGTATACTAAATTTGAAATAACACGTTATTTTCTCTGTGAGACCTAGGTTCGAAATAGAATGTCTTGTCACGCTTATGTCTGAAATCGAATTTTCTGTGAACTGTGAATCTTAGGTTCTAAACAGCATTTTTTGGTCTGTCACACTTAGATTTGGAATGGAATTTTATATCGTCCCTCACACTTAAGTTTTAAAAGTTTTCTTTGGTTTGTCATGCTTAAGTTTGAAAAGGAATTCGCTTTGGTATGTAACGTTTCGAATTGGAATAACATTTTCGTTATTCTGTAATTTGTTAGATCTGTTACGCTTGTATTAAAAATAACACTTTGTTTGGTGCTAAAGTAGAAATAGCATTTTCTATGGTTTGTCGTGCTTAGATCTGAAATAATATTTTGTTTGGTCTGTCAAGCTCAGAAATCAACATACGATGTGCTTTCAATAAGTTCACAGACTTTTTTTGTGGCTGCGGGCATTTAAAATCGTCGTAGACCCTTGAAAATTCAGTATATTTTTGCTATACATCTTAAGAGATAACTGACCATTTTTTATGATTTCGGATTCAAAGGAACAGCTACAAGAAGAATAAGAATACACTCTACTAAAGCCTGATTGTCACAGCTGGTTAATTTCCAAAATGCAATCTGGACGTGAGGACACTTTTAAAGAAAAATATGCAATAAAATTATGTTTTAAACTTGAGAAAATGTCACAGAAACATATGGGGTGGTTTAGACAGCTTTTGAACCATCTTGCATGAATCGAGCATAAGTTTTTGAGTGGCATAAGAGATTCAAGGAAGTCAAGGCGTCTGTGAGGGATGACGAGAGGAGTAAGGAAGTCGGAACACTAAAGTTGATTGGTCAAATAAAGAATTTCATGGATAAGGACCGCCGTGTTTTTATAGAGACAATGAGTGCACAGTTTGATGTCAGTGTGGGAACTGTACAGACACTTATTCGCAAGGAACTGATGATGCGGAAGGATGGGAGACGTTTGCTCTAAAAATCAAAACGCGGATTCCATGAACAAAGTTTCTTTCTTAGAACTGCACGCCTGTGGAACTCTGTTCCGACTGCCTGCTTCCCTCTGGACTACAACTTGGATGTCTTCAAGTCCAATGTTAACAAATTCCTAATGAACCGACCCCTTAATTAAACACTTCATCAGATCTCCACACTAACGTAATGTACTTGCAATAACCCTTATCCCTGAGTGGCTTCCGGGCCTTGATAAGTGGTGATCACTGTGTAAAAAAAAAAAAAAAGTGCTTCATCCTAGTCACAAACTATTTGACCCAGGTGGACATTAAGACAGTTCCTTGCCCTCTCTATAGTATAGACTTTGCTCCCTATGAATTTTTGGTTATTCCCTAAGCTCAAGGAAAATCTTAGAGCCTATCGTTATGAAACACTTGAAGAAGATGCAAGAAGCTGTAACGAGGGTTTTTGACGCGCTCAAATATGAGGATTCTCATCGGGCCTTCCAGAAGTTGTTGAAAATATACAAGTGCATTGCAACCGGAGAAGATTACTTAGAAGGAACTAGAGTTTCATGTGTGTATTATCAATAAAAGTGTCCATAGGAAAAATTCTGGAAAAATATTCAAGGCACCTCGTAACATTTTGTTTGATCTTTAATCTTTAAATTTGAAATAACATTTTATTTTGCTTATGTTAAGATTTGAAATACCATTTTCTCTGGCTTGCCACGCTTACATTTGAAATAGCATTTCATTCTGTTTTTTTTTTTTTTTTTTTTTTTTCACGTTTAGATTCGAATGAGAATTGTCTTTGGTCAGTCACACTGACTGTTGAAATAAAATTATGTGCGTCCTTTCATGTGTACCAAAAAATGTGTGCTTTCCTGTAATTTAACTCTTAAATAAACGCACACATTTAATGGACGCATCTTATGAGTAGCGGGTTTTTTTTTATTGTTTTATCTCTTCTTGCGCTTATCTTACTGACGTCCGATTTATTCATTTTGTTTTTGTTTTTTTATTTACTTTATTTTTCTTGTTTCCTATTCTAAAAATTACAGTTATCATCGACGTTCCTTTTCAACTTATTTTTAAACTTTTCCTCTATTTTATTCGTGTTCGTTTTTCGTTTATTCTAATTCCAGAACTTAGACAGTTATCGCCAAGTGTTTTATATATTCTTTTATACCTATTTTTGTTTCATCGGTATCATTCTTGTTTTTTTTTTTTATTCTAATGCTAAATATTTTATTGTTAACGTAAAGAGTTTGTATTCTTACAATTCCCCTAATCTCATTCCTGTTTGTTTTTATTTATTCTAATTTAAGTTAGTTTCATGTCCTTTCTTTTCTATTCTGGTTCCTATTCGGAATGCATATTCTAATTAGATTTGGTAAATGGGTTCGGTTGTGTTCCCTGTTCTTTTATTTTATTCTTTTCTGTGTTTAATTTCTTTCTCAGCTTTCTTATCGTTCTTGGTTATTATTGTCTTCTTTAATTCTTATTCGTGTTCGTTTATTAATTCTCTCATTCCAATCCACTGCTAATTTATATTTCTGTTTACGCTTTCTTTTTCACTTATATTACGTTTGAACAGTCTTCGAAAGGTATTCGTCTTTTGCCATTAATGTTAGTATAACCGGTTGAGATAGACAGGCAGATGTGTAGAGGAAAAGGTGCTAAAAACTGTCAAAATCTATTCATGTTTCTGAAAACTTTTTTAGATAAGGATTAATATTTGGATTATTCGGACTTGCGTTCTCATCTCATAGGTGTGTCGGAATTTTTTGGGAAGTTTTGACACCACTAACACAAAACTGCGAATAAAATATATATAAAACTCGTACTTTCTCTTTTTAAAGTGGGTTGTTTATTTTCTTTATGATATATACTTCCAAAATAATCTATTAAAGTTGTTTAAAAAATAATAGAAATATTATTTTTTATTTAAAAAAAAACAATGTTTACAAAGTGCTTACGCGCGTTCATGCACACATGTTTTTTTGCGTAATGAAATCAATTGAATTTTACGAGTTAATTTTTTTTTTCAATTTTTAAAATTAAAAAATCTATCAAAACTTTTCTAATGGTTCAATTTTTACGATATTTTTAAGTTCAATGTGAAATTTTATGCTTTTTCCAATAAACTAAATATAATATTCTAGACAAGCGTTTTTTTTTAAATTCAACTCCCCTCCATTTTGAAATGTCTATTCAAATGAAAATAATTTTCTCACCTCAAATTGTCATTGAAGATAAAAGGTCAATAAATAAAATAAGCTAATTTAAAACAAAAAAAGAACAGTTACCCGTAACGCCCAAAGTTTAAAACCCTTTTTTTAAAACCACGTTGAATTGTTTTTTAAGTGAAGCCTTATAATCTTGTTATATTGTTCAGAAAATTTCGTAAAATTATAACAATTTTTTCTATTTCATTCAATGTTCTTTTTTAGATATTAAAAAAAAAATCACTCCATAAAGAAAAAACAAAATATATTAAATAAAAAAAAACTCATGTATTTCTTTGAGAAAATAAAAAAAATAAAAAATTCGTCGTGTGTGTGTGTGTGTGTGTGTGTGTGTGTGTGTGTGTGTGTGTGTGTGTTTTACAGGCAAAAACTGATAAGTAAAATGTGAGTATTTTTCATCTACGGTGGCCTATATACTAACTTTCGTTTACAGCCAGCAATAGAAAGGGAGATTAATTCTGGTTGATGTGCTGCAATTGGGAACAATAATGCGACTAGAAAGATGTAGAGAAGAGAGGAGGACATCCGACTAAGTTTCTAAGTAAGTTTTGAAATGTGACAGCAGGAAATACTGCTTTGAGTGACACCTCCCCAGATGTGGCAACAGTGCTCTATCTTAGGACTTTCTGAATATTAGCTCAAAATGACGATATATACAAACTAAACACTCACGTTTCAAGAGTTTATTTGTAGGGATTTTGGTGTCTGGTTTGTTGCCGAGAACTAGACTTTAAAAGAACGCATAAATTTGTCTGAATGAGTGTAATTGTGCCTAAAGTTAGCAAAGCTAAAAGAGTCTTTAATGCAAAATGAACTATAAGGTTCCAAAACGGGTTCTAAAATACTTGTCAACCGTTTTGCTAACTTATGTTGACAAGACGCTATCATAGATAATATGGGTCACAACAGTACCCCTTTTTATGGGTCTTGGTAAAACCATACAAACGGGGGCAAACAGAAACAGTAGGTCGAATTAAATTAGAAATGAAAGTGGGAAGAACACTACTTTTGACCCATTTGACAAGTCGTTTTTGGAACTTGGTCTCGATAGAAATAGTAGAATCAGGAGTATCTACCGGACCAAATTTAACAAATTTAGAGGTGTCCCCCCAGGATAGTCATCATTTTATTGACATAATCCTGGCGCTCAATTATGACAACGCCAGAGCCTTTGTCGGGTTTTGTGATGACTACAGATTTATTATGGCGAAGTGCTTTGATTGTACGATAATGTTCACTTCGCCATTTTGCTTCACAAAACGAAATAGGCGTGCCAGCATAAGAATGTTCGACGTAATTTAGTTTCGCCTTAATATCACTGACCATAGAGTCAGAAACAGGAGAAAGTCTTTCTAATCGAGAAAAAAAGACTTCAAATTCAGCACATATTTCTTCACGCTTTGGGGGTATGGGAGGAATGCACAAGTCCAAGCCATGCGAAAGAATATTAAGTCCAAGCTCAGAAAACTGCGCGAAAGAGAGATTTAGGACGTTTTGAGTAACACTAGGGTTCGTCGAACAACCATATTTTTTGAAAATCAAATGTTTTTTTTTTTTTTTTTTTTTTTCAATTTTCACCCCAAACAAGGCACAGTGCAACTTTGAAGCAGGGGGCTACTATTAGGGAATTAATTAGCGGGGTCATTATGAAGGGAGAAGAGTAGAAAGATGTTTGTTAACATTACACTTGAACTTCTGCATATCATTGCAGTTGGGAAAGCAGAATCCCGGAAGGGAGTTCCAAAGACCCGCAGTTCTGGGGAAGAAACTATTGGAGTAAAAGGCTTTCTTGCACCTAGGGATCTCCACTGTAAAGGGATGAGACTTAGTAGCTTGTCGGGTTTGTCGGGGGTAGTTACGTCGGGGAGGTACAAGTGTTTGCAGTTCGTCAGAGCATTCACCATTAAAGTATTTGTAGAACAGGCAGAGGGATGCAATATCTCGTCGATGGGACAGAGGTTGAAGCCTAGATGACAGTTCAGGACCTATCAGGTTTGCGACTCTTTTTTGAACCCTGTCCAGGAGCGAGAGACAAGCAGCAGATGCACCTGCCCAGATGTGACAACAGTACTCCATACATGGGCGAATGGTTGCCTTATAGAGGTATAGGATACTGGCAGGCGTAAGTAGTTTTCTAGCACGGTAGAGGGAGCCAACCTTCCTTGCAGCAGCCTTGGCAATGCTCTCAATGTATCTATTCCAGTTCATATTCCCTGTAAACGTTAGGCCTTGGAGTTTAAAAGAAGTACTTTTAGGCAATGTGTTCTTGGCCATTGCTATTGGTGGTAGAGAAGGTTTCTTGTAGTTATTGAAGGAAACAAGCTTAGTCTTAGCAGCATTGAATGAGACCAACCATTTTTGTCCCCATTCCACTACGGATTGGAGGTCATCCTCTAGTGTTTCTGCCATTTTCTTGGATATGTGTTCATTTGTTTTCCCCTCATATCTGTTATAGAGAGTGGTGTCATCGGCAAATATACCCATCCCCGAAACAATATTATCAGGGAGGTCGTTTATGAATATCAGGAACAATAGAGGTCCAAGGATAGACCCCTGAGGCACTCCCGCATTTATGTCATATTGTTTGGATGTACGTCCGTCGAGGACAACTTTGATTTTTCTATTACTTAAGAAGGATTTAATTACGTTATGAATTCTTCCAGTGATTCCATATGATCTAATTTTCCTTAGAAGACCATCGTGCCATACCCTGTCAAAAGCCTTAGATATATCAAGGGCCACCGCTCTACCCTTCCCTGTTTTATCCAATGAACGGTATATACGTTCAGAAACTACAGTTAAGATATCTGCTGTTGAACGGGCTTGCCTGAATCCATATTGTTTGTCAGTCAAGAGTTTAGCAGCTGTTAGGTGCTGGACTAGGGCTTTATTAACTAAGGACTCAAATATTTTGGCGAAAAGCGGGAGGAGGCTAATGGGGCGATAATTTAGTGGGTCAGTTCTTTCACCAGAATTCTTGAAGACTGGTACCACAGAGGCGGTTTTCCAGCAGTCGGGAAAACAAGATTCGTTAAGGCATTTATTGTAAAGTTTGGACAGAACTGGAGCAACCTCTGCAAATTCTTTTGGTTTTTTTAACGATAACCTAGAAAGGCTACGTTCGTGAATTATTGCAACATATCTAGAAAATCTAATTTTGTCGAAAAACGACAAACTGCCAACCGAATCCTTCCATATTTCATGACATTTTTTTTTTAAACGTGCCAGATTAGAAGAAAGCTTGGACAAAAAATTGGAGATAAAATAACTTTCAATTTGTTGTCTAGTATGTAACTTAGTTCGCTTTATTTTAAATAAGATAAAAACGGGACAAATTTTGTTGCTCAAGCAATTACAGAAAATGATTAGCACATGCTGAAGGAACAATGTGACATAAGTATTATTCAAAATGCTTTTCTTACGTCTTAACTATACTAGGAAGTCTTATGGGGAATCAGCTATAGCGGCACGCACAGCATCTAAAGGTATTCTCTCTCAGCATCTGTTCAATTTTGACTTTTAAGCTTACAATATTTTTATATAGAGTAGAGCAGACTTCACTTTCCAGGATTGACTACAAAGTATAATCTTGAGCATTAAGATCAGCTGATGAGGGAGGCCATTCTTATTTGTTGATCCAGGATTAATAATTGTCTCTACACCATTGTTGTGTTACATGAGCAGTGTGGCTTGTCGCACGATTTTGTATGAGAGTCAAAGCTTCATCACGGTACACAGAATTATGCTATGGAGTCAGTGCACCTTCAACAATGTCTTTAATGTAACGTTCTTTGTTAATGTTGACTCCTTAAGAAGGGAAAACAAGTGGAGATTTCCCTATCTCAGTAATGGCCGCTCAAACCATCACTGATGTTAGTTTTTGCGTTCTCAAAATCTTTCCTATATTACCAAGTATTGCTTTGTGATTTCTCGCAAAGACTCTATCATTTTGATGATTGTGGAATTGTTACAGTGAGAATGACGTTACATTCATGAAGATGATCTCATTGAGCATGACCTCCCTGACACGGTCTAACTAGAGTCGACTTCTGATGAGCCTCTTTCAATTGTGGGTGCAGAGAGAAGCTGTCGTTTTTGGAGCTCATGGTGTAGCATCTGTAGGTCACTTCGGCATATTCTTCGCGTCGTGCTTGGTGATGTTCGTGCTTCCTTTTCCATTTGTCTCATGCATCTTCCTGGATTTCGCCTGATTTTTTTCCCTAATATTTTTGATGAGTTTAGGTGTTCTGAAGTTAAAGCTGAATGTGTGTGTCTGGTCACAAATAGGCTCCTATATGGTTAACTATTTTAAAAAACTGATTACATATAATGATAGAAGATGTATCGAGACACACGAATGGGTATGTTTGATCTGGCAAAACGGTGGTTCACTAAAATTGTGGGGTCTGCGTTCGTGCCTGGTCCACAAAGTATGGAAAAAAAAATTAAAAATTAAAAGAAAAACGTTTACAAGTGTTTTTGATATAGATGTACATAAGAATATTTTGATAAGTATGTATTAACTTAAATATGGATGGTATAATAAAATTGTGTGGTCTGCGTTAGCTCCTGGCCTCCAGAGAATGGAAATAGGCACAAACTTTAATAAAGACTTTTCATATCTATCTGCGTAAGTATACTTTGATAATTATGTTTCAGTTTGAAGAAATATGGTATAATAAAATTATGGGGTGTTCGTTCGCACCTGACCTCCATAGAATGGAAATATGTCACAAAGTTTAGCAAGTTTTTTTTAATATAGATCACCAGAATATTGTGATAAGTGTTTCAGTGTGAACAGATATGGTATAATAAATTATGGGGTTTATCTATTTTATTTTTACCTTCATCATATTTTGCTTTGGTTTTGATACCCCCAAATTGGAAGCTATCTCTTTACAACCCTTCCTTTTCATAACCTATCATGCTTTCATAAACCAGAGTCCATTTTCTGTAGACTGTTTTTGAACCCAGTCAACGACGGATACTTTCGCTAGTGTGTGTATATATATATATATATATATATATATATATATATATATATATATATATATATATATATATATATATATACTAGCAGAGAGACCCGAGGTTCCTCGGGATCGAATGAAGACCAACGAATGTTTCACACTCCCATATTTTTATTGTCATCAAAATCATTGAAATCGCTCATTTTTCAATCAAATCGACAGATTGCCTTCTCTAGTTGGAGACCCATCGCGATGACCCGAAAAAAGCTTGACATACCTCCACCCCCATCATTACTTAGTCCACAATATAGTGTAGCCTGCTGCTGATTATATAAAAATTATTTTATAGATATAATGGTTTTGGTTAAAGTTCAAAATGTAAACGTCAAGTATCATGGTTTAATTGTGCTACACACAGAAACATTTATTTGAAACGCGCTCCTTTCATGTAAAAGAACCTAGTGTAGTCTAAGCCAGACATTTCTCCTTGTGCAGTGATAATGGCTTGAATTACAGTTTAAAAGATAAAGATCAAGTATCATGGTTCAATTGTGTTCTAAACACAGACATTCTTTTCGAATGCGCCCCCGTCGCATCAAAGAACCAAGTTCTGATTTTATATATCGGAGTTTTCTACTTGTATAGGAATGGCTTCGATAAGTATCGATAATGGAAAAAGTTAGATGTAAAAAGGAAAATTAACGCCTTATACAGCATAACATTACAAGTGCATTTAAGAAGTTAAGGACCGACATATAAAATCAACACTAGGTTCTTTGATATAACAGGGACGCGTTCGAAATGAATAAAACACTACCGTCTGTAGTTATTTTAAAAGAAAGCTTTAGCAACTGCTGTCGATTGGATCCACGACTGGGGAAAGGTGCATGTCTAGCCGCACTAATGAGTTGTGATACAACGAAAAAGTACTATATGTGGAACACACACACACACACACACACACACACACACATATATATACATATATATATATATATATATATATATATATATTGTATTGGTAGTAATTATTTGTTTGTTCAAAACAAAATATATAAGTGTGTCCACCAAAAAAGTGCTCAATGTTTAGACAGAGCCAAAATAAGTGAATTTAGTTTACAAACAAATGGCTACACATAAGCATACATGTTTCAGCGAAAACCCAGTAAGGGAATAGCTTCGTCAACTGTTGTGGCTGTTTCAACTCAAACATTGCATATGTAATATAAATAAATAATAAAATAAAATAAATAAAAAATAAATTAATATAATTAACATAATGGATGATCACATTTTAATGTATATACTTTCTCTTTATGTCCTGTCTCCCCCTTTACACTTAAATATGATGTAGTCCTAGTTATAAATTGGCAATGTTTGAGTTGAAACAGCCAGAGATGACCTTGG
>NC_136507.1:78840044-78842544 GCF_053919585.1 Euprymna scolopes
ATATATATATACATATATATATATATATATATATATATATATATATATATATATATATATATATATAACTACTTCATTTACTCACATAAAATTAATATACGAAAGTATAGATTTATGCGCAAACTTTAAGTATTTACTTCAAAAGTGCTCAATACGTAGGTAGAGCTAGTTAGTAAGTTATAAAATATATATGGCGATTAAGCTACACTGAATATTCGGCGTTTCATCCACTCTAGGATTCGTCAGGCTTATGCGCATAAGCCTGACGAATCCTAGAGTGGATGAAACGCCGAATATTCAGTGTAGCTTAATCGCCATATATATTTTATAAATTACTATATATATATATATATATATATATATATATATATATATATATATATATATATATATATATATATATATATATAATGAATGAATGAGAAACGTCTATAGTCCAAATTTATTGATGTTGACCATCTTAACATTTATTCCTTTAATTGCGTCGACACATATTTCTTGATCGTATCTGTTTCGTAGCAATAAATCAATCACTTAATTATTATATCAATCAGTGAATCTAGTTTGCCCATAACTCATCAGAAGAAATAGCAACAATCAATCTACCAAAAGGAAATAAAATGCGTTTAGACATGATTAAAAAAATCAGAAAATTGGAAGAGAAGTTGCAAATACCTTATAGTTTTCTTTCATTACGTTATTTTGATCTTAGAAATAAAGTCACTAAAACCCGCATATACGTAATCACATATTCCATCAATATGCTCTGTAATTACATTGAGCTTCTTAAATAAGGATTTATATGCATCAAAATGGAAATATAAGTGAATAAAGAATATTTCCACAGATATATATATATTACCAACAATGCTACAAGCAAACTACCACCTACTCTTATATATATATATATATATATATATATATATATATATATATATATATATATATATATATATATATATATGCGTGTGTGTGTGTGAAAATATATTTTTTTCAATTAGATTTAACCTTCTGTAGATACAAATTCTTTAAATTATAAAGCTCAACGTAATTACAGAGCATATAACAAATAAATGACAAAAGTAATAAAATGAATTATTTTCCGCTACGAAACAGGTGCTGTCATGAATTGTGCGTGTCAATGTACTTAAAGAAATAAATTGTAAATGATCAATTTGTTGAAATTAGAAAAGCAGACTTTTATCATCTATTTGTTATACACAGGCGGCAAAAAGAAAGTCCGCACTTGTAATTATTTTCGAAAATTGTAAATTGAAGCTAGATTTGATGTAACTGTTTAAACAAACTATACCTCATTTGATTGGCCTTAGATTCTTATATAATTTTACCTGTTCATATTTGACTTTTAATTGAAATATTCCAGTGTTCGCGTCAATTTTAAAAAATAACTTCAAATTGAGGAGGCAAAAAGGAAGTAAAAAAAAAATACGGAAAAAACTGAAACGTGCATGCGAGTATTAAATTTATATATATAATTGAAGCTAGATTTGATGTAACTGTTTAAACAAACGATACCCCATTTGATTGGCCTTATAACTCTAGGACTCTTCAGGCTTATGCGCATAAGCCTGAAGAGTCCTAGAGTGGATGAAACGCGGAATATTCAATGTAGCTTAATCGCCATATATATTTTATAAATTACTAACTAGCTCTACCTACGTATTGAGCACTTTTAAGTAAATACTTAAAGTTTACGCATAAATCTATACTTTCGTATATTGATTTTATGTGAGTAAATTAAGTAGTTATATACATATATATATATATATATATATATATATATATATGTATGTATGTATGTATGTATGTATGTATGTATGCATGTATTTATATATGTATAAAAGGATTTAAGAAATATATAAGGACTTTTTAAGTGGAAATTTTTCCATATAATAAAATCCACGACATGCAGGAGGAAAATGTATTGATAATCGACAAATATATACTGGTGTATGGTGATTTATTGCTCAATTTAAAATAAGAGAATACAATACAGTGTAGAGGGGTGATTAGAGTTCTTTATGCCAGGCATTTCGAACCCTAATGCTTTTCATCAGAAGAGAAGGGGAGATGTTAGGTAGCAAGGTTAGAATACAATACAAGCTCACTGCACCAGCGAGGACTATATATCATAAATGAATATATAATATTGGTATCATGTGTTGGATAACTTTAGATCCCCCTTGGCTGTGATGATGATGATGATGATGATGATGATGATGATGATGATGATGATGATGATGACCATAGTCATCAATGTTGTCGGCATCGTTGTAATCAGCATTGTTATTATTGTGATGACAACGATGATGATGATTATGACGGCAATGATGACGGTGATAGCGATGATGAAAACAACTGGGGTTTGATTGATAGTGGGAGACATATAAGATTGGAGATTCTTTTTTTTTTTTACCCTATTCCAGAGGGGTAGACTAGTCATAGTTACACCATCACAGATGTGACAACAATTCAACGT
>NC_136507.1:78847544-78850044 GCF_053919585.1 Euprymna scolopes
GTGACCTCCATCAAATTACTCAGCCAATTTCTTGTCTAAACATATCAAATTTTACATAAATGGTTATTCGGAGATAGGGCAAGATTTTTAATCGGTTTGGTCGAAAATTTGAGCTGGCAAGGAGTCAAAGTTCAAAAGATTTGACCTTTGAGTCAAAACATTTGAAATTTATACATAACGGGTATTCAGACATGCGGCAAGCATTTTAATCAGTTGGCGGGAGAAAATATGGCTGCCAAAATGTCAAAGTTGAAAGCCGTGACCTTTGAAGATTCTACAAAATTCCTACGTCAATTTTGAGTCTAAAGACTTGAAATTTTAGATGTAGGTAACAAGGACATGGGTAACACTTTGTATTTTGACTTGAGATCAAAATGATAAATGTTAAGGGGCCAAAATTAGGGTCAAAGTTTAAAAAAATGCCCTCTGTGGTTTCTACGAAATTACTCAAACAAATTTTGGTCTAAACATTTGAAATCTTACATAAAGTGTATTCACATTAAGGGCAAGTTATGAACATTACATAGGGCCCGTGCAAAGCCGGGTTGGACTGCTAGTATACAATATAAGTCCATGAACTCTTGCTGCTCAACTACTTTCATAGTATCCCTGCAACTTATTTCCGTGGTAGTAGCCCAGGGATATTAGTTGCAGGGATACTATGAAAGGCATTGAACAGCAAGATGTCTGTTCACATTACACTTGAACTGTGAGTACAGTCGGGGAAGCAGGAATCCAGAAGGGAATTCCAAAGTCTAGCAGTTCTGGGGGAAAAAAAAAACTATTAGAGTAGAAGGCTTTCTTACATCTCGGGATTTCTACTGTGTAGGGGTGGGACTTTGCTGCTTGTCAGGTTTGTCGGAATACTTTTTACGTCGACGGATGTACAAGGGCTTGTAGTTCGTCAGAGCATCCACCATGTAAATACTTGTAAAATAGGCAAAGGGATGCACATTTTCGTTAATGAGACAGAGGTTGAGGCTTAGATGACAGTTCAGGATCTATCAGGTTGGCGACTCTTTTTTTTAACCCTGTCCAGGAGCAGGAGACTAGTAGCAGATTGTGATAACAATACTCCATACATGGGCGAATGGTGGCCTCTTAGAGGTACAGGATACTTTCAGACGTAAATAACTTTCTAGCACTGTAGAGGGAGCCCAACTTCCTCTCAGCAGCATTGGTAATCCCCTTGATGTATCTGTTCCAGCTCATGTGTACTGTTAATGTTAAACCAAGGAGTTTGAACGAAGTACTTTCAGGTAATGAATCTTTATCCATAGCTATTGGTGGTTGAGGCGATTTCTTGAAATTATTAAAGGACACGAGCTTAGTCTTGGCAGCATTGACTGTGACCATCAATTTTTGACCCAATTCCACTACAGACATTACCTTGGATATATGTTCATTCGTGTTCCCCTCGTGTCTGCTATAGAGCTTTGTGTCGTCAGCAAATATACCCATCTCAGAGACTATATTATCAGGGAGGTCATTTATGAATATCAGGAATAATAAAAGTCCAAGGTACACCCGCATTTATATCACATTGTTTACACATACGATTATCGAAGACAAAGACCATCGTGCCATACGCTGTTAAAATCGTTGGATATATCTATATATCTCCCCTGCCTTATACCGTACATGGTATATACATTTAGAGATTACAGTTAGAATATCTGGAGAAGAACGGGCTTGCCTAAATCCATACTGATGGTCGGACAGAAGTTTAGCATCTGTAAGGTGGTGGACTAGAGCTTGAATTATTATCGACTCAAATATTTTGGCGAAAAGAGGGAGGAGGTTAATGGGGCTATAAGTTAATGGGTCAGTTCTTTCGCCAGAATTCTTGCAAACTGATACCACAGAAGTAGTTTTTCAGCAGTCAGGAAAGTAACTTGTTGAAGAGTTTAAATAGAACTAGAGCAACCTCAACGGAACATTTTTTTTAATAATACAGCCAGGATGAGATGAGGTCCACATGCTTTGTAGGTGTCTAGATTTTTTTTATATCATATACTGGAGAAGGGGTGATTTTAAGATCGTCTACTCTGGTTTCAGTCCCCAAAAAAAATCAGGGAGGGAGTGGTTTGTGGGTCCAACGTAGAGTTTGAGCCAAACTGACGGACAGCTGTCTAGGTTGCTGTGCAAACACTCACATTTTTGCTGCATATATATATATATATATATATATATATATATATATATATATATATATATACTAGCAGAAGTACCCGTCGTTGACTGGGTTCAAAAACAGCCTACAGAAAATGGACTGTGATTGATGAAAGTATGATAGGTTATGAAAAGGATGGGGTTGTGAAGAGACAGGTTTTGATACTCAAAAATTTTACCCTAAGCAAAATATGATGAAAGTAAAGATAATTTTCGCGAAAATGTATTTTCTTATAACAATTTTGTTTCCGTTCGTAGACAAGAGTGACCAACAAAATGATGTTTCCTTACAAAGAGAAAATGTTATATATAGAATCATATAAATATA
>NC_136507.1:78855044-78857544 GCF_053919585.1 Euprymna scolopes
TATCTCAATGAGGTTCTGCCAGAGATGGATCGGTCGAGGTAGTGAGTGAAGAAGACAATTTTCTTCTGAACTGGCTACCAGGATCACCTGACCTTTCTCCATGTGATTTTTTTCCTCTGCGGTTATGTGAAAGGACTATTCTTCGTACCTCTCCTTCCAGCTAACACTGAAGAAATGAAACGGAGACTTTTAAAGCTGCACTGAAAACTGTTACGGAAGACATGCAACAGTGAGATTGGCACGAGCTCGAATACCGACTCGCTGTATGCGGAGTCATAGGCGGCGCTCATATTGAACATTTATGAAAATCTGTCATAGAACCAACAAATACTTGTACTTTTCTTTGTAAATTTAACCAATAAAACTTATGATCTTCAACATACAGTGTATTTAGTTTCATTAAGAGCCATCAAGTAGTTTCCGAGATATGGCCATTTAGAATGGGGTCAACCATTTGGAAACATCCTGTATACTCCAGAGTTAAAAGAATGAACAGAATATTCTTTTGTCATATCCGTAGTCATAGCCAGCCAATTTGAAATTCGTATCTTGCGGATTTGCATTGAGTTTAATCCATAGTCGTTAAAGGGAAATTGAGCAAAAATCACTGAATTTGAATTTATCATTTAATTTCCGACATTTTATTGAATCTATATCTTTTTTTTTAAATTTCAATTTATCACAAGCATGACACACTGCCAATGATATGCAGGTTACTACTATGAGTTAGACCAGATTTATAACAGCATTCTAAATAGAAATGATTGCAGCAAAATTTCACCTCTGCCCAGTAGAGATCTGTAGATGTTAGAAAACTTTCTACTCCAATAGTTTTTTTCCCCAGAACTGCTAGACTTTACAACTTCTTTCTGTGATTCTGCTTCCCCAGCTGTACTGACATGCAGAAGTTCAAGTGTAATGTGAACAGACATCTTGCTGCTCAACTCCCTACATAGTATCCGTGCAATTTATGTCCCTGATAGTAGCCCCTTACATCCAAGTGGCAAATGTGCCGTGTTTAAAAAAAAAATACTTTTTTTTTTACATAGGCATCACCACATTATCAAGGCGAAGAGGTCACTCAAGGATAAGAGTTAAAGAGTGTACAGTAGAAATTGGACAATATAGTAATCATTAGTAATGAAAATTTGGTAAATTTGATAGCTTATATGGAACGGTTCATCAAGAACTTATTTACGTTAGACTTGAAGACAACCATATTGTAGTCAGCCGGAAAGCAAGAAAACGGAAGACAATTCGACAGGCGTGCAGTTCTAAGAAAGAAGCTTTGTTCATGGAATCTACGTTTAGGTTTAGGCACAGATAAAGAGTGGGGGGGGAATTATTGATAGTGTTTACAGCTAGACGAGTGTTTCTTGTGAAAGTTTGGCGAGGGGGGACCATAGATTGAAGCTCAGTCGAACACTTTCCATGAAAATAACGATACATCAGAGACAAACTCGCAACATCTCTTCTGTGAGATAGAGGTTGCAAGGAAGAGAAAAGGACATCTCCTACGAGGCTACGAAGTCTATTTTGAACTCTATCAAGACAGGCCAAGCCCTTTCTAGCAGCCCCTGCCCAGATGTGGCAACAGTATTCCATCCTTGGACGTACCTGGCTCTTATATAGATAGAGAATAGCATCAGCAGTGAGATATCTACCGGATCGATAGAAAGATCCCACCATTTTTCCAGCGGCCTTGGCAACAGATTTGATGTGCGTGTTCCATTTAAGATCAGGATTAATGATCAAGCCAAGAAGCTTGTCAAAACTTGAGGCCTCCTGAAGACGAGAGCCATTCATTTCAATTGATGCCAGATGTAGATCAGAATGTTGATGATGTAAAGAGAGAAGCTTGGTTTAAGATGCATTAAAAGTAACCAGCCACTCCTTACCCCATTGTACTACGTGCTCAAGATCAGAGGAGAGAGAATTGGAGAGAACTTGGTCGTTTACTGTCTTAGATGTGCTACCATGAATGGTAGTGTCGTCAGCATAAATGTCTACAAATGATGTAAGGATGTGATTTGGAAGATCATTAATGTAGATCAGGAAAAGAGTTGGGCTCAGGATGGACCCCTGAGGGACACCGGCATTAATACTGTGAGCTTTTGATTTACACCACGATCAGTCCTCAGATGTGATTCGTTATTTATAATATTACATTAACGTGTTCATTGTTGTTTTGATTTAAATCACACAAGATAAACGTGATTAAAACATGTTTTTTAAAACGTCATTAACATTTTTTTTTTTTTTTGGTTTTTACAGATGGAGTCGGAGAAAACAGAAAACAAGAAAGAACATCTAAATGTAAGCGCTTCTAGGAAATAAACCTTCAGAGTAGAAAGTTGTATTATATATAGGGATATCTCCAGGAATGGGGAGTGATTCTGCTGCTTGTCGAATTTTTCAGGCATATTGACGTTGAAGCGGCAACAAGTAGCGAGACTGAAAAATTAAAATGCATCCAACGTATACATATTTGTTTTTCACT
>NC_136507.1:78862544-79302544 GCF_053919585.1 Euprymna scolopes
ATGTTTGTCTCAAGACTTTTAGAATTTGGAGGGTTGAACCATAGGATCTCCCAATGTCTGTTTTTACGCTTACGGACTTTTGTTTGTTGTTGTTTTTTGTTGTTGTTTTTTTTGCGTTAGTGGCTTATACTTGCGGTTTAATTTTGTTTTGTATTGTATTGTATTGTATTATATTGTAGGTTATTATGTTTTAGTAAGTTTATTAGTTTTTGTTTTTATCATTTTTATTTGGCTATTTGATTTGCAACTTGTATCCTGCGTTTTTAATGGCCTCATTGTAATATTTTTCATTTTTGTTAAATATAGATTTGTTAGAAGATAGCCTAGAAATTCTTAAAAGGCATTGGTAACTATTGATTTCAATATTAAATTAGTGTGGTTTGATTCATTATGGACATATAGTACGGATTGGTTTGGTTTATGATAAGGTTCAAAAGTAGAGTTTTCAAGATATATAAATGTATATACAAAGTTAGATGTCGCATTTCACAATATCTGTAATCTAGCTCTCTTCTCTTCTGACAATAAGCATTAGGTTTCGAAATGCCTAGATATAAAGAGAATTTAGATCTCCTTTTTCTATATATTTCCCTTATTAAACTGACGAATAAATTCATATGCACCATTATTTATTTTATGTTGTCTATAATTCCATTATATATATATATATATATATATGCAAAATTTTAGTTATTCAATAAATTTTAAAAATTTATGATGTGAAATGGTTAAATTTCAAATCAAAAGATTTTTATTATTCTATGTAAGACAAAGAATACATTTGAAAGATTATAACTCCTTTTCCTGTAGGATTTCGATGTCTACCATCTCTTCAGAAGAGAAAATATTAGCAAATAATAATTAGCAAATATCTTATATATATATTAGCTTAAGGCCCGGTGTTGCCCGCTTAAACATAGTATATTAATTTATGCAGATTGCAATGTTATTATTATCGTATCAGTCCTTTATTACGCAAAAAATAAAATAAAACAAAATAAATTAAATGTAAATAAATAAATAATAATGATAATGTCGTTCATCAAATTCCGTCAATGTACGTTTACAATATCACGTCAGCTGATATTTGGGCTTGACGATAAATGTCCTGGAAAAGTCACTTCTGACTAATGGTTATTTTTAATATATGCAAACGATGAAATGATTTGCGGCGATTTTAAATGGTATTTCCTCTTTTATCGCTAACGGAACTCATTAATCAGAAAAAAAAATTAAAATAAAATGGTGAGATACATCCGGGCTTGAACTTGGATACTCTACCACTGAGCTATACTGATGACAATATATATGTTGTTTTTTGGGTTTCTTTTTTCAAGAAAAATGATTTGCTGAGATTTTATTATTTCCTTTGGCCGATGTAACGTAAAATATTCCTAAAGTTTTCTTTTTTATATAAGAGAGAAAAGACTATTTGAAAGATTTAATCTTTTTTCGATTTTCGGGACATATCGGATGAATTTTTGTACAAAACATATCTAAGAACGTGACCAGATATATAAATTACCTTCGTGTGTAATTTGGAAAAGATAAACTCAGCCGTTTCGGTACTTATTAGGAAGAAACTCACATACACACTAAAGCGACTTTTATATAAGAGTGGGTATATATATATATATATATATATATATATATATATATATATATATATATATATATATATATATATATATATATATATATAAAATAAACATTACAATTAAATTTACCAAAATGATCCAGGATGATAAAACTAAAGTATATTATAAATATTAAAGAATTAGTATTTATAAAGTAATCTCAACCAGATGTGAACCTGTCGGTGGGGCATTAGAATACACCGACTGCCCCCCTGCAGAGAGTAAAAGTCCCTCAATGGGGGTCCTGGATATGACCTTAAACTATATCCAGTGGTGAGGCCCCAGCTTGTGGGCTTTGGGGAGTGTGGAGCCACCCTTTAATTGCCATTGCTCCCAGGTCCACTCTGACCTGGAGTGGTAGTACCTGTTAGGGTCCCAACTATGGGTTAAATAGAAACAGACTTGAAAACAACAAATATATTCTATTAAAATTTTTTTCTTCAAAATCTTTGGATTCGGCATTAAATAACCCGAAAAGGGTTGATATGCCGTAAAACAGAAATAACCAACCAACCAACCAGATGTAAAAGCTCGATAAAACCAAATAGGAGATAGAGCTTGTGATAGGAGCAAGCATAATCGAATGTTAAAAAATACTACATAAGTCGATTAAAAAAAACTCACGAAGTGTAATACAACCCAAAGAAAAAAGTGAACAGTTCGGAATGCAATAAAATAAATAAGACGATTAAGAGTGAAAAAAAAAATCACGAAATGCAAAAAGAACGAAACCCAAAGCGCTTTTCATATAACATTCCGAACAGTGTTCACTTTTTTCTTGGATTGTATTACACTTCGTGATTTTTTTTAATCGACTTATGTAGTCTTTTTTAACATTCGATTATGGTTCACTTCTTTCTCATTTATATATATATATATATATATATATATATATATATATATATATATATACATATATATACTTTAGTCAAGTCGATGAATATATATATATATATATATATATATATATATATATATACTTCAGTCAAGTCGATGAATTGTCCGTTTTGTCGAGGACCCAGCACAATGCACTGAAAGGTAGCTTAAGATATCTACTCGCAGTAACTTAGCTAACAATACATTGTAGTCTACATTGCACTGTAGAGAACCTACTATTAATTTTCTAAAATTACTTTTTTACATGATGCCTGGAATTAAAGTTTAAAATGAAAAAGTCAAGTATCGCAGTTCAATTGTGCTCTAAACAGAAACGTTCATTTCGAACGTGCCCCTGTCTTATCGAAGAACATTCTGGTGATTTTATACAACGAGCTCTTGTACGCTGATAAAACCTCTCAAATGCACTTGTGATATTAGGCTGTATAAGTGTGTTAGCTTTGGTCAAAACTGCATTGTTCCCTGTTTAATCGTTTTTTTTTTTTTCGATTTTCGATACTTTTCGGAGGCATTCCGATAGAAAACCCATTTAAGAACAATCCTAGACGCAGAAAGCACATTGGTATTAAATTTGAAAATAAAAAAAGACCGCCACAGCCGTTTTTGGAGTCCATAGGGACGAACTGATGCACACATACACACAGAGACAAAGTGCTTTTTATATATAAGTAGAAATAACATTTTAAGTAAAAAGCATATTTGGAGGTGTGTTGACGTGCAGAATAGGGAAATTGGACAAATATTATGTATAATACATAAAAAAAAGTCGTCTGTCTGCGGCGCATGTGTGTATGTTTCCCTGTCTTTTCTTCATTCCAGTTAAAATGAAACAAACCGTACACGACCCATCCGCGAAGCTAATACAATCATTTTCATAATTGCTGTGGACAGCCAATAGGTCCATTTTCATGAATTGTTCAGACATTTGGTGGTGAACTTAAATTGAGTTTGTTAGGGATGAAAATTAGTCAACAGAAAAATGAGCAACGGAAAATTGGGGAACGAGAAAATAGTGCGCTTTTTGAAAGGTAGAAAGAAATAGGCAACTTTATTAGTGTCTGTTGTTGTCTAACTCTACAAGTTCCACCATTACTGATCATGCTATCTCACCATCTTCCTAGCATTAAGCCTTTTCTTTGAGAGGCCTCCGGGATTTCATAAGCGGTTATCCCTATATATATATTTTCTCAAACGTCACATTTTGACAAGTCCGGGGGACGTGGTGGCCATAACTCTTTGCTCATTGTTCTCTCTTCCATAAACATGTTATGAACTTGTGTCAGTGATCTGTGAGGCGTGTAGCAAGCATGTAGCGGCAGCTTGTTGGGGGGAAAAATGCATTTTCTCTTGTGATGTCAGTTGGTCGTTAAGAGAAAAATTAGAAAGATCGGGCTACTTTTTTAAATGGGCCATTTAATCTGAAAAAAAGAAAAAAAGAAAGTGATTAGAAAAAGATTAGAGGAATGGGGCTACTTTTAAGTGGGCCACTCTGTATATCTTCAGTCTAACACTCAGATACGCGTCTATTGACATTAAATTTGTGCTAAATCACCTCGTACTAATTTGTCGAAGAAAAGAATTGACCTATTTAAGGCCGAAGACCTCCATTTTTGTCTGTAGGCCTCCGGTGGGGGGTATAGTACTGGGATGAAAGGGTGGGGTGGAGGATTGAGAAAGAATCATTCATTATGTCGGTCAATGAGTGAGTCATTGACCGACTAACCCCGACATATAACGCCCGATCCTATCCCAGCCCCTACCTTTATTTAAATTCCCCCATACCACACGCACTATCTTCCACTCCCTTGCGAACTGATTTATTTGTTTTATTATTATTTTTTTACTTTTTTTATTTATTGAACTTACCTAGTTCGCAGCTTTGTCGCTGATCCGAACATTTCCATTTTCCTTAATTGACTCTTTTCTCTACGAAAAGACCAAACCTATTTCTTTCTATGATCCGTTGGCTCTCTTCTACCTCCAGCAGCGCATCATCTACACACAAAAGAAAAAAAATGTAAATTCCTTAAATTCTCTTTACCTCCACCATCCCTCTATATCTCTTATTCACATCCTTGTCTTACTTTTTCATCTCTCTCCTCCTTCCGTCTACTCATCCTTCTCAGAATTATATTATGACTTCTTCTCTTACTACACCTCTTCTTATTCTTCTTCTTCTTCTTCTTCTTCTTCTTCTTCTTCTTCTCCAATTTCAGGAATATTTTTGTTATTCCTTGCATTCTTTTGCCTGTCTTTCGTGGAACCAAACTTTAATGTACCCTTCTATTTCCCGTCCTTTCTATGGTTTCTTCATCATCTTCATCTACATCTTCTTCTTCATCTTCTTCGTCTGCATCTTCTTCATCTTCATCTTCTTCATCTTCATCTTCTTCATCTACATCTTCTTCATCTTCATCTTCATCTGCATCTTCGTCATCTTCACCTTCTTCTTTACGTTCTTCTTCACTTCTATCCTCTTTTTCTCCTTCTTCTTCTACTACTACTACTACTACTACTACTACTACTACTAAGTCTTATTTTTCGGTGTGTTCTATTTTGGCGTATTTTTTATTATCTGCAATTTCTTCTTATTCTTCATTTCTTTAATTTTTAAGTGGCCATCTTCTTCTTGAAGTTTTCTTCTTTTCCTTTTCCTTCTTCTTCTTCCCTATTTATTGGCATGATATTTCTTGCAATGACTGAGAACAAAACAGATGAAATGTCAGTATTAGAACAGACACAACACTTTGACCTTAACCAAAAGGGCAAGGAAATTCATTCTTATTATTATTTCGTTTCCTTTGGGTATTCTTGCTCTGCTTTTTTTTCTACTTCTTCTAAGTCTTCTACTTCTCTTTCTTTAAATTGTTCTCCTGAGGAGTACATTTTGCTTCTTCTTCGATTTCCTCTTCTTTTGCGAATCTTCTCTCTTTTTTTGATTTTACTATGTCTCTAATACTTCTCCCCCCTTCTATGTAGTTATGAAGAGAGAAGGAAATCATTAATAAACAGAACCCCGTATTAGGTAAACACTTTCTATTTATACAAACATTGTTTGGTTACACAGTGGCACACATATTTCGGTTAAAGTTATGCATTAGCTAAAGCTCCTCAGATGAATAGGTAGAAATTGTGTTCATTTCGTTTTTCTACCCTCAAGCGGTAGAAAAACAAAATGAACAGAATTAATTAAGCACTAAAAACACAATCAATAAAAAACCTTGACACTTCAAAAGCATGTGGACCCGACCTCATCCCAGCTGTGCTATTAAAAAAGTGCTCAGCCGAAGTAGCTCCAGTTCTCTCCAAACTCTACAACAAATGCCTTAATGAATCTTGCTTTCAGGGCTGCTGGAAAACTGCTTCTGTGGTACCAGTATTCAAGAATTCTGGCGAAAGAACTGACCCATTAAATTATCGCCCTATTAGCCTCCTCCCACTTTTTGCCAAAATATTTGAGACCTTAATTAACCATGCTCTAGTCCAGCACCTTACAGATTCTAAACTTCTGACCGACCAACAATATGGATTTAGACAAGCCCGTTCCACGGCAGACATCCTCACTGTAATCTCTGAACGCATATACCATTCACTGGACAAAGCGGGAGAGGGCAGAGCGGTAGCTCTAGATATATCCAATGCTTTTGACAGGGTATGGCATGAGGGTCTCCTCAGGAAGATTAGATCATACGGTATCACTGGTAGAATACTTAACATAATTAAATCCTACTTAGATAAGAGAAAAATCCAGGTTGTCCTCGACGGTCGTACATCTAAACCATATGATATAAATGCGGGAGTGCCCCAGGGATCCATCCTTGGACCTCTGCTGTTCCTGATATTCATAAATGACCTCCCTGACAAAATTGACTCTGAGATGGGTATATATGCTGATGACACCACACTCTATAGCAGGCACGACAGAAAAACAAATGAATATATATCTAAAGTAATGGCAGAAACACTAGAGGATGACCTCCAATCAGTAGTGGAATGGGGACAAAAATGGATGGTCACGTTCAATGCCGCCAAGACAAAACTGGTTTCATTCAATAATCACAAGAAACCTTCTCTACCACCTATAGCAATGACCAACGACTCTTTATCTGAGAGTACGTCTCTCAAGCTCCTTGGCCTAACGTTCACAGGAAACATGAGCTGGAACAATTACATCGAGAGCATTGCCAGGGCCGCCGCGAGGAAGGTGGGCTCTCTCTACCGTGCTAGAAAACTTCTAACACCCGAAAGTATCCTGTACCTCTACAAGGCCACTATTCGCCCATGTATGGAATATTGCTGTCATATTTGGGATGGTGCATCGGCTACTAGTCTCTCGCTCCTTGACAGGGTTCAAAAGAGAGTCGCAAATCTGATAGGCCCTGAACTGGCATCTAAGCTTCAGCCTCTGTCCCATCGTCGAAACGTTGCATCCCTCTGCCTGTTCTACAAGTATTATAATGGTGAATGCTCTGATGAACTGCAATCACTTGTGCCCCCACGACGTAAACACCCTCGAGAGACCCGACAAGCTGCAAAATCCCACCCCCACACTGTAGGGATCCCTAGATGTAAAAGATCTTTCTACTCCAGTAGTTTCTTCCCCAGAACTGCTAGACTTTGGAATTCCATTCCAGGTCACTGCTTCCCCAACTGTACTGACTTGCATAAGTTCAAGTGCAACGTGAACCAACATCTCGCTGCCCAAATCCCTACATAGTACCCCAGTAGATGTTTCCCCTGATAGTAGCCCCCTACACCAAAGTGGCAATGTGCCTTGTTTGGGGTGAAAATGTAAAAAAAAAAAGAAAAAAGAACAAAAAAAAAAAAACGATTAATTTCACGATTAATAAAATCCGTTATTTTTTCTATATTAAAATTCCATGTTGATATTCAAAGATTTTAAATTTATAGTGTTTTTAGTATTTTTAAAATTTCATTAAATAACTTATCAAAATTGGAAACGCTAAGATGGTCAGCCATCTTGAATTCTTCATATCGCAGTATGGTTTCATTTTTATATTAGTTTTCTATCGAATTTGAAGGTTTCTCCGGTAATTATTAAAAGATTTTTCACCATCTTGGATATTTGTTATTAATATTTAGCAGTAAGTCTCATATTTGTGGATTTGATATGTGTAAGATCTTTTGAAAAATTAATAGATTTTGTAAAAATTCGTAACCCTAAAACTGTGTTCGATATTATGTTTTCGTTCAAAATTTCTTTCGCCATTCAGATTTTTCTGCATTGCTATCAATCTTCATAAATATCCCCCATATATATATATATATATATATATATATATATATATATATATATATATATATATATATATATATATATATATATATATATATATATATATATATACGAATATCGTTCCAAAATAAAAAAAACACTTCTTGTTTTAACTCAGATTGAAGAACTACGAAGACGGAAGTGGTAACATTAAAAAGCGAATTTATTTTTCTACATAATCAGCACCATTCTCAATGCAATTTTTAATGCCGCGTCTCTGCTTCTAAAACACGTCCATGACAGGGGTCGCTTTTTTTAGAGTCTTGCGCCGTCAGTATCTGCAACAGAAAGATGAAACGTTCAGATCGTGAATGCATAAGTAAGGTCATGATAACAATGTACTTTTCAATCAGTTCCTTCTTATCCATTCGAGCGGAGTAGAACAAAAAGATGCATTATTTTTTGAGCACCATTAATGCGCGTGCGCACAAACACGCACACACACACACACACACACACACACACACACACACACACACACACACATATATATATATATATACACGTAAATATATAAGCGATAAAAACTAAACAGCAAAAATTGTCTATGGCTTCATAGAGTAATGGATTAATAATAAGGTCCCGGGTTCGATTACTCAATAACAGTCAAGCTACGCTGAAGAGGGACAGAGCCCAGAAACATGCATGCACGTAGGCTACTGTTTAAAAAATAATACGAAATAAATAAAATAAAATATTATTTGTTTACTTCCAAATAAAAAATGAGCGATTTTCTAAAAAAAACAAAAACAAAAAAACAAAAAAACTCCGATCTCCAAAGTGGAGACGCTAACCATAATATTGTTTAAAACATCAACAACAAAATCTACGAAAATATCTAAACGATAAAACCTAAGCAATAATATTGTCTATGGTTTCATAGCGTAATGGGTTAAGACGCCAAGCTCTACCACATGCGTTCGATCAACTAATAACAGTCAAGCCACGCTGAAGAGGAGTAGGGCCCCGAAACATGCATGTACGTAGATTATGTTTTAAAAAATAAAATATTATATATATATATATATATATATATATATATATATATATATATATATATATATATATATATATATATATATATATTAAGTAATGTGATTGATAATTTAAAATTTAAAAATCAAATTATAATTAAATTAAAAATCCGTTTCATAAGAAGGAACAACAACAAAATCAATTATCTGTACGATCGTTTCGGAAAACAATGCTTTTTATTGTGGTAGACATCAAGTTACGTACAATAATTGCATACAGTTTTTTAATAAGCAAGGCCTCCTCGTCAGCAAATTTTGAAGGGTTTTTATTAAATTTAAAAGACACCATAAATAAACCTAGCATTAAAAGTAAGGCAGATGTATATTTTTATGGTGACTGACAAAATTTCAATCTTCTAGTCTGTATTTGTGGGTCTTGTCAGTTCCAACACAAACTCAACTTATTATGAAACGGATTTTTAATTTAATAATAATTTGATTTTTAAATTTTAAATTATCAATCACATTACTTAATATTGAATTAGCTCTAGGATATTTACCTATCGAGCTTATTATATATCTAAATTACAAGGAGCACTTTCTCTTTCCTGTATTTAAATTAAACTAGTAATTTCACTGTTACACTGAAATACACTCAACTGTTTAGACTATTGTTCTAATCTCCTTTAAATTATATATATATATATATATATATGTGTGTGTGTGTGTGTGTGTGTGTGTGTGTGTGTGTGTGTGTGTGTGTGTATATATATATATGAGAGAGAGAGAGTTTGTATGTACATATAAAATGTGTATGTACTTTCAAGATTTTGAATATTGAACACATAATATAAAATCGTAGTTATTCGAATAACATTTCGACTATTAGTGACACCAGCGAAGACCTACAAGAATTTCTCGATCTATTAAGTCCATAACTTTCGGAAATAAGTTAAGAAATAAACGGCCCCGAAATAAATGCATTACTGCAGACAAAACCAACAGAACTTCGAAACGAAAGAAACATGACGAAACTATATTTCATGTCATAAGTTATAGGTGATCCGCGCTACAGATGACCCCGATGAAGCATTACAACATCATGTCCAGGTCTTGGACGGGCAATATTTTATTAGAGTTTAAATTTCCCACCGCATATCCGAAAGAAAGTCGATAGTATCAGCACATTTAAGTAGTACCACCTTGTCTTGCGCGTGTCAAATTGACAGTCAAGCAATAGAAATGTTTCACCTTTTCAAAAGTACATGAGTCAGCAATAACAAAAGTAACGGTAATGGATCAAATTATAATCTTCGACCTCTTAGAAAGAATTGAAACTCGCGCCCATATGTTCTACAGAGAAACATGTTAAAATGTTACGATTGTACATACACAGAACACTATAATTATTACAATAGAAAAATACGAGCATTAAAAGTAATATGGTTAAGTTTAAACATGGAAAAGTAAAAGAACTAGTTGTTAAAACTGGAAAAGAAAAGGACAAGATATTTCAGTAAAAAATATAATAAATTTATAACTTAAAATATCGCAGCATTAAGAATTGATTATACAATGTTAAATTGAATTTTAAACAATTCTTAATGCTGCAGTATTTAAAGTTATGAATTTATTATATGTTTTACTAAAATATCTTGTCCTTTTCTTTTCCACGTTTTAACAACTAGTCCTTTATTTTCCATGTTTAAGCTTAACCATATTACTTTTCATGCTCGCATTTTTCTATTGTAATCCATGATTTTTCCAGGCTTTCAATAAACCCCCTTGTTATTTGTTTAATTTCAGTCTTATTTTATGCCCCATGAATATAACATACACATATGTTATAACAATGTACGGCGCTCGTCTGCTTTCAATAGAATCCCCCAATTATCTCCCTTCCACGCTTTTATTTTCTTTATTCTTTCTGTTTTACTTCATACTTCTCTTTTCGTGACAGCAGTGAATTAGTAGCAACACTAGTCGCTGAAGCGACGTGGTTGCTATGACAACTAGTCATATAAAACATCGCTCACCTCCTTACGTTTTTTTATGATTTTGAACACCACTAAATTCATGATAACTTTTGTTTTACTGAACGAAAATTGAAAATGCTTTTTTCCCAGCATAGCTGAGAAGGTGATCTATAAACTGTAATAATTGTTTGAAATTTGGTCGAAAAATGAGTGAGTGATGAAGCTTTAAAGCAGTTCTAAATAACTAAAACTGCCACTTAACGATATATTCAAACACAATAGTGTTTGAATGATAAAGTTCAACCTAACAAAAACAAACTTTTGCATACACGTCAGGGAACAAATTATCATATTCCAAAAATCATATAAATTTATCAAGTAATTGTTCTTTTATATAGAGAATCATTTTAAAAAGTTTTAGTAGTTAATAGTATATCGTAACCATTACAAAGATTGGTTTAAAGTTTGTCGTTCGAATTGACTTGTCTCCTTTTATTAAATTAAATATATATCAAGGCATACCGTTTTCGCTTCCTCGTATGATTTGATTTTATTAGTTTAAAAAAATTATTGATCATTTTACGTGATGTTTGGAATAAGATTTTTTCTTCACTGATGGCTACGTACATCATAAAAAAAGTTGTCTGTTTTTTTTATTTGTATTATGTTAAACTATGAGCTTGCACCTAGTTAGACAGTCGAAATTTCTTTCTGGGCAAATTTTTATTAGTGTTTATGTCTTAAATTTAGTTCTTTATACCCAACTAACTTGGGATAAGTTTGGGTTACATCAAAATTAAGAAATAGACAAAGCCCCATTTATATTAAATGGAATCGATTACAGGGCGGAACGATAAAATTGTGGCCCTAGAAAAGACAAGTGACACAATGTTCAACGGACGAGATCAGAGATGCGCCGCTGGACAACTCGTAGTCTCTACCGATTAAAGTTATGACAACAGGACCATTTCCAGCACCCTCAAAATGCATCGCTGGATTGACACGAATAGCAGGTATGTGTCAGAGTGACGAAAACGAAGTTTCCAGCCACGGTAATGGTATTTGGTGTGGTTTCAAGTGAGGACCACATCATGCAACCTCACATCTTTAAAGTTGGCTTGAAAATCAACACCAAAATGTATCTGGATGTGCTGAAGAGTAGCCGCTGGCAGACCCACAAATACAAAAAGATCCATGGTTGACTTCTGAAGTAGTGCTACAACTGTACCCTCCCTTCATTGGGCCGTCTCCTCCTCCGAACTGAACCCGCTGGACTACTTTGTTTGGTTGTACGCCGAGAATATCACCAACATGACTTCCCACAACATTGAAGCCAGCCTGATCGCCGGCATCAGCCTCACACTTCCTTTGGCGCTTGTGGAAAAGGTATGCTCCCAGTTTAAGCTCCATATAGAAGCTGTGATTGAGGCTGAAGACTACTACATTGAAAAGATGACAGCTCTACAACATAATAAAGCTATGCGACGTTTTCAATAAAAGTATTGGTTCCTTTAAGGTGAAAGCTTTATCGTTCAACCGAGTTGGACTAAAACATATAGTCAAATAAATATGGACTCATAAGAATAAGCTGCAATGCTTTACTTAATAGGCTTTGTGCTTTGGTATTAAGGTTAAGCTTATTTTGTACGCCGTTTGTGCATTAATTCGTCCCTTTCGCTCTTGGCGATTATCAAAGTTTTTCTTTCAGTTATTAAAGCATTATTAGCGATTACGGCATAATCACATTGACACACCGGTTTCTGCTGGATCACTGAAGTTAAGCAACATTGAACCTGGTCAGTTAATCACATTGACACACCGGTTCCCGCTGGATCACCGAAGTTAAGCAACGTTGAACCTGGTCAGTTAATCACGTGATACACTGGTTCCCGCTGGATCACCAAAGTTAAGCAACGTTGAACCTGGTCAGTTAATCACGTGACACACTGGTTCTCACTGGATCACCGAAGTTAAGCAACGTTGAACCTGGTCAGTTAATCACGTTGACACACTGGTTCCCGCCTGATCACCGAAGCTAAGCAACGTTGAACCTGGTCAGTTAATCACGTTGACACACCGGTTCCCACTGGATCACTGAAGTTAAGCAACGTTGAACCTGGTCAGTTAATCACGTTGACACACCGGTTCCCGCTGGATCACTGAAGTTAAGCAACGTTGAACCTGGTCAGTTAATCACGTGATACACTGGTTCCCGCCTGATCACCGAAGCTAAGCAACGTTGAACCTGGTCAGTTAATCACGTGACACACTGGTTCTCACTGGATCACCGAAGCTAAGCAACGCTGAACCTGGTCAGTTAATCACGTTGACACACCGGTTCCCGCTGGATCACTGAAGTTAAGCAATGTTGAACCTGGTCAGTTAATCACGTGATACACTGGTTCCCGCTGGATCACCAAAGTTAAGCAACGTTGAACCTGGTCAGTTAATCACGTGACACACTGGTTCTCACTGGATCACCGAAGTTAAGCAACGTTGAACCTGGTCAGTACTAAATGGGTGACCATTTGGGACTTTCAGGTGCTGTATGTGCTCTCCGCTTATCTCGGCATTGGTTCCAGTCGTCCTGGTCTTCTCCTTGCCACTGGACTTAAACAGTGCGAATTCAGGAGAGGTGTGGCTGTGGATTGCGCATTTAATTATTAACTAATATTAATTTCATTGATTTTATTATTATTATTATTATTATTATTATTATTATTATTATTATTATTCACTCACTAAGTGTTTTCACAGAGATTATCATCAAATAAGTTTCTGTGAGAACAACTTGTGCTGTTCCCTAGAGTCTGATGACAACAAGTCTTTCAAGATTTTTAGTACTCTCTGCCTCTTTTGATATCATTTGTAAATTAACTTCCGTTATCGTAACAACCGTTTAGCATCGATTTCTCGTTGGTAGCGGCCATGTGTCTTCACTGGACTTTGAGTGGCAATAAGCCTCCCCAGGGTCTCCTCTTCACACTCATCCAATGGTTCTGGTTTCTGCTTTTACTCCTCGAGCTTTCCATTCTCCTTGACCCTTCGACTATTTGGTGTAATGCCGTTTTTTTATTTTTGTTTTTTTGTTGTTTTTTTTGGACGTGGAAGAGAGGAAAATTGAGTGGAAAGAACGTTGGAGGGAGGAGGGATACCCCCCCCCCAATAAAACATACGCATACAAATGATCATAATGATAAGATTCATACCACAAAACCATTTAAAAAAAAACAAATAAACAGATTTATCCGCCTTTTTCCTGTGTTTTTTCTTCAGTTACGTCTCGATTGATTTGCATTAGAATCGAATAAATCTTATATTTCCTACTCTAGCCTGGTTGCCCGGCGTTGCCCGGCGTTGCCCGGGTGTTTGACGATGTTTGTTCAGCAAAAAAAAAAAAAAGTGGTAGTAGACAGTCAGGCAGGCTCGAAAAATAAAACGTGAAAAACAAAGTGACGTTTTTGCCGTTGCGTTTATCGCCAAACCGAGAGTGGCGAAGGTTGAAATTAAGGCTAGTCAATCGAAAAGAGGGAATGACTTTAGAAAATATCGGCGAAAAAAGTGACCCCCTCCTTGTAGAAAAGTGCCTAGTTGAGGGTGACAGAATTAATGTTTCCATCCATTTTTTTTACATGTATTATCCGAAGGGTCGATCTCCAAAACGATATGGATCTTGTGAAAATCCGTCGCTTCTGTCGAAAATTTTAGGCATACATACATACATACATACATACATACATACATACATACATACATACATACATTTAAACAGACAGGTGAGATTTATATAATAGATTTATATAAAATTCCAAATATTTTCTTTTTTTTAAAATAATTATCATTATTTCATCTTTTCAAAGGCATACAACCAAGACTTCTTCTGGGTACGCCATCGAACGTAGAGCACTAGATTTTTCGTTAATGGTCACCAATCATTTTACTGACCAGGCAGAATTTTTCTTAACTTTGGTGACCCAACAAAAGTAATTTATTTTAGTATTTTTTTTATATATATCTTTATTTTTCTTAAACGTGAACTGTAGAATTAAACAGACTGTCTCGATAAATGAAATGAAATGAAATAAGTGTGTCGAGAGAAAAAAATAAATGGACGCTGGGTGTGCTGGATGGAGATGGGGGCTTTGAGATGTTTAACTGCTCAATGGGTTGAAGAACGACACAAAGGAGGTTGTTTATATTAACCTGATTCTTTCCCCCTATCAGCTGATATTCTACAATCTAGGTCAGCATATTTGGGTCACTGTTTTTCGCAGGTGTGGTGGGGAAATTATTAGTGTGAGGAGAAGGCACTTGTTTGAGATGGGGCGGGTAGTGGTGTCTGCGTGTGTCTCAATCTACACGCCTATTTGTGTATTGCATTTGTTTCTCTGCGTGTGTTTGCGCGTACTGGTCCAGGTCCACACACACACACACACACACACACACACACACACACACACACACACACACACACACACACATATATATACATATAACTACTTAATTTACTCACATAAAATTAATATACGAAAGTATAGATTTATGCGTAAACTAAGTATTTACTTCAAAAGTGCTCAATACGTAGGTAGAGCTATAAGCCTGAGGAGTCCTAGAGTGGATGACACGCGGAATATTCAGTGTAGCTTAATCGCCATATATATTTTATAAATTACTATATATATATATATATATATATATATATATATATATATATATATATATATATATATATATATATATATATATATATATAGGTACGTGTGTCTTTATGCGTACGAGTGTGTATTTCTGTCTATCTTTCCACGTGGGTGTTCACGTTTTTCAATGTGTTTGTGTGTATGTGTGTTTGTGTCTATATATGTGCATATATACTACATCTGTATGTTGATGTATGCGTATCTATATTCCTGTGGGTTTGTTTCTTTGAGCCTATACGTGTATCTCTTTGTATTAGTGTGCGTCTCTATGCACGTGCCTGTCTGTATGTATATGTATGTGTATATCTCGGTTTGTGCGTATCTCTCTCTATGAGTGCGTAAGTATTCGGGCACCATTCGTATGTATTTATTTGTGTATTTGCGTCTATATGTGTATCTGTGCCTGGGAGTTTCTCTGTGTATATGCTTATGTATGTGTTCGTGCGTTTCTAAGTGTGTCTGTGTGAGTTAATCTATATGTGTGCATCTCTACCGCGTGTTTATATCTGTGTACGCACGTGTGCACGTCTCGCCCTACGTATGCATATCTTATGTCTATGCACGTGCTGTGTGTGTAGGTGTATGTACGTATGAGTGAGCGTATACTTGATTTTTTCTTTCATATTTCTTATTTGTATTCTTATTTTATCGACGTCTCCAGAGCGCTCAATACCAATTAGTTTGACTCTGTCGCCATTTTAAAACTTCGTCAGTTGATTTATAACTCAAGTGCCTTTATATATATATATATATATATATATATATATATATATATATAAATATATATATAATATATATATATATATATATATGTGTGTATAAGAACAAATAGTTAGTAAAACATGTTAAAAAACACTTTGAAAAAGAGTTCAAAACATTTAATTTTAAAAAAGAAGCAAAAAATAAATGGATAGTCCTTAATCCGCGGGGTTCCGAAGAAATACTTTCCTTCTCATCAGAGAGTAGGATTTAGCCAAATGCAGGATCGGATTTTGCTTGCAAAAGTATTTGATGAAACTACAAGTAAGTCATAGATCTTACTTGGTAACAAATAGTGAAGGAGAGGGAATATGATGAAGAAAAAGGTGATTTCACGTGAATGGATAGTCTGGTGAAGAGTAAAATATCCAATAACGGTAAAATTAAGTTTCCATTTTCACAAGTAAAATCCAAGGGAATCGCGTAATTGAAAGATGGTCCAAAGTAATCCAAAAGGCATAAATTAAATAATTGGAATAATTCACAAATGTAGGCAAGGAAAAGGGAATGAGTTTAAATAATATTAAAAGGAAGATAAGATGTGCGTAGAAAAAAGAATTTAAAACAATCGTCAAGGCTGGGCTAATTTAGGGAGAATGGGTGAAGAAGAAGAAAGAAAATTGAATGATGATTGAGTTAATTTTAGAATAGCAAAGCCAATGTCAAAATGATCCAGGGAGTTAGACCTAGATTCTAAAGAGCAGAGTTTATTTTGATGTGCTAGTAAATGTATTAATACAATTAAAAGAAAACAGTGCTCATTGTACTGTAGATATATAATAAGCTCAATAGGTATAGATATCCTAGAGCTATTTTTATATTTAGTAAAACGATTCATAATTTTGAATTAAAAATCAGTTTCAACCACCATTATTTTGAACCACCGACTTAAGGTAAATTGAAGTCCTGAGTCTTCAATGAAATATCTGCCTTACTACAAAAAATGCTAGTTTTATTTTGGTATTTCCACCCCCCCCCAATTTTTGCTGATGAAGATACTTTGTTTGAAGAAAATCTTTTATCAAATTATTGTCCAAGACATATTGTCTATTTCAATAAAAACGTCGTTTCCGAAACGATCGTACAATCTATTGATTCTGTTTGTTTTCCTTTTGAAACTTATTTTTAATCGTTTTACTCAATATATATATATATGTGTGTGGGGGGGGTATTGGTGTGTGTGTGTGTGTGTGTGTGTGTGTGTGTGTGAAAGGAGAGAGAGGGTGAGAGAGAGAGATTTTCTTGAGTCCACAATGAAAATAAAACAGTTACAAGTATAAAAAAAAACACAAATAAATGATATTTATTTAAACATCATACTATACAATCAATGTTTTAAACTTAAATGAAATTAAAAATTGCCCCCACATGTTTCAAAATTACACTGGGTTTCATGATCACGGAGAAGAATTGTCATGCGTTGTTTAGTTCCTGGTTTATAAAATGCAAACTAAACCACATCAGAAACATGGAATAATGGTAAAAACATGTGGGGCACGTTGTAACATTAAGAATTAAATACACAAAAATAGAATACATTTTGGATCTACAATTAGATGACTCAGGATATCTGTAACAATTCTTTGCAAAACGGTAGTGTAGAACCTATAGTAAATAAAGAATGGTATACTGAAGACATCAAAGGCATCTGATGGATCGTTCACGGCGTGAAATTATTGGTCATGATTGATTTAACGAGCAGTTTGTACAATTATGATTATATACATACATATAAATATATATATATATAAATATATATATAAATATATATATATATATATATATATATATATATATATATATATAAAAATATATAATATTTATTACGACACTATATATACATATTTCAAGGTCGTACCAGCGGTTTACTTGCGCTGAATCAGCCATAAGAGGTTGGAAAGCGTCAGCGCAGATTCATCAGCGACATTAAAAAACTGAAACAATGCAAAGTGAACAATTATATATATATATATATATATATATATATATATATATATATATATATATATATTGTAGACAAAATTTTTTCTTATAAATCCTTATATAAGAAGCTCAATCTGATTACAGAGCAATATATAGAATGAATGACAAAAATATATTCCCAAATTCCTGATGTTGACCATCTTAGAATTTATTCCTTACATTCAGTTGGTTTACAAAATTCTTGACAGTATCGGTTCACAGCGCAAAAATAAATCACTTAATTATTATATCAACGAGTGAATCTATTACGCCCTTCTGATGAGTTAAGGGCATAACAACCGTTTAAAATAGGTAAAATCCTACAGGTCCGCGGTCATGAGAATTGTCAATTTTTTCAATATGTCAAATTTGTCTTAATTTTATGTTAAATCATAGAAAAGCAGCTAAAAATACATAAGAAATACATCATGGTATTAGTATTCTCTATATTTGGTATAAAAAGCACCTAAACGATAGACGTTTAAAATAGGTAAAACCTTACATGTCCGTGGTCATGAGAATTTTCAATTTTTTCAAAATGTCAAATTTGTCTTAATTTTATGTTCAAATCATAGAAAAGTAGGTAAAAATACATAAGAAATACATATTGGTATTAGTATTCTCTATATTTGGTATAAACAGCAACTAAACGATAAACGTTTAAAATAGGTAAAATCTTACATGTCCGCGGTCATGAGAATTTTCAATTTTTTCAATATGTCAAATTTGTCTTAATTTTATGTTCAAATCATAAAAAAGCGGGTAAATATACATAAGAAATACATCATGGTATTAGTATTCTCTATATTTGGTATAAAAAGCACCTAAACGATAAACGTTTAAAATAGGTAAAATCTTACATGTCCGCGGTCATGAGAATTTTCAATTTTTTCAATATGTCAAATTTGTCTTAATTTTATGGTCAAATCATAGAAAAGTAAGTAAAAATACATAAGAAATACATCTTGGCATTAGTATTCTCTATATTTTGTATAAAAAGCACCTAAACGATAAACGTTTAAAATAGGTAAAATCTTACATGTCCGCGGTCATGAGAATTTTCAATTTTTTCAATATGTCAAATTTGTCTTAATTTTATGTTCAAATCATAGAAAAGTAGGTAAAAATACATAAGAAATACATCATCGTAATAGTATTCTCTATATTTGGTATAAACAGCACCTAAACGATAAACGTTTAAAATAGGTAAAATCTTACATGTCCGCGGTCATGAGAATTTTCAATTTTTTCAAAATGTCAAATTTGTCTTAATTTTATGTTCAAATCATAGAAATGTAGGTAAAAATACATAAGAAATACATCATGGTATTAGTATTCTCTATATTTGGTATAAACAGCAACTAAACGATAAACGTTTAAAATAGGTAAAATCTTACATGTCCGCGGTCATGAGAATTTTCAATTTTTTCAATATGTCAATTTGTCTTAATTTTATGTTCAAATCATAGAAAAGTAGGCAAAAATACATAAGAAATACATCATGGTATTAGTGTGCTCTATATTTGGTATAAACAGCACCTAAACGATAAACGTTTAAAATAGGTAAAATCTTACATGTCCGCGGTCATGAGAATTTTCAATTTTTTCAATATGTCAAATTTGTCTTAATTTTATGTTTAAATAATAGAAAAGCGGGTGAATATACACAAGAAATACATCTTGGTATTAGTATTCTCTATATTTGGTACAAAAAGAACCGAAACGATAAACGTTTAAAATAGGTAAAATCTTACATGTCCGCGGTCATGAGAATTTTCAAGTTTTTCAATATGTCAAATTTGTCTTAATTTTATGTTCAAATCATAGAAAAGTAAGTAAAAATACATAAGAAATACATCTTGGCATTAGTATTCTCTATATTTTGTATAAAAAGCACCTAAACGATAAACGTTTAAAATAGGTAAAACTTACATGTCCGCGGTCATGAGAATTTTCAATTTTTTCAATATGTCAAATTTGTCTTAATTTTATGTTCAAATCATAGAAAAGTAGGTAAAAATACATAAGAAATACATCATGGTATTAGTATTCTCTATATTTGGTATAAACAGCAACTAAACGATAAACGTTTAAAATAGGTAAAATCTTACATGTCCGCGGTCATGAGAATTTTCAAGTTTTTCAATATGTCAAATTTGTCTTAATTTTATGGTCAAATCATAGAAAAGTAAGTAAAAATACATAAGAAATACATCTTGGCATTAGTATTCTCTATATTTTGTATAAAAAGCACCTAAACGATAAACGTTTAAAATAGGTAAAATCTTACATATCCGCGGTCATGAGAATTTTCAATTTTTTCAATATGTCAAATTTGTCTTAATTTTATGTTCAAATCACAGAAAAGTAGGTAAAAATACATAAGAAATACATCATCGTAATAGTATTCTCTATATTTGGTATAAACAGCACCTAAACGATAAACGTTTAAAATAGGTAAAATCTTACATGTCCGCAGTCATGAGAATTTTCAATTTTTTCAATATGTCAAATTTGTCTTAATTTTATGTTCAAATCATAGAAAAGTAGGTAAAAATATATAAGAAATACATCATGGCATTAGTATTCTCTATATTTGGTATAAACAGCACCTAAACGATAAACGTTTAAAATAGGTAAAATCTTACATGTCCGCGGTCATGAGAATTTTCAATTTTTTTAATATGTCAAATTTGTCTTAATTTTATGTTCAAATCATAGAAAATCGGGTATATATACAGTAGAAATACATCATGGTATTAGTATGCTCTATATTTGGTATAAACAGCACCTAAACGATAAACGTTTAAAATAGGTAAAATCTTACATGTCCGCGGTCATGAGAATTTTCAATTTTTTCAATATGTCAAATTTGTCTTAATTTTATGTTAAAATCATAGAAAAGTAGGCAAAAATACATAAGAAATACATCATGGTATTAGTGTGCTCTATATTTGGTATAAACAGCACCTAAACGATAAACGTTTAAAATAGGTAAAATCTTACATGTCCGCGGTCATGAGAATTTTCAATTTTTTCAATATGTCAAATTTGTCCTTATTTTATGTTCAAATCATAGAAAAGTAGGCAAAAATACATAAGAAATACATCATGGTATTAGTGTGCTCTATATTTGGTATAAACAGCACCTAAACGATAAACGTTTAAAATAGGTAAAATCTTACATGTCCGCGGTCATGAGAATTTTCAATTTTTTCAATATGTCAAATTTGTCTTAATTTTATGTTTAAATAATAGAAAAGCGGGTGAATATACACAAGAAATACATCTTGGTATTAGTATTCTCTATATTTGGTATAAAAAGCACCTAAACGATAAACGTTTAAAATAGGTAAAATCTTACATGTCCGCGGTCATGAGAATTTTAAATTTTTTCAATATGTCAAATTTGTCTTAATTTCATGGTCAAATCATAGAAAAGTAAGTAAAAATACATAAGAAATACATCATGGTATTAGTATGCTCTATATTTGGTATAAACAGCACCTAAACGATAAACGTTTAACATAGGTAAAATCTTACATGTCCGCGGTCATGAGAATTTTCAATTTTTTCAATATGTCAAATTTGTCCTTATTTTATGTTCAAATCATAGAAAAGTAGGTAAAAATACATAAGAAATACATCATGGTATTAGTATTCTCTATATTTGGTATAAACAGCATCTAAACGATAAACGTTTAAAATAGGTAAAATCTTACATGTCCGCGGTCATGAGAATTTTCAATTTTTTCAATATGTCAAATTTGTCTAAATTTTGTGTTAAAATCATAGAAAATCGGGTATATATACAGTAGAAATACATCATGGTATTAGTATGCTCTATATTTGGTATAAACAGCACCTAAACGATAAATGTTTAAAATAGGTAAAATCTTACATGTCCGCGGTCATGAGAATTTTCAAGTTTTTCAATATGTCAAATTGGTCTTAATTTTATGTTCAAATCATAGAAAAGTAGGTAAAAATACATAAGAAATATATCATCGAAATAGTATTCTCTATATTTGGTATAAACAGCATCTAAACGATAAACGTTTAAAATAGGTAAAATCTTACATGTCCGCGGTCATGAGAATTTTCAATGTTTTCAATATGTCAAATTTGTCTAAATTTTATGTTAAAATCATAGAAAAGCGGGATATATACATAAGAAATAGATCATGGTATTAGTATGCTCTATATTTTGTATAGACAGCACCTAAACGATAAACGTTTAAAATAGGTAAAATCTTACATGTCCGCGGTCATGAGAATTTTCAATTTTTTCAATATGTCAAATTTGTCTTAATTTTATGTTCAAATCATAGAAAAGTAGGCAAAAATACATAAGAAATACATCATGGTATTAGTGTGCTCTATATTTGGTATAAACAGCACCTAAACGATAAACGTTTAAAATAGGTAAAATCTTACATGTCCGCGGTCATGAGAATTTTCAATTTTTTCAATATGTCAAATTTGTCTTAATTTTATGTTTAAATAATAGAAAAGCGGGTGAATATACACAAGAAATACATCTTGGTATTAGTATTCTCTATATTTGGTATAAAAAGCACCTAAACGATAAACGTTTAAAATAGGTAAAATCTTACATGTCCGCGGTCATGAGAATTTTCAATTTTTTCAATATGTCAAATTTGTCTTAATTTCATGGTCAAATCATAGAAAAGTAAGTAAAAATACATAAGAACTACATCATGGTATTAGTATGCTCTATATTTGGTATAAACAGCACCTAAACGATAAACGTTTAACATAGGTAAAATCTTACATGTCCGCGGTCATGAGAATTTTCAATTTTTTCAATATGTCAAATTTGTCCTTATTTTATGTTCAAATCATAGAAAAGTAGGTAAAAATACATAAGAAATACATCATGGTATTAGTATTCTCTATATTTGGTATAAACAGCATCTAAACGATAAACGTTTAAAATAGGTAAAATCTTACATGTCCGCGGTCATGAGAATTTTCAATTTTTTCAATATGTCAAATTTGTCTAAATTTTGTGTTCAAATCATAGAAAATCGGGTATATATACAGTAGAAATACATCATGGTATTAGTATGCTCTATATTTGGTATAAACAGCACCTAAACGATAAACGTTTAAAATAGGTAAAATCTTACATGTCCGCGGTCATGAGAATTTTCAATTTTTTCAATATGTCAAATTTGTCTTAATTTTATGGTCAAATCATAGAAAAGTAAGTAAAAATACATAAGAAATACATCTTGGCATTAGTATTCTCTATATTTTGTATAAAAAGCACCTAAACGATAAACGTTTAAAATAGGTAAAATCTTACATGTCCGCGGTCATGAGAATTTTCAATTTTTTCAATATGTCAAATTTGTCTTAATTTTATGTTCAAATCATAGAAAAGTAGGTAAAAATACAAAAGAAATACATCATCGTAATAGTATTCTCTATATTTGGTATAAACAGCACCTAAACGATAAACGTTTAAAATAGGTAAAATCTTACATGTCCGTGGTCATGAGAATTTTCAATTTTTTCAAAATGTCAAATTTGTCTTAATTTTATGTTCAAATCATAGAAAAGTAGGTAAAAATACATAAGAAATACATCATGGTATTAGTATTCTCTATATTTGGTATAAACAGCAACTAAACGATAAACGTTTAAAATAGGTAAAATCTTACATGTCCGCGGTCATGAGAATTTTCAATTTTTTCAATATGTCAAATTTGTCTTAATTTTATGTTCAAATCATAGAAAAGTAGGCAAAAATACATAAGAAATACATCATGGTATTAGTGTGCTCTATATTTGGTATAAACAGCACCTAAACGATAAACGTTTAAAATAGGTAAAATCTTACATGTCCGCGGTCATGAGAATTTTCAATTTTTTCAATATGTCAAATTTGTCCTTATTTTATGTTCAAATCATAGAAAAGTAGGCAAAAATACATAAGAAATACATCATGGTATTAGTGTGCTCTATATTTGGTATAAACAGCACCTAAACGATAAACGTTTAAAATAGGTAAAATCTTACATGTCCGCGGTCATGAGAATTTTCAATTTTTTCAATATGTCAAATTTGTCTTAATTTTATGTTTAAATAATAGAAAAGCGGGTGAATATACACAAGAAATACATCTTGGTATTAGTATTCTCTATATTTGGTATAAAAAGCACCTAAACGATAAACGTTTAAAATAGGTAAAATCTTACATGTCCGCGGTCATGAGAATTTTAAATTTTTTCAATATGTCAAATTTGTCTTAATTTCATGGTCAAATCATAGAAAAGTAAGTAAAAATACATAAGAAATACATCATGGTATTAGTATGCTCTATATTTGGTATAAACAGCACCTAAACGATAAACGTTTAACATAGGTAAAATCTTACATGTCCGCGGTCATGAGAATTTTCAATTTTTTCAATATGTCAAATTTGTCCTTATTTTATGTTCAAATCATAGAAAAGTAGGTAAAAATACATAAGAAATACATCATGGTATTAGTATTCTCTATATTTGGTATAAACAGCATCTAAACGATAAACGTTTAAAATAGGTAAAATCTTACATGTCCGCGGTCATGAGAATTTTCAATTTTTTCAATATGTCAAATTTGTCTAAATTTTGTGTTAAAATCATAGAAAATCGGGTATATATACAGTAGAAATACATCATGGTATTAGTATGCTCTATATTTGGTATAAACAGCACCTAAACGATAAATGTTTAAAATAGGTAAAATCTTACATGTCCGCGGTCATGAGAATTTTCAAGTTTTTCAATATGTCAAATTGGTCTTAATTTTATGTTCAAATCATAGAAAAGTAGGTAAAAATACATAAGAAATATATCATCGAAATAGTATTCTCTATATTTGGTATAAACAGCATCTAAACGATAAACGTTTAAAATAGGTAAAATCTTACATGTCCGCGGTCATGAGAATTTTCAATGTTTTCAATATGTCAAATTTGTCTAAATTTTATGTTAAAATCATAGAAAAGCGGGATATATACATAAGAAATAGATCATGGTATTAGTATGCTCTATATTTTGTATAGACAGCACCTAAACGATAAACGTTTAAAATAGGTAAAATCTTACATGTCCGCGGTCATGAGAATTTTCAATGTTTTCAATATGTCAAATTTGTCTTAATTTTATGTTCAAATCATAGAAAAGTAGGCAAAAATACATAAGAAATACATCATGGTATTAGTGTGCTCTATATTTGGTATAAACAGCACCTAAAAGATAAACGTTTAAAATAGGTAAAATCTTACATCTCCGCGGTCATGAGAATTTTCAATTTTTTCAATATGTCAAATTTGTCTTAATTTTATGTTTAAATAATAGAAAAGCGGGTGAATATACACAAGAAATACATCTTGGTATTAGTATTCTCTATATTTGGTATAAAAAGCACCTAAACGATAAACGTTTAAAATAGGTAAAATCTTACATGTCCGCGGTCATGAGAATTTTAAATTTTTTCAATATGTCAAATTTGTCTTAATTTCATGGTCAAATCATAGAAAAGTAAGTAAAAATACATAAGAAATACATCATGGTATTAGTATGCTCTATATTTGGTATAAACAGCACCTAAACGATAAACGTTTAACATAGGTAAAATCTTACATGTCCGCGGTCATGAGAATTTTCAATTTTTTCAATATGTCAAATTTGTCCTTATTTTATGTTCAAATCATAGAAAAGTCGGTAAAAATACATAAGAAATACATCATGGTATTAGTATTCTCTATATTTGGTATAAACAGCATCTAAACGATAAACGTTTAAAATAGGTAAAATCTTACATGTCCGCGGTCATGAGAATTTTCAATTTTTTCAATATGTCAAATTTGTCTAAATTTTGTGTTCAAATCATAGAAAATCGGGTATATATACAGTAGATATAAATCATGGTATTAGTATGCTCTATATTTGGTATAAACAGCACCTAAACGATAAACGTTTAAAATAGGTAAAATCTTACATGTCCGCGGTCATGAGAATTTTCAATTTTTTCAATATGTCAAATTTGTCTTAATTTTATGGTCAAATCATAGAAAAGTAAGTAAAAATACATAAGAAATACATCTTGGCATTAGTATTCTCTATATTTTGTATAAAAAGCACCTAAACGATAAACGTTTAAAATAGGTAAAATCTTACATGTCCGCGGTCATGAGAATTTTCAATTTTTTCAATATGTCAAATTTGTCTTAATTTTATGTTCAAATCATAGAAAAGTAGGTAAAAATACATAAGAAATACATCATCGTAATAGTATTCTCTATATTTGGTATAAACAGCACCTAAACGATAAACGTTTAAAATAGGTAAAATCTTACATGTCCGTGGTCATGAGAATTTTCAATTTTTTCAAAATGTCAAATTTGTCTTAATTTTATGTTCAAATCATAGAAAAGTAGGTAAAAATACATAAGAAATACATATTGGTATTAGTATTCTCTATATTTGGTATAAACAGCAACTAAACGATAAACGTTTAAAATAGGTAAAATCTTACATGTCCGCGGTCATGAGAATTTTCAATTTTTTCAATATGTCAAATTTGTCTTAATTTTATGTTCAAATCATAGAAAAGTAGGCAAAAATACATAAGAAATACATCATGGTATTAGTGTGCTCTATATTTGGTATAAACAGCACCTAAACGATAAACGTTTAAAATAGGTAAAATCTTACATGTCCGCGGTCATGAGAATTTTCAATTTTTTCAATATGTCAAATTTGTCCTTATTTTATGTTCAAATCATAGAAAAGTAGGCAAAAATACATAAGAAATACATCATGGTATTAGTGTGCTCTATATTTGGTATAAACAGCACCTAAACGATAAACGTTTAAAATAGGTAAAATCTTACATGTCCGCGGTCATGAGAATTTTCAATTTTTTCAATATGTCAAATTTGTCTTAATTTTATGTTTAAATAATAGAAAAGCGGGTGAATATACACAAGAAATACATCTTGGTATTAGTATTCTCTATATTTGGTATAAAAAGCACCTAAACGATAAACGTTTAAAATAGGTAAAATCTTACATGTCCGCGGTCATGAGAATTTTAAATTTTTTCAATATGTCAAATTTGTCTTAATTTCATGGTCAAATCATAGAAAAGTAAGTAAAAATACATAAGAAATACATCATGGTATTAGTATGCTCTATATTTGGTATAAACAGCACCTAAACGATAAACGTTTAACATAGGTAAAATCTTACATGTCCGTGGTCATGAGAATTTTCAATTTTTTCAAAATGTCAAATTTGTCTTAATTTTATGTTCAAATCATAGAAAAGTAGGTAAAAATACATAAGAAATACATCATGGTATTAGTATTCTCTATATTTGGTATAAACAGCAACTAAACGATAAACGTTTAAAATAGGTAAAATCTTACATGTCCGCGGTCATGAGAATTTTCAATTTTTTCAATATGTCAAATTTGTCTTAATTTTATGTTCAAATCAAAGAAAAGTAGGCAAAAATACATAAGAAATACATCATGGTATTAGTGTGCTCTATATTTGGTATAAACAGCACCTAAACGATAAACGTTTAAAATAGGTAAAATCTTACATGTCCGCGGTCATGAGAATTTTCAATTTTTTCAATATGTCAAATTTGTCCTTATTTTATGTTCAAATCATAGAAAAGCAGGCAAAAATACATAAGAAATACATCATGGTATTAGTGTGCTCTATATTTGGTATAAACAGCACCTAAACGATAAACGTTTAAAATAGGTAAAATCTTACATGTCCGCGGTCATGAGAATTTTCAATTTTTTCAATATGTCAAATTTGTCTTAATTTTATGTTTAAATAATAGAAAAGCGGGTGAATATACACAAGAAATACATCTTGGTATTAGTATTCTCTATATTTGGTATAAAAAGCACCTAAACGATAAACGTTTAAAATAGGTAAAATCTTACATGTCCGCGGTCATGAGAATTTTAAATTTTTTCAATATGTCAAATTTGTCTTAATTTCATGGTCAAATCATAGAAAAGTAAGTAAAAATACATAAGAAATACATCATGGTATTAGTATGCTCTATATTTGGTATAAACAGCACCTAAACGATAAACGTTTAACATAGGTAAAATCTTACATGTCCGCGGTCATGAGAATTTTCAATTTTTTCAATATGTCAAATTTGTCCTTATTTTATGTTCAAATCATAGAAAAGTAGGTAAAAATACATAAGAAATACATCATGGTATTAGTATTCTCTATATTTGGTATAAACAGCATCTAAACGATAAACGTTTAAAATAGGTAAAATCTTACATGTCCGCGGTCATGAGAATTTTCAATTTTTTCAATATGTCAAATTTGTCTAAATTTTGTGTTAAAATCATAGAAAATCGGGTATATATACAGTAGAAATACATCATGGTATTAGTATGCTCTATATTTGGTATAAACAGCACCTAAACGATAAATGTTTAAAATAGGTAAAATCTTACATGTCCGCGGTCATGAGAATTTTCAAGTTTTTCAATATGTCAAATTGGTCTTAATTTTATGTTCAAATCATAGAAAAGTAGGTAAAAATACATAAGAAATATATCATCGAAATAGTATTCTCTATATTTGGTATAAACAGCATCTAAACGATAAACGTTTAAAATAGGTAAAATCTTACATGTCCGCGGTCATGAGAATTTTCAATGTTTTCAATATGTCAAATTTGTCTAAATTTTATGTTAAAATCATAGAAAAGCGGGATATATACATAAGAAATAGATCATGGTATTAGTATGCTCTATATTTTGTATAGACAGCACCTAAACGATAAACGTTTAAAATAGGTAAAATCTTACATGTCTGCGGTCATGAGAATTTTCAATTTTTTCAATATGTCAAATTTGTCTTAATTTTATGTTCAAATCATAGAAAAGTAGGAAAAAATACATAAGAAATACATCATGGTATTAGTGTGCTCTATATTTGGTATAAACAGCACCTAAACGATAAACGTTTAAAATAGGTAAAATCTTACATGTCCGCGGTCATGAGAATTTTCAATTTTTTCAATATGTCAAATTTGTCTTAATTTTATGTTTAAATAATAGAAAAGCGGGTGAATATACACAAGAAATACATCTTGGTATTAGTATTCTCTATATTTGGTATAAAAAGCACCTAAACGATAAACGTTTAAAATAGGTAAAATCTTACATGTCCGCGGTCATGAGAATTTTCAATTTTTTCAATATGTCAAATTTGTCTTAATTTCATGGTCAAATCATAGAAAAGTAAGTAAAAATACATAAGAAATACATCATGGTATTAGTATGCTCTATATTTGGTATAAACAGCACCTAAACGATAAACGTTTAACATAGGTAAAATCTTACATGTCCGCGGTCATGAGAATTTTCAATTTTTTCAATATGTCAAATTTGTCCTTATTTTATGTTCAAATCATAGAAAAGTAGGTAAAAATACATAAGAAATACATCATGGTATTAGTATTCTCTATATTTGGTATAAACAGCATCTAAACGATAAACGTTTAAAATAGGTAAAATCTTACATGTCCGCGGTCATGAGAATTTTCAATTTTTTCAATATGTCAAATTTGTCTAAATTTTGTGTTAAAATCATAGAAAATCGGGTATATATACAATAGAAATACATCATGGTATTAGTATGCTCTATATTTGGTATAAACAGCACCTAAACGATAAATGTTTAAAATAGGTAAAATCTTACATGTCCGCGGTCATGAGAATTTTCAAGTTTTTCAATATGTCAAATTGGTCTTAATTTTATGTTCAAATCATAGAAAAGTAGGTAAAAATACATAAGAAATATATCATCGAAATAGTATTCTCTATATTTGGTATAAACAGCATCTAAACGATAAACGTTTAAAATAGGTAAAATCTTACATGTCCGCGGTCATGAGAATTTTCAATGTTTTCAATATGTCAAATTTGTCTAAATTTTATGTTAAAATCATAGAAAAGCGGGATATATACATAAGAAATAGATCATGGTATTAGTATGCTCTATATTTTGTATAGACAGCACCTAAACGATAAACGTTTAAAATAGGTAAAATCTTACATGTCCGCGTTCATGAGAATTTTCAATTTTTTCAATATGTCAAATTTGTCTTAATTTTATGTTCAAATCATAGAAAAGTAGGTAAAACTACATAAGAAATACATCATGGTATTAGTATTCTCTTTTTGGTATAAACAGCACCTAAATTATAAACGTTTAAAATAGGTAAAATCTTACATGTCTACGGTCATGAGAATTTTTTTTTTTTTTAATATGTCAAATTTGTCTTCATTTTATGTTCAAATCATAGAAAAGCGGGTAAATATACATAAGAAATACATATTGGTATTAGTATTCTCTATATTTGCTATAACAGAACCTAAACGATAAACGTTTTATATAGGTAAAATCTTACATGTCCGCGGTCATGAGAATTTTCAATTTTTTTAATATGTCAAATTTGTCTTCATTTTATGTTCAAATCATAGAAAAGCGGGTAAATATACATAAGAAATACATCATGGTATTAGTATTCTCTATATTTGTCTATAAACAGCACCTAAACGATAAACGTTTAATATAGGTAAAATCTTACATGTCCGCAGTCATGAGAATTTTTAATTTTTTCAATATATCACATTTGTCTTAATTTTATGGTCAAATCATAGAAAAGCGGGCAAAAATACATAAGAAATACATATTGGTATTAGTATTCTCTATATTTGGTATAAAAAGCACCTAAACGATAAACGTTTAAAATAGGTAAAATCTTACATGTCCGCGGTCATGAGAATTTTCAATTTTTTCAATATATCAAATTTGTCTTTATTTTATGGTCAAATCATAGAAAAGCGGGTAAATATACATAAGAAATACATATTGGTATTAGTATTCTCTATATTTGGTATAAACAGCACCTAAACGATAAACGTTTAAAATAGGTACAATCTTACATGTCCGCGGTCATGAGAATGTTCAATGTTTTCAATATGTCAAATTTGTCTTAATTTTATGTTTACATAATAGAAAAGCGGGTGAATATACATAAGAAATACATCTTGGTATTAGTATTCTCTATATTTTGTATAAAAAGCACCTAAACGATAAACGTTTAAAATAGGTAAAATCTTAAATATCCGCGGTCATGAGAATTTTCAATGTTTTCAATATGTCAAATTTGTCTTAATTTTATGTTCAAATCAGAGAAAAGTAGGTAAAAATACATAAGCAATACATCATCGTAATAGTATTCTCTATATTTGGTATAAACAGCATCTAAACGATAAACGTTTAAAACAGGTAAAATCTTACATGTCCGCGGTCATGAGAATTTTCAATTTTTTCACTGTGTCAAATTTGTCTTAATTTTATGTTCAAATCATAGAAAAGTAGGTAAAAATACATAAGAAATATATCATCGAAATAGTATTCTCTATATTTGGTATAAACAGCATCTAAACGATAAACGTTTAAAATAGGTCAAATCTTACATGTCCGCGGTCATGAGAATTTTCAATTTTTTCAATATGTCAAATTTGTCTAAATTTTATGTTAAAATCATAGAAAAGCGGGTATATATACATAAGAAATAGATCATGGTATTAGTATGCTCTATATTTGGTATAGACAGCACCTAAACGATAAACGTTTAAAATAGGTAAAATCTTACATGTCCGCGTTCATGAGAATTTTCAATGTTTTCAATATGTCAAATTTGTCTTAATTTTATGGTCAAATCATAGAAAAGTAGGTAAAACTACATAAGAAATACATCATGGTATTAGTATTCTCTTTTTGGTATAAACAGCACCTAAACGATAAATGTTTAAAATAGGTAAAATCTTACATGTCCACAGTCATGAGAATGTTCAATTTTTTTAATATGTCAAATGTGTCTTCATTGTATGTTCAAATCATAGAAAAGCGGGTAAATATACATAAGAAATACATATTGGTATTAGTATTCTCTATATTTGCTATAAACAGCACCTAAACGATAAACTTTTAAAATAGGTAAAATCTTACATGTCCGCGGTCATGAGAATGTTCAATTTTTTCAATATGTCAAATTTGTCTTAATTTTATGTTACAATCATAGAAAAGCGGGTAAATAGACATAAGAAATACATATTGGTATTAGTATTCTCTATATTTTGTATAAAAAGCACCTAAACGATAAACGTTTAAAATAGATAAAATCTTACATGTCCGCGGTCATGAGAATTTTCAATTTTTTCAATATGTCAAATTTGTCTTAATTTCATGGTCAAATCATAGAAAAGTAAGTAAAAATACATAAGAAATATATCATGGTATTAGTATGCTCTATATTTGGTATAAACAGCACCTAAACGATAAACGTTTAACATAGGTAAAATCTTACATGTCCGCGGTCATGAAAATTTTTTATTTTTTCAATATGTCAAATTTGTCTGAATTTTATGGTCAAATCATAGAAAAGCGAGTGAATATACATAAGAAATACATCTTGGTATTAGTATTCTCTATATTTTGTATAAAAAGCACCTAAACGATAAACGTTTAAAATAGGTAAAATCTTACATGTCCGCGGTCATGAGAATTTTAAATTTTTTCAATATGTCAAATTTGTCTTAATTTAATGGTCAAATCATAGAAAAGTAAGTAAAAATACATAAGAAATATATCATGGTATTAGTATGCTCTATATTTGGTATAAACAGCACCTAAACGATAAACGTTTAACATAGGTAAAATCTTACATGTCCGCGGTCATGAGAATTTTCAATTTTTTCAATATGTCAAATTTGTCTTAATTTTATGTTAAAATCATAGAAAAGCAGGCAAAAATACGTAAGAAATACATCATGGTATTAGTATTCTCTATATTTGGTATAAAAAGCACCTACATGATAAACGTTTAAAATAGGTAAAATCTTACATGTCCGCGGTCATGAGAATTTTCAATTTTTTCAATATGTCAAATTTGTGTTAATTTTATGTTCACATCATAGAAAAGTAGGTAAAAATACATAAGAAATATATCATGGTATTAGTATTCTCTATATTTGGTATAAACAGCACCTAAACGATAAACGTTTAAAATAGGTAAAATCTTAGATGTCTGCGGTTGTGACAATTTTCAATTTTTTCAATATGTCAAATTTGTCTAAATTTTATGTTCAAATCATAGAAACGTAGGTAAAAATACATAAGAAATATATCATCATAATAGTAATCTCTATATTTGGTATAAACAGCATCTAAACGATGAACGTTTCACATAGGTAAAATCTTACATGTCCACGGTCATGAGAATTTTCCATTTTTTCAATATGTCAAATTTGTCTTAATTTTATGTTCAAATCATAGAAAAGTAGGTAAAAATACATAAGAAATATATCATGGTATTAGTATTCTCTATATTTTGTATAAAAAGCACCTAAACGATAAACGTTTAAAATAGGTACAATCTTACATGTCCGCGGTCATGAGAATTTTCAATTTTTTCAATATGTCAAATTTGTGTTAATTTTATGTTCACATCATAGAAAAGTAGGTAAAAATACATAAGAAATATATCATGGTATTAGTATTCTCTATATTTGGTATAAACAGCACCTAAACGATAAACGTTTAAAATAGGTAAAATCTTAGATGTCTGCGGTTGTGACAATTTTCAATTTTTTCAATATGTCAAATTTGTCTTAATTTTATGGTCAAATCGTAGAAAAGTAAGTAAAAATACATAAGAAATACATCATGGTATTAGTATTCTCTATATTTGGTATAAACAGCACCTAAACGATAAACGTTTAAAATAGGTAAAATCTTACATGTCCGCGGTCAAGAGAATGTTCAATTTTTTCAATATGTCAAATTTGTCTTAATTTTATGTTCAAATCATAGAAAAGTAGGTTAAAATACATAAGAAATACATCATGGTATTAGTATTCTCTATATTTTGTATAAAAAGCACCTAAATGATAAACGTTTAAAATAGGTTAAATCTTACATATCCGCGGTCATGAGAATTTTCAATTTTTTCAATATGTCAAATTTGTCTAAATTTTATGTTCAAATCATAGAAACGTAGGTAAAAATACATAAGAAATATATCATCATAATAGTAATCTCTATATTTGGTATAAACAGCATCTAAACGATGAACGTTTCACATAGGTAAAATCTTACATGTCCACGGTCATGAGAATTTTCCATTTTTTCAATATGTCAAATTTGTCTTAATTTTATGTTCAAATCATAGAAAAGTAGGTAAAAATACATAAGAAATATATCATGGTATTAGTATACTCTATATTTTGTATAAACAGCTCCTAAACGATAAACGTTTAAAATAGGTACAATCTTACATGTCCGCGGTCATGAGAATTTTCAATTTTTTCAATATGTCAAATTTGTGTTAATTTTATGTTCACATCATAGAAAAGTAGGTAAAAATACATAAGAAATATATCATGGTATTAGTATTCTCTATATTTGGTATAAACAGCACCTAAACGATAAACGTTTAAAATAGGTAAAATCTTAGATGTCTGCGGTTGTGACAATTTTCAATTTTTTCAATATGTCAAATTTGTCTTAATTTTATGGTCAAATCGTAGAAAAGTAAGTAAAAATACATAAGAAATACATCATGGTATTAGTATTCTCTATATTTGGTATAAACAGCACCTAAACGATAAACGTTTAAAATAGGTAAAATCTTACATGTCCGCGGTCAAGAGAATGTTCAATTTTTTCAATATGTCAAATTTGTCTTAATTTTATGTTCAAATCATAGAAAAGTAGGTTAAAATACATAAGAAATACATCATGGTATTAGTATTCTCTATATTTGGTATAAAAAGCACCTAAATGATAAACGTTTAAAATAGGTAAAATCTTACATGTCCGCGGTCAAGAGAATGTTCAATTTTTTCAATATGTCAAATTTGTCTTAATTTTATGTTCAAATCATAGAAAAGTAGGTTAAAATACATAAGAAATACATCATGGTATTAGTATTCTCTATATTTGGTATAAACAGCACCTAAACGATAAACGTTTAAAATAGGTAAAATCTTACATGTCCGCGGTCATGAGAATTTTCAATTTTTTCAATATGTCAAATTTGTCTTAATTTTATGTTTAAATAATAGAAAAGCGGGTGAATATACATAAGAAATACATCTTGGTATTAGTATTCTCTATATTTTGTATAAAAAGCACCTAAACGATAAACGTTTAAAATAGGTAAAATCTTACATATCCGTGGTCATGAGACTTTTCAATTTTTTCAATATGTAAAATTTGTCTTAATTTTATGGTCAAATAATAGAAAAGCGGGTGAATATACATAAGAAATACATCATCGTAATAGTATTCTCTATATTTGGTATAAACAGCACCTAAACGATAAACGTTTAAAATAGGTAAAATCTTACATGTCCGCGGTCATGAGAATTTTTAATTTATTCAATATGTCAAATTTGTCTTAATTTTATGTTAAAATCATAGAAAAGCGGGTAAATAGACATAAGAAATACATATTGGTATTAGTATTCTCTATATTTTGTATAAAAAGCACCTAAACGATAAACGTTTAAAATAGGTAAAATCTTACATGTCCGCGGTCATGAGAATTTTCAATGTTTTCAATATGTCAAATTTGTCTAAATTTTATGTTAAACTCATAGAAAAGCAGGCAAAAATACATAAGAAATAGATACTGGTATTACTATGCTCTATATTTGGTATAGACAGCACCTAAACGATAAACGTTTAATATAGGTAAAATCTTACATGTCCGCATGGTGATGAGAATTTTCAATTTTTTTAATATGTAAAATTTGTCTTAATTTTATGGTAAAATCATAGAAAAGCGGGTAAATATACATAAGAAAAACATCATGGTATTAGTATTCTCTATATTTTGTATAAACAGCACCTAAACGATAAACGTTTAAAATAGGTACAATCTTACATGTCCGCGGTCATGAGAATTTTCAATTTTTTCAATATGTCAAATTTGTCTTAATTTTATGTTTACATAATAGAAAAGCGGGTGACTATACATAAGAAATACATCTTGGTATTAGTATGCTCTATATTTTGTATAAAAAGCCCCTAAACGATAAACGTTTAAAATAGGTAAAATCTTACATATCCGCGGTCATGAGAATTTTCAATGTTTTCAATATGTCAAATTTGTCTTAATTTTATGTTCAAATCAGAGAAAAGTAGGTAAAAATACATAAGCAATACATCATCGTAATAGTATGCTCTATATTTGGTATAAACAGCACCTAAACGATAAACGTTTAAAATAGGTAAAATCTTACATGTCCACGGTCATGAGAATTTTTAATTTATTCAATATGTCAAATTTGTCTTAATTTTATGTTAAAATCATAGAAAAGCGGGTAAATAGACATAAGAAATACATATTGGTATTAGTATTCTCTATATTTTGTATAAAAAGCACCTAAACGATAAACGTTTAAAATAGGTAAAATCTTACATGTCCGCGGTCATGAGAATTTTCAATTTTTTCAATATGACAAATTTGTCTTAATTTTATGTTTAAATAATAGAAAAGCGGGTGAATATACATAAGAAATACATCTTGGTATTAGTATTCTCTATATTTTGTATAAAAAGCACCTAAACGATAAACGTTTAAAATAGGTAAAATCTTACATATCCGCGGTCATGAGAATTTTCAATTTTTTCAATATGTCAAATTTGTCTTAATTTTATGTTCAAATCATAGAAAAATAGGTAAAAATACATAAGAAATATATCATCATAATAGTAATCTCTATATTTGGTATAAACAGCACCTAAATGATAAACGTTTAAAATAGGTAAAATCTTACATGTCCGCGGTCATGAGAATTTTCAATTTTTTTAATATGATGAATTCGTCTAAATTTTGTGTTAAAATCATAGAAAATCGGGTATATATACATAAGAAATACATCATGGTATTAGTATGCTCTATATTTTGTATAAACAGCACCTACACGATAAATGTTTAAAATAGGATAAAATCTTACATGTCCGCGGTCATGAGAATTTTCAATTTTTTCAATATGTCAAATTTGTCTTAATTTTGTGTTCAAATCATAGAAAAGCGGGAATATATACATAAGAAATACATCATGGTATTAGTATTCTCTATATTTTGTATAAAAAGCACCTAAACGATAAAGGTTTAAAATAGGTAAAATCTTACATGTCCGCGGTCATGAGAATTTTCAATGTTTTCAATATGTCAAATTTGTCTTAATTTTATGTTTACATAATAGAAAAGCGGGTGAATATACATAAGAAATACATCTTGGTATTAGTATTCTCTATATTTAGTATGAAAAGCACCTAAACGATAAACGTTTAAAATAGGTAAAATCTTACATATCCGCGGTCATGAGAATTTTCAATTTTTTCAATATGTCAAATTTGTCTTAATTTTATGTTTAAATCATAGAAAAGCGGGTAAATATACATAAGAAATACATCTTGGTATTAGTATTCTCTATATTTGCTATAAACAGCACCTAAACGATAAACGTTTAAAATAGGTAAAATCTTACATGTCCGCGGTCATGAGAATTTTCAATTTTTTCAATATATCAAATTTGTCTTAATTTTATGGTCAAATCATAGAAAAGCGGGTAAATATACATAAGAAATACATATTGGTATTAGTATTCTCTATATTTGGTATAAAAAGCACCTAAACGATAAACGTTTAAAATAGGTAAAATCTTACATGTCCGCGGTCATGAGAATTTTCAATTTTTTCAATATATATATTTGTCTTAATTTTATGGTCAAATCATAGAAAAGCGGGTAAATATACATAAGAAATACATCATGGTATTAGTATTCTCTTTATTTGGTATAAACAGCACCTAAACGATAAACGTTTAAAATAGGTAAAATCTTACATGTCCACGGTCATGAGAATTTTCAATTTTTTCAATATGTCAAATTTGTCCTTATTTTATGTTTAAATCATGAAAAAGTAGGTAAAAATATATAAGAAATACATCATGGTATTAGTATTCTCTATATTTTGTATAAAAAGCACCTAAACGATAAACCTTAAAATAGGTAAAATCTTACATATCCGAGGTCATGAGAATTTTCAATTTTTTCAATATGTCAAATTTGTCTTAATTTTGTGTTAAAATCAGAGAAAAGTAGGTAAATATACATAAGAAATACATCATCGTAATAGTATTCTCTATATTTGGTATAAACAGCACCTAAACGATAAACGTTTAAAATAGGTAAAATCTTACATGTCCGCGGTCATGAGAATTTTCAATTTTTTCAATATGTCAAATTTGTCTTAATTTTATGTTCAAATCATAGAAAAGCGGGTAAATATACATAAAGAAATACATCATGGTATTAGTATTCTCTATATTTTGTATAAAAAGCACCTAAACGATAAACGTTCAAAATAGGTAAAATCTTACATGTCCGCGGTCATGAGAATTTTCAATTTTTTCAATATGTCAAATTTGTCTTAATTTTATGTTCAAATCATAGAAAAGTAGGTAAAACTACATAAGAAATACATCATGGTATTAGTATTCTCTTTTTGGTATAAACAGCACCTAAAAATAGGTAAAATCTTACATGTTTAAAATAGGTAAAATCTTACATGTCCACGGTCATGAGAATTTTTAATTTTTTTAATATGTAAAATTTGTCTTCATTTTATGTTCAAATCATAGAAAAGCGGGTAAATATACATAAGAAATACATATTGGTATTAGTATTCTCTATATTTGCTATAACAGCACCTAAACGATAAAAGTTTAATATAGGTAAAATCTTACATGTCCGCGGTCATGAGAATTTTCAATTTTTTTAATATGTAAAATTTGTCTTAATTTTATGGTAAAATCATAGAAAAGCGGGTAAATATACATAAGAAATACATCATGGTATTAGTATTCTCTATATTTGCTATAAACAGCACCTAAACGATAAACGTTTAATATAGGTAAAATCTTACATGTCCGCGGTCATGAGAATTTTCAATTTTTTCAATATATCAAATTTGTCTTAATTTTATGGTCAAATCATAGAAAAGCAGGTAAATATACATAAGAAATGCATATTTGTATTAGTATTCTCTATATTTGGTATAAACAGCACCTAAACGATAAACGTTTAAAATAGGTACAATCTTACATGTCCGCGGTCATGAGAATTTTCAATTTTTTCAATATGTCAAATTTGTCTTAATTTTATATTTACATAATAGAAAAGCGGGTGAATATACATAAGAAATACATCTTGGTATTAGTATGCTCTATATTTTGTATAAAAAGCCCCTAAACGATAAACGTTTAAAATAGGTAAAATCTTACATATCCGCGGTCATGAGAATTTTCAATGTTTTCAATATGTCAAATTTGTCTTAATTTTATGTTCAAATCAGAGAAAAGTAGGTAAAAATACATAAGCAATACATCATCGTAATAGTATGCTCTATATTTGGTATAAACAGCACCTAAACGATAAACGTTTAAAATAGGTAAAATCTTACATGTCCACGGTCATGAGAATTTTCAATTTTTTCAATATGTCAAATTTGTCCTTATTTTTTGTTTAAATCATAGAAAAGTAGGCAAAAATATATAAGAAATACATCATGGTATTAGTATTCTCTATATTTTGTATAAAAAGCACCTAAACGATAAACGTTTAAAATAGGTAAAATCTTACATGTCCGCGGTCATGAGAATTTTCAATGTTTTCAATATGTCAAATTTGTCTTAATTTTATGTTTACATAATAGAAAAGCGGGTGAATATACATAAGAAATACATCTTGGTATTAGTATTCTCTATATTTAGTATGAAAAGCACCTAAACGATAAACGTTTAAAATAGGTAAAATCTTACATATCCGCGGTCATGAGAATTTTCAATTTTTTCAATATGTCAAATTTGTCTTAATTTTATGTTTAAATCATAGAAAAGCGGGTAAATATACATAAGAAATACATCTTGGTATTAGTATTCTCTATATTTGCTATAAACAGCACCTAAACGATAAACGTTTAAAATAGGTAAAATCTTACATGTCCGCGGTCATGAGAATTTTCAATTTTTTCAATATATCAAATTTGTCTTAATTTTATGGTCAAATCATAGAAAAGCGGGTAAATATACATAAGAAATACATATTGGTATTAGTATTCTCTATATTTGGTATAAAAAGCACCTAAACGATAAACGTTTAAAATAGGTAAAATCTTACATGTCCGCGGTCATGAGAATTTTCAATTTTTTCAATATATCAAATTTGTCTTAATTTTATGGTCAAATCATAGAAAAGCGGGTAAATATACATAAGAAATACATCATGGTATTAGTATTCTCTTTATTTGGTATAAACAGCACCTAAACGATAAACGTTTAAAATAGGTAAAATCTTACATGTCCACGGTCATGAGAATTTTCAATTTTTTCAATATGTCAAATTTGTCCTTATTTTATGTTTAAATCATAAAAAAGTAGGTAAAAATATATAAGAAATACATCATGGTATTAGTATTCTCTATATTATGTATAAACAGCACCTAAACGATAAACGTTTAAAATAGGTAAAATCTTACATGTCCGCGGTCATGAGAATTTTCAATTTTTTCAATATGTCAAATTTGTCTTAATTTTATGTTCAAATCATAGAAAAGCGGGTAAATATACATAAACAAATACATCATGGTATTAGTATTCTCTATATTTTGTATAAAAAGCACCTAAACGATAAACGTTCAAAATAGGTAAAATCTTACATGTCCGCGGTCATGAGAATTTTCAATTTTTTCAATATGTCAAATTTGTCTTAATTTTATGTTCAAATCATAGAAAAGCGGGTAAATAGACATAAGAAATACATATTGGTATTAGTATTCTCTATATTTGGTATAAAAAGCACCTAAACGATAAACGTTTAAAATAGGTAAAATCTCACATGTCCGCGGTCATGAGAAATTTCAATATTTTCAATATGTCAAATTTGTCTTAATTTTATGGTCAAATCATAGAAAATTAAGTAAAAATACATGAGAAATACATCATGATAGTAGTCTGCTCTTTATTTTGTATAAACAGAACCTAAACGATAAACGTTTAAAATAGGTAAAATCTTACATGTCCGCGGTCATGAGAATTTTCAATTTTTTCAATATGTCAAATTTGTCTTAATTTTATGTTAAAATAATAAAAAAGCGGGTATATATACAGAAGAAATACAACATGGTATTAGTATGCTCTATATTTGGTATAAACAGCACCTAAACGATAAACGTTTAAAATAGGTAAAATCTTACATGTCCGCGGTCATGAGAATTTTCAATTTTTTTAATATGACAACATTGTCTAAATTTTATGTTTAAATAATAGAAAAGCGGGTAAATATACATAAAGAAATACATCATGGTATTAGTATTCTCTATATTTTGTATAAAAAGCACCTAAACGATAAACGTTTAAAATAGGTAAAATCTTACATGTCCGCGGTCATGAGAATTTTCAATTTTTTCAATATGTCAAATTTGTCTTAATTTTATGGTCAAATCATAGAAATGTAAGTAAAAATACATAAGAAATACATCATGATATTAGTATGCTCTATATTTTGTATAAACAGCACCTAAACGATAAACGTTTAAAATAGGTAAAATCTTACATGTCCGCGGTCATGAGAATTTTCAATTTTTTCAATATGTCAAATTTGTCTTAATTTTATGTTAAAATTATAAAAAAGCGGGTATATATACAGAAGAAATACATCATGGTATTAGTATGCTCTATATTTGGTATAAACAGCACCTAAACGATAAACGTTTAAAATAGGTAAAATCTTACATATCCGCGGTCATGAGAATTTTCAATGTTTTCAATATGTCAAATTTGTCTTAATTTTATGTTTACATAATAGAAAAGCGGGTGAATATACATAAGAAATACATCTTGGTATTAGTATTCTCTATATTTAGTATGAAAAGCACCTAAACGATAAACGTTTAAAATAGGTAAAATCTTACATATCCGCGGTCATGAGAATTTTCAATTTTTTCAATATGTCAAATTTGTCTTAATTTTATGTTTAAATTATAGAAATGCGGGTAAATATACATAAGAAATACATCTTGGTATTAGTATTCTCTATATTTGCTATAAACAGCACCTAAACGATAAACGTTTAAAATAGGTAAAATCTTACATGTCCGCGGTCATGAGAATTTTCAATTTTTTCAATATATCAAATTTGTCTTAATTTTATGGTCAAATCATAGAAAAGCGGGTAAATATACATAAGAAATACATATTGGTATTAGTATTCTCTATATTTGGTATAAAAAGCACCTAAACGATAAACGTTTAAAATAGGTAAAATCTTACATGTCCGCGGTCATGAGAATTTTCAATTTTTTCAATATATCAAATTTGTCTTAATTTTATGGTCAAATCATAGAAAAGCGGGTAAATATACATAAGAAATACATCATGGTATTAGTATTCTCTTTATTTGGTATAAACAGCACCTAAACGATAAACGTTTAAAATAGGTAAAATCTTACATGTCCACGGTCATGAGAATTTTCAATTTTTTATATGTGTCAAATTTGTCCTTATTTTATGTTTAAATCATAAAAAAGTAGGTAAAAATATATAAGAAATACATCATGGTATTAGTATTCTCTATATTTGGTATAAACAGCACCTAAACGATAAACGTTTAAAATAGGTAAAATCTTACATGTCCACGGTCATGAGAATTTTCAATTTTTTCAATATGTCAAATTTGTCCTTATTTTTTGTTTAAATCATAGAAAAGTAGGCAAAAATATATAAGAAATACATCATGGTATTAGTATTCTCTATATTTTGTATAAAAAGCACCTAAACGATAAACGTTTAAAATAGGTAAAATCTTACATGTCCGCGGTCATGAGAATTTTCAATGTTTTCAATATGTCAAATTTGTCTTAATTTTATGTTTACATAATAGAAAAGCGGGTGAATATACATAAGAAATACATCATGGTATTAGTATTCTCTATATTTAGTATGAAAAGCACCTAAACGATAAACGTTTAAAATAGGTAAAATCTTACATATCCGCGGTCATGAGAATTTTCAATTTTTTCAATATGTCAAATTTGTCTTAATTTTATGTTTAAATCATAGAAATGCGGGTAAATATACATAAGAAATACATCTTGGTATTAGTATTCTCTATATTTGCTATAAACAGCACCTAAACGATAAACGTTTAAAATAGGTAAAATCTTACATGTCCGCGGTCATGAGAATTTTCAATTTTTTCAATATATCAAATTTGTCTTAATTTTATGGTCAAATCATAGAAAAGCGGGTAAATATACATAAGAAATACATCATGGTATTAGTATTCTCTTTATTTGGTATAAACAGCACCTAAACGATAAACGTTTAAAATAGGTAAAATCTTACATGTCCACGGTCATGAGAATTTTCAATTTTTTCAATATGTCAAATTTGTCCTTATTTTATGTTTAAATCATAAAAAAGTAGGTAAAAATATATAAGAAATACATCATGGTATTAGTATTCTCTATATTTGGTATAAACAGCACCTAAACGATAAACGTTTAAAATAGGTAAAATCTTACATGTCCGCGGTCATGAGAATTTTCAATTTTTTCAATATGTCAAATTTGTCTTTATTTTATGTTCAAATCATAGAAAAGCGGGTAAATATACATAAACAAATACATCATGGTATTAGTATTCTCTATATTTTGTATAAAAAGCACCTAAACGATAAACGTTCAAAATAGGTAAAATCTTACATGTCCGCGGTCATGAGAATTTTCAATTTTTTCAATATGTCAAATTTGTCTTAATTTTATGTTCAAATCATAGAAAAGCGGGTAAATAGACATAAGAAATACATATTGGTATTAGTATTCTCTATATTTGGTATAAAAAGCACCTAAACGATAAACGTTTAAAATAGGTAAAATCTCACATGTCCGCGGTCATGAGAAATTTCAATATTTTCAATATGTCAAATTTGTCTTAATTTTATGGTCAAATCATAGAAAATTAAGTAAAAATACATGAGAAATACATCATGATAGTAGTATGCTCTATATTCTGTATAAACAGAACCTAAACGATAAACGTTTAAAATAGGTAAAATCTTACATGTCCGCGGTCATGAGAATTTTCAATTTTTTCAATATGTCAAATTTGTCTTAATTTTATGTTAAAATAATAAAAAAGCGGGTATATATACAGAAGAAATACAACATGGTATTAGTATGCTCTATATTTGGTATAAACAGCACCTAAACGATAAACGTTTAAAATAGGTAAAATCTTACATGTCCGCGGTCATGAGAATTTTCAATTTTTTTAATATGACAACATTGTCTAAATTTTATGTTTAAATAATAGAAAAGCGGGTAAATATACATAAAGAAATACATCATGGTATTAGTATTCTCTATATTTTGTATAAAAAGCACCTAAACGATAAACGTTTAAAATAGGTAAAATCTTACATGTCCGCGGTCATGAGAATTTTCAATTTTTTCAATATGTCAAATTTGTCTTAATTTTATGGTCAAATCATAGAAAAGTAAGTAAAAATACATAAGAAATACATCATGATATTAGTATGCTCTATATTTTGTATAAACAGCACCTAAACGATAAACGTTTAAAATAGGTAAAATCTTACATGTCCGCGGTCATGAGAATTTTCAATTTTTTCAATATGTCAAATTTGTCTTAATTTTATGTTAAAATTATAAAAAAGCGGGTATATATACAGAAGAAATACATCATGGTATTAGTATGCTCTATATTTGGTATAAACAGCACCTAAACGATAAACGTTTAAAATAGGTAAAATCTTACATGTCCGCGGTCATGAGAATTTTCAATGTTTTCAATATGTCAAATTTGTCTTAATTTTATGTTTAAATCATAGAAAAGCGGGTAAATATACATAAGAAATACATCTTGGTATTAGTATTCTCTATATTTGCTATAAACAGCACCTAAACGATAAACGTTTAAAATAGGTAAAATCTTACATGTCCGCGGTCATGAGAATTTTCAATTTTTTCAATATATCAAATTTGTCTTAATTTTATGGTCAAATCATAGAAAAGCGGGTAAATATACATAAGAAATACATATTGGTATTAGTATTCTCTATATTTGGTATAAAAAGCACCTAAACGATAAACGTTTAAAATAGGTAAAATCTTACATGTCCGCGGTCATGAGAATTTTCAATTTTTTCAATATATCAAATTTGTCTTAATTTTATGGTCAAATCATAGAAAAGCGGGTAAATATACATAAGAAATACATCATGGTATTAGTATTCTCTTTATTTGGTATAAACAGCACCTAAACGATAAACGTTTAAAATAGGTAAAATCTTACATGTCCACGGTCATGAGAATTTTCAATTTTTTCAATATGTCAAATTTGTCCTTATTTTATGTTTAAATCATAAAAAAGTAGGTAAAAATATATAAGAAATACATCATGGTATTAGTATTCTCTATATTTGGTATAAACAGCACCTAAACGATAAACGTTTAAAATAGGTAAAATCTTACATGTCCGCGGTCATGAGAATTTTCAATTTTTTCAATATGTCAAATTTGTCTTAATTTTATGTTCAAATCATAGAAAAGCGGGTAAATATACATAAACAAATACATCATGGTATTAGTATTCTCTATATTTTGTATAAAAAGCACCTAAACGATAAACGTTCAAAATAGGTAAAATCTTACATGTCCGCGGTCATGAGAATTTTCAATTTTTTCAATATGTCAAATTTGTCTTAATTTTATGTTCAAATCATAGAAAAGCGGGTAAATAGACATAAGAAATACATATTGGTATTAGTATTCTCTATATTTGGTATAAAAAGCACCTAAACGATAAACGTTTACAATAGGTAAAATCTCACATGTCCGCGGTCATGAGAAATTTCAATATTTTCAATATGTCAAATTTGTCTTAATTTTATGGTCAAATCATAGAAAATTAAGTAAAAATACATGAGAAATACATCATGATAGTAGTATGCTCTATATTTTGTATAAACAGAACCTAAACGATAAACGTTTAAAATAGGTAAAATCTTACATGTCCGCGGTCATGAGAATTTTCAATTTTTTTAATATGACAACATTGTCTAAATTTTATGTTTAAATAATAGAAAAGCGGGTAAATATACATAAAGAAATACATCATGGTATTAGTATTCTCTATATTTTGTATAAAAAGCACCTAAACGATAAACGTTTAAAATAGGTAAAATCTTACATGTCCGCGGTCATGAGAATTTTCAATTTTTTCAATATGTCAAATTTGTCTTAATTTTATGGTCAAATCATAGAAAAGTAAGTAAAAATACATAAGAAATACATCATGATATTAGTATGCTCTATATTTTGTATAAACAGCACCTAAACGATAAACGTTTAAAATAGGTAAAATCTTACATGTCCGCGGTCATGAGAATTTTCAATTTTTTCAATATGTCAAATTTGTCTTAATTTTATGTTAATATTATAAAAAAGCGGGTATATATACAGAAGAAATACATCATGGTATTAGTATGCTCTATATTTGGTATAAACAGCACCTAAACGATAAACGTTTAAAATAGGTAAAATCTTACATGTCCGCGGTCATGAGAATTTTCAATTTTTTCAATATGACAAATTTGTCTTAATTTTATGTTCAAATAATAGAAAAGCGGGTAAATATACATAAGAAATACATCTTGGTATTAGTATTCTCTATATTTTGTATAAAAAGCACCTAAATGATAAACGTTTAAAATAGGTAAAATCTTACATGTCCACGGTCATGAGAATTTTCAATTTTTTCAATATGTCAAATTTGTCTTAATTTTATGTTAAAATCATAGAAAAGCGTGTAAATATACATACGAAATACATATTGGTATTAGTATTCTCTATATTTGGTATAAAAAGCACCTAAACGATTAACGTTTAAAATAGGTAAAATCTTACATATCCGCGGTCATGAGAATTTTCAATTTTTTCAATATGTCAAATTTGTCTTAATTTTATGTTCAAATCATAGAAAAGTAGGTAAAAATATATAAGAAATACATATTGGTATTAGTATTCTCTATATTTGGTATAAACAGCACCTAAACGATAAACGTTTAAAATAGGTAAAATCTTACATGTCCGCGGTCATGAGAATTTTCAATTTTTTCCATATGTCAAATTAATCTTCATTTTATGTTTAAATAATACCAAGCGGATGAATATACATAAGACATACATCTTGGTATTAGTATTCTCTATATTTTGTATAAAAAGCACCTAAACGATAAACATTTAAAATAGGTAAAATCTTACATATCCTCGGTCATGAGAATTTTCAATGTTCTCAATATGTCTAATTTGTCTTAATTTTATTGTCAAATCATAGAACAGTAGGTAAAAAAACATAAGAAATACATCATCGTAATAGTATTCTCTATATTTGGTATAAACAGCATCTAAACGATAAACGTTTAAAATAGGTAAAATCTTACATGTCCGGGGTCATGAGAATTTTCAATTTTTTCAATATGTCACATGTGTCTTAATTTTATGGTCAAATAATAGAAAAGTATGGTAAAAATACATAAGAAATACATTATGGTATTAGTATGCTCTATATTTGGTATAAAAAGCACCTAAACCATAAACGTTTAACATAGGTAAAATCTTACATGTCCGCGGTCATGAGAATTTTCAATTTTTTCAATAGGTCAAATGTGTCTTAATTTTATGTTAAAATCATAGAAAAGTAGGTAAAAATACATAAGAAATACATCATCGTAACAGTATTCTCTATATTTGGTATAAAAAGCACCTAAACGATAAACGTTTAACATAGGTAAAATCTTACATGTCCATGGTCGTGAGAATTTTCAATTTTTTTAATATGTCAAATTTGTCTTCATTTTATGTTCAAATCATAGAAAAGCAGGTAAATATACATAAGAAATACATATTGGTATTAGTATTCTCTATATTTTCTATAAACAGCACCTAAACGATAAACGTTTAAAATAGGTAAAATCTTACATGTCCGCGGTCATGAGAATTTTCAATTTTTTCTATATATCAAATTTGTCTTAATTTTATGTTTAAATCATAGAAAAGCGGGAAAATATAGAAAAGAAATACATCATGGTATTAGTATTCTCTATATTTGGTATAAACAGCACCTAAATGATAAACGTTTAAAATAGGTAAAATCTTACATGTCCGCGGTCATGAGAATTTTCAATGTTTTCAATATGTCAAATTTGTCTGAATTTTATGTTAAAATCATAGAACAGCAGGTAAAAATACAAAAAAAACACATCATGGTATTAGTATTCTCTATATTTTGTATAAACAGCACCTAAACGATAAACGTTTAAAATAGGTAAAATCTTACATGTCCGCGGTCAAGAGAATGTTCAATTTTTTCAATATGTCAAATTTGTCTTAATTTTATGTTAAAATCATAGAAAAGTATGGTAAAAATACATAAGAAATACATCTTGGTATTAGTATGCTCTATATTTTGTATAAACAGCACCTAAACGATAAACGTTTAAAATAGGTAAAATCTTACATGTCCGCGGTCAAGAGAATTTTCAATTTTTTCAATATGTCAAATTTGTCTTAATTTTATGGTCAAATCATAGAAAAGTAGGTTAAAATACATAAGAAATACATCATGGTATTAGTATTCTCTATATTTGGTATAAACAGCACCTAAACGATAAACGTTTAAAATAGGTAAAATCTTACATGTCCGCGGTCATGAGAATTTTCAATTTTTTCAATATGTCAAATTTGTCTTAATTTTATGTTCAAACCATTGAAAAGCAGGCAAAAATACATAAGAAATACATCATGGTATTAGTATTCTCTATATTTGGTATAAACAGCACCTAAACGATAAACGTTTAAAATAGGTAATTTTTTAATTTTATGGTCAAATCATAGAAAAGCGGGTAAATATACATAAATAATACATCATGGTATTAGTATTCTTTATATTTTGTATAAACAGCACCTAAACGATAAACGTTTAAAATAGGTAAACTCTTACATGTCCGCGGTCATGAGAATTTTCAATTTTTTCAATATGTGAAATTTGTCTTACATACATCTTGGTATTAGTATTCTCTATATTTGGTATAAAAAGCACCTAAACGATAAACGTTTAACATAGGTTAAATCTTACATGTCCGCGGTCATGAGAATTTTCAATTTTTTTAATATGTCAAATTTGTCTTAATTTTATGTTCAAATCATAGAAAAGTAGGTAAAAATACAAAAAAAATACATCATGGTATTAGTATTCTCTATATTTGGTATAAACAGCACCTAAACGATGAACGTTTAAAATAGGTAAAATCTGACATGTCCGCGGTCATGAGAATTTTCAATTTTTTTAATATGTCAAATTTGTCTTAATTTTATGGTCAAATCATAGAAAAGCGGGTAAATATACATAAATAATACATCATGGTATTAGTATTCTTTATATTTTGTATAAACAGCACCTAAACGATAAACGTTTAAAATAGGTAAAATCTTACATGTCCGCGGTCATGAGAATGTTCAATTTTTTTAATATGTCAAATTTGTCTTAATTTTATGTTAAAATCATAGAAAAGTATGGTAAAAATTAAATACATCTTGGTATTAGTATGCTCTATATTTTGTATAAACAGCACCTAAACGATAAACGTTTAAAATAGTAAAATCTTACATGTCCGCGGTAATGAGAATTTTCAATTTTTTCAATATGTAAAATTTGTCTTAATTTTATGGTCAAATAATAGAAAAGCGGGTCAATATACATAAGAAATACATCATGGTATTAGTATTCTCTATATTTGGTATAAAAAGCACCGAAACGATAAACGTTTAAAATAGGTAAAATCTTACATGTCCGCGGTCATGAGAATTTTCAATTTTTTCAATATGTCAAATTTGTCTTAATTTTATGTTCAAATCATAGAAAAGTAGGTAAAAATACAAAAGAAATACATCATGGTATAAGTATTCTCTATATTTGGTATAAACAGCACCTAAACGATAAACGTTTAAAATAGGTAAAACCTTACATGTCCGCGGTCATTAGAATGTTCAATTTTTTAAATATGTAAAATTTGTCTTAATTTTATGTTCAAATCATAGAAAAGCGGGGAAATATACATAAGTAATACATCATGGTATTAGTATTCTCTATATTTTGTATAAAAAGCACCTAAACAATACACGTTCAAATAAGTAAAATCTAACATGTCCGCGGTCATGAGAATTAATCAATTTTTTCAATATGTCAAATTTGTCTTAATTTTATGGTCAAATCATAGAAAAGTAGGTAAAAATACAAAAGAAATACATCATGGTATTAGTATTCTCTATATTTAGTATAAAAAGTACCTAAACAATAAACGTTTAAAATAGGTAAAATCTTACATGTCCGCGGTCATGAGAATTAATCAATTTTTTCAATATGTCAAATTTGTCTTAATTTTATGGTCAAATCATAGAAAAGCGGGTAAATATACAAAAGAAATACATCATGGTATTAGTATTCTCTATATGTGGTATAAACAGCACCTAAACGATAAACGTTTAAAATAGGTAAAATCTTACATGTCCGCGGTCATGAGAATTAATCAATTTTTTCAATATGTCAAATTTGTCTTAATTTTATGGTAAAATCATAGAAAAGCGGGTAAATATACATAGGTAATACATATTGGTATTAGTATTCTCTATATTTTGTATAAAAAGTACCTAAACGATAAACGTTTAAAATAGGTAAAATCTTACATGTCCGCGGTCATGAGAATTAATCAATTTTTTCAATATGTAAAATTTATCTTAATTTTATGGTAAAATCATAGAAAAGCGGGTAAATATACATAGGTAATACATATTGGTATTAGTATTCTCTATATTTTGTATAAAAAGTACCTAAACGATAAACGTTTAAAATAGGTAAAATCTTACATATCCGCGGTCATGAGAATTTTCAATTTTTTCAATATGTCAAATTTGTCTTAATTTTATGTTAAAATCATAGAAAATCGGGTATATATACATAAGAAATACATCATGGTATTAGTATTCTCTATATTTAGTATAAACAGCACCTAAACGATAAACGTTTAAAATAGGTAAAACCTTACATGTCCGCGGTCATTAGAATTTTCAATTTTTTCAATATGTCAAATTTGTCTTAATTTTATGGTCAAATCATAGAAAAGCGGGTAAATATACATAAGTAATACATCATGGTATTAGTATTCTCTATATTTAGTATAAACAGCACCTAAACGATAAACGTTTAAAATAGGTAAAACCTTACATGTCCGCGGTCATTAGAATTTTCAATTTTTTCAATATGTCAAATTTGTCTTAATTTTATGTTCAAATCATAGAAAAGCGGGGAAATATACATAAGTAATACATCAGTGTATCAGTATTCTCTATATTTGGTATAAACAGCACCTAAACGATAAACGTTTAAAATAGGTAAAATCTTACATGTTCGCGGTCATGACCATTTTCAATTTTTTTTATATGTCAAATTTGTCTTAATTTTATGTTAAAATCATAGAAAAGTATGGTAAAAATACATAAGAAATACATCATGGTATTAGTATGCTCTATATTTGGTATAAACAGCACCTAAACGATAAACGTTTAAAATAGGTAAAATCTTACATGTCCGCGGTAATGAGAATCGTCAATTTTTTCAATATGTAAAATTTGTCTTAATTTTATAGTCAAATAATAGAAAAGCGGGTCAATATACATAAGAAATACATATTGGTATTAGTATTCTCTATATTTTGTATAAAAAGCACCTAAACGATAAACGTTTAAAATAGGTAAAATCTTACATGTCCGCGGTCATGAGAATTTTAAATTTTTTCAATATGTCAAATTTGTCTTTATTTTATGTTAAAATCATAGAAAATCGGGTATATATACATGAGAAATACATCATGGTATTAGTATGCTCTATATTTGGTATAAACAGCACCTAAACGATAAACGTTTAAAATAGGAAAAATCTTACATGTCCGCGGTCATGAGAATTTTCAATTTTTTCAATATGTCAAATTTTTCTTAATTTTATGTTCAAATCATAGAAAAGCGGGTAAATATACATAAGAAATACATCATGGTATTAGTATTCTCTATATTTGCTATAAACAGCACCTAAACGATAAACGTTCAAATATGTAAAATCTTACATATCCGCGGTCATGAGAATTTTCAATTTTTTCAATATGTCAAATTTGTCTTAATTTTATGGTCAAATCATAGAAAAGTAGGTAAATATACATAAGAAATACATCATGGTATTAGTATTCTCTATATTTTTTGTAAAATGCACCTAAACGATAAATGTTAAAATAATAAAAAATCTTACATATCCGCGGTCATGAGAATTTTCAATTTTTTCAATATGTCAAATTTGTCTTAATTTTATGTTAAAATCATAGAAAATCGGGTATATATACATAAGAAATACATCATGGTATTAGTATGCTCTATATTTGGTATAAACAGCACCTAAACGATAAACGTTTAAAATAGGTAAAATCTTACATATCCGCGGTCATGAGAATTTTCAATTTTTTCAATATGTCAAATTTGTCTTATTTTTATGTTTAAATCATAGAAAAGTAGGTAAAAATACAAAAGAAATACATCATTGTATTAGTATTCTCTATATTTGGTATTAACAGCACCTAAACGATACACGTTTAAAATAGATAAAATCTTACATGTCCGCGGTCATGAGAATTTTCAATTTTTTCAATATGTCGAATTTGTCTTAATTTTATGGTCAAATCATAAAAAAGTAGGTAAATATACATAAGAAATACATCATGGTATTAGTATTCTCTATATTTTGTATAAAAAGCACCTAAACGATAAACGTTCAAATATGTAAAATCTTACATATCCGCGGTCATGAGAATTTTCAATTTTTTCAATATGTCAAATTTGTCTTAATTTTATGGTCAAATCATAGAAAGGCGGGGAAAAATACATAAGAAATACATCATGGTATTAGTATTCTCTATATTTGGTATAAACAGAACCTAAACATTCAACGTTCAAATAAGTAAAATCTTACATGTCCGCGGTCATGATTATTAATCAATTTTTTCAATATGTCAAATTTGTCTTTATTTTATGGTAAAATCATAGAAAAGCGGGTAAATATACATAGGTAATACATATTGGTATTAGTATTCTCTATATTTTGTATAAATAGTACCTAAACGATAAACGTTTAAAATAGGTAAAATCTTACATATCCGCGGTCATGAGAATTAATCAATTTTTTCAATATGTCAAATTTGTCTTAATTTTATGTTTAAATCATAGAAAAGCGGGTAAATATACAAAAGAAACACATATTGGTATTAGTATTCTCTATATTTTGTATAAAAATGCACCTAAACGATAAATGTTAAAATAGGAAAAATCTTACATATCTGCGGTCATGAGAATTTTCAATTTTTTCAATATGTTAAATTTGTCTTAATTTTATGTTAAAATCATAGAAAATCGGGTATATATACATAAGAAATACATCATGGTATTAGTATGCTCTATATTAAATATAAACAGCACCTAAACGATAAACGTTTAAAATAGGTAAAATCTTACATGTCCGCGGTCATGAGAATTTTCAATTTTTTCAATATGTCAAATTTGTCTTAATTTTATGTTAAAATCAGAGAAAAGCAGGCAAAAATACATAAGAAATACATCATGGTATTAGTATTCTCTATATTTGGTATAAAAAGCACCTAAATGATAAACGTTTACAATAGGTAAAATCTTACATGTCCGATGTCATGAGAATTTTCAATTTTTCAATATGTCAATTTTGTCTTAATTTTATGTTCAAATCATAGAAAAGCCGGTAAAAATGCGTAAGAAATACATCATGGTATTAGTATTCTCTATATTTGGTATAAATAGAACCTAAACGATAAACGTTTAAAATAGGTAAAATCTTACATGTCCGCGGTAATAAGAATTGTCAATTTTTTCAATATGTCAAATTTGTCTTAATTTTATGGTCAAATAATAGAAAAGCGGGTCAATATACATAAGAAATACATATTGGTATTAGTATTCTCTATATTTTGTATAAAAAGCACCTAAACGATAAACGTTTAAAATAGGTAAAATCTTACATGTCCGCGGTCATGAGAATTGTCAATTTTTTACAATATGTAAAATTTGTCTTAATTTTATAGTCAAATAATAGAAAAGCGGGTCAATATACATAAGAAATACATCATGGTATTAGTATTCTCTATATTTGGTATAAAAAGCACCTAAACGATAAACGTTTAAAATAGGTAAAATCTTACATGTCCGCGGTCATGAGAATTTTCAATTTTTTCAATATGTCAAATTTGTCTTAATTTTATGTTTAAATCATAGAAAATCGGGTATATATACATAAGAAATATATCATGGTATTAGTATGCTCTATAATTAATATAAACAGCACCTAAACGATAAACGTTTAAAATAGGTAAAATCTTACATGTCCGCGGTCATGAGAATTTTCAATTTTTTCAATATGTCAAATTTGTCTTAATTTTATGTTCAAATCATAGAAAAGTAGGTAAAAATACAAAAGAAATACATCATGGTATAAGTATTCTCTATATTTCCTATAAACAGCACCTAAACGATAAACGTTCAAATATGTAAAATCTTACATATCCGCGGTCATGAGAATTTTCAATTTTTTCAATATGTCAAATTTGTCTTAATTTTATGGTCAAATCATAGAAAAGCGGGTAAATATACATAAGAAATACATATTGGTATTAGTATTCTCTATATTTGGTATAAAAAGCACCTAAACGATAAACGTTCAAATAGGTAAAATCTTACATATCCGCGGTCATGAGAATTAATCAATTTTTTCAATATGTCAAATTTGTCTTAAGTTTATGGTCAAATCATAGAAAAGTAGGTAAATATACATAAGAAATACATCATGGTATTAGTATTCTCTATATTTGCTATAAACAGCACCTAAACGATAAACGTTAAAATATGTAAAATCTTACATATCCGCGGTCATGAGAATTTTCAATTTTTTCAATATGTCAAATTTGTCTTTTTTTTGTGTTTAAATCATAGAAAAGTAGGTAAAAATACAAAAGAAATAAATCATGGTATTAGTATTCTCTATATTTGGTATTAACAGCACCTAAACGATAAACGTTTAAAATAGATAAAATCTTACATGTCCGCGGTCATGAGAATGTTCAATTTTTTTAATATGTCAAATTTGTCTTAATTTTATGTTAAAATCATAGAAAAGTATGGTAAAAATACATAAGAAATACATCTTGGTATTAGTATGCTCTATATTTTGTATAAACAGAACCTAAACGATAAACGTTTAAAATAGGTAAAATCTTACATGTCCGCGGTAATGAGAATTTTCAATTTTTTCAATATGTAAAATTTGTCTTAATTTTATGGTCAAATAATAGAAAAGCGGGTCAATATACATAAGAAATACATATTGGTATTAGTATTCTCTATATTTTGTATAAAAAGCACCTAAACGATAAACGTTTAAAATAGGTAAAATCTTACATGTCCGCGGTCATGAGAATTGTCAATTTTTTACAATATGTAAAATTTGTCTTAATTTTATAGTCAAATAATAGAAAAGCGGGTCAATATACATAAGAAATACATCATGGTATTAGTATTCTCTATATTTGGTATAAAAAGCACCTAAACGATAAACGTTTAAAATAGGTAAAATCTTACATGTCCGCGGTCATGAGAATTTTCAATTTTTTCAATATGTCAAATTTGTCTTAATTTTATGTTTAAATCATAGAAAATCGGGTATATATACATAAGAAATATATCATGGTATAAGTATGCTCTATATTAAATATAAACAGCACCTAAACGATAAACGTTTAAAATAGGTAAAATCTTACATGTCCGCGGTCATGAGAATTTTCAATTTTTTCAATATGTCAAATTTGTTTTAATTTTATGTTCAAATCATAGAAAAGTAGGTAAAAATACAAAAGAAATACATCATGGTATAAGTATTCTCTATATTTCCTATAAACAGCACCTAAACGATAAACGTTTAAAATAGGTAAAACCTTACATGTCCGCGGTCATTAGAATTTTCAATTTTTTCAATATGTCAAATTTGTCTTAATTTTATGTTCAAATCATAGAAAAGCGGGGAAATATACATAAGTAATACATCATGGTATTAGTATTCTTTATATTTGGTATAAAAAGCACCTAAACATTCAACGTTCAAATAAGTAAAATCTTACATGTCCGCGGTCATGATTATTAATCAATTTTTTCAATATGTCAAATTTGTCTTTATTTTATGGTAAAATCATAGAAAAGCGGGTAAATATACATAGGTAATACATATTGGTATTAGTATTCTCTATATTTTGTATAAAAAGTACCTAAACGATAAACGTTTAAAATAGGTAAAATCTTACATATCCGCGGTCATGAGAATTAATCAATTTTTTCAATATGTCAAATTTGTCTTAATTTTATGTTTAAATCATAGAAAAGCGGGTAAATATACAAAAGAAACACATATTGGTATTAGTATTCTCTATATTTTGTATAAAAATGCACCTAAACGATAAATGTTAAAATAGGAAAAATCTTACATATCTGCGGTCATGAGAATTTTCAATTTTTTCAATATGTCAAATTTGTCTTAATTTTATGTTAAAATCATAGAAAATCGGGTATATATACATAAGAAATACATCATGGTATTAGTATGCTCTATATTAAATATAAACAGCACCTAAACGATAAACGTTTAAAATAGGTAAAATCTTACATGTCCGGGGTCATGAGAATTTTCAATTTTTTCAATATGTCAAATTTGTCTTAATTTTATGGTCAAATCATAGAAAAGCGGGTAAATATACATAAGTAATACATCATGGTATTAGTATTCTCTATATTTGGTATAAACAGCACCTAAACGATGAACGTTTAAAATAGGTAAAATCTTACATGTCTGCGGTCATGAGAATTTTCAATTTTTTCAATATGTCAAATTTGTCTTAATTTTATGTTAAAATCATAGAAAAGTAGGTAAAAACACAAAAGAAATACATCATGGTATCAGTATTCTCTATATTTGGTATAAACAGCACCTAAACGATAAACGTTTAAAATAGGTAAAATCTTACATGTTCGCGGTCATGAGAATTTTCAATTTTTTTAATATGTGAAATTTGTCTTAATTCTATGGTCAAATCATAGAAAAGCGGGTGAATATACATAAATAATACATCATGGTATTAGTATTCTCTATATTTGGCATAAACAGCACCTAAACGATAAACGTTTAAAATAGGTAAAATCTAACATGTCCGCGGTCATGAGAATATTCAATTTTTTTAATATGTCAAATTTGTCTTAATTTTATGTTAAAATCATAGAAAAGTATGGTAAAAATACATAAGAAATACATCTTGGTATTAGTATGCTCTATATTTTGTATAAACAGCACCTAAACGATAAACGTTTAAAATAGGTAAAATCTTACATGTCCGCGGTAATGAGAATTATCAATTTTTTCAATATGTAAAATTTGTCTTAATTTTATGGTCAAATAATAGAAAAGCGGGTCAATATACATAAGAAATACATATTGGTATTAGTATTCTCTATATTTTGTATAAAAAGCACCTAAACGATAAACGTTTAAAATAGGTAAAATCTTACATGTCCGCGGTCATGAGAATTGTCAATTTTTTCAATATGTAAAATTTGTCTTAATTTTATAGTCAAATAATAGAAAAGCGGGTCAATATACATAAGAAATACATCATGGTATTAGTATTCTCTATATTTGGTATAAAAAGCACCTAAACGATAAACGTTTAAAATAGGTAAAATCTTACATGTCCGCGGTCATGAGAATTTTCAATTTTTTCAATATGTCAAATTTGTCTTAATTTTATGTTTAAATCATAGAAAATCGGGTAGATATACATAAGAAATATATCATGGTATTAGTATGCTCTATATTAAATATAAACAGCACCTAAACGATAAACGTTTAAAATAGGTAAAATCTTACATGTCCGCAGTCATGAGAATTTTCAATTTTTTCAATATGTCAAATTTGTCTTAATTTTATGTTCAAATCATAGAAAAGCGGGGAAATATACATAAGTAATACATCATGGTATTAGTATTCTCTATATTTTGTATAAACAGCACCTAAACAATAAATGTTCAAATAAGTAAAATCTTACATATCCGCGGTCATGAGAATTAATCAATTTTTTCAATATGACAAATTTGTCTGAATTTTATGTTTAAATCATCGAAAAGCGGGTAAATATACAAAAGAAATACATCATGGTATTAGTATTCTCTATATTTAGTATAAACAGCACCTAAACAATAAACGTTTAAAATAGGTAAAATCTTACATGTCCGCGGTCATGAGAATTTTCAATTTTTTCAATATGTCAAATTTGTCTTAATTTTATGTTCAAATCATAGAAAAGCGGGTAAATATACATAAGAAATACATATTGGTATTAGTATTCTCTATATTTGGTATAAAAAGCACCTAAACGATAAACGTTCAAATAGGTAAAATCTTACATATCCGCGGTCATGAGAATTAATCAATTTTTTCAATATGTCAAATTTGTCTTAAGTTTATGGTCAAATCATAGAAAAGTAGGTAAATATACATAAGAACCCCATCATGGTATTAGTATTCTCTATATTTGCTATAAACAGCACCTAAACGATAAACGTTCAAATATGTAAAATCTTACATATCCGCGGTCATGAGAATTTTCAATTTTTTCAATATGTCAAATTTGTCTAAATTTTATGTTAAAATCATAGAAAAGTAGGTAGAAATGCAAAAGAAGTACATCATGTTATTAGTATACTCTATGTTTGGTATAAAAAGCACCTAAACGATAAACGTTCAAATATGTAAAATCTTACATATCCGCGGTCATGAGAATTTTCAATTTTTTCAATATGTCAAATTTGTCTTAATTTTATGGTCAAATCATAGAAAAGCAGTAAAAAATACATAAGAAATACATCATGGTATTAGTATTCTCTATATTTGGTATAAACAGCACCTAAACGATAAACGTTTAAAACAGGTAAAATCTTACATGTCCGCGGTCATGAGAATTAATCAATTTTTTCAATATGTCAAATTTTTCTTAATTTTATGTTTAAATCATAGAAAAGCGGGTATATATACAAAAGAAACACATATTGGTATTAGTATTCTCTATATTTTGTATAAAAAGCACCTAAACGATAAACGTTATAAATAGGTAAAATCTTACATGTCCGCGGTCATGAGAATTAATCAATTTTTTCAATATGTCAAATTTGTCTTAATATTATGTTCGAACCATAGAAAAGGTGGTAAATATACATAAGTAATACATCATGGTATAAGTATTCTCTATATTTGGTATAAACAGCACCTAAACGATAAACGTTTAAAATAGGTAAAATCTGACATGTCCGCGGTCATGAGAAACTTCAATTTTTTCAATATGTCAAATTTGTCTTAATTTTATGTTTAAATCATAGAAAATCGGGTATATATACATAAGAAATATATCATGGTATTAGTATGCTCTATATTAAATATAAACAGCACCTAAACGATAAACGTTTAAAATAGGTAAAATCTTACATGTCCGCGGTCATGAGAATTTTCAATTTTTTCAATATGTCAAATTTGTCTTAATTTTATGTTCAAATCATAGAAAAGTAGGTAAAAATACAAAAGAAATACATCATGGTATTAGTATTCTCTATATTTCCTATAAACAGCACCTAAACGATAAACGTTTAAAATAGGTAAAATCTTACATGTCCGCGGTCATTAGAATTTTCAATTTTTTCAATATGTCAAATTTGTCTTAATTTTATGTTCAAATCATAGAAAAGCGGGGAAATATACATCAGAAATACATATTGGTATTAGTATTCTCTATATTTGGTATAAAAAGCACCTAAACGATAAACGTTCAAATAGGTAAAATCTTACATATCCGCGGTCATGAGAATTAATCAATTTTTTTCAATATGTCAAATTTGTCTTAAGTTTATGGTCAAATCATAGAAAAGTAGGTAAATATACATAAGAACCCCATCATGGTATTAGTATTCTCTATATTTGCTATAAACAGCACCTAAACGATAAACGTTCAAATATGTAAAATCTTACATATCCGCGGTCATGAGAATTTTCAATTTTTTCAATATGTCAAATTTGTCTTTTTTTTATGTTTAAATCATAGAAAAGTAGGTAAAAATACAAAAGAAATACATCATGGTATTAGTATTCTCTATATTTGGTATAAACAGCACCTAAACGATAAACGTTTAAAATAGATAAAATCTTACATGTCCGCGGTCATGAGAATTTTCAATTTTTTCAATATGTCAAATTTGTCTTAATTTTATGGTCAAATCATAGAAAAGTAGGTAAATATACATAAGAAATACATCATGGTATTAGTATTCTCTATATTTGGTATAAAAAGCACCTAAACGATAAACGTTATAAATAGGTAAAATCTTACATATCCGCGGTCATGAGAATTAATCAATTTTTTCAATATGTCAAATTTGTCTTAATTTTATGTTTAAATCATAGAAAAGCGGGTAAATATACAAAAGAAAAACATATTGGTATTAGTATTCTCTATATTTTGTATAAAAATGCACCTAAACGATAAATGTTAAAATAGGAAAAATCTTACATATCTGCGGTCATGAGAATTTTCAATTTTTTCAATATGTCAAATTTGTCTTAATTTTATGGTTAAATCATAGAAAATCGGGTATATATACATAAGAAATACATCATGGTATTAGTATGCTCTATATTAAATACAAACAGCACCTAAACGATAAACGTTTAAAATAGGTAAAATCTTACATGTCCGGGGTCATGAGAATTTTCAATTTTTTCAATATGTCAAATTTGTCTTAATTTTATGGTCAAGTCATAGAAAAGCGGGTAAATATACATAAGTAATACATCATGGTATTAGTATTCTCTATATTTGGTATAAACAGCACCTAAACGATGAACGTTTAAAATAGGTAAAATCTTACATGTCTGCGGTCATGAGAATTTTCAATTTTTTCAATATGTCAAATTTGTCTTAATTTTATGGTCAAATCATAGAAAAGCGGGCAAAAATACATAAGAAATACATCATGGTATTAGTATTTTCTATATTTGGTATAAACAGCACCTAAACGATAAACGTTTAAAATAGGTAAAATCTTATATGTCCGCGGTCATGAGAATTTTCAATTTTTTCAATATGTCAAATTTGTCTTAATTTTATGTTCAAATCATAGAAAAGTAGGTAAAAATACAAAAGAAATACATCATGGTATAAGTATTCTCTGTATTTGGTATAAACAGCACCTAAACGATAAACGTTTAAAATAGGTAAAACCTTACATGTCCGCGGTCATTAGAATTTTCAATTTTTTCAATATGTCAAATTTGTCTTAATTTTATGGTCAAATCATAGAAAAGCGGGTAAATATACATAAGTAATACATCATGGTATTAGTATTCTCTATATTTGGTATAAACAGCACCTAAACGATGAACGTTTAAAATAGGTAAAATCTTACATGTCTGCGGTCATGAGAATTTTCAATTTTTTCAATATGTCAAATTTGTCTTAATTTTATGTTAAAATCATAGAAAAGTAGGTAAAAATACAAAAGAAATACATCATGGTATAAGTATTCTCTATATTTCGTATAAACAGCACCTAAACGATAAACGTTTAAAATAGGTAAAACCTTACATGTCCGCGGTCATTAGAATTTTCAATTTTTTCAATATGTCAAATTTGTCTTAATTTTATGTTCAAATCATAGAAAAGCGGGGAAATATACATAAGTAATACATCATGGTATTAGTATTCTCTATATTTTGTATAAACAGCACCTAAACAATAAATGTTCAAATAAGTAAAATCTTACATATCCGCGGTCATGAGAATTAATCAATTTTTTCAATATGTCAAATTTGTCTTAATTTTATGTTTAAATCATCGAAAAGCGGGTAAATATACAAAAGAAATACATCATGGTATTAGTATTCTCTATATTTAGTATAAACAGCACCTAAACAATAAACGTTTAAAATAGGTAAAATCTTACATATCCGCGGTCATGAGAATTTTCAATTTTTTCAATATGTCAAATTTGTCTTAATTTTATGTTCAAATCATAGAAAAGCGGGTAAATATACATAAGAAATACATATTGGTATTAGTATTCTCTATATTTGGTATAAAAAGCACCTAAACGATAAACGTTCAAATAGGTAAAATCTTACATATCCGCGGTCATGAGAATTAATCAATTTTTTCACTATGTCAAATTTGTCTTAAGTTTATGGTCAAATCATAGAAAAGTAGGTAAATATACATAAGAAATACATCATGGTATTAGTATTCTCTATATTTGGTATAAACAGCACCTAAACGATAAACGTTCAAATAGGTAAAATCTTACATATCCGCGGTCATGAGAATTTTCAATTTTTTCAATATGTCAAATTTGTCTTAATTTTATGTTCAAATCATAGAAAAGCAGGCAAAAATACATAAGAAATACATCATGGTATTAGTATTCTCTATATTTGGTATAAACAGCACCTAAACGATAAACGTTTAAAACAGGTAAAATCTTACATGTCCGCGGTCATGAGAATTAATCAATTTTTTCAATATGTCAAATTTGTCTTAATTTTTTGTTTAAATCATAGAAAAGCGGGTAAATATACAAAAGAAACACATATTGGTATTAGTATTCTCTATATTTTGTATAAAAAGCACCTAAACGATAAACGTTATAAATAGGTAAAATCTTACATGTCCGCGGTCATGAGAATTAATCAATTTTTTCAATATGTCAAATTTGTCTTAATATTATGTTCAAATCATAGAAAAGGTGGTAAATATACATGAGTAATACATCATGGTATAAGTATTCTCTATATTTGGTATAAACAGCACCTAAACGATAAACGTTTAAAATAGGTAAAATCTGACATGTCCGCGGTCATGAGAATTTTCAATTTTTTCAATATGTCAAATTTGTCTAAATTTTATGTTAAAATCATAGAAAAGTAGGTAGAAATACAAAAGAAATACATCATGGTATTAGTATTCTCTATATTTGGTATAAACAGCACCTAAATGATAAACGTTCAAATAGGTAAAATCTTACATATCCGCGGTCATGAGAATTAATCAATATTTTCAATATGTCAAATGTGTCTTAATTTTATGGTCAAATCATAGAAAAGTAGGTAAATAAAGTAAGTATACATAAGAAATACATCATGGTATTAGTATTCTCTATATTGTGTATAAAAAGCACCTAAACGATAAACGTTCAAATATGTAAAATCTTACATATCCGCGGTCATGAGAATTTTCAATTTTTTCAATATGTCAAATTTGTCTTAATTTTATGGTCAAATCATAGAAAAGTAGGTAAAAATACAAAAGAAATACATCATGGTATTAGTATTCTCTATATTTGGTATAAACAGCACCTAAACGATAAACGTTTAAAATAGGTAAAATCTTACATGTCCGCGGTCATGAGAATTTTCAATTTTTTCAATATGTCAAATTTGTCTTAATTTTATGATAAAATCATAGAAAAGTAGGTAAATATACATAAATAATACATCATGGTGTTAGTATTCTCTATATTTGGTATAAAAAGCACCTAAACGATAAACGTTCAAATAGGTAAAATCTTACATATCCGCGGTCATGAGAATTAATCAATTTTTTCAATATGTCAAATTTGTCTTAATTTTATGTTTTAATCATAGAAAAGCGGGTAAATATACATAAGAAATACATATTGGTATAAGTAGTCTCTATATTTTGTATAAAAAGCACCTAAACGATAAACGTTCAAATAGGTAAACTCTTACATATCCGCGGTAATGAGAATTAATCAATTTTTTCAATATGTCAAATTTGTCTTAATTTTATGGTCAAATCATAGAAAAGTAGGTAAATATACATAAGAAATACATCAGGGTATTAGTATTCTCTATATTTCGTATAAAAAGCACCTAAACGATAAACGTTCAAATAGGTAAAATCTTACATATCCGCGGTCATGAGAATTAATAAATTTTTTCAATATGTCAAATTTGTCTTAATTTTATGGTAAAATCATAGCAAAGCGGGTAAATATACATAAGAAATACATCATGGTATTAGTATTCTCTATATTTGGTATAAAAAGTACCTAAACGATAAACTTTTAAAATAGGTACAACCTTACATATCCGCGGTAATGAGAATTTTCAATTTTTTCAATATGTCAAATTTGTCTTAATTTTATGTTTAAATCATAGAAAAGCGGGTAAATATACATAAGAAATACATATTGGTATTAGTATTCTTTATATTTTGTATCAAAAGCACCTAAACGATAAACGTTTAAAATAGGTAAAACCTTACATGTCCGCGGTCATTAGAATTTTCAATTTTTTCAATATGTCAAATTTGTCTTAATTTTATGTTCAAATCATAGAAAAGCGGGGAAATATACATAAGTAATACATCATGGTATTAGTATTCTCTATATTTTGTATAAAAAGCACCTAAACAATAAATGTTCAAATAAGTAAAATCTTACATATCCGCGGTCATGAGAATTAATCAATTTTTTCAATATGTAAAATTTGTCTTAATTTTATGGTCAAATCATAGAAAAGCGGGGAAATATACATAAGTAATACATCATGGTATTAGTATTCTCTATATTTAGTATAAACAGCACCTAAACAATAAACGTTTAAAACAGGTAAAATCTTACATGTCCGCGGTCATGAGAATTAATCAATTTTTTCAATATGTCAAATTTGTCTTAATTTTTTGTTTAAATCATAGAAAAGCGGGTAAATATACAAAAGAAACACATATTGGTATTAGTATTCTCTATATTTTGTATAAAAAGCACCTAAACGATAAACGTTATAAATAGGTAAAATCTTACATGTCCGCGGTCATGAGAATTAATCAATTTTTTCAATATGTCAAATTTGTCTTAATATTATGTTCAAATCATAGAAAAGGTGGTAAATATACATGAGTAATACATCATGGTATAAGTATTCTCTATATTTGGTATAAACAGCACCTAAACGATAAACGTTTAAAATAGGTAAAATCTTACATGTCCGCGGTCATGAGAATTTTCAATTTTTTCAATATGTCAAATTTGTCTTAATTTTATGGTCAAATCATAGAAAAGCGGGGAAATATACATAAGAAATACATCATGGTATTAGTATTCTCTATATTTGGTATAAACAGCACCTAAACGATAAACGTTTAAAATAGGTAAAATCTTACATGTCCGCGGTCATGAGAATTTTCAATTTTTTCAATATGTCAAATTTGTCTTAATTTTATGATAAAATCATAGAAAAGTAGGTAAATATACATAAATAATACATCATGGTGTTAGTATTCTCTATATTTGGTATAAAAAGCACCTAAACGATAAACGTTCAAATAGGTAAAATCTTACATATCCGCGGTCATGAGAATTAATCAATTTTTTCAATATGTCAAATTTGTCTTAATTTTATGTTTTAATCATAGAAAAGCGGGTAAATATACATAAGAAATACATATTGGTATAAGTAGTCTCTATATTTTGTATAAAAAGCACCTAAACGATAAACGTTCAAATAGGTAAACTCTTACATATCCGCGGTAATGAGAATTAATCAATTTTTTCAATATGTCAAATTTGTCTTAATTTTATGGTCAAATCATAGAAAAGTAGGTAAATATACATAAGAAATACATCAGGGTATTAGTATTCTCTATATTTCGTATAAAAAGCACCTAAACGATAAACGTTCAAATAGGTAAAATCTTACATATCCGCGGTCATGAGAATTAATAAATTTTTTCAATATGTCAAATTTGTCTTAATTTTATGTTTAAATCATAGAAAAGCGGGTAAATATACATAAGAAATACATATTGGTATTAGTATTCTTTATATTTTGTATCAAAAGCACCTAAACGATAAACATTCAAATAGGTAAAATCTTACATGTCCGCGGTCATGAGAATAATTATATTTTTTCAATATGTCAAACTTGTCTTAATTTTATGTTTAAATCATAGAAACGCAGGAAAAATACATAAGAAATACATCATGGTATTAGTATTCTCTATATTTGGTATAAACAGCAACTAAACGATAAACGTTTAAAATAGGTAAAATCTTACATGTCCGCGGTCATGAGAATTTTCAATTTTTTCAATATGTCAAATTTGTCTTAATTTTATGGTACAATCATAGAAAAGTGGGTAAATATACATAGGTAATACATATTGGTATTAGTATTCTCTATATTTTGTATAAAAAGTACCTAAACGATAAACGTTTAAAATAGGTAAAATCTTACATATCCGCGGTCATGAGAATTTTCAATTTTTTCAATATGTCAAATTTGTCTTAATTTTATGTTTAAATCATAGAAAAGCGGGTAAATATACAAAAGAAACACATATTGGTATTAGTATTCTCTATATTTTGTATAAAAAGCACCTAAACGATAAATGTTAAAATAGGTAAAATCTTACATATCCGCGGTCATGAGAATTTTCAATTTTTTCAATATGTCAAATTTGTCTTAATTTTATGTTAAAATCATAGAAAATCGGGTATATATACATAAGAAATACATCATGGTATTAGTATGCTCTATATTAAATATAAACAGCACCTAAACGATAAACGTTTAAAATAGGTAAAATCTTACATGTCCGCGGTCATGAGAATTTTCAATTTTTTCAATATGTCAAATTTGTCTTAATTTTATGGTCAAATCATAGAAAAGCGGGCAAAAATACATAAGAAATACATCATGGTATTAGTATTTTCTATATTTGGTATAAACAGCACCTAAACGATAAACGTTTAAAATAGGTAAAATCTTATATGTCCGCGGTCATGAGAATTTTCAATTTTTTCAATATGTCAAATTTGTCTTAATTTTATGTTCAAATCATAGAAAAGTAGGTAAAAATACAAAAGAAATACATCATGGTATAAGTATTCTCTGTATTTGGTATAAACAGCACCTAAACGATAAACGTTTAAAATAGGTAAAACCTTACATGTCCGCGGTCATTAGAATTTTCAATTTTTTCAATATGTCAAATTTGTCTTAATTTTATGTTCAAATCATAGAAAAGCGGGGAAATATACATAAGTAATACATCATGGTATTAGTATTCTCTATATTTTGTATAAAAAGCACCTAAACAATAAATGTTCAAATAAGTAAAATCTTACATATCCGCGGTCATGAGAATTAATCAATTTTTTCAATATGTAAAATTTGTCTTAATTTTATGGTCAAATCATAGAAAAGCGGGGAAATATACATAAGTAATACATCATGGTATTAGTATTCTCTATATTTAGTATAAACAGCACCTAAACAATAAACGTTTAAAATAGGTAAAATCTTACATATCCGCGGTCATGAGAATTAATCAATTTTTTCAATATGTCAAATTTGTCTTAATTTTATGTTTAAATCATAGAAAAGCGGGTAAATATACAAAAGAAAAACCATATTGGTATTAGTATTCTCTATATTTTTTATAAAATGCACCTAAACGATAAATGTTAAAATAATAAAAAATCTTACATATCCGCGGTCATGAGAATGTTCAATTTTTTCAATATGTCAAATTTGTCTTAACTTTATGTTAAAATCATAGAAAATCGGTATATATACATAAGAAATACATCATGGTATTAGTATGCTCTATATTTGGTATAAACAGCACCTAAACGATAAACGTTTAAAATAGGTAAAATCTTACATGTCCGCGGTCATGAGAATTTTAAATTTTTTCAATATGTCAAATTTGTCTTAATTTTATGTTCAAATCATAGAAAAGCGGGTAAATATACATAAGAAATACATATTGGTATTAGTATTCTCTATATTTGGTATAAAAAGCACCTAAACGATAAACGTTCAAATAGGTAAAATCTTACATATCCGCGGTCATGAGAATTAATCAATTTTTTCAATATGTCAAATTTGTCTTAAGTTTATGGTCAAATCATAGAAAAGTAGGTAAATATACATAAGAAATACATCATGGTATTAGTATTCTCTATATTTGCTATAAACAGCACCTAAATGATAAACGTTCAAATATGTAAAATCTTACATATTCGCGGTCATGAGAATTTTCAATTTTTTCAATATGTCAAATTTGTCTTTTTTTTATGTTTAAACCATAGAAAAGTAGGTAAAAATACAAAAGAAATACATCATGGTATTAGTATTCTCTATATTTGGTATAAACAGCACCTAAACGATAAACGTTTAAAATAGATAAAATCTTACATGTCCGCGGTCATGAGAATTTTCAATTTTTTCAATATGTCAAATTTTTCTTAATTTTATGGTCAAATCATAGAAAAGTAGGTAAATATACATAAGAAATACATCATGGTATTAGTATTCTCTATATTTGGTATAAAAAGCACCTAAACGATAAACGTTCAAATATGTAAAATCTTACATATCCGCGGTCATGAGAATTTTCAATTATTTCAATATGTCAAATTTGTCTAAATTTTATGTTAAAATCATAGAAAAGTAGGTAGAAATGCAAAAAAAATACATCATGGTATTAGTATTCTCTATATTTGGTATAAAAAGCACCTAAACGATAAACGTTCAAATATGTAAAATCTTACATATCCGCGGTCATGAGAATTTTCAATTTTTTCAATATGTCAAATTTGTCTTAATTTTATGGTCAAATCATAGAAAAGCGGGTATATATACATAAGAAATACATCATGGTATTAGTATGCTCTATATTAAATATAAACAGCACCTAAACGATAAACGTTTAAAATAGGTAAAATCTTACATGTCCGCGGTCATGAGAATTTTCAATTTTTTCAATATGTCAAATTTGTCTTAATTTTATGTTCAAATCATAGAAAAGCGGGTAAATATACATAAGAAATACATCATGGTATTAGTATTCTCTATATTTGGTATAAACAGCACCTAAACGATGAACGTTTAAAATAGGTAAAATCTTACATGTCTGCGGTCATGAGAATTTTCAATTTTTTCAATATGTCAAATTTGTCTTAATTTTATGTTAAAATCATAGAAAAGTAGGTAAAAACACAAAAGAAATACATCATGGTATCAGTATTCTCTATATTTGGTATAAACAGCACCTAAACGATAAACGTTTAAAATAGGTAAAATCTTACATGTCCGCGGTCATGAGAATTTTCAATTTTTTTAATATGTGAAATTTGTCTTAATTTTATGGTCAAATCATAGAAAAGCGGGTAAATATACATAAATAATACATCATGGTATTAGTATTCTCTATATTTAGTATAAACAGCACCTAAACGATAAACGTTTAAAATAGGTAAAATCTTACATGTCCGCGGTCATGAGAATTTTCAATTTTTTCAATATGTCAAATTTGTCTTTTTTTTATGGTCAAATCATAGAAAAGTAGGTAAATATACATAAGAAATACATCATGGTATTAGTATTCTCTATATTTGGTATAAAAAGCACCTAAACGATAAACGTTCAAATATGTAAAATCTTACATATCCGCGGTCATGAGAATTTTCAATTTTTTCAATATGTAAAATTTGCCTAAATTTTATGTTAAAATCATAGAAAAGTAGGTAGAAATGCAAAAGAAATACATCATGGTATTAGTATACTCTATATTTGGTATAAAAAGCACCTAAACGATAAACGTTCAAATATGTAAAATCTTACATATCCGCGGTCATGAGAATTTTCAATTTTTTCAATATGCCAAATTGGTCTTAATTTTATGTTCAAATCATAGAAAAGCAGGCAAAAATACATAAGAAATACATCATGGTATTAGTATTCTCTATATTTGGTATAAACAGCACCTAAACGATAAACGTTTAAAACATGTAAAATCTTACATGTCCGCGGTCATGAGAATTAATCAATTTTTTCAATATGTCAAATTTGTCTTAATTTTATGTTTAAATCATAAAAAAGCGGGTAAATATACAAAAGAAACACATATTGGTATTAGTATTCTCTATATTTTGTATAAAAAGCACCTAAACGATAAACGTTATAAATAGGTAAAATCTTACATGTCCGCGGTCATGAGAATTAATCAATTTTTTCAATATGTCAAATGTGTCCTAATTTTATGGTCAAATCATAGAAAAGTAGGTAAATAAAGTAAGTATACATAAGAAATACATCATGGTATTAGTATTCTCTATATTTGGTATAAAAAGCACCTAAACGATAAACGTTCAAATATGTAAAATCTGACATATCCGCGGTCATGAGAATTTTCAATTTTTTCAATATGTCAAATTTGTCTTTATTTTATGTTTAAATCATAGAAAATAGGTAAAAATACAAAAGACATACATCATGGTATTAGTATTCTCTATATTTGGTATAAACAGCACCTAAACGATAAACGTTTAAAATAGGTAAAATCTTACATGTCCGCGGTCATGAGAATTTTCAATTTTTTCAATATGTCAAATTTGTCTTAATTTTATGATAAAATCATAGAAAAGTAGGTAAATATACATAAATAATACATCATGGTGTTAGTATTCTCTATATTTGGTATAAAAAGCACCTAAACGATAAACGTTCAAATAGGTAAAATCTTACATATCCGCGGTCATGAGAATTAATAAATTTTTTCAATATGTCAAATTTGTCTTAATTTTATGATAAAATCATAGAAAAGTAGGTAAAAATACATAAGAAATACATCATGGTATTAGTATTCTCTATATTTGGTATAAAAAGCACCTAAACGATAAACGTTCAAATATGTAAAATCTTACATATCCGCGGTCATGAGAATTTTCAATTTTTTCAATATGTCAAATTTGTCTTAATTTTATGTTTTAATCATAGAAAAGCGGGTAAATATACATAAGAAATACATATTGGTATAAGTAGTCTCTATATTTTGTATAAAAAGCACCTAAACGATAAATGTTCAAATAGGTAAACTCTTACATATCCGCGGTAATGAGAATTAATCAATTTTTTCAATATGTCAAATTTGTCTTAATTTTATGGTAAAATCATAGCAAAGCGGGTAAATATACATAAGAAATACATCATGGTATTAGTATTCTCTGTATTTTGTATAAAAAGCACCTAAACGATAAACTTTTAAAATAGGTACAATCTTACATATCCGCGGTAATGAGAATTTTCAATTTTTTCAATATGTCAAATTTTTCTTAATTTTATGTTCAAATCATAGAAAACCAGGCAAAAATACATAACAAATACATCATGGTATTAGTATTCTCTATATTTTGTATAAACAGCACCTAAACAATAAACGTTTAAAATAGGTAAAATCTTACATGTCCGCGGTCATGAGAATAAATCAATTTTTTCAATATGTCAAATTTGTCTTAATATTATGTTCAAATCATAGAAAAGGTGGTAAATATACATAAGTAATACATCATGGTATAAGTATTCTCTATATTTGGTATAAACAGCAGCTAAACGATAAACGTTTAAAATAGGTAAAATCTGACATGTCCGCGGTCATGAGAATTTTCAATTGTTTCAATATGTCAATTTTGTCTTAATTTTATGTTCAAATAATTGAAAAGCCGGTAAAAATACATAAGAAATACATCATGGTATTAGTATTCTCTATATTTGGTATAAACAGCACCTAAACGATAAACGTTTAAAACAGGTAAAATCTTACATGTCCGCGGTCATGAGAATTAATCAATTTTTTCAATATGTCAAATTTGTCTTAATTTTATGTTTAAATCATAGAAAAGCGGGTAAATATACAAAAGAAACACATATTGGTATTAGTATTCTCTATATTTTGTATAAAAAGCACCTAAACGATAAACGTTATAAATAGGTAAAATCTTACATGTCCGCGGTCATGAGAATTAATCAATTTTTTCAATATGTCAAATTTGTCTTAATATTATGTTCAAATCATAGAAATGGTGGTAAATATACATAAGTAATACATCATGGTATAAGTATTCTCTATATTTGGTATAAACAGCACCTAAACGATAAACGTTTAAAATAGGTAAAATCTGACATGTCCGCGGTCATGAGAATTTTCAATTTTTTCAATATGTCAAATTTGTCTAAATTTTATGTTCAAATCATAGAAAAGTAGGTAAATGTACATAAGAAATACATCATGGTATTAGTATTCTCTATATTTGGTATAAAAAGCACCTAAACGATAAACGTTCAAATATGTAAAATCTTACATATCCGCGGTCATGAAAATGTTCAATTTTTTCAATATGTCAAATTTGTCTTTATTTTATGTTTAAACGATAGAAAAGTAGGTAAAAATACAAAAGAAATACATCATGGTATTAGTATTCTCTATATTTGGTATAAACAGCACCTAACCGATAAACGTTTAAAATAGGTAAAATCTTACATGTCCGCGGTCATGAGAATTTTCAATTTTTTCAATATATCAAATGTGTCCTAATTTTATGGTCAAATCATAGAAAAGTAGGTAAATAAAGTAAGTATACATAAGAAATACATCATGGTATTAGTATTCTCTATATTTGGTATAAAAAGCACCTAAACGATAAACGTTCAAATATGTAAAATCTTACATATCCGCGGTCATGAGAATTTTCAATTTTTTCAATATGTAAAATTTGTCTAAATTTTATGTTAAAATCATAGAAAAGTAGGTAGAAATGCAAAAGAAATACATCATGGTATTAGTATTCTCTATATTTGGTACAAAAAGCACCTAAACGATAAACGTTTAAAATAGGTAAAATCTTACATGTCCGCGGTCATGAGAATTTTCAATTGTTTCAATATGTCAAATTTGTCTTAATTTTATGTTCAAATAATTGAAAAGCCGGTAAAAATACATAAGAAATACATCATGGTATTAGTATTCTCTATATTTTGTATAAACAGCACCTAAACGATAAACGTTTAAAATAGGTAAAATCTTACATGTCCGCGGTCATGAGAATTTTCAATTTTTTCAATATGTCAAATTTGTCTTAATTTTATGTTCAAATCATAGAAACGCATGAAAAATACATAAGAAATACATCATGGTATTAGTATTCTCTATATTTGGTATAAACAGCAACTAAACGATAAACGTTTAAAATAGGTAAAATCTTACATGTTCCCGGTCATGAGAATTTTCAATTTTTTCAATATGTCAAATTTGTCTTAATTTTATGTTCAAATCATAGACAAGCAGGTAAAAATACGTAAGAAATACATCATGGTATTAGTATTCTCTATATTTGGTATAAACAGCACCTAAACGATAAACGTTTAAAATAGGTAAAATCTTACACGTCCGCGGTCATGAGAAATTTCAATTTTTTCAATATGTCAATTTTGTCTTAATTTTATGTTCAAATCATAGACAAGCAGGTAAAAATACGTAAGAAATACATCATGGTATTAGTATTCTCTATATTTGGTATAAACAGCACCTAAACGATAAACGTTTAAAATAGGTAAAATCTTACACGTCCGCGGTCATGAGAAATTTCAATTTTTTCAATATGTCAAATTTGTCTTAATTTTATGTTCAAATCATAGAAAAGCAGGCGAACATACAAAGGAAATACATCATGGTATTAGTATTCTCTATATTTGGTATAAACAGCACCTAAACGATAAACTTTTAAAATAGGTAAAATATTACATGTCCGCGGTCATGAGAATTTTAAATTTTTTCAATATGTCAAATTTTTCTTAATTTTATGTTCAAATCATAGAAAACCAGGCAAAAATACATAAGAAATAGATCATGGTATTAGTATTCTCTATATTAGGTATAAACAGCACCTAAACGATAAACTTTTAAAATAGGTAAAATCTTACATGTCCACGGTCATGAGAATTTTCAATTTTTTCAATATGTCAAATTTGTCTTAATTTTATGTTCAAATAATTGAAAAGCCGGTAAAAATACATAAGAAATACATCATGGTATTAGTATTCTCTATATTTGGTATAAAAAGCACCTAAACGATAAACGTTTAAAATAGGTAAAATCTTACATGGACGCGGTCATGAGAATTTTCAATTATTTCAATATGTCAAATTTGTCTTAATTTTATGTTCAAATAATAGAAACGCAGGAAAAATACATAAGAAATACATCATGGTATTAGTATTCTCTATATTTTGTATGAACAGCACCTAAACGATAAAGGTTTTAAATAGGTAAAATCTTACATGTCCGCGGTCATGAGAATTTTCAATTTTTTCAATATGTCAAATTTGTCATAATTTTATTTTCAAACCATTGAAAAGCAGGCAGAAATACATAAGAAATACATCATGGCATTAGTATGCTCTATATTTTGTATTAACAGCACCTAAACGATAAACGTTTTAAATAGGTAAAATCTTACATGTCCGCGGTCATGAGAATTTTCAATTTTTTCAATATGAAAAATTTGTCTTAATTTTATGTTCAAACCATTTAAAAACAGGCAGAAATACATAAGAAATACATCATGGCATTAGTATTCTCTATATTTGATATAAACAGCACCTAAAAGATAAACGTTTAAAATAGGTAAAATCTTACATGTCCGCGGTCATGAGAAATTTCAATTTTTTCAATATGTCAATTTTGTCTTAATTTTATGTTCAAATCATAGAAAAGCAGGTAAAAATACGTAAGAAATACATCATGGTATTAGTATGCTCTATATTTGGTATAAAAAGCACCTAAATGATAAACGTTTAAAATAGGTAAAATCTTACATGTCCGCGGTCATGAGAAATTTCAATTTTTTCAATATGTCAATTTTGTCTTAATTTTATGTTCAAATCATAGAAAAGCAGGTAAAAATACGCAAGAAATACATCATGGTATTAGTATTCTCTATATTTGGTATAAAAAGCACCTAAACGATAAACGTTTAAAATAGGTAAAATCTTACATGTCTGCGGTCATGAGAAATTTCAATTTTTTCAATATGTCAATTTTGTCTTAATTTTATGTTCAAATCATAGAAAAGCAGGTAAAAATACGTAAGACATACATCATGGTATTAGTATTCTCTATATTTGGTATAAACAGCACCTAAACGATAAACGTTTAAAATACGTAAAATCTTACACGTCCGCGGTCATGAGAATTTTCAATTTTTTCAATATGTCAAATTTGTCTTAATTTTATGTTCAAATCATAGAAAAGCAGGCGAAAATACAAAGGAAATACATCATGGTATTAGTATTCTCTATATTTTGTATAAACAGCACCTAAACGATAAACGTTTAAAATAGGTAAAATCTTACATGTCCGCGGTCATGAGAAATTTCAATTTTTTCAATATGTCAATTTTGTCTTAATTTTATGTTCAAATCATAGAAAAGCAGGTAAAAATACGCAAGAAATACATCATGGTATTAGTATTCTCTATATTTGGTATAAAAAGCACCTAAACGATAAACGTTTAAAATAGGTAAAATCTTACATGTCTGCGGTCATGAGAAATTTCAATTTTTTCAATATGTCAATTTTGTCTTAATTTTATGTTCAAATCATAGAAAAGCAGGTAAAAATACGTAAGACATACATCATGGTATTAGTATTCTCTATATTTGGTATAAACAGCACCTAAACGATAAACGTTTAAAATACGTAAAATCTTACACGTCCGCGGTCATGAGAATTTTCAATTTTTTCAATATGTCAAATTTGTCTTAATTTTATGTTCAAATCATAGAAAACCAGGCAAAAATACATAAGAAATAGATCATGGTATTAGTATTCTCTATATTAGGTATAAACAGCACCTAAACGATAAACTTTTAAAATAGGTAAAATCTTACATGTCCACGGTCATGAGAATTTTAAATTTTTTCAATATGTCAAATTTTTCTTACTTTTATGTTCAAATCATAGAAAACCAGGCAAAAATACATAAGAAATAGATCATGGTATTAGTATTCTCTATATTTGGTATAAAAAGCACCTAAATAGTAAACGTTTAAAATAGGTAAAATCTTACATGTCCACGGTCATGAGAAATTTCAATTTTTTCAATATGTCAATTTTTTCTTAATTTTATGTTCAAATCATAGAAAAGCAGGTAAAAATACGTAAGAAATACATCAAGGTATTAGTATTCTCTATATTTTGTATAAACAGCACCTAAACAATAAACGTTTAAAATAGGTAAAATCTTACACGTCCGCGGTCATGAGAATTTTCAATTTTTTCAATATGTCAAATTTGTCTTAATTATATGTTCAAATCATAGACAAGCAGGTAAAAATACGTAAGAAATACATCATGGTATTAGTATTCTCTATATTTGGTATAAAAAGAACCTAAATTATAAACGTTTAAAATAGGTAAAATCTTACATGTCCGCGGTCATGAGAATTTTCAATTTTTTCAATATGTCCAATTTGTCTTAATTTTATGTTCAAATCATTGAAAAGCCGGAAAAATACAAAGAAAATACATCATGGTATTAGTATTCTCTATATTTTGTATAAACAGCACATAAACGATAAACTTTTTAAATAGGTAAAATCTTACATGTCCGCGGTCATGAGAATTTTCAATTTTTTCAATATGTCAAATTTGTCTTAATTTTATGTTCAAATCATAGAAAACCAGGTAAAAATACATAAGAAATACATCATGGTATTAGTATTCTCTATATTTGGTATAAAAAGCACCTAAACAATAAACGTTTAAAATAGGTAAAATCTTACATGTCCGCGGTCATGAGAATTTTCAATTTTTTCAATATGTAAATTTTGTCTTAATTTTATGTTCAAATCATAGAAAAGCAGGTAAAAATACGTAAGAAATACATCATGGTATTAGTATTCTCTATATTTGATATAAACAGCACCTAAACGATAAACGTTTAAAATAGGTAAAATCGTACATGTCCGCGGTCATGAGAATTTTCAATTTTTTCAATATGTCAAATTTGTCTTAATTTTATGTTCAAATCATAGAAAAGCAGGTAAAAATACGTAAGAAATACATCATGGTATTAGTATGCTCTATATTTGGTATAAAAAGCACCTAAATGATAAACGTTTAAAATAGGTAAAATCTTACATGTCCGCGGTCATGAGAAATTTCAATTTTTTCAATATGTCAATTTTGTCTTAATTTTATGTTCAAATCATAGAAAAGCAGGTAAAAATACGCAAGAAATACATCATGGTATTAGTATTCTCTATATTTGGTATAAACAGCACCTAAACGATAAACGTTTAAAATAGGTAAAATCTTACATGTCTGCGGTCATGAGAAATTTCAATTTTTTCAATATGTCAATTTTGTCTTAATTTTATGTTCAAATCATAGAAAAGCAGGTAAAAATACGTAAGACATACATCATGGTATTAGTATTCTCTATATTTGGTATAAACAGCACCTAAACGATAAACGTTTAAAATACGTAAAATCTTACACGTCCGCGGTCATGAGAATTTTCAATTTTTTCAATATGTCAAATTTGTCTTAATTTTATGTTCAAATCATAGAAAACCAGGCAAAAATACATAAGAAATAGATCATGGTATTAGTATTCTCTATATTAGGTATAAACAGCACCTAAACGATAAACTTTTAAAATAGGTAAAATCTTACATGTCCACGGTCATGAGAATTTTAAATTTTTTCAATATGTCAAATTTTTCTTACTTTTATGTTCAAATCATAGAAAACCAGGCAAAAATACATAAGAAATAGATCATGGTATTAGTATTCTCTATATTAGGTATAAAAAGCACCTAAATAATAAACGTTTAAAATAGGTAAAATCTTACATGTCCGCGGTCATGAGAATTTTCAATTTTTTCAATATGTCAAATTTGTCTTAATTTTATGTTCAAATAATTGAAAAGCCGGTAAAAATACATAAGAAATACATCATGGTATTAGTATTCTCTATATTTGGTATAAAAAGCACCTAAACGATAAACGTTTAAAATAGGTAAAATCTTACATGTCCGCGGTCATGAGAATTTTCAATTATTTCAATATGTCAAATTTGTCTTAATTTTATGTTCAAATCATAGAAACGCAGGAAAAATACATAAGAAATACATCATGGTATTAGTATTCTCTATATTTTGTATGAACAGCACCTTAACGATAAAGGTTTTAAATAGGTAAAATCTTACATGTCCGCGGTCATGAGAATTTTCAATTTTTTCAATATGTAAAAATTTGTCTTAATTTTATTTTCAAACCATTGAAAAGCAGGCAGAAATACATAAGAAATACATCATGGCATTAGTATGCTCTATATTTTGTATTAACAGCACCTAAACGATAAACGTTTTAAATAGGTAAAATCTTACATGTCCGCGGTCATGAGAATTTTCAATTTTTTCAATATGAAAAATTTGTCTTAATTTTATGTTCAAACCATTTAAAAGCAGGCAGAAATACATAAGAAATACATCATGGCATTAGTATTCTCTATATTTGCTATAAACAGCACCTAAACGATAAACGTTTAAAATAGGTAAAATCTTACATGTCCGCGGTCATGAGAAATTTCAATTTTTTCAATATGTCAATTTTGTCTTAATTTTATGTTCAAATCATAGAAAAGCAGGTAAAAATACGCAAGAAATACATCATGGTATTAGTATTCTCTATATTTGGTATAAAAAGCACCTAAACGATAAACGTTTAAAATAGGTAAAATCTTACATGTCTGCGGTCATGAGAAATTTCAATTTTTTCAATATGTCAATTTTGTCTTAATTTTATGTTCAAATCATAGAAAAGCAGGTAAAAATACGTAAGACATACATCATGGTATTAGTATTCTCTATATTTGGTATAAACAGCACCTAAACGATAAACGTTTAAAATACGTAAAATCTTACACGTCCGCGGTCATGAGAATTTTCAATTTTTTCAATATGTCAAATTTGTCTTAATTTTATGTTCAAATCATAGAAAACAGGAAAAAATACGTAAGACATACATCATGGTATTAGTATTCTCTATATTTGGTATAAACAGCACCTAAACGATAAACGTTTAAAATACGTAAAATCTTACACGTCCGCGGTCATGAGAATTTTCAATTTTTTCAATATGTCAAATTTGTCTTAATTTTATGTTCAAATCATAGAAAAGCAGGCGAAAATACAAAGGAAATACATCATGGTATTAGTATTCTCTATATTTTGTATAAACAGCACCTAAACGATAAACGTTTAAAATAGGTAAAATCTTACACGTCCGCGGTCATGAGAAATTTCAATTTTTTCAATATGTAAATTTTGTCTTAATTTTATGTTCAAATAATAGAAAAGCAGGCAAAAATACATAAGAAATAGATCATGGTATTAGTATTCTCTATATTTGGTATAAAAAGCACCTAAATAGTAAACGATTAAAATAGGTAAAATCTTACACGTCCGCGGTCATGAGAATTTTCAATTTTTTCAATATGTCAAATTTGTCTTAATTATATGTTCAAATCATAGAAAAGCAGGCAAAAATACATAAGAAATACATCATGGTATTAGTATTCTCTATATTTGGTATAAAAAGAACCTAAATTATAAACGTTTAAAATAGGTAAAATCTTACATGTCCGCGGTCATGAGAATTTTCAATTTTTTCAATATGTCCAATTTGTCTTAATTTTATGTTCAAATCATTGAAAAGCCGGAAAAATACAAAGAAAATACATCATGGTATTAGTATTCTCTATATTTTGTATAAACAGCACATAAACGATAAACTTTTTAAATAGGTAAAATCTTACATGTCCGCGGTCATGAGAATTTTCAATTTTTTCAATATGTCAAATTTGTCTTAATTTTATGTTCAAATCATAGAAAACCAGGTAAAAATACATAAGAAATACATCATGGTATTAGTATTCTCTATATTTGGTATAAAAAGCACCTAAACAATAAACGTTTAAAATAGGTAAAATCTTACATGTCCGCGGTCATGAGAATTTTCAATTTTTTCAATATGTAAATTTTGTCTTAATTTTATGTTCAAATCATAGAAAAGCAGGTAAAAATACGTAAGAAATACATCATGGTATTAGTATTCTCTATATTTGATATAAACAGCACCTAAACGATAAACGTTTAAAATAGGTAAAATCGTACATGTCCGCGGTCATGAGAATTTTCAATTTTTTCAATATGTCAAATTTGTCTTTATTTTATGTTCAAATCATAGAAAAGCAGGTAAAAATACGTAAGAAATACATCATGGTATTAGTATGCTCTATATTTGGTATAAAAAGCACCTAAATGATAAACGTTTAAAATAGGTAAAATCTTACATGTCCGCGGTCATGAGAAATTTCAATTTTTTCAATATGTCAAATTTGTCTTAATTTTATGTTCAAATCATAGAAAAGCAGGTAAAAATACGCAAGAAATACATCATGGTATTAGTATTCTCTATATTTGGTATAAACAGCACCTAAACGATAAACGTTTAAAATAGGTAAAATCTTACATGTCTGCGGTCATGAGAAATTTCAATTTTTTCAATATGTCAATTTTGTCTTAATTTTATGTTCAAATCATAGAAAAGCAGGTAAAAATACGTAAGACATACATCATGGTATTAGTATTCTCTATATTTGGTATAAACAGCACCTAAACGATAAACGTTTAAAATACGTAAAATCTTACACGTCCGCGGTCATGAGAATTTTCAATTTTATCAATATGTCAAATTTGTCTTAATTTTATGTTCAAATCATAGAAAAGCAGGCGAAAATACAAAGGAAATACATCATGGTATTAGTATTCTCTATATTTGGTATAAACAGCACCTAAACGATAAACGTTTAAAATAGGTAACATCTTACACGTCCGCGGTCATGAGAATTTTCAATTTTTTCAATATGTCAAATTTGTCTTAATTTTATGTTCAAATAATAGAAAAGCAGGCAAAAATACATAAGAAAGACATCATGGTATTAGTATTCTCTATATTTGGAATAAAAAGCACCTTAATAGTAAACGTTTAAAATAGGTAAAATCTTACATGTCCACGGTCATGAGAAATTTCAATTTTTTCAATATGTCAATTTTTTCTTAATTTTATGTTCAAATCATAGAAAAGCAGGTAAAAATACGTAAGAAATACATCATGGTATTAGTATTCTCTATATTTGGTATAAACAGCACCTAAACGATAAACGTTTAAAATAGGTAAAATCTTACATGTCCACGGTCATGAGAAATTTCAATTTTTTCAATATGTCAATTTTTTCTTAATTTTATGTTCAAATCATAGAAAAGCAGGGAAAAATACGTAAGAAATACATCATGGTATTAGTATTCTTTATATTTTGTATAAACAGCACCTAAACAATAAACGTTTAAAATAGGTAAAATCTTACACGTTCGCGGTCATGAGAATTTTCAATTTTTTCAATATGTCAAATTTGTCTTAATTATATGTTCAAATCATAGAAAAGCAGGCAAAAATACATGAGAAATACATCATGGTATTAGTATTCTCTATATTTGGTATAAAAAGCACCTAAATGATAAACGTTTAAAATAGGTAAAATCTTACATGTCCGCGGTCATGAGAATTTTCAATATTTTCAATATGTCAATTTTGTATTAATTTTATGTTCAAATCATTGAAAAGCCGGAAAAATACAAAGAAAATACATCATGGTATTAGTATTCTCTATATTTTGTATAAACAGCACATAAACGATAAACTTTTTAAATAGGTAAAATCTTACATGTCCGCGGTCATGAGAATTTTCAATTTTTTCAATATGTCAAATTTGTCTTAATTTTATGTTCAAATCATTGAAAACCAGGTAAAAATACATAAGAAATACATCATGGTATTAGTATTCTCTATATTTGGTATAAAAAGCACCTAAACAATAAACGTTTAAAATAGGTAAAATCTTACATGTCCGCGGTCATGAGAATTTTCAATATTTTCAATATGTAAATTTTGTCTTAATTTTATGTTCAAATCATAGAAAAGCAGGTAAAAATACGTAAGAAATACATCATGGTATTAGTATTCTCTATATTTGATATAAACAGCACCTAAACGATAAACGTTTAAAATAGGTAAAATCGTACATGTCCGCTGTCATGAGAATTTTCAATTTTTTCAATATGTCAAATTTGTCTTAATTTTATGTTAAAATCATAGAAAAGCAGGTAAAAATACGTAAGAAATACATCATGGTATTAGTATGCTCTATATTTGGTATGAAAAGCACCTAAATGATAAACGTTTAAAATAGGTAAAATCTTACATGTCCGCGGTCATGAGAAATTTCAATTTTTTCAATATGTCAATTTTGTCTTAATTTTATGTTCAAATCATAGAAAAGCAGGTAAAAATACGCAAAAAATACATCATGGTATTAGTATTCTCTATATTTGGTATAAACAGCACCTAAACGATAAACGTTTAAAATAGGTAAAATCTTACATGTCTGCGGTCATGAGAAATTTCAATTTTTTCAATATGTCAATTTTGTCTTAATTTTATGTTCAAATCATAGAAAAGCAGGTAAAAATACGTAAGACATACATAATGGTATTAGTATTCTCTATATTTGGTATAAAAAGCACCTAAACAATAAACGTTTAAAATAGGTAAAATCTTACATGTCCGCGGTCATGAGAAATTTCAATTTTTTCAATATGTCAATTTTGTCTTAATTTTATGTTCAAATGATAGAAAAGCAGGCAAAAATACATAAGAAATACATCATGGTATTAGTATTCTCTATATTTGGTATAAAAAACACCTAAACGATAAACGTTTAAAATAGGTAAAATCTTACATGTCCGCGGTCATGAGAATTTTCAATTTTTTCAATATGTCCAATTTGTCTTAATTTTATGTTCAAATCATTGAAAAGCCGGAAAAATACAAAGAAAATACATCATGGTATTAGTATTCTCTATATTTTGTATAAACAGCACATAAACGATAAACTTTTTAAATAGGTAAAATCTTACATGTCCGCGGTCATGAGAATTTTCAATTTTTTCAATATGTCAAATTTGTCTTAATTTTATGTTCAAATCATAGAAAAGCAGGTAAAAATACGCAAGAAATACATCATGGTATTAGTATCTCTATATTTGGTATAAAAAGCACCTAAACGATAAACGTTTAAAATAGGTAAAATCTTACATGTCCGCGGTCATGAGAATTTTCAATTTTATCAATATGTAAAAATTTGTCTTAATTTTATGTTCAAACAATTGAAAAGCAGGCAAAAATACATAAGAAATACATCATGGTATTAGTATTCTCTATATTTGGTATAAAAAGCACCTAAATGATAAACGTTTAAAATAGGTAAAATCTTACATATCCGCGGTCATGAGAATTTTCAATTTTTTCAATATGTCAAATTTGTCTTAATTTTATGTTAAAATCATAGAAAACCAGGCAAAAATACATAAGAAATACATCATGGTATTAGTATTCTCTATATTTGGTATAAAAAGCACCTAAATGATAAACGTTTAAAATAGGTAAAATCTTACATGTCCGCGGTCATGAGAATTTTCAATTTTTTCAATATGTCAAATTTGTCTTAATTTTATGTTCAAATCATAGAAAACCAGGTAAAAATACATAAGAAATACATCATGGTATTAGTATTCTCTATATTTGGTATAAAAAGCACCTAAATGATAAACGTTTAAAATAGGTAAAATCTTACATGTCCGCGGTCATGAGAATTTTCAATTTTTTCAATATGTAAATTTTGTCTTAATTTTATGTCCAAATCATAGAAAAGCAGGGAAAAATACGCAAGAAATACATCATGGTATTAGTATTCTCTATATTAGGTATAAAACGCACCTAAACGATAAACGTTTAAAATAGGTAAAATCTTAAATGTCCGCGGTCATGAGAATTTTCAATTTTTTCAATATGTCAAATTTGTCTTAATTTTATGTTCAAATCATAGAAAAGCAGGCAAAAATACATAAGAAATACATCATGGTATTAGTATTCTCTATATTTGGTATAAAAAGCACCTAAACGATAAACGTTTAAAATAGGTAAAATCTTACATGTCCGCGGTCATGAGAAATTTCAATTTTTTCAATATGTAAATTTTGTCTTAATTTTATGTTCAAATCATAGAAAAGCAGGTAAAAATACGCAAGAAATACATCATGGTATTAGTATTCTCTGTATTTGGTATAAAAAGCACCTAAACGATAAACGTTTAAAATAGGTAAAATCTTACATGTCCGCGGTCATGAGAATTTTCAATTTTTTCAATATGTAAAAATTTGTCCGTATTTTATGTTCAAACCATTGAAAAGCAGGTAAAAATACGCAAGAAATACATCATGGTATTAGTATTCTCTATATTTGGTATAAAAAGCACCTAAACGATAAACGGTTAAAATAGGTAAAATCTTACATGTCCGCGGTCATGAGAATTTTCAATTTTTTCAATATGTCAAATTTGTCTTAATTTTATGTTCAAATCATAGAAAAGCGGGGAAATATACATAAGTAATACATCATGGTATTAGTATTCTCTATATTTTGTATAAAAAGCACCTAAATGATAAACGTTTAAAATAGGTAAAATCTTACATGTCCGCGGTCATGAGAATTTTCAATTTTTTCAATATGTCAAATTTGTCTTAATTTTATGTTAAAATCATTGAAAAGCCGGTAAAAATACATAAGAAATACATCATGGTATTAGTATTTTCTATATTTGGTATAAAAAGCACCTAAACAATAAACGTTCAAATAAGTAAAATCTTACATATCCGCGGTCATGAGAATTAATCAATTTTTTCAATATGTCAAATTTATCTTAATTTTATGTTCAAACCATTGAAAAGCAGGCAGAAATACATAAAAAATACATCATGGTATTAGTATTCTCTATATTTGGTATAAAAAGCAGCTGAATGATAAATGTTTAAAACAGGTAAAATCTTACATGTCCGCGGTCATGAGAATTTTCAATTTTTTCAATATGTCAAATTTGTCTTAATTTTATGTTCAAATCATAGAAAAGCAGGTAAAAATACATAAGAAATACATCATGGTATTAGTATTCTCTATATTTTGTATAAAAAGCACCTAAACGATAAACGTTTAAAATAGGTAAAATCTTACATGTCCGCGGTCATGAGAAATTTCAATATTTTCAATATGTCAAATTTGTCTTAATTTTATGTTCAAATCATAGAAAAGCAGGTAAAAATACGTAAGAAATACATCATGGTATTAGTATTCTCTATATTTGGTATAAACAGCACCTAAACGATAAACGTTTAAAATAGGTAAAATCTTACACGTCCGCGGTCATGAGAAATTTCAATTTTTTCAATATGTCAAATTTGTCTTAATTTTATGTTCAAATCATAGAAAAGCAGGCGAAAATACAAAGGAAATACATCATGGTATTAGTATTCTCTATATTTTGTATAAACAGCACCGAAACGATAAACGTTTAAAATAGGTAAAATCTTACATGTCTGCGGTCATGAGAAATTTCAATTTTTTCAATATGTCAAATTTGTCTTAATTTTATGTTCAAATAATAGAAAAGCAGGCGAAAATATAAAGAAAATACATCATGGTATGAAGATTCTCTATATTTGGTATGAACAGCACCTAAACGATAAACGTTTAAAATAGGTAAAATCTTTCATGTCCGCGGTCATGAGAAATTTCAATTTTTTCAATATGTAAATTTTTTCTTAATTTTATGTTCAAATCATAGAAAAGCAGGTAAGAATACGCAAGAAATACATCCTGGTATTAGTATTCTCTATATTTGGTATAAAAATCACCTAAACGATAAACGGTTAAAATAGGTAAAATCTTACATGTCCGCGGTCATGAGAATTTTCAATTTTTTCAATATGTCAAATTTGTCTTAATTTTATGTTCAAATCATAGAAAAGCGGGGAAATATACATAAGTAATACATCATGGTATAAGTATTCTCTATATTTTGTATAAAAAGCACCTAAATGATAAACGTTTAAAATAGGTAAAATCTTACATGTCCGCGGTCATGAGAATTTTCAATTTTTTCAATATGTCAAATTTGTCTTAATTTTATGTTCAAATCATTGAAAAGCCGGTAAAAATACATAAGAAATACATCATGGTATTAGTATTCTCTATATTTGGTACTAAAAGCACCTAAACAATAAACGTTCAAATAAGTAAAATCTTACACGTCCGCGGTCATGAGAAATTTCAATTTTTTCTATATGTCAAATTTGTCTTAATTTTATGTTCAAATCATAGAAAAGCAGGCGCAAATACAAAGGAAATACATCATGGTATTAGTATTCTCTATATTTTGTATAAACAGCACCGAAACGATAAACGTTTAAAATAGGTAAAATCTTACACGTCCGCGGTCGTGAGAAATTTCCATTTTTTCAATATGTCAAATTTGTCTTAATTTTATGTTCAAATCATAGAAAAGCAGGCGAAAATATAAAGGAAATACATCATGGTATGAGTATTCTCTATATTTGGTATAAACAGCACCTAAACGATAAACGTTTAAAATAGGTAAAATCTTACACGTCCGCGGTCATGAGAATTTTCAATTTTTTCAATATGTCAAATTTGTCTTAATTTTATGTTCAAATCATTGAAAAGCCAGTAAAAATACATAAGAAATACATCATGGTATGAGTATTCTCTATATTTGGTATAAAAAGCACCTAAATGATAAATGTCTAAAATAGGTAAAATTTTACATGTCTGCGGTCATGAGAAATTTCAATTTTTTCAATATGTCAATTTTGTCTTAATTTTATGTTCACATCATAGAAAAGCAGGTAAAAATACGTAAGAAATACATCATGGTATTAGTATTCTCTATATTTGGTATAAAAAGCACCTAAACGATAAACGTTTAAAATAGATAAAATCTTACATGTCTGCGGTCATGAGAAATTTCAATTTTTTCAATATGTCAATTTTGTCTTAATTTTATGTTCACATCATAGAAAAGCAGGTAAAAATACGTAAGAAATACATCATGGTATTAGTATTCTCTATATTTGGTATAAACAGCACCTAAACGATAAACGTTTAAAATAGGTAAAATCTTACATGTCCGCGGTCATGAGAATTTTCAATTTTTTCAATATGTCAAATTTGTCTTAATTTTATGTTCAAATAATAGAAAAGCAGGCAAAAATACATAACAAATACATCATGGTATTAGTATTCTCTATATTTGGTATAAACAGCACCTAAACGATAAACGTTAAAAATAGGTAAAATCTTACACGTCCGCGGTCATGAGAAATTTCAATTTTTTCAATATGTCAAATTTGTCTTAATTTTATGTTCAAATCATAGAAAAGCAGGCGAAAATACAAAGGAAATACATCATGGTATTAGTATTCTCTATATTTGGTATAAAAAGCACCTAAATGATAAACGTTTAAAATAGGTAAAATCTTACATGTCCGCAGTCATGAGAAATTTCAATTTTTTCAATATGTCAATTTTTTCTTAATTTTATGTTCAAATCATAGAAAAGCAGGTAAAAATACGTAAGAAATACATCATGGTATTAGTATTCTCTATATTTGGTATAAACAGCACCTAAACGATAAACGTTTAAAATAGGTAAAATCTTACATGTCCACGGTCATGAGAAATTTCAATTTTTTCAATATGTCAAATTTGTCTTAATTTTATGTTCAAATCATAGAAAAGCAGGGTAAAATACAAAGGAAACACATCATCGTATTAGTATTCTCTATATTTTGTATAAACAGCACCTAAACGATAAACGTTTAAAATAGGTAAAATCTTACACGTCCGCGGTCAGGAGAATTTTCAATTTTTTCAATATGTCAAATTTGTCTTAATTTTATGTTCAAATCATAGAAAAGCAGGCGAAAATATAAAGGAAATACATCATGGTATTAGTATTCTCTATATTTGGTATAAACAGCACCTAAACGATAAACGTTTAAAATAGGTAAAATCTTACACGTCCGCGGTCATGAGAAATTTCAATTTTTTCAATATGTCAAATTTGTCTTAATTTTATGTTCAAATCATAGAAAAGCAGGCGAAAATATAAAGGAAATACATCATGGTATTAGTATTCTCTATATTTGGTATAAACAGCACCTAAACGATAAACGTTTAAAATAGGTAAAATTTTACACGTCTGCGGTCATGAGAATTTTCAATTTTTTCAATATATCATATTTGTCTTCATTTTATGTTCAAATCATTGAAAAGCCGGTAAAAATACATAAGAAATACATCATGGTATTAGTATTCTCTATATTTGGTATAAAAAGCACCTAAATGATAAATGTTTAAAATAGGTAAAATCTTACATGTCCGCGGTCATGAGAATTTTCAATTTTTTCAATATGTCAAATTTGTCATAATTTTATGTTCAAATCATAGAAAAGCAGGGAAAAATACATAAGAAATACATCATGGTATTAGTATTCTCTATATTTGGTATAAAAAGCACCTAAACGCTAAACGTTTAAAATAGCAAAAATCTTACATGTCCGCGGTCATGAGAATTTTCAATTTTTTCAATATTTCAAATTTGTCTTAATTTTATGTTCAAATCATAGAAAAGCGGGTAAAAATACATAAGAAATACATCATGGTATTAGTATTCTCTATATTTGGTATAAAAAGCACCTAAACGATAAACGTTTTAAATAGGTAAAATCTTACATGTCAGCGGTAATGAGAAATTTCAATTTTTTCAATATGTCAATTTTGTCTTAATTTTATGTTCAAATCATAGAAAAGCAGGTAAAAATACATAAGAAATACATCATGGTATTAGTATTCTTTATATTTGGTATAAACAGCACCTAAACGATAAACGTTTAAAATAGGTAAAATCTTACACGTCCGCGGTCATGAGAAACTTCAATTTTTTCAATATGTCAATTTTGTCTTAATTTTATGTTCAAATCATAGAAAAGCAGGCAAAAATACATAACAAATACATCATGGTATTAGTATTCTCTATATTTGGTATAAAAAGCACCTAAACAATAAACGTTTAAAATAGGTAAAATCTTACATGTCCGCGGTCATGAGAATTTTCTATTTTTTCAATATGTAAAAATTTGTCTTAATTTTATGTTAAAACCATTGAAAAGCAGGCAAAAATACATAAGAAATACATCATGGTATTAGTATTCTCTATATTTGGTATAAAAAGCACGTTAATGATAAACGTTTAAAATAGGTAAAATCTTACATGTCCACGGTCATGAGAAATTTCAATTTTTTCAATATGTCAAATTTGTCTTAATTTTATGTTCAAATCATAGAAAAGCAGGGTAAAATACAAAGGAAACACATCATCGTATTAGTATTCTCTATATTTGGTATAAACAGCACCTAAACGATAAACGTTTAAAATAGGTAAAATCTTACATGTCCGCGGTCATGAGAATTTTCAATTTTTTCAATATGTCAAATTTGTCTTAATTTTATGTTCAAATCATTGAAAAGCCGGTAAAAATACATAAGAAATACATCATGGTATTAGTATTCTCTATATTTGGTACTAAAAGCACCTAAACAATAAACGTTCAAATAAGTAAAATCTTACACGTCCGCGGTCATGAGAAATTTCAATTTTTTCTATATGTCAAATTTGTCTTAATTTTATGTTCAAATCATAGAAAAGCAGGCGCAAATACAAAGGAAATACATCATGGTATTAGTATTCTCTATATTTTGTATAAACAGCACCGAAACGATAAACGTTTAAAATAGGTAAAATCTTACACGTCCGCGGTCGTGAGAAATTTCCATTTTTTCAATATGTCAAATTTGTCTTAATTTTATGTTCAAATCATAGAAAAGCAGGCGAAAATATAAAGGAAATACATCATGGTATGAGTATTCTCTATATTTGGTATAAACAGCACCTAAACGATAAACGTTTAAAATAGGTAAAATCTTACACGTCCGCGGTCATGAGAATTTTCAATTTTTTCAATATGTCAAATTTGTCTTAATTTTATGTTCAAATCATTGAAAAGCCAGTAAAAATACATAAGAAATACATCATGGTATGAGTATTCTCTATATTTGGTATAAAAAGCACCTAAATGATAAATGTCTAAAATAGGTAAAATTTTACATGTCTGCGGTCATGAGAAATTTCAATTTTTTCAATATGTCAATTTTGTCTTAATTTTATGTTCACATCATAGAAAAGCAGGTAAAAATACGTAAGAAATACATTATGGTATTAGTATTCTCTATATTTGGTATAAAAAGCACCTAAACGATAAACGTTTAAAATAGATAAAATCTTACATGTCTGCGGTCATGAGAAATTTCAATTTTTTCAATATGTCAATTTTGTCTTAATTTTATGTTCACATCATAGAAAAGCAGGTAAAAATACGTAAGAAATACATCATGGTATTAGTATTCTCTATATTTGGTATAAACAGCACCTAAACGATAAACGTTTAAAATAGGTAAAATCTTACATGTCCGCGGTCATGAGAATTTTCAATTTTTTCAATATGTCAAATTTGTCTTAATTTTATGTTCAAATAATAGAAAAGCAGGCAAAAATACATAACAAATACATCATGGTATTAGTATTCTCTATATTTGGTATAAACAGCACCTAAACGATAAACGTTAAAAATAGGTAAAATCTTACACGTCCGCGGTCATGAGAAATTTCAATTTTTTCAATATGTCAAATTTGTCTTAATTTTATGTTCAAATCATAGAAAAGCAGGCGAAAATACAAAGGAAATACATCATGGTATTAGTATTCTCTATATTTGGTATAAAAAGCACCTAAATGATAAACGTTTAAAATAGGTAAAATCTTACATGTCCGCAGTCATGAGAAATTTCAATTTTTTCAATATGTCAATTTTTTCTTAATTTTATGTTCAAATCATAGAAAAGCAGGTAAAAATACGTAAGAAATACATCATGGTATTAGTATTCTCTATATTTGGTATAAACAGCACCTAAACGATAAACGTTTAAAATAGGTAAAATCTTACATGTCCACGGTCATGAGAAATTTCAATTTTTTCAATATGTCAAATTTGTCTTAATTTTATGTTCAAATCATAGAAAAGCAGGGTAAAATACAAAGGAAACACATCATCGTATTAGTATTCTCTATATTTTGTATAAACAGCACCTAAACGATAAACGTTTAAAATAGGTAAAATCTTACACGTCCGCGGTCAGGAGAATTTTCAATTTTTTCAATATGTCAAATTTGTCTTAATTTTATGTTCAAATCATAGAAAAGCAGGCGAAAATATAAAGGAAATACATCATGGTATTAGTATTCTCTATATTTGGTATAAACAGCACCTAAACGATAAACGTTTAAAATAGGTAAAATCTTACACGTCCGCGGTCATGAGAAATTTCAATTTTTTCAATATGTCAAATTTGTCTTAATTTTATGTTCAAATCATAGAAAAGCAGGCGAAAATATAAAGGAAATACATCATGGTATTAGTATTCTCTATATTTGGTATAAACAGCACCTAAACGATAAACGTTTAAAATAGGTAAAATTTTACACGTCTGCGGTCATGAGAATTTTCAATTTTTTCAATATATCATATTTGTCTTCATTTTATGTTCAAATCATTGAAAAGCCGGTAAAAATACATAAGAAATACATCATGGTATTAGTATTCTCTATATTTGGTATAAAAAGCACCTAAATGATAAATGTTTAAAATAGGTAAAATCTTACATGTCCGCGGTCATGAGAATTTTCAATTTTTTCAATATGTCAAATTTGTCATAATTTTATGTTCAAATCATAGAAAAGCAGGGAAAAATACATAAGAAATACATCATGGTATTAGTATTCTCTATATTTGGTATAAAAAGCACCTAAACGCTAAACGTTTAAAATAGCAAAAATCTTACATGTCCGCGGTCATGAGAATTTTCAATTTTTTCAATATTTCAAATTTGTCTTAATTTTATGTTCAAATCATAGAAAAGCGGGTAAAAATACATAAGAAATACATCATGGTATTAGTATTCTCTATATTTGGTATAAAAAGCACCTAAACGATAAACGTTTTAAATAGGTAAAATCTTACATGTCTGCGGTAATGAGAAATTTCAATTTTTTCAATATGTCAATTTTGTCTTAATTTTATGTTCAAATCATAGAAAAGCAGGTAAAAATACGTAAGAACTACATCATGGTATTAGTATTCTTTATATTTGGTATAAACAGCACCTAAACGATAAACGTTTAAAATAGGTAAAATCTTACACGTCCGCGGTCATGAGAAACTTCAATTTTTTCAATATGTCAATTTTGTCTTAATTTTATGTTCAAATCATAGAAAAGCAGGCAAAAATACATAACAAATACATCATGGTATTAGTATTCTCTATATTTGGTATAAAAAGCACCTAAACAATAAACGTTTAAAATAGGTAAAATCTTACATGTCCGCGGTCATGAGAATTTTCTATTTTTTCAATATGTAAAAATTTGTCTTAATTTTATGTTAAAACCATTGAAAAGCAGGCAAAAATACATAAGAAATACATCATGGTATTAGTATTCTCTATATTTGGTATAAAAAGCACGTTAATGATAAACGTTTAAAATAGGTAAAATCTTACATGTCCACGGTCATGAGAAATTTCAATTTTTTCAATATGTCAAATTTGTCTTAATTTTATGTTCAAATCATAGAAAAGCAGGGTAAAATACAAAGGAAACACATCATCGTATTAGTATTCTCTATATTTGGTATAAACAGCACCTAAACGATAAACGTTTAAAATAGGTAAAATCTTACACGTCCGCGGTCAGGAGAATTTTCAATTTTTTCAATATGTCAAATTTGTCTTAATTTTATGTTCAAATCATAGAAAAGCAGGCGAAAATATAAAGGAAATACATCATGGTATTAGTATTCTCTATATTTGGTATAAACAGCACCTAAACGATAAACGTTTAAAATAGGTAAAATCTTACACGTCCGCGGTCATGAGAAATTTCAATTTTTTCAATATGTCAAATTTGTCTTAATTTTATGTTCAAATCATAGAAAAGCAGGCGAAAATATAAAGGAAATACATCATGGTATTAGTATTCTCTATATTTGGTATAAACAGCACCTAAACGATAAACGTTTAAAATAGGTAAAATTTTACACGTCCGCGGTCATGAGAATTTACAATTTTTTCAATATGTCAAATTTGTCTTAATTTTATGTTCAAATCATTGAAAAGCCGGTAAAAATACATAAGAAATACATCATGGTATGAGTATTCTCTATAATTGGTACAAAAAGCACCTAAATGATAAATGTCTAAAATAGGTAAAATTTTACACGTCTGCGGTCATGAGAATTTTCAATTTTTTCAATATATCATATTTGTCTTCATTTTATGTTCAAATCATTGAAAAGCCGGTAAAAATACATAAGAAATACATCATGGTATTAGTATTCTCTATATTTGGTATAAAAAGCACCTAAATGATAAATGTTTAAAATAGGTAAAATCTTACATGTCCGCGGTCATGAGAATTTTCAATTTTTTCAATATGTCAAATTTGTCATAATTTTATGTTCAAATCATAGAAAAGCAGGGAAAAATACATAAGAAATACATCATGGTATTAGTATTCTCTATATTTGGTATAAAAAGCACCTAAACGCTAAACGTTTAAAAAAGCAAAAATCTTACATGTCCGCGGTCATGAGAATTTTCAATTTTTTCAATATTTCAAATTTGTCTTAATTTTATGTTCAAATCATAGAAAAGCGGGTAAAAATACATAAGAAATACATCATGGTATAAGTATTCTCTATATTTGGTATAAAAAGCACCTAAACGATAAACGTTTTAAATAGATAAAATCTTACATGTCTGCGGTAATGAGAAATTTCAATTTTTTCAATATGTCAATTTTGTCTTAATTTTATGTTCAAATCATAGAACAGCAGGTAAAAATACGTAAGAACTACATCATGGTATTAGTATTCTCTATATTTGGTATAAACAGCACCTAAACGATAAACGTTTAAAATAGGTAAAATCTTACACGTCCGCGGTCATGAGAAACTTCAATTTTTTCAATATGTCAATTTTGTCTTAATTTTATGTTCAAATCATAGAAAAGCAGGCAAAAATACATAACAAATACATCATGGTATAAGTATTCTCTATATTTGGTATAAAAAGCACCTAAACAATAAACGTTTAAAATAGGTAAAATCTTACATGTCCGCGGTCATGAGAATTTTCAATTTTTTCAATATGTAAAAATTTGTCTTAATTTTATGTTAAAACCATTGAAAAGCAGGCGAAAATACATAAGAAATACATCATGGTATTAGTATTCTCTATATTTGGTATAAAAAGCACGTTAATGATAAACGTTTAAAATAGGTAAAATCTTACATGTCCACGGTCATGAGAAATTTCAATTTTTTCAATATGTCAAATTTTTCTTAATTTTATGTTCAAATCATATAAAAACAGGGTAAAATACAAATGAAACACATCATCGTATTAGTATTCTCTATATTTGGTATAAACAGCACCTAAACGATAAACGTTTAAAATAGGTAAAATCTTACACGTCCGCGGTCAGGAGAATTTTCAATTTTTTCAATATGTCAAATTTGTCTTAATTTTATGTTCAAATCATAGAAAAGCAGGCGAAAATATAAAGGAAATACATCATGGTATTAGTATTCTCTATATTTGGTATAAACAGCACCTAAACGATAAACGTTTAAAATAGGTAAAATCTTACACGTCTGTGGTCATGAGAAATTTCAATTTTTTCAATATGTCAAATTTGTCTTAATTTTATGTTCAAATCATAGAAAAGCAGGCGAAAATATAAAGGAAATACATCATGGTATTAGTATTCTCTATATTTGGTATAAACAGCACCTAAACGATAAACGTTTAAAATAGGTAAAATTTTACACGTCCGCGGTCATGAGAATTTTCAATTTTTTCAATATGTCAAATTTGTCTTAATTTTATGTTCAAATCATTGAAAAGCCGGTAAAAATACATAAGAAATACATCATGGTATGAGTATTCTCTATATTTGGTATAAAAAGCACCTAAATGATAAATGTCTAAAATAGGTAAAATTTTACATGTCCGCGGTCATGAGAATTTTCAATTTTGTCAATATTTCAAATTTGTCTTAATTTTAAGTTCAAATCATAGAAAAGCGGGTAAAAATACATAAGAAATACATCATGGTATTAGTATTTTCGATATTTGGTATAAAAAGCACCTAAACGATAAACGTTTAAAATAGATAAAATCTTACATGTCTGCGGTCATGAGAAATTTCAATTTTTTCAATATGTCAATTTTGTCTTAATTTTATGTTCAAATCATAGAAAAGCAGGTAAAAATACGTAAGAAATACATCATGGTATTAGTATTCTCTATATTTGGTATAAACAGCACCTAAACGATAAACGTTTAAAATAGGTAAAATCTTACATGTCCGCGGTCATGAGAATTTTCAATTTTTTCAATATGTCAAATTTGTCTTAATTTTATGTTCAAATCATAGAAAAGCAGGCAAAAATACATAACAAATACATCATGGTATTAGTATTCTCTATATTTGGTATAAACAGCACCTAAACGATAAACGTTAAAAATAGGTAAAATCTTACACGTCCGCGGTCATGAGAAATTTCAATTTTTTCAATATGTCAAATTTGTCTTAATTTTATGTTCACATCATAGAAAAGCAGGCGAAAATACAAAGGAAATACATCATGGTATTAGTATTCTCTATATTTGGTATAAAAAGCACCTAAATGATAAACGTTTAAAATAGGTAAAATCTTACATGTCCGACGTCATGAGAATTTTCAATTTTTTCAATATGTCAAATTTGTCTTAATTTTATGTTCAAATCATAGAAAAGCAGGTAAAAATACGTAAGAAATACATCATGGTATTAGTATTCTCTATATTTGGTATAAACAGCACCTAAACGATAAACGTTTAAAATAGGTAAAATCTCACATGTCCGCGGTCATGAGAAATTTCAATTTTTTCTATATGTCAAATTTGTCTTAATTTTATGTTCAAATCATAGAAAAGCAGGTAAAAATACGTAAGAAATACATCATGGTATTAGTATTCTCTATATTTGGTATAAACAGCACCTAAACGATAAACGTTTAAAATAGGTAAAATCTTACATGTCCACGGTCATGAGAAATTTCAATTTTTTCAATATGTCAAATTTGTCTTAATTTTATGTTCAAATCATAGAAAAGCAGGGTAAAATACAAAGGAAACACATCATCGTATTAGTATTCTCTATATTTTGTATAAACAGCACCTAAACGATAAACGTTTAAAATAGGTAAAATCTTACATGTCCGCGGTCATGAGAAATTTAAATTTTTTCAATATTTCAAATTTGTCTTAATTTTAAGTTCAAATCATAGAAAAGCGGGTAAAAATACATAAGAAATACATCATGGTATTAGTATTCTCTATATTTGGTATAAAAAGCACCTAAACGATAAACGTTTAAAATAGATAAAATCTTACATGTCTGCGGTCATGAGAATTTTCAATTTTTTCAATATGTCAAATTTGTCTTAATTTTATGTTCAAATCATATAAAAACAGGGTAAAATACAAATGAAACACATCATCGTATTAGTATTCTCTATATTTGGTATAAACAGCACCTAAACGATAAACGTTTAAAATAGGTAAAATCTTACACGTCCGCGGTCAGGAGAATTTTCAATTTTTTCAATATGTCAAATTTGTCTTAATTTTATGTTCAAATCATAGAAAAGCAGGCGAAAATATAAAGGAAATACATCAGGGTATTAGTATTCTCTATATTTGGTATAAACAGCACCTAAACGATAAACGTTTAAAATAGGTAAAATCTTACACGTCTGCGGTCATGAGAAATTTCAATTTTTTCAATATGTCAAATTTGTCTTAATTTTATGTTCAAATCATAGAAAAGCAGGCGAAAATATAAAGGAAATACATCATGGTATTAGTATTCTCTATATTTGGTATAAACAGCACCTAAACGATAAACGTTTAAAATAGGTAAAATTTTACACGTCCGCGGTCATGAGAATTTTCAATTTTTTCAATATGTCAAATTTGTCTTAATTTTATGTTCAAATCATTGAAAAGCCGGTAAAAATACATAAGAAATACATCATGGTATGAGTATTCTCTATATTTGGTATAAAAAGCACCTAAATGATAAATGTCTAAAATAGGAAAAATTTTACATGTCCGCGGTCATGAGAATTTTCAATTTTGTCAATATTTCAAATTTGTCTTAATTTTAAGTTCAAATCATAGAAAAGCGGGTAAAAATACATAAGAAATACATCATGGTATTAGTATTTTCGATATTTGGTATAAAAAGCACCTAAACGATAAACGTTTAAAATAGATAAAATCTTACATGTCTGCGGTCATGAGAAATTTCAATTTTTTCAATATGTCAATTTTGTCTTAATTTTATGTTCAAATCATAGAAAAGCAGGTAAAAATACGTAAGAAATACATCATGGTATTAGTATTCTCTATATTTGGTATAAACAGCACCTAAACGATAAACGTTTAAAATAGGTAAAATCTTACATGTCCGCGGTCATGAGAATTTTCAATTTTTTCAATATGTCAAATTTGTCTTAATTTTATGTTCAAATCATAGAAAAGCAGGCAAAAATACATAACAAATACATCATGGTATTAGTATTCTCTATATTTGGTATAAACAGCACCTAAACGATAAACGTTAAAAATAGGTAAAATCTTACACGTCCGCGGTCATGAGAAATTTCAATTTTTTCAATATGTCAAATTTGTCTTAATTTTATGTTCACATCATAGAAAAGCAGGCGAAAATACAAAGGAAATACATCATGGTATTAGTATTCTCTATATTTGGTATAAAAAGCACCTAAATGATAAACGTTTAAAATAGGTAAAATCTTACATGTCCGATGTCATGAGAATTTTCAATTTTTTCAATATGTCAAATTTGTCTTAATTTTATGTTCAAATCATAGAAAAGCAGGTAAAAATACGTAAGAAATACATCATGGTATTAGTATTCTCTATATTTGGTATAAACAGCACCTAAACGATAAACGTTTAAAATAGGTAAAATCTCACATGTCCGCGGTCATGAGAAATTTCAATTTTTTCTATATGTCAAATTTGTCTTAATTTTATGTTCAAATCATAAAAAAGCAGGTAAAAATACGTAAGAAATACATCATGGTATTAGTATTCTCTATATTTGGTATAAACAGCACCTAAACGATAAACGTTTAAAATAGGTAAAATCTTACATGTCCACGGTCATGAGAAATTTCAATTTTTTCAATATGTCAAATTTGTCTTAATTTTATGTTCAAATCATAGAAAAGCAGGGTAAAATACAAAGGAAACACATCATCGTATTAGTATTCTCTATATTTTGTATAAACAGCACCTAAACGATAAACGTTTAAAATAGGTAAAATCTTACATGTCCGCGGTCATGAGAAATTTAAATTTTTTCAATATTTCAAATTTGTCTTAATTTTAAGTTCAAATCATAGAAAAGCGGGTAAAAATACATAAGAAATACATCATGGTATTAGTATTCTCTATATTTGGTATAAAAAGCACCTAAATGATAAATGTCTAAAATAGGTAAAATTTTACATGTCCGCGGTCATGAGAATTTTCAATTTTTTCAATATTTCAAATTTGTCTTAATTTTAAGTTCAAATCATAGAAAAGCGGGTAAAAATACATAAGAAATACATCATGGTATTAGTATTTTCTATATTTGGTATAAAAAGCACCTAAACGATAAATGTTTAAAATAGATAAAATCTTACATGTCTGCGGTCATGAGAAATTTCAATTTTTTCAATATGTCAATTTTGTCTTAATTTTATGTTCACATCATAGAAAAGCAGGTAAAAATACGTAAGAAATACATCATGGTATTAGTATTCTCTATATTTGGTATAAACAGCACCTAAACGATAAACGTTTAAAATAGGTAAAATCTTACATGTCCGCGGTCATGAGAATTTTCAATTTTTTCAATATGTCAAATTTGTCTTAATTTTATGTTCAAATCATAGAAAAGCAGGCAAAAATACATAACAAATACATCATGGTATTAGTATTCTCTATATTTGGTATAAACAGCACCTAAACGATAAACGTTAAAAATAGGTAAAATCTTACACGTCCGCGGTCATGAGAAATTTCAATTTTTTCAATATGTCAAATTTGTCTTAATTTTATGTTTAAATCATAGAAAAGCAGGCAAAAATACAAAGGAAATACATCATGGTATTAGTATTCTCTATATTTGGTATAAAAAGCACCTAAATGATAAACGTTTAAAATAGGTAAAATCTTACATGTCCGCAGTCATGAGAAATTTCAATTTTTTCAATATGTCAATTTTTTCTTAATTTTATGTTAAAATCATAGAAAAGCAGGTAAAAATACGTAAGAAATACATCATGGTATTAGTATTCTCTATATTTGGTATAAACAGCACCTAAACGATAAACGTTTAAAATAGGTAAAATCTTACATGTCCACGGTCATGAGAAATTTCAATTTTTTCAATATGTCAAATTTGTCTTAATTTTATGTTCAAATCATAGAAAAGCAGGGTAAAATACAAAGGAAACACATCATCGTATTAGTATTCTCTATATTTTGTATAAACAGCACCTAAACGATAAACGTTTAAAATAGGTAAAATCTTACACGTCCGCGGTCATGAGAATTTTCAATTTTTTCAATATGTCAAATTTTTCTTAATTTTATGTTCAAATCATAGAAAAGCAGGCGAAAATATAAAGGAAATACATCATGGTATTAGTATTCTCTATATTTGGTATAAACAGCACCTAAACGATAAACGTTTAAAATAGGTAAAATCTTACACGTCCGCGGTCATGAGAAATTTCAATTTTTTCAATATGTCAAATTTGTCTTAATTTTATGTTCAAATCATAGAAAAGCAGGCGAAAATATAAAGGAAATACATCATGGTATTAGTATTCTCTATATTTGGTATAAACAGCACCTAAACGATAAACGTTTAAAATAGGTAAAATTTTACACGTCTGCGGTCATGAGAATTTTCAATTTTTTCAATATATCATATTTGTCTTCATTTTATGTTCAAATCATTGAAAAGCCGGTAAAAATACATAAGAAATACATCATGGTATTAGTATTCTCTATATTTGGTATAAAAAGCACCTAAATTATAAATGTTTAAAATAGGTAAAATCTTACATGTCCGCGGTCATGAGAATTTTCAATTTTTTCAATATGTCAAATTTGTCATAATTTTATGTTCAAATCATAGAAAAGCAGGGAAAAATACATAAGAAATACATCATGGTATTAGTATTCTCTATATTTGGTATAAAAAGCACCTAAACGCTAAACGTTTAAAATAGCAAAAATCTTACATGTCCGCGGTCATGAGAATTTTCAATTTTTTCAATATTTCAAATTTGTCTTAATTTTATGTTCAAATCATAGAAAAGCGGGTAAAAATACATAAGAAATACATCATGGTATTAGTATTCTCTATATTTGGTATAAAAAGCACCTAAACGATAAACGTTTTAAATAGGTAAAATCTTACATGTCTGCGGTAATGAGAAATTTCAATTTTTTCAATATGTCAATTTTGTCTTAATTTTATGTTCAAATCATAGAAAAGCAGGTAAAAATACGTAAGAACTACATCATGGTATTAGTATTCTCTATATTTGGTATAAACAGCACCTAAACGATAAACGTTTAAAATAGGTAAAATCTTACACGTCCGCGGTCATGAGAAACTTCAATTTTTTCAATATGTCAAATTTGTCTTAATTTTATGTTAAAATCATAGAAAACCAGGCGAAAATACAAAGGAAATACATCATGGTAGTAGTATTCTCTATATTTGGTATAAAAAGCACCTAAACAATAAACGTTTAAAATAGGTAAAATCTTACATGTCCGCGGTCATGAGAATTTTCAATTTTTTCAATATGTAAAAATTTGTCTTAATTTTATGTTAAAACCATTGAAAAGCAGGCAAAAATACATAAGAAATACATCATGGTATTAGTATTCTCTATATTTGGTATAAAAAGCACGTTAATGATAAACGTTTAAAATAGGTAAAATCTTACATGTCCACGGTCATGAGAAATTTCAATTTTTTCAATATGTCAAATTTGTCTTAATTTTATGTTCAAATCATAGAAAAGCAGGGTAAAATACAAAGGAAACACATCATCGTATTAGTATTCTCTATATTTGGTATAAACAGCACCTAAACGATAAACGTTTAAAATAGGTAAAATCTTACACGTCCGCGGTCAGGAGAATTTTCAATTTTTTCAATATGTCAAATTTGTCTTAATTTTATGTTCAAATCATAGAAAAGCAGGCGAAAATATAAAGGAAATACATCATGGTATTAGTATTCTCTATATTTGGTATAAACAGCACCTAAACGATAAACGTTTAAAATAGGTAAAATTTTACACGTCCGCGGTCATGAGAATTTTCAATTTTTTCAATATGTAAAATTTGTCTTAATTTTATGTTCAAATCATTGAAAAGCCGGTAAAAATACATAAGAAATACATCATGGTATGAGTATTCTCTATTTTTGGTACAAAAAGCACCTAAATCATAAATGTCTAAAATAGGTAAAATTTTACATGTCCGCGGTCATGAGAATTTTCAATTTTGTAATATTTCATATTTGTCTTAATTTTAAGTTCAAATCATAGAAAAGCGGGTAAAAATACATAAGAAATACATCATGGTATTAGTATTCTCTATATTTGGTATAAAAAGCACCTAAACGATAAACGTTTAAAATAGATAAAATCTTACATGTCTGCGGTCATGAGAAATTTCAATTTTTTCAATATGTCAATTTTGTCTTAATTTTATGTTCAAATCATAGAAAAGCGGGTAAAAATACGTAAGAAATACATCATGGTATTAGTATTCTCTATATTTGGTATAAACAGCACCTAAACGATAAACGTTTAAAATAGGTAAAATCTTACATGTCCGCGGTCATGAGAATTTTCAATTTTTTCAATATGTCAAATTTGTCTTAATTTTATGTTCAAATCATAGAAAAGCAGGCAAAAATACATAACAAATACATCATGGTATTAGTATTCTCTATATTTGGTATAAACAGCACCTAAACGATAAACGTTAAAAATAGGTAAAATCTTACACGTCCGCGGTCATGAGAAATTTCAATTTTTTCAATATGTCAAATTTGTCTTAATTTTATGTTCACATCATAGAAAAGCAGGCGAAAATACAAAGGAAATACATCATGGTATTAGTATTCTCTATATTGGGTATAAAAAGCACCTAAATGATAAACGTTTAAAATAGGTAAAATCTTACATGTCCGATGTCATGAGAATTTTCAATTTTTTCAATATGTCAAATTTGTCTTAATTTTATGTTCAAATCATAGAAAAGCAGGTAAAAATACGTAAGAAATACATCATGGTATTAGTATTCTCTATATTTGGTATAAACAGCACCTAAACGATAAACGTTTAAAATAGGTAAAATCTCACATGTCCGCGGTCATGAGAAATTTCAATTTTTTCAATATGTCAAATTTGTCTTAATTTTATGTTCAAATCATAGAAAAGCAGGTAAAAATACGTAAGAAATACATCATGGTATTAGTATTCTCTATATTTGGTATAAACAGCACCTAAACGATAAACGTTTAAAATAGGTAAAATCTTACATGTCCACGGTCATGAGAAATTTCAATTTTTTCAATATGTCAAATTTGTCTTAATTTTATGTTCAAATCATAGAAAAGCAGGGTAAAATACAAAGGAAACACATCATCGTATTAGTATTCTCTATATTTTGTATAAACAGCACCTAAACGATAAACGTTTAAAATAGGTAAAATCTTACACGTCCGCGGTCAGGAGAATTTTCAATTTTTTCAATATGTCAAATTTGTCTTAATTTTATGTTCAAATCATAGAAAAGCAGGCGAAAATATAAAGGAAATACATCATGGTATTAGTATTCTCTATATTTGGTATAAACAGCACCTAAACGATAAACGTTTAAAATAGGTAAAATCTTACACGTCCGCGGTCAGGAGAAATTTCAATTTTTTCAATATGTCAAATTTGTCTTAATTGTATGTTCAAATCATAGAAAAGCAGGCGAAAATATAAAGGAAATACATCATGGTATTAGTATTCTCTATATTTGGTATAAACAGCACCTAAACGATAAACGTTTAAAATAGGTAAAATTTTACACGTCTGCGGTCATGAGAATTTTCAATTTTTTCAATATATCAAATTTGTCTTCATTTTATGTTCAAATCATTGAAAAGCCGGTAAAAATACATAAGAAATACATCATGGTATTAGTATTCTCTATATTTGGTATAAAAAGCACCTAAATGATAAATGTTTAAAATAGGTAAAATCTTACATGTCCGCGGTCATGAGAATTTTCAATTTTTTCAATATGTCAAATTTGTCATAATTTTATGTTCAAATCATAGAAAAGCAGGGAAAAATACATAAGAAATACATCATGGTATTAGTATTCTCTATATTTGGTATAAACAGCACCTAAACGATAAACGTTTAAAATAGGTAAAATCTTACATGTCCGCGGTCATGAGAATTTTCAATTTTTTCAATATGTCAAATTTGTCTTAATTTTATGTTCAAATCATAGAAAAGCAGGCAAAAATACATAACAAATACATCATGGTATTAGTATTCTCTATATTTGGTATAAACAGCACCTAAACGATAAACGTTTAAAATAGGTAAAATCTTACACGTCCGCGGTCATGAGAAATTTCAATTTTTTCAATATGTCAAATTTGTCTTAATTTTATGTTCAAATCATAGAAAAGCAGGCGAAAATACAAAGGAAATACATCATGGTATTAGTATTCTCTATATTTGGTATAAAAAGCACCTAAATGATAAACGTTTAAAATAGGTAAAATCTTACATGTCCGATGTCATGAGAATTTTCAGTTTTTTCAATATGTCAAATTTGTCTTAATTTTATGTTCAAATCATAGAAAAGCAGGTAAAAATACGTAAGAAATACATCATGGTATTAGTATTCTCTATATTTGGTATAAACAGCACCTAAACGATAAACGTTTAAAATAGGTAAAATCTTACATGTTCACGGTCATGAGAAATTTCAATTTTTTCAATATGTCAAATTTGTCTTAATTTTATGTTCAAATCATAGAAAAGCAGGGTAAAATACAAAGGAAACACATCATCGTATTAGTATTCTCTATATTTTGTATAAACAGCACCTAAACGATAAACGTTTAAAATAGGTAAAATCTTACACGTCCGCGGTCAGGAGAATTTTCAATTTTTTCAATATGTCAAATTTGTCTTAATTGTATGTTCAAATCATAGAAAAGCAGGCGAAAATATAAAGGAAATACATCATGGTATTAGTATTCTCTATATTTGGTATAAAAAGCACCTAAATGATAAACGTTTAAAATAGGTAAAATTTTACACGTCTGCGGTCATGAGAATTTTCAATTTTTTCAATATATCAAATTTGTCTTCATTTTATGTTCAAATCATTGAAAAGCCGGTAAAAATACATAAGAAATACATCATGGTATTAGTATTCTCTATATTTGGTATAAAAAGCACCTAAATGATAAATGTTTAAAATAGGTAAAATCTTACATGTCCGCGGTCATGAGAATTTTCAATTTTTTCAATATGTCAAATTTGTCATAATTTTATGTTCAAATCATAGAAAAGCAGGGAAAAATACATAAGAAATACATCATGGTATTAGTATTCTCTATATTTGGTATAAACAGTACCTAAACGATAAACGTTTAAAATAGGTAAAATCTTACATGTCCGCGGTCATGAGAATTTTCAATTTTTTCAATATGTCAAATTTGTCTTAATTTTATGTTCAAATCATAGAAAAGCAGGCAAAAATACATAACAAATACATCATGGTATTAGTATTCTCTATATTTGGTATAAACAGCACCTAAACGATAAACGTTAAAAATAGGTAAAATCTTACACGTCCGCGGTCATGAGAAATTTCAATTTTTTCAATATGTCAAATTTGTCTTAATTTTATGTTCAAATCATAGAAAAGCAGGCGAAAATACAAAGGAAATACATCATGGTATTAGTATTCTCTATATTTGGTATAAAAAGCACCTAAATGATAAACGTTTAAAATAGGTAAAATCTTACATGTCCGATGTCATGAGAATTTTCAATTTTTTCAATATGTCAAATTTGTCTTAATTTTATGTTCAAATCATAGAAAAGCAGGCAAAAATACATAAGAAATACATCATGGTATTAGTATTCTCTATATTTGGTATAAAAAGCACCTAAACGATAAACGTTTAAAATAGGTAACATCTTACATGTCCGCGGTCATGAGAATTTTCAATATTTTCAATATGTCAAATTTGTCTTAATTTTATGTTCAAATCATAGAAAAGCAGGTAAACATACGTAAGAAATACATCATGGTATTAGTATTCTCTATATTTGGTATAAAAAGCACCTAAACGATAAACGTTTAAAATAGGTAAAATCTTACATGTCTGCGGTCATGAGAATTTTCAATATTTTCAATATGTCAAATTTGTCTTAATTTTATGTTCAAATCATAGAAAAGCAGGTAAAAATACGTAAGAAATACATCATGGTATTAGTATTCTCTATATTTGGTATAAACAGCACCTAAACGATAAACGTTTAAAATAGGTAAAATCTTACACGTCCGCGGTCATGAGAATTTTCAATATTTTCAATATGTCAAATTTGTCTTAATTTTATGTTCAAATCATTGAAAAGCCGGTAAAAATACATAAGAAATACATCATGGTATTAGTATTCTCTATATTTGGTATAAACAGCACCTAAACGATAAACGTTTAAAATAGGTAAAATCTTACATGTCCGCGGTCATGAGAATTTTCAATTTTTTCATAATGTCAAATTTGTCTTAATTTTATGTTCAAATCATAGAAAAGCAGGCAAAAATACATAACAAATACATCATGGTATTAGTATTCTCTATATTTGGTATAAAAAGCACCTAAACAATAAACGTTTAAAATAGGTAAAATCTTACATGTCCGCGGTCATGAGAATTTTCAATTTTTTCAATATGTAAAAATTTGTCTAAATTTTATGTTCAAACCATTGAAAAGCAGGCAAAAATACATAAGAAATACATCATGGTATTAGTATTCTCTATATTTGGAATAAACAGCACGTTAATGATAAATGTTTAAAATAGGTAAAATCTTACATGTCCGCGGTCATGTGAATTTTCAATTTTTTCAATATGTCAAATTTGTCTTAATTTTATGTTCAAATCATAGAAAAGCAGGCAAAAATACATAAGAAATACATCATGGTATTAGTATTCTCTATATTTGGTATAAAAAGCACCTAAATGATCAATGTTTAAAATAGGTAAAATCTTACATGTCCGCGGTCATGAGAATTTTCAATTTTTTCAATATGTCAATTTTGTCTTAATTTTATGTTCAAATCATAGAAAAGCAGGCAAAAATACGTAAGAAATACATCATGGTATTAGTATTCTCTATATTTGGTAAAAACAGCACCTAAACGATAAACGTTTAAAATAGGTAAAATCTTACACGTCCGCGGTCATGTGAATTTTCAATTTTTTCAATATGTCAATTTTGTCTTAATTTTATGTTCAAATCATAGAAAAGCAGGCAAAAATACGTAAGAAATACATCATGGTATTTGTATTCTCTATATTTGGTATAAAAAGCACCTAAATGATAAACGTTTAAAAAGGTAAAATCTTACATGTCCGCGGTCATGAGAATTTTCAATTTTTTCAATATGTCAAATTTGTCTTAATTTTATGTTCAAATCATTGAAAAGCAGGCAAAAATACATAAGAAATACATCATGGTATTAGTATTCTCTATATTTGGTATAAAAAGCACCTAAACGATAAACGTTTAAAATAGGTAAAATCTCACATGTCCGCGGTCATGAGAAATTTCAATTTTTTCAATATGTCAATTTTGTCTTAATTTTATGTTCAAATCATAGAAAAGCCGGTAAAAATGCGTAAGAAATACATCATGGTTTTAGTATTCTCTATATTTGGTATAAACAGCACCTAAACGATAAACGTTTCTAATAGGTAAAATCTTACATGTCCGTGGTCATGAGAATTTTCAATTTTTTCAATATGTCAAATTTGTCTTAATTTTATGTTCAAACCATTGAAAAGCAGGCAAAAATACATAAGAAATACATCATGGTATTAGTATTCTCTATATTTGGTATAAACAGCACCTAAACGATAAACGTTTAAAATAGGTAAAATCTTACATGTCCGCGGTCATGAGAATTTTCAATTTTTTCAATATGTCAAATTTGTCTTAATTTTATGTTCAAATCATTGAAAAGCAGGCAAAAATACATAAGAAATACATCATGGTATTAGTATTCTCTATATTTGGTATAAAAAGTACCTAAACGATAAACGTTTCAAATAGGTAAAATCTTACATGCCCGCGGTCATGAGAATTTTCAATTTTTTCAATATGTCAAATTTGTCATAATTTTATGTTCAAATCATAGAAAAGCAGGGAAAAATACATAAGAAATACATCATGGTATTAGTATTCTCTATATTTGGTAAAAACAGCACCTAAACGATAAACGTTTAAAATAGGTAAAATCTTACATGTCCGCGGTCATGAGAATTTTCAATTTTTTCAATATGTCAAATTTGTCTTAATTTTATGTTCAAATCATAGAAAAGCAGGCAAAAATACATAACAAATACATCATGGTATTAGTATTCTCTATATTTGGTATAAACAGCACCTAAACGATAAACGTTTAAAATAGGTAAAATCTTACACGTCCGCGGTCATGAGAAATTTCAATTTTTTCAATATGTCAAATTTGTCTTAATTTTATGTTCAAATCATAGAAAAGCAGGCGAAAATACAAAGGAAATACATCATGGTATTAGTATTCTCTATATTTGGTATAAAAAGCACCTAAATGATAAACGTTTAAAATAGGTAAAATCTTACATGTCCGATGTCATGAGAATTTTCAATTTTTTCAATATGTCAAATTTGTCTTAATTTTATGTTCAAATCATAGAAAAGCAGGTAAAAATACGTAAGAAATACATCATGGTATTAGTATTCTCTATATTTGGTATAAACAGCACCTAAACGATAAACGTTTAAAATAGGTAAAATCTTACATGTTCACGGTCATGAGAAATTTCAATTTTTTCAATATGTCAAATTTGTCTTAATTTTATGTTCAAATCATAGAAAAGCAGGGTAAAATACAAAGGAAACACATCATCGTATTAGTATTCTCTATATTTTGTATAAACAGCACCTAAACGATAAACGTTTAAAATAGGTAAAATCTTACACGTCCGCGGTCAGGAGAATTTTCAATTTTTTCAATATGTCAAATTTGTCTTAATTGTATGTTCAAATCATAGAAAAGCAGGCGAAAATATAAAGGAAATACATCATGGTATTAGTATTCTCTATATTTGGTATAAACAGCACCTAAACGATAAACGTTTCAAATAGGTAAAATTTTACACGTCTGCGGTCATGAGAATTTTCAATTTTTTCAATATATCAAATTTGTCTTCATTTTATGTTCAAATCATTGAAAAGCCGGTAAAAATACATAAGAAATACATCATGGTATTAGTATTCTCTATATTTGGTATAAAAAGCACCTAAATGATAAATGTTTAAAATAGGTAAAATCTTACATGTCCGCGGTCATGAGAATTTTCAATTTTTTCAATATGTCAAATTTGTCATAATTTTATGTTCAAATCATAGAAAAGCAGGGAAAAATACATAAGAAATACATCATGGTATTAGTATTCTCTATATTTGGTATAAACAGCACCTAAACGATAAACGTTTAAAATAGGTAAAATCTTACATGTCCGCGGTCATGAGAATTTTCAATTTTTTCAATATGTCAAATTTGTCTTAATTTTATGTTCAAATCATAGAAAAGCAGGCAAAAATACATAACAAATACATCATGGTATTAGTATTCTCTATATTTGGTATAAACAGCACCTAAACGATAAACGTTAAAAATAGGTAAAATCTTACACGTCCGCGGTCATGAGAAATTTCAATTTTTTCAATATGTCAAATTTGTCTTAATTTTATGTTCAAATCATAGAAAAGCAGGCGAAAATACAAAGGAAATACATCATGGTATTAGTATTCTCTATATTTGGTATAAAAAGCACCTAAATGATAAACGTTTAAAATAGGTAAAATCTTACATGTCCGATGTCATGAGAATTTTCAATTTTTTCAATATGTCAAATTTGTCTTAATTTTATGTTCAAATCATAGAAAAGCAGGCAAAAATACATAAGAAATACATCATGGTATTAGTATTCTCTATATTTGGTATAAAAAGCACCTAAACGATAAACGTTTAAAATAGGTAACATCTTACATGTCCGCGGTCATGAGAATTTTCAATATTTTCAATATGTCAAATTTGTCTTAATTTTATGTTCAAATCATAGAAAAGCAGGTAAACATACGTAAGAAATACATCATGGTATTAGTATTCTCTATATTTGGTATAAAAAGCACCTAAACGATAAACGTTTAAAATAGGTAAAATCTTACATGTCTGCGGTCATGAGAATTTTCAATATTTTCAATATGTCAAATTTGTCTTAATTTTATGTTCAAATCATAGAAAAGCAGGTAAAAATACGTAAGAAATACATCATGGTATTAGTATTCTCTATATTTGGTATAAACAGCACCTAAACGATAAACGTTTAAAATAGGTAAAATCTTACATGTCCGCGGTCATGAGAATTTTCAATTTTTTCATAATGTCAAATTTGTCTTAATTTTATGTTCAAATCATAGAAAAGCAGGCAAAAATACATAACAAATACATCATGGTATTAGTATTCTCTATATTTGGTATAAAAAGCACCTAAACAATAAACGTTTAAAATAGGTAAAATCTTACATGTCCGCGGTCATGAGAATTTTCAATTTTTTCAATATGTAAAAATTTGTCTAAATTTTATGTTCAAACCATTGAAAAGCAGGCAAAAATACATAAGAAATACATCATGGTATTAGTATTCTCTATATTTGGAATAAACAGCACGTTAATGATAAATGTTTAAAATAGGTAAAATCTTACATGTCCGCGGTCATGTGAATTTTCAATTTTTTCAATATGTCAAATTTGTCTTAATTTTATGTTCAAATCATAGAAAACCAGGCAAAAATACATAAGAAATACATCATGGTATTAGTATTCTCTATATTTGGTATAAAAAGCACCTAAACGATCAATGTTTAAAATAGGTAAAATCTTACATGTCCGCGGTCATGAGAATTTTCAATTTTTTCAATATGTCAATTTTGTCTTAATTTTATGTTCAAATCATAGAAAAGCAGGCAAAAATACGTAAGAAATACATCATGGTATTAGTATTCTCTATATTTGGTAAAAACAGCACCTAAACGATAAACGTTTAAAATAGGTAAAATCTTACACGTCCGCGGTCATGTGAATTTTCAATTTTTTCAATATGTCAATTTTGTCTTAATTTTATGTTCAAATCATAGAAAAGCAGGCAAAAATACGTAAGAAATACATCATGGTATTTGTATTCTCTATATTTGGTATAAAAAGCACCTAAATGATAAACGTTTAAAATAGGTAAAATCTTACATGTCCGCGGTCATGAGAATTTTCAATTTTTTCAATATGTCAAATTTGTCTTAATTTTATGTTCAAATCATAGAAAAGCAGGCAAAAATACATAACAAATCCATCATGGTATTAGTATTCTCTATATTTGGTATAAACAGCATCTAAACGATAAACGTTTAAAATAGGTAAATCTTACATGTCCGCGGTCATGAGAATTTTCAATTTTTTCAATATGTCAAATTTGTCTTAATTTTATGTTCAAATCATAGAAAAGCAGGCAAAAATACATAACAAATACATCATGGTATTAGTATTCTCTATATTTGGTATAAAAATCACCTAAATGATAAACGTTTAAAATAGGTAAAATCTTACATGTCCGCGGTCATGAGAATTTTCAATTTTTTCAATATGTTAAATTTGTCTTAATTTTATGTTCAAATCATAGAAAAGCAGGCAAAAATACATAAGAAATACATCATGGTATTAGTATTCTCTATATTTTGTATAAAAAGCACCTAAATGATAAACGTTTAAAATAGGTAAAATCTTACATGTCCGCGGTCATGAGAATTTTCAATTTTTTCAATATGTCAAATTTGTCTTAATTTTATGTTCAAATCATAGAAAAGCAGGCAAAAATACATAAGAAATACATCATGGTATTAGTATTCTCTATATTTGGTATAAACAGCACCTAAACGATAAACGTTTAAAATAGGTAAAATCTTACATGTCCGCGGTCATGAGAATTTTCAATTTTTTCAATATGTCAAATTTGTCTTAATTTTATGTTCAAATCATAGAAAAGCAGGCAAAAATACGTAAGAAATACATCATGGTATTAGTATTCTCTATATTTGGTATAAACAGCACCTAAATGATAAACGTTTAAAATAGGTAAAATCTTACATGTCCGCGGTCATGAGAATTTTCAATTTTTTCAATATGTCAAATTTGTCTTAATTTTATGTTCAAATAATAGAAAAGCAGGCAAAAATACATAACAAATACATCATGGTATTAGTATTCTCTATATTTGGTATAAACAGCACCTAAACGATAAACGTTTAAAATAGGTAAATCTTACATGTCCGCGGTCATGAGAATTTTCAATTTTTTCAATATGTCAAATTTGTCTTAATTTTATGTTCAAATCATTGAAAAGCAGGCAAAAATACATAAGAAATACATCATGGTATTAGTATTCTCTATATTTGGTATAAAAAGTACCTAAACGATAAACGTTTCAAATAGGTAAAATCTTACATGCCCGCGGTCATGAGAAATTTCAATTTTTTAAATATGTCAATTTTGTCTTAATTTTATGTTCAAATCATAGAAAAGCAGGCAAAAATACGTAAGAAATACATCATGGTATTAGTATTCTATATATTTGGTATAAAAAGCACCTAAATGATAAACATTTAAAATAGGTAAAATCTTACATGTCCACGGTCATGAGAATTTTCAATTTTTTCAATATGTCAAATTTGTCTTAATTTTATGTTCAAATCATAGAAAAGCAGGCAAAAATACGTAAGAAATACATCATGGTATTAGTATTCTCTATATTTGGTATAAACAGCACCTAAATGATAACCGTTTAAAATAGGTAAAATCTTACATGTCCGCGGTCATGAGAATTTTCAATTTTTTCAATATGTCAAATTTGTCTTAATTTTATGTTCAAATCATTGAAAAGCAGGCAAAAATACATAAGAAATACATCATGGTATTAGTATTCTCTATATTTGGTATAAAAAGTACCTAAACGATAAACGTTTCAAATAGGTAAAATCTTACATGCCCGCGGTCATGAGAAATTTCAATTTTTTAAATATGTCAATTTTGTCTTAATTTTATGTTCAAATCATAGAAAAGCAGGCAAAAATACGTACGAAATACATCATGGTATTAGTATTCTCTATATTTGGTATAAAAAGCACCTAAATGATAAACATTTAAAATAGGTAAAATCTTACATGTCCACGGTCATGAGAATTTTCAATTTTTTCAATATGTCAAATTTGTCTTAATTTTATGTTCAAATCATAGAAAAGCAGGCAAAAATACGTAAGAAATACATCATGGTATTAGTATTCTCTATATTTGGTATAAACAGCACCTAAATGATAACCGTTTAAAATAGGTAAAATCTTACATGTCCGCGGTCATGAGAATTTTCAATTTTTTCAATATGTCAAATTTGTCTTAATTTTATGTTCAAATCATTGAAAAGCAGGCAAAAATACATAAGAAATACATCATGGTATTAGTATTCTCTATATTTGGTATAAAAAGTACCTAAACGATAAACGTTTCAAATAGGTAAAATCTTACATGCCCGCGGTCATGAGAAATTTCAATTTTTTAAATATGTCAATTTTGTCTTAATTTTATGTTCAAATCATAGAAAAGCAGGCAAAAATACGTAAGAAATACATCATGGTATTAGTATTCTATATATTTGGTATAAAAAGCACCTAAATGATAAACATTTAAAATAGGTAAAATCTTACATGTCCACGGTCATGAGAATTTTCAATTTTTTCAATATGTCAAATTTGTCTTAATTTTATGTTCAAATCATAGAAAAGCAGGCAAAAATACGTAAGAAATACATCATGGTATTAGTATTCTCTATATTTGGTATAAAAAGCACCTAAATGATAAACGTTTAAAATAGGTAAAATCTTACATGTCCGCGGTCATGAGAATTTTCAATTTTTTAAATATGTCAAATTTGTCTTCATTTTATGTTCAAATCATAGAAAAGCAGGCAAAAATACATAACAAATACATCATGGTATTAGTATTCTCTATATTTGGTATAAACAGCACCTAAACGATAAACATTTAAAATAGGTAAAATCTTACATGTCCACGGTCATGAGAATTTTCAATTTTTTCAATATGTCAAATTTGTCTTAATTTTATGTTCAAATCATAGAAAAGCAGGCAAAAATACGTAAGTAATACATCATGGTATTAGTATTCTCTATATTTGGTATAAAAAGCACCTAAATGATAAACGTTTAAAATAGGTAAAATCTTACATGTCCGCGGTGATGAGAATTTTCAATTTTTTAAATATGTCAAATTTGTCTTAATTTTATGTTCAAATCATAGAAAAGCAGGCAAAAATACATAAGAAATACATCATGGTATTAGTATTCTCTATATTTGGTATAAAAAGCACCTAAATGATAAACATTTAAAATAGGTAAAATCTTACATGTCCATGGTCATGAGAATTTTCAATTTTTTCAATATGTCAAATTTGTCTTAATTTTATGTTCAAATCATAGAAAAGCAGGCAAAAATACGTAAGAAATACATCATGGTATTAGTATTCTCTATATTTGGTATAAAAAGCACCTAAATGATAAACGTTTAAAATAGGTAAAATCTTACATGTCCGCGGTGATGAGAATTTTCAATTTTTTAAATATGTCAAATTTGTCTTAATTTTATGTTCAAATCATAGAAAAGCAGGCAAAAATACGTAAGAAATACATCATGGTATTAGTATTCTCTATATTTGGTATAAAAAGCACCTAAATGATAAACGTTTAAAATAGGTAAAATCTTACATGTCCACGGTCATGAGAATTTTCAATTTTTTCAATATGTCAAATTTGTCTTAATTTTATGTTCAAATCATAGAAAAGCAGGCAAAAATACGTAAGAAATACATCATGGTATTAGTATTCTCTATATTTGGTATAAACAGCACCTAAATGATAAACGTTTAAAATAGGTAAAATCTTACATGTCCACGGTCATGAGAATTTTCAATTTTTTCAATATGTCAAATTTGTCTTAATTTTATGTTCAAATCATAGAAAAGCAGGCAAAAATACATAAGAAATACATCATGGTATTAGTATTCTCTATATTTGGTATAAAAAGCACCCAAATGATAAACGTTTAAAATAGGTAAAATCTTACATGTCCACGGTCATGAGAATTTTCAATTTTTTCAATATGTCAAATTTGTCTTAATTTTATGTTCAAATCATAGAAAAGCAGGCAAAAATACATAAGAAATACATCATGGTATTAGTATTCTCTATATTTGGTATAAAAAGTACCTAAACGATAAACGTTTCAAATAGGTAAAATCTTACATGTGCGCGGTCATGAGAAATGTCAATTTTGTAAATATGTCAATTTTGTCTTAATTTTATGTTCAAATCATAGAAAAGCAGGCAAAAATACGTAAGAAATACATCATGGTATTAGTATTCTCTATATTTGGTATAAAAAGCACCTACATGATAAACGTTTTAAATAGGTAAAATCTTACATGTCCGCGGTCATGAGAAATTTCAATTTTTTCAATATGTCCAATTTGTCTTAATTTTATGTTCAAATCATAGAAAAGCAGGCAAAAATACATAAGAAATACATCATGGTATTAGTATTCTCTATATTTGGTATAAAAAGCACCTAAACGATAAACGTTTAAAATAGGTAAAATCTCACATGTCCGCGGTCATGAGAATTTTCAATTTTTTCAATATGTCAAATTTGTCTTAATTTTATGTTCAAATCATAGAAAAGCCGGTAAAAATGCGTAAGAAATACATCATGGTTTTAGTATTCTCTATATTTGGTATAAACAGAACCATAACGATAAACGTTTCTAATAGGTAAAATCTTACATGTCCGTGGTCATGAGAATTTTCAATTTTTTCAATATGTCAAATTTGTCTTACTTTTATGTTCAAATCATAGAAAAGCAGGCAAAAATACATAAGAAATACATCATGGTATTAGTATTCTCTATATTTGGTATAAACAGCACCTAAACGATAAACGTTTAAAATAGGTAAATCTTACATGTCCGCGGTCATGAGAATTTTCAATTTTTTCAATATGTCAAATTTGTCTTAATTTTATGTTCAAATCATTGAAAAGCAGGCAAAAATACATAAGAAATACATCATGGTATTAGTATTCTCTATATTTGGTATAAACAGCACCTAAACGATAAACGTTTGAAATAGGTAAAATCTTACATGTCCGCGGTCATGAGAATTTTCAATTTTTTCAATATGTCAATTTTGTCTTAATTTTATGTTCAAATCATAGAAAAGCCGGTAAAAATGCGTAAGAAATACATCATGGTTTTAGTATTCTCTATATTTGGTATAAACAGAACCTTAACGATAAACGTTTCTAATAGGTAAAATCTTACATGTCCGTGGTCATGAGAATTTTCAATTTTTTCAATATGTCAAATTTGTCTTAATTTTATGTTCAAATCATAGAAAAGCCGGTAAAAATGCGTAAGAAATACATCGTGGTTTTAGTATTCTCTATATTTGGTATAAACAGAACCTTAACGATAAACGTTTGAAATAGGTAAAATCTTACATGTCCGCGGTCATGAGAATTTTCAATTTTTTCAATATGTCAAATTTGTCTTAATTTTATGTTCAAATCATAGAAAAGCCGGTAAAAATGCGTAAGAAATACATCATGGTTTTAGTATTCTCTATATTTGGTATAAACAGAACCTTAACGATAAACGTTTCTAATAGGTAAAATCTTACATGTCCGTGGTCATGAGAATTTTCAATTTTTTCAATATGTCAAATTTGTCTTAATTTTATGTTCAAATCATAGAAAAGCCGGTAAAAATGCGTAAGAAATACATCGTGGTTTTAGTATTCTCTATATTTGGTATAAACAGAACCTTAACGATAAACGTTTAAAATAGGTAAAATCTTACATGTCCGTGGTCATGAAAATTTTTAATTTTTTCAATATGTCAAATTTGTCTTAATTTTATGTTCAAATCATTGAAAAGCAGGCAAAAATACATAAGAAATACATCATGGTATTAGTATTCTCTATATTTGGTATAAACAGAACCATAACGATAAACGTTTCTACTAGGTAAAATCTTACATGTCCGTGGTCATGAGAATTTTCAATTTTTTCAATATGTCAAATTTGTCTTAATTTTATGTTGAAATCATAGAAAAGCAGGCAAAAATACATAAGAAATACATCATGGTATTAGTATTCTCTATATTTGGTATAAACAGAACCTTAACGATAAACGTTTCTAATAGGTAAAATCTTACATGTCCGTGGTCATGAGAATTTTCAATTTTTTCAATATGTCAAATTTGTCTTAATTTTATGTTCAAATCATTGAAATGCAGGAAAAAATACATAACAAATACATCATGGTATTAGTATTCTCTATATTTGGTATAAACAGCACCTAAACGATAAACGTTTAAAATAGGTAAATCTTACATGTCCGCGGTCATGAGAATTTTCAATTTTTTCAATATGTCAAATTTGTCTTAATTTTATGTTCAAATCATTGAAAAGCAGGCAATAATACATAAGAAATACATCATGGTATTAGTATTCTCTATATTTGGTATAAACAGCACCTAAACGATAAACGTTTGAAATAGGTAAAATCTTACATGTCCGCGGTCATGAGAATTTTCAATTTTTTCAATATGTCAATTTTGTCTTAATTTTATGTTCAAATCATAGAAAAGCCGGTAAAAATGCGTAAGAAATACATCATGGTTTTAGTATTCTCTATATTTGGTATAAACAGAACCTAAACGATAAACGTTTCTAATAGGTAAAATCTTACATGTCCGCGGTCATGAGAATTTTCAATTTTTTCAATATGTCAAATTTGTCTTAATTTTATGTTCAAATCATTGAAAAGCAGGCAAAATTACATAAGAAATACATCATGGTATTAGTATTCTCTATATTTGGTATAAACAGACCCTTAACGATAAACGTTTGAAATAGGTAAAATCTTACATGTCCACGGTCATGAGAATTTTCAATTTTTTCAATATGTCAATTTTGTCTTAATTTTATGTTCAAATCATAGAAAAGCCGGTAAAAATGCGTAAGAAATACATCATGGTTTTAGTATTCTCTATATTTGGTATAAACAGAACCTAAACGATAAACGTTTCTAATAGGTAAAATCTTACATGTCCGTGGTCATGAGAATTTTCAATTTTTTCAATATGTAAAATTTGTCTTAATTTTATGTTCAAATCATTGAAAAGCAGGCAAAAATACATAAGAAATACATCATGGTATTAGTATTCTCTATATTTGGTATAAAAAGTACCTAAACGATAAACGTTTCAAAAAGGTAAAATCTTACATGCCCGCGGTCATGAGAAATTTCAAATTTTTAAATATGTCAATTTTGTCTTAATTTTATGTTCAAATCATAGAAAAGCAGGCAAAAATACGTAAGAAATACATCATGGTATTTGTATTCTCTATATTTGGTATAAAAAGCACCTAAATGATAAACGTTTAAAAAGGTAAAATCTTACATGTCCGCGGTCATGAGAAATTTCAATTTTTTCAATATGTCAAATTTGTCTTAATTTTATGTTCAAATCATTGAAAAGCAGGCAAAAATACATAAGAAATACATCATGGTATTAGTATTCTCTATATTTGGTATAAACATCACCTAAACGATAAACGTTTAAAATAGGTAAATCTTACATGTCCGCGGTCATGAGAATTTTCAATTTTTTCAATATGTCAAATTTGTCTTAATTTTATGTTCAAATCATTGAAAAGCAGGCAAAAATACATAAGAAATACATCATGGTATTAGTATTCTCTATATTTGGTATAAACAGCACCTAAACGATAAACGTTTCAAATAGGTAAATCTTACATGTCCGCGGTCATGAGAAATTTCAATTTTTTCAATATGTCAAATTTGTCTTAATTTTATGTTCAAATCATTGAAAAGCAGGCAATAATACATAAGAAATACATCATGGTATTAGTATTCTCTATATTTGGTATAAACAGCACCTAAACGATAAACGTTTGAAATAGGTAAAATCTTACATGTCCGCGGTCATGAGAATTTTCAATTTTTTCAATATGTCAATTTTGTCTTAATTTTATGTTCAAATCATAGAAAAGCCGGTAAAAATGCGTAAGAAATACATCATGGTTTTAGTATTCTCTATATTTGGTATAAACAGAACCTAAACGATAAACGTTTCTAATAGGTAAAATCTTACATGTCCGTGGTCATGAGAATTTTCAATTTTTTCAATATGTCAAATTTGTCTTAATTTTATGTTCAAATCATTGAAAAGCAGGCAAAATTACATAAGAAATACATCATGGTATTAGTATTCTCTATATTTGGTATAAACAGACCCTTAACGATAAACGTTTGAAATAGGTAAAATCTTACATGTCCGCGGTCATGAGAATTTTCAATTTTTTCAATATGTCAATTTTCTCTTAATTTTATGTTCAAATCATAGAAAAGCCGGTAAAAATGCGTAAGAAATACATCATGGTTTTAGTATTCTCTATATTTGGTATAAACAGAACCTAAACGATAAACGTTTCTAATAGGTAAAATCTTACATGTCCGTGGTCATGAGAATTTTCAATTTTTTCAATATGTCAAATTTGTCTTAATTTTATGTTCAAATCATTGAAAAGCAGGCAAAAATACATAAGAAATACATCATGGTATTAGTATTCTCTATATTTGGTATAAAAAGTACCTAAACGATAAACGTTTCAAAAAGGTAAAATCTTACATGCCCGCGGTCATGAGAAATTTAAAATTTTTAAATATGTCAATTTTGGCTTAATTTTATGTTCAAATCATAGAAAAGCAGGCAAAAATACGTAAGAAATACATCATGGTATTTGTATTCTCTATATTTGGTATAAAAAGCACCTAAATGATAAACGTTTAAAAAGGTAAAATCTTACATGTCCGCGGTCATGAGAATTTTCAATTTTTTCAATATGTCAAATTTGTCTTAATTTTATGTTCAAATCATTGAAAAGCAGGCAAAAATACATAAGAAATACATCATGGTATTAGTATTCTCTATATTTGGTATAAAAATAACCTAAACAATAAACGTTTCAAATAGGTAAAATCTTACATGTGCGCGATCATGAGAAATGTCAATTTTGTAAATATGTCAATTTTGTCTTAATTTTATGTTCAAATCATAGAAAAGCAGGCAAAAATACGTAAGAAATACATCATGGTATTAGTATTCTCTATATTTGGTATAAAAAGCACCTACATGATAAACGTTTAAAATAGGTAAAATCTTACGTATCCGCGGTCATGAGAAATTTCAATTTTTTCAATATGTCCAATTTGTCTAAATTTTATGTTCAAATCATAGAAAAGCAGGCAAAAATACATAAGAAATACATCATGGTATTAGTATTCTCTATATTTGGTATAAAAAGCACCTAAACGATAAACGTTTAAAATAGGTAAAATCTCACATGTCCGCGGTCATTAGAATTTTCAATTTTTTCAATATGTCAATTTTGTCTTAATTTTATGTTCAAATCATAGAAAAGCCGGTAAAAATTCGTAAGAAATACATCATGGTTTTAGTATTCTCTATATTTGGTATAAACAGCACCTAAACGATAAACGTTTCTAATAGGTAAAATCTTACATGTCCGTGGTCATGAGAATTTTCAATTTTTTCAATATGTCAAATTTGTCTTAATTTTATGTTCAAATCATAGAAAAGCAGGCAAAAATACATAAGAAATACATCATGGTATTAGTATTCTCTATATTTGGTATAAAAAGCACCTAAACGATAAACGTTTAAAATAGGTAAAATCTCACATGTCCGCGGTCATGAGAATTTTCAATTTTTTCAATATGTCAAATTTGTCTTAATTTTATGTTCAAATCATAGAAAAGCCGGTAAAAATGCGTAAGAAATACATCATGGTTTTAGTATTCTCTATATTTGGTATAAACAGCACCTAAACGATAAACGTTTCTAATAGGTAAAATCTTACATGTCCGTGGTCATGAGAATTTTCAATTTTTTCAATATGTCAAATTTGTCTTAATTTTATGTTCAAATCATAGAAAAGCAGGCAAAAATACATAAGAAATACATCATGGTATTAGTATTCTCTATATTTGGTATAAACAGCACCTAAACGATAAACGTTTGAAATAGGTAAAATCTTACATGTGCGCGGTCATGAGAAATGTCAATTTTGTAAATATGTCTATTTTGTCTTAATTTTATGTTCAAATCATAGAAAAGCAGGTAAAAATACATAAAAAATACATCATGGTATTAGTATTCTCTATATTTGGTATAAAAAGCACCTAAATGATAAACATTTAAAATAGGTAAAATCTTACATGTCCGCGGTAATGAGAATTTTCAATTTTTTCAATATGTCAAATTTGTCTTAATTTTATGTTCAAATCATAGAAAAGCAGGCAAAAATACGTAAGAAATACATCATGGTATTAGTATTCTCTATATTTGGTATAAAAAGCACCTAAATGATAAACGTTTCAAATAGGTAAAATCTTACATGTGCGCGGTCATGAGAAATGTCAATTTTGTAAATATGTCTATTTTGTCTTAATTTTATGTTCAAATCATAGAAAAGCAGGCAAAAATACGTAAGAAATACATCATGGTATTAGTATTCTCTATATTTGGTATAAAAAGCACCTACATGATAAACGTTTAAAATAGGTAAAATCTTACATGTCCGCGGTCATGAGAAATTTCAATTTTTTCAATATGTCCAATTTGTCTTAATGTTATGTTCAAATCATAGAAAAGCAGGCAAAAATACATAAGAAATACATCATGGTATTAGTATTCTCTATATTTGGTATAAAAAGCACCTAAACGATAAACGTTTAAAATAGGTAAATCTCACATGTCCGCGGTCATGAGAATTTTCAATTTTTTCAATATGTCAATTTTGTCTTAATTTTATGTTCAAATCATAGAAAAGCCGGTAAAAATGCGTAAGAAATACATCATGGTTTTAGTATTCTCTATATTTGGTATAAACAGCACCTAAACGATAAACGTTTCTAATAGGTAAAATCTTACATGTCCGTGGTCATGAGAATTTTCAATTTTTTCAATATGTCAAATTTGTCTTAATTTTATGTTCAAATCATAGAAAAGCAGGCAAAAATACGTAAGAAATACATCATGGTATTAGTATTCTCTATATTTGGTATGAAAAGCACCTACATGATAAACGTTTAAAATAGGTAAAATCTTACATGTCCGCGGTCATGAGAATTTTAAATTTTTTCAATATGTCAATTTTGTCTTAATTTTATGTTCAAATCATAGAAAAGCAGGTAAAAATACATAAGAAATACATCATGGTATTAGTATTCTCTATATTTGGTATAAAAAGCACCTAAACGATAAACGTTTAAAATAGGTAAAATCTTACATGTCCGCGGTCATGAGAAATTTCAATTTTTTGTAATATGTCAATTTTGTCTTAATTTTATGTTCAAATAATAGAAAAGCAGGCAAAAATACGTAAGGAATACATCATGGTATTAGTATTCTCTATATTTGGTATAAAAAGCACCTAAATGATAAACGTTTAAAATAGGTAAAATCTTACATGTCCGCGGTCATGAGAATTTTCAATTTTTTCAATATGTCAAATTTGTCTAAATTTTATGTTCAAATCATAGAAAAGCAGGCAAAAATACATAAGAAATACATCATGGTATTAGTATTCTCTATATTTGGTATAAAAAGCACCTACACGATAAACGTTTAAAATAGGTAAAATCTCACATGTCCGCGGTCATGAGAAATTTCAATTTTTTCAATATGTAAATTTTGTCTTAATTTTATGTTCAAATCATAGAAAAGCAGGTAAAAATGCGTAAGAAATACATCATGGTTTTAGTATTCTCTATATTTGGTATAAACAGCACCTAAACGATAAACGTTTAAAATAGGTAAAATCTTACATGTCCGCGGTCATGAGAATTTTGTTCAAATCATAGAAAAGCAGGTAAAAATACAAAATCTCACATGTCCGCGGTCATGAGAAATTTCAATTTTTTCAATATGTCAATTTTGTCTTAATTTTATGTTCAAATCATAGAAAAGCCGGTAAAAATGCGTAAGAAATACATCATGGTTTTAGTATTCTCTATATTTGGTATAAACAGCACCTAAACGATAAACGTTTAAAATAGGTAAAATCTTACATGTCCGCGGTCATGAGAATTTTCAATTTTTTCAATATGTCAATTTTGTCTTAATTTTATGTTCAAATCATAGAAAAGCCGGTAAAAATGCGTAAGAAATACATCATGGTATTAGTATTCTCTATATTTGGTATAAAAAGTACTTAAACGATAAACGTTTCAAATAGGTAAAATCTTACATGTCCGCGGTCATGAGAAATTTCAATTTTTTGAATATGTCAATTTTGTCTTAATTTTATGTTCAAATCATAGAAAAGCAGGCAAAAATACATAAGAAATACATCATGGTATTAGTATTCTCTATATTTGGTATAAACAGCACCTAAACGATAAACGTTATAAATAGGTAAAATCTTACATGTCCGCGGTCATGAGAATTTTCAATTTTTTCAATATGTCAAATTTGTCTTAATTTTATGTTCAAATCATAGAAAAGCAGGCAAAAATACATAACAAATACATCATGGTATTAGTATTCTCTATATTTGGTATAAAAAGTACCTAAACGATAAACGTTTAAAATAGGTAAAATCTTACATGTCCGCGGTCATGAGAAATTTCAATTTTTTAAATATGTCAATTTTGTCTTAATTTTATGTTCAAATCATAGAAAAGCAGGCAAAAATACGTAAGAAATACATCATGGTATTAGTATTCTCTATATTTGGTATAAAAAGCACCTACATGATAAACGTTTAAAATAGGTAAAATCTTACATGTCCGCGGTCATGAGAATTTTCAATTTTTTCAATATGTCAAATTTGTCTTAATTTTATGTTAAAATCATAGAAAAGCAGGCAAAAATACATAAGAAATACATCATGGTATTAGTATTCTCTATATTTGGTATAAAAAGCACCTAAACGATAAACGTTTAAAATAGGTAAAATCTCACATGTCCGCGGTCATGAGAATTTTCAATTTTTTCAATATGTCAAATTTGTCTAAATTTTATGTTCAAATCATAGAAAAGCAGGTAAAAATACATAAGAAATACATCATGGTATTAGTATTCTCTATATTTGGTATAAAAAGCACCTAAACGATAAAGGTTTAAAATAGGTAAAATCTTACATGTCCGCGGTCATGAGAATTTTCAATTTTTTAAATATGTCAATTTTGTCTTAATTTTATGTTCAAATCATAGAAAAGTAGGCAAAAATACGTAAGAAATACATCATGGTATTAGTATTCTCTATATTTGGTATAAAAAGCACCTAAATTATAAACGTTTAAAATAGGTAAAATCTTACATGTCCGATGTCATGAGAATTTTCAATTTTTTCAATATGTCAAATTTGTCTTAATTTTATGTTCAAATCATAGAAAAGCAGGCAAAAATACATAAGAAATACATCATGGTATTAGTATTCTCTATATTTGGTATAAAAAGTACCTAAACGATAAACGTTTAAAATAGGTAAAATCTTACATGTCCGCGGTCATGAGAAATTTCAATTTTTTCAATATGTCAATTTTGTCTTAATTTTATGTTCAAATCATAGAAAAGCAGGCAAAAATACGTAAGAAATACATCATGGTATTAGTATTCTCTATATTTGGTATAAAAAGCACCTACATGATAAACGTTTAAAATAGGTAAAATCTTACATGTCCGCGGTCATGAGAATTTTCAATTTTTTCAATATGTCAAATTTGTCTTAATTTTATGTTAAAATCAGAGAAAAGCAGGCAAAAATACATAAGAAATACATCATGGTATTAGTATTCTCTATATTTGGTATAAAAAGCACCTAAACGATAAACGTTTAAAATAGGTAAAATCTCACATGTCCGCGGTCATGAGAATTTTCAATTTTTTCAATATGTCAAATTTGTCTTAATTTAATGTTCAAATCATAGAAAAGCAGGTAAAAATACATAAGAAATACATCATGGTATTAGTATTCTCTATATTTGGTATAAAAAGCACCTAAACGATAAACGTATAAAATAGGTAAAATCTTACATGTCCGCGGTCATGAGAATTTTCAATTTTTTATATGTGTCAATTTTGTCTTAATTTTATGTGCAAATCATAGAAAAGCAGGCAAAAATACATAAGAAATACATCATGGTATTAGTATTCTCTATATTTGGTATAAAAAGAACCTAAATGATAAACGTTTACAATAGGTAAAATCTTACATGTCCGATGTCATGAGAATTTTCAATTTTTTCAATATGTCAAATTTGTCTTAATTTTATGTTCAAATCATAGAAAAGCAGGCAAAAATACATAAGAAATACATCATGGTATTAGTATTCTCTATATTTGGTATAAAAAGCACCTAAACGATAAACGTTTAAAATAGGTAAAATCTCACATGTCCGCGGTCATGAGAAATTTCAATTTTTTCAATATGTCAATTTTGTCTTAATTTTATGTTCAAATCATAGAAAAGCCGGTAAAAATGCGTAAGAAATACATCATGGTATTAGTATTCTCTATATTTGGTATAAACAGCACCTAAACGATAAACGTTTAAAATAGGTAAAATCTTACATGTCCGCGGTCATGAGAAATTTCAATTTTTTAAATATGTCAATTTTGTCTTAATTTTATGTTCAAATCATAGAAAAGCAGGCAAAAATACGTAAGAAATACATCATGGTATTAGTATTCTCTATATTTGGTATAAAAAGCACCTACATGATAAACGTTTAAAATAGGTAAAATCTTACATGTCCGCGGTCATGAGAATTTTCAATTTTTTCAATATGTCAAATTTGTCTTAATTTTATGTTAAAATCATAGAAAAGCAGGCAAAAATACATAAGAAATACATCATGGTATTAGTATTCTCTATATTTGGTATAAAAAGCACCTAAACGATAAACGTTTAAAATAGGTAAAATCTCACATGTCCGCGGTCATGAGAATTTTCAATTTTTTCAATATGTCAAATTTGTCTTAATTTTATGTTAAAGTCATATAAAAGCAGGTAAAAATACATAAGAAATACATCATGGTATTAGTATTCTCTATATTTGGTATAAAAAGCACCTAAACGATAAACGTTTAAAATAGGTAAAATCTTACATGTCCGCGGTCATGAGAATTTTCAATTTTTTAAATATGTCAATTTTGTCTTAATTTTATGTTCAAATCATAGAAAAGTAGGCAAAAATACGTAAGAAATACATCATGGTATTAGTATTCTCTATATTTGGTATAAAAAGCACCTAAATGATAAACGTTTAAAATAGGTAAAATCTTACATGTCCGATGTCATGAGAATTTTCAATTTTTTCAATATGTCAAATTTGTCTTAATTTTATGTTCAAATCATAGAAAAGCAGGCAAAAATACATAAGAAATACATCATGGTATTAGTATTCTCTATATTTTGTATAAAAAGTACCTAAACGATAAACGTTTAAAATAGGTAAAATCTTACATGTCCGCGGTCATGAGAAATTTCAATTTTTTCAATATGTCAATTTTGTCTTAATTTTATGTTCAAATCATAGAAAAGCAGGCAAAAATACGTAAGAAATACATCATGGTATTAGTATTCTCTATATTTGGTATAAAAAGCACCTACATGATAAACGTTTAAAATAGGTAAAATCTTACATGTCCGCGGTCATGAGAATTTTCAATTTTTTCAATATGTCAAATTTGTCTTAATTTTATGTTAAAATCATAGAAAAGCAGGCAAAAATACATAAGAAATACATCATGGTATTAGTATTCTCTATATTTGGTATAAAAAGCACCTAAACGATAAACGTTTAAAATAGGTAAAATCTCACATGTCCGCGGTCATGAGAATTTTCAATTTTTTCAATATGTCAAATTTGTCTAAATTTTATGTTCAAATCATAGAAAAGCAGGTAAAAATACATAAGAAATACATCATGGTATTAGTATTCTCTATATTTGGTATAAAAAGCACCTAAACGATAAACGTTTAAAATAGGTAAAATCTTACATGTCCGCGGTCATGAGAATTTTCAATTTTTTAAATATGTCAATTTTGTCTTAATTTTATGTTCAAATCATAGAAAAGTAGGCAAAAATACGTAAGAAATACATCATGGAATTAGTATTCTCTATATTTGGTATAAAAAGCACCTAAATTATAAACGTTTAAAATAGGTAAAATCTTACATGTCCGATGTCATGAGAATTTTCAATTTTTTCAATATGTCAAATTTGTCTTAATTTTATGTTCAAATCATAGAAAAGCAGGCAAAAATACATAAGAAATACATCATGGTATTAGTATTCTCTATATTTGGTATAAAAAGTACCTAAACGATAAACGTTTAAAATAGGTAAAATCTTACATGTCCGCGGTCATGAGAAATTTCAATTTTTTCAATATGTCAATTTTGTCTTAATTTTATGTTCAAATCATAGAAAAGCAGGCAAAAATACGTAAGAAATACATCATGGTATTAGTATTCTCTATATTTGGTATAAATAGCACCTACATGATAAACGTTTAAAATAGGTAAAATCTTACATGTCCGCGGTCATGAGAATTTTCAATTTTTTCAATATGTCAAATTTGTCTTAATTTTATGTTAAAATCAGAGAAAAGCAGGCAAAAATACATAAGAAATACATCATGGTATTAGTATTCTCTATATTTGGTATAAAAAGCACCTAAACGATAAACGTTTAAAATAGGTAAAATCTCACATGTCCGCGGTCATGAGAATTTTCAATTTTTTCAATATGTCAAATTTGTCTTAATTTAATGTTCAAATCATAGAAAAGCAGGTAAAAATACATAAGAAATACATCATGGTATTAGTATTCTCTATATTTGGTATAAAAAGCACCTAAACGATAAACGTATAAAATAGGTAAAATCTTACATGTCCGCGGTCATGAGAATTTTCAATTTTTTATATGTGTCAATTTTGTCTTAATTTTATGTGCAAATCATAGAAAAGCAGGCAAAAATACATAAGAAATACATCATGGTATTAGTATTCTCTATATTTGGTATAAAAAGAACCTAAATGATAAACGTTTACAATAGGTAAAATCTTACATGTCCGATGTCATGAGAATTTTCAATTTTTTCAATATGTCAAATTTGTCTTAATTTTATGTTCAAATCATAGAAAAGCAGGCAAAAATACATAAGAAATACATCATGGTATTAGTATTCTCTATATTTGGTATAAAAAGCACCTAAACGATAAACGTTTAAAATAGGTAAAATCTCACATGTCCGCGGTCATGAGAAATTTCAATTTTTTCAATATGTCAATTTTGTCTTAATTTTATGTTCAAATCATAGAAAAGCCGGTAAAAATGCGTAAGAAATACATCATGGTATTAGTATTCTCTATATTTGGTATAAACAGCACCTAAACGATAAACGTTTAAAATAGGTAAAATCTTACATGTCCGCGGTCATGAGAAATTTCAATTTTTTAAATATGTCAATTTTGTCTTAATTTTATGTTCAAATCATAGAAAAGCAGGCAAAAATACGTAAGAAATACATCATGGTATTAGTATTCTCTATATTTGGTATAAAAAGCACCTACATGATAAACGTTTAAAATAGGTAAAATCTTACATGTCCGCGGTCATGAGAATTTTCAATTTTTTCAATATGTCAAATTTGTCTTAATTTTATGTTAAAATCATAGAAAAGCAGGTAAATATACATAAGAAATACATCATGGTATTAGTATTCTCTATATTTGGTATAAAAAGCACCTAAACGATAAACGTTTAAATTAGGTAAAATCTCACATGTCCGCGGTCATGAGAATTTTCAATTTTTTCAATATGTCAAATTTGTCTTAATTTTATGTTAAAATCATATAAAAGCAGGTAAAAATACATAAGAAATACATCATGGTATTAGTATTCTCTATATTTGGTATAAAAAGCACCTAAACGATAAACGTTTAAAATAGGTAAAATCTTACATGTCCGCGGTCATGAGAATTTTCAATTTTTTAAATATGTCAATTTTGTCTTAATTTTATGTTCAAATCATAGAAAAGTAGGCAAAAATACGTAAGAAATACATCATGGTATTAGTATTCTCTATATTTGGTATAAAAAGCACCTAAATGATAAACGTTTAAAATAGGTAAAATCTTACATGTCCGATGTCATGAGAATTTTCAATTTTTTCAATATGTCAAATTTGTCTTAATTTTATGTTCAAATCATAGAAAAGCAGGCAAAAATACATAAGAAATACATCATGGTATTAGTATTCTCTATATTTTGTATAAAAAGTACCTAAACGATAAACGTTTAAAATAGGTAAAATCTTACATGTCCGCGGTCATGAGAAATTTCAATTTTTTCAATATGTCAATTTTGTCTTAATTTTATGTTCAAATCATAGAAAAGCAGGCAAAAATACGTAAGAAATACATCATGGTATTAGTATTCTCTATATTTGGTATAAAAAGCACCTACATGATAAACGTTTAAAATAGGTAAAATCTTACATGTCCGCGGTCATGAGAATTTTCAATTTTTTCAATATGTCAAATTTGTCTTAATTTTATGTTAAAATCAGAGAAAAGCAGGCAAAAATACATAAGAAATACATCATGGTATTAGTATTCTCTATATTTGGTATAAAAAGCACCTAAATGATAAACGTTTACAATAGGTAAAATCTTACATGTCCGATGTCATGAGAATTTTCAATTTTTTCAATATGTCAATTTTGTCTTAATTTTATGTTCAAATCATAGAAAAGCCGGTAAAAATGCGTAAGAAATACATCATGGTATTAGTATTCTCTATATTTGGTATAAACAGCACCTAAACGATAAACGTTTAAAATAGGTAAAATCTTACATGTCCGCGGTCATGAGAAATTTCAATTTTTTAAATATGTCAATTTTGTCTTAATTTTATGTTCAAATCATAGAAAAGCAGGCAAAAATACGTAAGAAATACATCATGGTATTAGTATTCTCTATATTTGGTATAAAAAGCACCTACATGATAAACGTTTAAAATAGGTAAAATCTTACATGTCCGCGGTCATGAGAATTTTCAATTTTTTCAATATGTCAAATTTGTCTTAATTTTATGTTAAAATCATAGAAAAGCAGGCAAAAATACATAAGAAATACATCATGGTATTAGTATTCTCTATATTTGGTATAAAAAGCACCTAAACGATAAACGTTTAAAATAGGTAAAATCTCACATGTCCGCGGTCATGAGAATTTTCAATTTTTTCAATATGTCAAATTTGTCTTAATTTTATGTTAAAATCATATAAAAGCAGGTAAAAATACATAAGAAATACATCATGGTATTAGTATTCTCTATATTTGGTATAAAAAGCACCTAAACGATAAACGTTTAAAATAGGTAAAATCTTACATGTCCGCGGTCATGAGAATTTTCAATTTTTTAAATATGTCAATTTTGTCTTAATTTTATGTTCAAATCATAGAAAAGTAGGCAAAAATACGTAAGAAATACATCATGGTATTAGTATTCTCTATATTTGGTATAAAAAGCACCTAAATGATAAACGTTTAAAATAGGTAAAATCTTACATGTCCGATGTCATGAGAATTTTCAATTTTTTCAATATGTCAAATTTGTCTTAATTTTATGTTCAAATCATAGAAAAGCAGGCAAAAATACATAAGAAATACATCATGGTATTAGTATTCTCTATATTTGGTATAAACAGCACCTAAACGATAAACGTTATAAATAGGTAAAATCTTACATGTCCGCGGTCATGAGAATTTTCAAGTTTTTCAATATGTCAAATTTGTCTTAATTTTATGTTCAAATCATAGAAAAGCAGGCAAAAATACATAAGAAATACATCATGGTATTAGTATTCTCTATATTTGGTAAAAAAAGCACCTAAACGATAAACGTTTAAAATAGGTAAAATCTTACATGTCCGATGTCATGAGAATTTTCAATTTTTTCAATATGTCAAATTTGTCTTAATTTTATGTTCAAATCATAGAAAAGCAGGCAAAAATACATAAGAAATACATCATGGTATTAGTATTCTCTATATTTGGTATAAAAAGCACCTAAACGATAAACGTTTAAAATAGGTAAAATCTCACATGTCCGCGGTCATGAGAAATTTCAATTTTTTCAATATGTCAATTTTGTCTTAATTTTATGTTCAAATCATAGAAAAGCCGGTAAAAATGCGTAAGAAATACATCATGGTTTTAGTATTCTCTATATTTGGTATAAACACCACCTAAACGAAAAACGGTTTAAAATAGGTAAAATCTTACATGTCCGCGGTTATGAGAAATTTCAATTTTTTCAATATGTCAATTTTGTCTTAATTTTATGTTCAAATCATAGAAAAGCCGGTAAAAATGCGTAAGAAATACATCATGGTTTTAGTATTCTCTATATTTGGTATAAACAGCACCTAAACGATAAACGTTTAAAATAGGTAAAATCTTACATGTCCGCGGTCATGAGAAATTTCAATTTTTTAAATATGTCAATTTTGTCTTAATTTTATGTTCAAATCATAGAAAAGCAGGCAAAAATACGTAAGAAATACATCATGGTATTAGTATTCTCTATATTTGGTATAAAAAGCACCTACATGATAAACGTTTAAAATAGGTAAAATCTTACATGTCCGCGGTCATGAGAATTTTCAATTTTTTCAATATGTCAAATTTGTCTTAATTTTATGTTAAAATCAGAGAAAAGCAGGCAAAAATACATAAGAAATACATCATGGTATTAGTATTCTCTATATTTGGTATAAAAAGCACCTAAACGATAAACGTTTAAAATAGGTAAAATCTCACATGTCCGCGGTCATGAGAATTTTCAAGTTTTTCAATATGTCAAATTTGTCTTAATTTTATGTTCAAATCATAGAAAAGCAGGCAAAAATACATAAGAAATACATCATGGTATTAGTATTCTCTATATTTGGTATAAAAAGTACCTAAATGATAAACGTTTAAAATAGGTAAAATCTTACATGTCCGCGGTCATGAGAAATTTCAATTTTTTAAATATGTCAATTTTGTCTTAATTTTATGTTCAAATCATAGAAAAGCAGGCAAAAATACGTAAGAAATACATCATGGTATTAGTATTCTCTATATTTGGTATAAAAAGCACCTACATGATAAACGTTTAAAATAGGTAAAATCTTACATGTCCGCGGTCATGAGAATTTTCAATTTTTTCAATATGTCAAATTTGTCTTAATTTTATGTTAAAATCATAGAAAAGCAGGCAAAAATACATAAGAAATACATCATGGTATTAGTATTCTCTATATTTGGTATAAAAAGCACCTAAACGATAAACGTTTAAAATAGGTAAAATCTCACATGTCCGCGGTCATGAGAATTTTCAATTTTTTCAATATGTCAAATTTGTCTTAATTTTATGTTCAAATCATAGAAAACCAGGTAAAAATACATAAGAAATACATCATGGTATTAGTATTCTCTATATTTGGTATAAAAAGCACCTAAACGATAAACGTTTAAAATAGGTAAAATCTTACATGTCCGTGGTCATGAGAATTTTCAATTTTTTAAATATGTCAATTTTGTCTTAATTTTATGTTCAAATCATAGAAAAGTAGGCAAAAATACGTAAGAAATACATCATGGTATTAGTATTCTCTATATTTGGTATAAAAAGCACCTAAATGATAAACGTTTAAAATAGGTAAAATCTTACATGTCCGATGTCATGAGAATTTTCAATTTTTTCAATATGTCAAATTTTTCTTAATTTTATGTTCAAATCATAGAAAAGCAGGCAAAAATACATAAGAAATACATCATGGTATTAGTATTCTCTATATTTGGTATAAAAAGTACCTAAACGATAAACGTTTAAAATAGGTAAAATCTTACATGTCCGCGGTCATGATAAATTTCAATTTTTTCAATATGTCAATTTTGTCTTAATTTTATGTTCAAATCATAGAAAAGCAGGCAAAAATACGTAAGAAATACATCATGGTATTAGTATTCTCTATATTTGGTATAAAAAGCACCTACATGATAAACGTTTAAAATAGGTAAAATCTTACATGTCCGCGGTCATGAGAATTTTCAATTTTTTCAATATGTCAAATTTGTCTTAATTTTATGTTCAAATCATAGAAAAGCAGGCAAAAATACATAAGAAATACATCATGGTATTAGTATTCTCTATATTTGGTATAAAAAGCACCTAAACGATAAACGTTTAAAATAGGTAAAATCTCACATGTCCGCGGTCATGAGAATTTTCAAGTTTTTCAATATGTCAAATTTGTCTTAATTTTATGTTCAAATCATAGAAAAGCAGGTAAAAATACATAAGAAATACATCATGGTATTAGTATTCTCTATATTTGGTATAAAAAGCACCTAAACGATAAACGTTTAAAATAGGTAAAATCTTACATGTCCGCGGTCATGAGAATTTTCAATTTTTTAAATATGTCAATTTTGTCTTAATTTTATGTTCAAATCATAGAAAAGTAGGCAAAAATACGTAAGAAATACATCATGGTATTAGTATTCTCTATATTTGGTATAAAAAGCACCTAAATGATAAACGTTTAAAATAGGTAAAATCTTACATGTCCGTGGTCATGAGAATTTTCAATTTTTTCAATATGTCAATTTTGTCTTAATTTTATGTTCAAATCATAGAAAAGCAGGTAAAAATACATAAGAAATACATCATGGTATTAGTATTCTCTATATTTGGTATAAAAAGCACCTAAACGATACACGTTTAAAATAGGTAAAATCTCACATGTCCGCGGTCATGAGAAATTTCAATTTTTTCAATATGTCAATTTTGTCTTAATTTTATGTTCAAATCATAGAAAAGCCGGTAAAAATGCGTAAGAAATACATCATGGTATTAGTATGCTCTATATGTTGTATAAACAGCACCTAAACGATAAACGTTTAAAATAGGTAAAATCTTACATGTCCGTGGTCATGAGAATTTTCAATTTTTTCAATATGTCAAATTTGTCTTAATTTTATGTTCAAATCATAGAAAAGCAGGCAAAAATACATAAGAAATACATCATGGTATTAGTATTCTCTATATTTGGTATAAAAAGCACCTAAACGATACACGTTTAAAATAGGTAAAATCTCACATGTCCGCGGTCATGAGAAATTTCAATTTTTTCAATATGTCAATTTTGTCTTAATTTTATGTTCAAATCATAGAAAAGCCGGTAAAAATGCGTAAGAAATACATCATGGTATTAGTATGCTCTATATGTTGTATAAACAGCACCTAAACGATAAACGTTTAAAATAGGTAAAATCTTACATGTCCGTGGTCATGAGAATTTTCAATTTTTTCAATATGTCAAATTTGTCTTAATTTTATGTTCAAATCATAGAAAAGCAGGCAAAAATACATAAGAAATACATCATGGTATTAGTATTCTCTATATTTGGTATAAAAAGCACCTAAACGATAAACGTTTAAAATAGGTAAAATCTTACATGTCCGCGGTCATGAGAAATTTCAATTTTTTCAATATGTCAATTTTGTCTTAATTTTATGTTCAAATCATAGAAAAGCCGGTAAAAATGCGTAAGAAATACATCATGGTATTAGTATGCTCTATATGTTGTATAAACAGCAACTAAACGATAAACGTTTAAAATAGGTACAATCTTACATGTCCGTGGTCATGAGAATTTTCAATTTTTTCAATATGTCAATTTTGTCTTAATTTTATGTTCAAATCATAGAAAAGCAGGTAAAAATACATAAGAAATACATCATGGTATTAGTATTCTCTATATTTGGTATAAAAAGCACCTAAACGATACACGTTTAAAATAGGTAAAATCTCACATGTCCGCGGTCATGAGAAATTTCAATTTTTTCAATATGTCAATTTTGTCTTAATTTTATGTTCAAATCATAGAAAAGCCGGTAAAAATGCGTAAGAAATACATCATGGTATTAGTATGCTCTATATGTTGTATAAACAGCACCTAAACGATAAACGTTTAAAATAGGTAAAATCTTACATGTCCGTGGTCATGAGAATTTTCAATTTTTTCAATATGTCAAATTTGTCTTAATTTTATGTTCAAATCATAGAAAAGCAGGCAAAAATACATAAGAAATACATCATGGTATTAGTATTCTCTATATTTGGTATAAAAAGCACCTAAACGATACACGTTTAAAATAGGTAAAATCTCACATGTCCGCGGTCATGAGAAATTTCAATTTTTTCAATATGTCAATTTTGTCTTAATTTTATGTTCAAATCATAGAAAAGCCGGTAAAAATGCGTAAGAAATACATCATGGTATTAGTATGCTCTATATGTTGTATAAACAGCACCTAAACGATAAACGTTTAAAATAGGTACAATCTTACATGTCCGCGGTCATGAGAAATTTCAATTTTTTAAATATGTCAATTTTGTCTTAATTTTATGTTCAAATCATAGAAAAGCAGGCAAAAATACGTAAGAAATACATCATGGTATTAGTATTCTCTATATTTGGTATAAAAAGCACCTACATGATAAACGTTTAAAATAGGTAAAATCTTACATGTCCGCGGTCATGAGAATTTTCAATTTTTTAAATATGTCAATTTTGTCTTAATTTTATGTTCAAATCATAGAAAAGTAGGCAAAAATACGTAAGAAATACATCATGGTATTAGTATTCTCTATATTTGGTATAAAAAGCACCTAAATGATAAACGTTTAAAATAGGTAAAATCTTACATGTCCGATGTCATGAGAATTTTCAATTTTTTCAATATGTCAAATTTGTCTTCATTTTATGTTCAAATCATAGAAAAGCAGGCAAAAATACATAAGAAATACATCATGGTATTAGTATTCTCTATATTTGGTATAAAAAGCACCTAAACGATAAACGTTTAAAATAGGTAAAATCTCACATGTCCGCGGTCATGAGAAATTTCAATTTTTTCAATATGTCAATTTTGTCTTAATTTTATGTTCAAATCATAGAAAAGCCGGTAAAAATGCGTAAGAAATACATCATGGTTTTAGTATTCTCTATATTTGGTATAAACAGCACCTAAACGATAAACGTTTAAAATAGGTAAAATCTTAAATGTCCGCGGTCATGAGAAATTTCAATTTTTTCAATATGTCAATTTTGTCTTAATTTTATGTTCAAATCATAGAAAAGCCGGTAAAAATACGTAAGAAATACATCATGGTATTAGTATGCTCTATATGTTGTATAAACAGCACCTAAACGATAAACGTTTAAAATAGGTAAAATCTTACATGTCCGTGGTCATGAGAATTTTCAATTTTTTCAATATGTCAAATTTGTCTTCATTTTATGTTCAAATCATAGAAAAGCAGGCAAAAATACATAAGAAATACATCATGGTATTAGTATTCTCTATATTTGGTATAAAAAGCGCCTAACCGATAAACGTTTAAAATAGGTAAAATCTTACATGTCCTCGGTCATGAGAATTTTCAATTTTTTCAATATGTCAATTTTGTCTTAATTTTATGTTCAAATCATTTAAAAGCAGGCAAAAATACATAAGAAATACATCATGGTATTAGTATTCTCTATATTTGGTATAAAAAGTACTTAAACGATAAACGTTTCAAATAGGTAAAATCTTACATGTCCGTGGTCATGAGAATTTTCAATTTTTTCAATATGTCAAATTTGTCTTAATTTTATGTTCAAATCATAGAAAAGCAGGCAAAAATACATAAGAAATACATCATGGTATTAGTATTCTCTATATTTGGTATAAACAGCACCTAAACGATAAACGTTATAAATAGGTAAAATCTTACATGTCCGCGGTCATGAGAATTTTCAAGTTTTTCAATATGTCAAATTTGTCTTAATTTTATGTTCAAATCATAGAAAAGCAGGCAAAAATACATAAGAAATACATCATGGTATTAGTATTCTCTATATTTGGTATAAAAAGTACCTAAACGATAAACGTTTAAAATAGGTAAAATCTCACATGTCCGCGGTCATGAGAATTTTCAATTTTTTCAATATGTCAAATTTGTCTTAATTTTATGTTCAAATCATAGAAAAGCAGGTAAAAATACACAAGAAATACATCATGGTGTTAGTATTCTCTATATTTGGTATAAAAAGCACCTAAACGATAAACGTTTAAAATAGGTAAAATCTCACATGTCCGCGGTCATGAGAAATTTCAATTTTTTCAATATGTCAAATTTGTCTTAATTTTATGTTCAAATCATAGAAAAGCAGGCAAAAATACATAAGAAATACATCATGGTATTAGTATTCTCTATATTTGGTATAAAAAGCACCTAAACGATAAACGTTTAAAATAGGTAAAATCTCACATGTCCGCGGTCATGAGAATTTTCAATTTTTTCAATATGTCAAATTTGTCTTAATTTTATGTTCAAATCATAGAAAAGCAGGCAAAAATACATAAGAAATACATCATGGTATTAGTATTCTCTATATTTTGTATAAAAAGCACCTAAACGATTAACGTTTAAAATAGGTAAAATCTCACATGTCCGCGGTCATGAGAAATTTCAATTTTTTCAATATGTCAAATTTGTCTTAATTTTATGTTCAAATCATAGAAAAGCAGGCAAAAATACATAAGAAATACATCATGGTATTAGTATTCTCTATATTTGGTATAAAAAGCGCCTAACCGATAAACGTTTAAAATAGGTAAAATCTTACATGTCCGCGGTCATGAGAATTTTCAATTTTTTGAATATGTCAATTTTGTCTTAATTTTATGTTCAAATCATAGAAAAGCAGGCAAAAATACATAAGAAATACATCATGGTATTAGTATTCTCTATATTTGGTATAAACAGCACCTAAACGATAAACGTTATAAATAGGTAAAATCTTACATGTCCGCGGTCATGAGAATTTTCAAGTTTTTCAATATGTCAAATTTGTCTTAATTTTATGTTCAAATCATAGAAAAGCAGGCAAAAATACATAAGAAATACATCATGGTATTAGTATTCTCTATATTTGGTATAAAAAGTACCTAAACGATAAATGTTTAAAATAGGTAAAATCTTACATGTCCGCGGTCATGAGAAATTTCAATTTTTTAAATATGTCAATTTTGTCTTAATTTTATGTTCAAATCATAGAAAAGCAGGCAAAAATACGTAAGAAATACATCATGGTATTAGTATTCTCTATATTTGGTATAAAAAGCACCTACATGATAAACGTTTAAAATAGGTAAAATCTTACATGTCCGCGGTCATGAGAATTTTCAATTTTTTCAATATGTCAAATTTGTCTTAATTTTATGTTCAAATCATAGAAAAGCAGGCAAAAATACATAAGAAATACATCATGGTATTAGTATTCTCTATATTTGGTATAAACAGCACCTAAACGATAAACGTTATAAATAGGTAAAATCTTACATGTCCGCGGTCATGAGAATTTTCAAGTTTTTCAATATGTCAAATTTGTCTTAATTTTATGTTCAAATCATAGAAAAGCAGGCAAAAATACATAAGAAATACATCATGGTATTAGTATTCTCTATATTTGGTATAAAAAGTACCTAAACGATAAACGTTTAAAATAGGTAAAATCTCACATGTCCGCGGTCATGAGAATTTTCAATTTTTTCAATATGTCAAATTTGTCTTAATTTTATGTTCAAATCATAGAAAAGCAGGTAAAAATACACAAGAAATACATCATGGTGTTAGTATTCTCTATATTTGGTATAAAAAGCACCTAAACGATAAACGTTTAAAATAGGTAAAATCTCACATGTCCGCGGTCATGAGAAATTTCAATTTTTTCAATATGTCAAATTTGTCTTAATTTTATGTTCAAATCATAGAAAAGCAGGCAAAAATACATAAGAAATACATCATGGTATTAGTATTCTCTATATTTGGTATAAAAAGCACCTAAACGATAAACGTTTAAAATAGGTAAAATCTCACATGTCCGCGGTCATGAGAATTTTCAATTTTTTCAATATGTCAAATTTGTCTTAATTTTATGTTCAAATCATAGAAAAGCAGGCAAAAATACATAAGAAATACATCATGGTATTAGTATTCTCTATATTTGGTATAAAAAGCACCTAAACGATACACGTTTAAAATAGGTAAAATCTCACATGTCCGCGGTCATGAGAATTTTCAATTTTTTGAATATGTCAATTTTGTCTTAATTTTATGTTCAAATCATAGAAAAGCAGGCAAAAATACATAAGAAATACATCATGGTATTAGTATTCTCTATATTTGGTATAAACAGCACCTAAACGATAAACGTTATAAATAGGTAAAATCTTACATGTCCGCGGTCATGAGAATTTTCAAGTTTTTCAATATGTCAAATTTGTCTTAATTTTATGTTCAAATCATAGAAAAGCAGGCAAAAATACATAAGAAATACATCATGGTATTAGTATTCTTTATATTTGGTATAAAAAGTACCTAAACGATAAATGTTTAAAATAGGTAAAATCTTACATGTCCGCGGTCATGAGAAATTTCAATTTTTTAAATATGTCAATTTTGTCTTAATTTTATGTTCAAATCATAGAAAAGCAGGCAAAAATACGTAAGAAATACATCATGGTATTAGTATTCTCTATATTTGGTATAAAAAGCACCTACATGATAAACGTTTAAAATAGGTAAAATCTTACATGTCCGCGGTCATGAGAATTTTCAATTTTTTCAATATGTCAAATTTGTCTTAATTTTATGTTAAAATCAGAGAAAAGCAGGCAAAAATACATAAGAAATACATCATGGTATTAGTATTCTCTATATTTGGTATAAAAAGCACCTAAACGATAAACGTTTAAAATAGGTAAAATCTCACATGTCCGCGGTCATGAGAATTTTCAATTTTTTCAATATGTCAAATTTGTCTTAATTTTATGTTCAAATCATAGAAAAGCAGGCAAAAATACATAAGAAATACATCATGGTATTAGTATTCTCTATATTTGGTATAAAAAGTACCTAAACGATAAATGTTTAAAATAGGTAAAATCTTACATGTCCGCGGTCATGAGAAATTTCAATTTTTTAAATATGTCAATTTTGTCTTAATTTTATGTTCAAATCATAGAAAAGCAGGCAAAAATACGTAAGAAATACATCATGGTATTAGTATTCTCTATATTTGGTATAAAAAGCACCTACATGATAAACGTTTAAAATAGGTAAAATCTTACATGTCCGCGGTCATGAGAATTTTCAATTTTTTAAATATGTCAATTTTGTCTTAATTTTATGTTCAAATCATAGAAAAGTAGGCAAAAATACGTAAGAAATACATCATGGTATTAGTATTCTCTATATTTGGTATAAAAAGCACCTAAATGATAAACGTTTAAAATAGGTAAAATCTTACATGTCCGATGTCATGAGAATTTTCAATTTTTTCAATATGTCAAATTTGTCTTAATTTTATGTTCAAATCATAGAAAAGCCGGTAAAAATGCGTAAGAAATACATCATGGTATTAGTATGCTCTATATGTTGTATAAACAGCACCTAAACGATAAACGTTTAAAATAGGTACAATCTTACATGTCCGCGGTCATGAGAATTTTCAATTTTTTGAATATGTCAATTTTGTCTTAATTTTATGTTCAAATCATAGAAAAGCAGGCAAAAATACATAAGAAATACATCATGGTATTAGTATTCTCTATATTTGGTATAAACAGCACCTAAACGATAAACGTTATAAATAGGTAAAATCTTACATGTCCGCGGTCATGAGAATTTTCAAGTTTTTCAATATGTCAAATTTGTCTTAATTTTATGTTCAAATCATAGAAAAGCAGGCAAAAATACATAAGAAATACATCATGGTATTAGTATTCTCTATATTTGGTATAAAAAGTACCTAAACGATAAATGTTTAAAATAGGTAAAATCTTACATGTCCGCGGTCATGAGAAATTTCAATTTTTTAAATATGTCAATTTTGTCTTAATTTTATGTTCAAATCATAGAAAAGCAGGCAAAAATACGTAAGAAATACATCATGGTATTAGTATTCTCTATATTTGGTATAAAAAGCACCTACATGATAAACGTTTAAAATAGGTAAAATCTTACATGTCCGCGGTCATGAGAATTTTCAATTTTTTCAATATGTCAAATTTGTCTTAATTTTATGTTAAAATCAGAGAAAAGCAGGCAAAAATACATAAGAAATACATCATGGTATTAGTATTCTCTATATTTGGTATAAAAAGCACCTAAACGATAAACGTTTAAAATAGGTAAAATCTCACATGTCCGCGGTCATGAGAATTTTCAATTTTTTCAATATGTCAAATTTGTCTTAATTTTATGTTCAAATCATAGAAAAGCAGGCAAAAATACATAAGAAATACATCATGGTATTAGTATTCTCTATATTTGGTATAAAAAGTACCTAAACGATAAATGTTTAAAATAGGTAAAATCTTACATGTCCGCGGTCATGAGAAATTTCAATTTTTTAAATATGTCAATTTTGTCTTAATTTTATGTTCAAATCATAGAAAAGCAGGCAAAAATACGTAAGAAATACATCATGGTATTAGTATTCTCTATATTTGGTATAAAAAGCACCTACATGATAAACGTTTAAAATAGGTAAAATCTTACATGTCCGCGGTCATGAGAATTTTCAATTTTTTAAATATGTCAATTTTGTCTTAATTTTATGTTCAAATCATAGAAAAGTAGGCAAAAATACGTAAGAAATACATCATGGTATTAGTATTCTCTATATTTGGTATAAAAAGCACCTAAATGATAAACGTTTAAAATAGGTAAAATCTTACATGTCCGATGTCATGAGAATTTTCAATTTTTTCAATATGTCAAATTTGTCTTAATTTTATGTTCAAATCATAGAAAAGCAGGCAAAAATACATAAGAAATACATCATGGTATTAGTATTCTCTATATTTGGTATAAAAAGCACCTAAACGATAAACGTTTAAAATAGGTAAAATCTCACATGTCCGCGGTCATGAGAAATTTCAATTTTTTCAATATGTCAATTTTGTCTTAATTTTATGTTCAAATCATAGAAAAGCCGGTAAAAATGCGTAAGAAATACATCATGGTATTAGTATGCTCTATATGTTGTATAAACAGCACCTAAACGATAAACGTTTAAAATAGGTACAATCTTACATGTCCGCGGTCATGAGAATTTTCAATTTTTTGAATATGTCAATTTTGTCTTAATTTTATGTTCAAATCATAGAAAAGCAGGCAAAAATACATAAGAAATACATCATGGTATTAGTATTCTCTATATTTGGTATAAACAGCACCTAAACGATAAACGTTATAAATAGGTAAAATCTTACATGTCCGCGGTCATGAGAATTTTCAAGTTTTTCAATATGTCAAATTTGTCTTAATTTTATGTTCAAATCATAGAAAAGCAGGCAAAAATACATAAGAAATACATCATGGTATTAGTATTCTCTATATTTGGTATAAAAAGTACCTAAACGATAAATGTTTAAAATAGGTAAAATCTTACATGTCCGCGGTCATGAGAAATTTCAATTTTTTAAATATGTCAATTTTGTCTTAATTTTATGTTCAAATCATAGAAAAGCAGGCAAAAATACGTAAGAAATACATCATGGTATTAGTATTCTCTATATTTGGTATAAAAAGCACCTACATGATAAACGTTTAAAATAGGTAAAATCTTACATGTCCGCGGTCATGAGAATTTTCAATTTTTTCAATATGTCAAATTTGTCTTAATTTTATGTTAAAATCAGAGAAAAGCAGGCAAAAATACATAAGAAATACATCATGGTATTAGTATTCTCTATATTTGGTATAAAAAGCACCTAAACGATAAACGTTTAAAATAGGTAAAATCTCACATGTCCGCGGTCATGAGAATTTTCAATTTTTTCAATATGTCAAATTTGTCTTAATTTTATGTTCAAATCATAGAAAAGCAGGTAAAAATACATAAGAAATACATCATGGTATTAGTATTCTCTATATTTGGTATAAAAAGCACCTAAACGATAAACGTTTAAAATAGGTAAAATCTTACATGTCCGCGGTCATGAGAATTTTCAATTTTTTATATGTGTCAATTTTGTCTTAATTTTATGTTCAAATCATAGAAAAGCAGGCAAAAATACATAAGAAATACATCATGGTATTAGTATTCTCTATATTTGGTATAAAAAGCACCTAAATGATAAACGTTTACAATAGGTAAAATCTTACATGTCCGATGTCATGAGAATTTTCAATTTTTTCAATATGTCAAATTTGTCTTAATTTTATGTTCAAATCATAGAAAAGCAGGCAAAAATACATAAGAAATACATCATGGTATTAGTATTCTCTATATTTGGTATAAAAAGCACCTAAACGATAAACGTTTAAAATAGGTAAAATCTCACATGTCCGCGGTCATGAGAAATTTCAATTTTTTCAATATGTCAATTTTGTCTTAATTTTATGTTCAAATCATAGAAAAGCCGGTAAAAATGCGTAAGAAATACATCATGGTTTTAGTATTCTCTATATTTGGTATAAACAGCACCTAAACGATAAACGTTTAAAATAGGTAAAATCTTAAATGTCCGCGGTCATGAGAAATTTCAATTTTTTCAATATGTCAATTTTGTCTTAATTTTATGTTCAAATCATAGAAAAGCCGGTAAAAATGCGTAAGAAATACATCATGGTATTAGTATGCTCTATATGTTGTATAAACAGCACCTAAACGATAAACGTTTAAAATAGGTAAAATCTTACATGTCCGTGGTCATGAGAATTTTCAATTTTTTCAATATGTCAAATTTGTCTTCATTTTATGTTCAAATCATAGAAAAGCAGGCAAAAATACATAAGAAATACATCATGGTATTAGTATTCTCTATATTTGGTATAAAAAGCGCCTAACCGATAAACGTTTAAAATAGGTAAAATCTTACATGTCCTCGGTCATGAGAATTTTCAATTTTTTCAATATGTCAATTTTGTCTTAATTTTATGTTCAAATCATTTAAAAGCAGGCAAAAATACATAAGAAATACATATTGGTATTAGTATTCTCTATATTTGGTATAAAAAGCACCTACATGATAAACGTTTAAAATAGGTAAAATCTTACATGTCCGCGGTCATGAGAATTTTCAATTTTTTCAATATGTCAAATTTGTCTTAATTTTATGTTAAAATCAGAGAAAAGCAGGCAAAAATACATAAGAAATACATCATGGTATTAGTATTCTCTATATTTGGTATAAAAAGCACCTAAACGATAAACGTTTAAAATAGGTAAAATCTCACATGTCCGCGGTCATGAGAATTTTCAATTTTTTCAATATGTCAAATTTGTCTTAATTTTATGTTCAAATCATAGAAAAGCAGGTAAAAATACATAAGAAATACATCATGGTATTAGTATTCTCTATATTTGGTATAAAAAGCACCTAAACGATAAACGTTTAAAATAGGTAAAATCTTACATGTCCGCGGTCATGAGAATTTTCAATTTTTTATATGTGTCAATTTTGTCTTAATTTTATGTTCAAATCATAGAAAAGCAGGCAAAAATACATAAGAAATACATCATGGTATTAGTATTCTCTATATTTGGTATAAAAAGCACCTAAATGATAAACGTTTACAATAGGTAAAATCTTACATGTCCGATGTCATGAGAATTTTCAATTTTTTCAATATGTCAAATTTGTCTTAATTTTATGTTCAAATCATAGAAAAGCAGGCAAAAATACATAAGAAATACATCATGGTATTAGTATTCTCTATATTTGGTATAAAAAGCACCTAAACGATAAACGTTTAAAATAGGTAAAATCTCACATGTCCGCGGTCATGAGAAATTTCAATTTTTTCAATATGTCAATTTTGTCTTAATTTTATGTTCAAATCATAGAAAAGCCGGTAAAAATGCGTAAGAAATACATCATGGTTTTAGTATTCTCTATATTTGGTATAAACAGCACCTAAACGATAAACGTTTAAAATAGGTAAAATCTTAAATGTCCGCGGTCATGAGAAATTTCAATTTTTTCAATATGTCAATTTTGTCTTAATTTTATGTTCAAATCATAGAAAAGCCGGTAAAAATGCGTAAGAAATACATCATGGTATTAGTATGCTCTATATGTTGTATAAACAGCACCTAAACGATAAACGTTTAAAATAGGTAAAATCTTACATGTCCGTGGTCATGAGAATTTTCAATTTTTTCAATATGTCAAATTTGTCTTCATTTTATGTTCAAATCATAGAAAAGCAGGCAAAAATACATAAGAAATACATCATGGTATTAGTATTCTCTATATTTGGTATAAAAAGCGCCTAACCGATAAACGTTTAAAATAGGTAAAATCTTACATGTCCTCGGTCATGAGAATTTTCAATTTTTTCAATATGTCAATTTTGTCTTAATTTTATGTTCAAATCATTTAAAAGCAGGCAAAAATACATAAGAAATACATATTGGTATTAGTATTCTCTATATTTGGTATAAAAAGCACCTACATGATAAACGTTTAAAATAGGTAAAATCTTACATGTCCGCGGTCATGAGAATTTTCAATTTTTTCAATATGTCAAATTTGTCTTAATTTTATGTTAAAATCAGAGAAAAGCAGGCAAAAATACATAAGAAATACATCATGGTATTAGTATTCTCTATATTTGGTATAAAAAGCACCTAAACGATAAACGTTTAAAATAGGTAAAATCTCACATGTCCGCGGTCATGAGAATTTTCAATTTTTTCAATATGTCAAATTTGTCTTAATTTTATGTTCAAATCATAGAAAAGCAGGTAAAAATACATAAGAAATACATCATGGTATTAGTATTCTCTATATTTGGTATAAAAAGCACCTAAACGATAAACGTTTAAAATAGGTAAAATCTTACATGTCCGCGGTCATGAGAATTTTCAATTTTTTATATGTGTCAATTTTGTCTTAATTTTATGTTCAAATCATAGAAAAGCAGGCAAAAATACATAAGAAATACATCATGGTATTAGTATTCTCTATATTTGGTATAAAAAGCACCTAAATGATAAACGTTTACAATAGGTAAAATCTTACATGTCCGATGTCATGAGAATTTTCAATTTTTTCAATATGTCAAATTTGTCTTAATTTTATGTTCAAATCATAGAAAAGCAGGCAAAAATACATAAGAAATACATCATGGTATTAGTATTCTCTATATTTGGTATAAAAAGCACCTAAACGATAAACGTTTAAAATAGGTAAAATCTCACATGTCCGCGGTCATGAGAAATTTCAATTTTTTCAATATGTCAATTTTGTCTTAATTTTATGTTCAAATCATAGAAAAGCCGGTAAAAATGCGTAAGAAATACATCATGGTTTTAGTATTCTCTATATTTGGTATAAACAGCACCTAAACGATAAACGTTTAAAATAGGTAAAATCTTAAATGTCCGCGGTCATGAGAAATTTCAATTTTTTCAATATGTCAATTTTGTCTTAATTTTATGTTCAAATCATAGAAAAGCCGGTAAAAATGCGTAAGAAATACATCATGGTATTAGTATGCTCTATATGTTGTATAAACAGCACCTAAACGATAAACGTTTAAAATAGGTAAAATCTTACATGTCCGTGGTCATGAGAATTTTCAATTTTTTCAATATGTCAAATTTGTCTTCATTTTATGTTCAAATCATAGAAAAGCAGGCAAAAATACATAAGAAATACATCATGGTATTAGTATTCTCTATATTTGGTATAAAAAGCGCCTAACCGATAAACGTTTAAAATAGGTAAAATCTTACATGTCCGCGGTCATGAGAATTTTCAATTTTTTAAATATGTCAAATTTGTCTTAATTTTATGTTCAAATCATAGAAAAGCAGGTAAAAATACACAAGAAATACATCATGGTATTAGTATTCTCTATATTTGGTATAAAAATCACCTAAATGATAAACGTTATAAATAGGTAAAATCTCACATGTCCGCGGTCATGAGAATTTTCAAGTTTTTCAATACGTCAAATTTGTCTTAATTTTATGTTCAAATCATAGAAAAGCAGGCAAAAATACATAAGAAATACATCATGGTATTAGTATTCTCTATATTTGGTATAAAAAGTACCTAAACGATAAACGTTTAAAATAGGTAAAATCTCACATGTCCGCGGTCATGAGAATTTTCAATTTTTTCAATATGTCAAATTTGTCTTAATTTTATGTTCAAATCATAGAAAAGCAGGTAAAAATACACAAGAAATACATCATGGTATTAGTATTCTCTATATTTGGTATAAAAAGCACCTAAACGATAAACGTTTAAAATAGGTAAAATCTCACATGTCCGCGGTCATGAGAAATTTCAATTTTTTCAATATGTCAAATTTGTCTTAATTTTATGTTCAAATCATAGAAAAGCCGGTAAAAATGCGTAAGAAATACATCATGGTTTTAGTATTCTCTATATTTGGTATAAACAGCACCTAAACGATAAACGTTTAAAATAGGTAAAATCTTACATGTCCGCGGTCATGAGAAATTTCAATTTTTTCAATATGTCAATTTTGTCTTAATTTTATGTTCAAATCACAGAAAAGCCGGTAAAAATGCGTAAGAAATACATCATGGTATTAGTATGCTCTATATGTTGTATAAACAGCACCTAAACGATAAACGTTTAAAATAGGTAAAATCTTACATGTCCGCGGTCATGAGAAATTTCAATTTTTTCAATATGTCAATTTTGTCTTAATTTTATGTTCAAATCACAGAAAAGCCGGTAAAAATGCGTAAGAAATACATCATGGTATTAGTATTCTCTATATTTGGTATAAAAAGCACCTAAATGATAAACGTTTACAATAGGTAAAATCTTACATGTCCGATGTCATGAGAATTTTCAATTTTTTCAATATGTCAAATTTGTCTTAATTTTATGTTCAAATCATAGAAAAGCAGGCAAAAATACATAAGAAATACATCATGGTATTAGTATTCTCTATATTTGGTATAAAAAGCACCTAAACGATAAACGTTTAAAATAGGTAAAATCTCACATGTCCGCGGTCATGAGAAATTTCAATTTTTTCAATATGTCAATTTTGTCTTAATTTTATGTTCAAATCATAGAAAAGCCGGTAAAAATGCGTAAGAAATACATCATGGTTTTAGTATTCTCTATATTTGGTATAAACAGCACCTAAACGATAAACGTTTAAAATAGGTAAAATCTTAAATGTCCGCGGTCATGAGAAATTTCAATTTTTTCAATATGTCAATTTTGTCTTAATTTTATGTTCAAATCATAGAAAAGCCGGTAAAAATGCGTAAGAAATACATCATGGTATTAGTATGCTCTATATGTTGTATAAACAGCACCTAAACGATAAACGTTTAAAATAGGTAAAATCTTACATGTCCGTGGTCATGAGAATTTTCAATTTTTTCAATATGTCAAATTTGTCTTCATTTTATGTTCAAATCATAGAAAAGCAGGCAAAAATACATAAGAAATACATCATGGTATTAGTATTCTCTATATTTGGTATAAAAAGCGCCTAACCGATAAACGTTTAAAATAGGTAAAATCTTACATGTCCGCGGTCATGAGAATTTTCAATTTTTTAAATATGTCAAATTTGTCTTAATTTTATGTTCAAATCATAGAAAAGCAGGTAAAAATACACAAGAAATACATCATGGTATTAGTATTCTCTATATTTGGTATAAAAATCACCTAAATGATAAACGTTATAAATAGGTAAAATCTCACATGTCCGCGGTCATGAGAATTTTCAAGTTTTTCAATATGTCAAATTTGTCTTAATTTTATGTTCAAATCATAGAAAAGCAGGCAAAAATACATAAGAAATACATCATGGTATTAGTATTCTCTATATTTGGTATAAAAAGTACCTAAACGATAAACGTTTAAAATAGGTAAAATCTCACATGTCCGCGGTCATGAGAATTTTCAATTTTTTCAATATGTCAAATTTGTCTTAATTTTATGTTCAAATCATAGAAAAGCAGGTAAAAATACACAAGAAATACATCATGGTATTAGTATTCTCTATATTTGGTATAAAAAGCACCTAAACGATAAACGTTTAAAATAGGTAAAATCTCACATGTCCGCGGTCATGAGAAATTTCAATTTTTTCAATATGTCAAATTTGTCTTAATTTTATGTTCAAATCATAGAAAAGCCGGTAAAAATGCGTAAGAAATACATCATGGTTTTAGTATTCTCTATATTTGGTATAAACAGCACCTAAACGATAAACGTTTAAAATAGGTAAAATCTTACATGTCCGCGGTCATGAGAAATTTCAATTTTTTCAATATGTCAATTTTGTCTTAATTTTATGTTCAAATCACAGAAAAGCCGGTAAAAATGCGTAAGAAATACATCATGGTATTAGTATGCTCTATATGTTGTATAAACAGCACCTAAACGATAAACGTTTAAAATAGGTAAAATCTTACATGTCCGCGGTCATGAGAAATTTCAATTTTTTCAATATGTCAATTTTGTCTTAATTTTATGTTCAAATCACAGAAAAGCCGGTAAAAATGCGTAAGAAATACATCATGGTATTAGTATGCTCTATATGTTGTATAAACAGCACCTAAACGATAAACGTTTAAAATAGGTAAAATCTTACATGTCCGTGGTCATGAGAATTTTCAATTTTTTCAATATGTCAAATTTGTCTTCATTTTATGTTCAAATCATAGAAAAGCAGGCAAAAATACATAAGAAATACATCATGGTATTAGTATTCTCTATATTTGGTATAAAAAGCGCCTAACCGATAAACGTTTAAAATAGGTAAAATCTTACATGTCCGCGGTCATGAGAAATTTCAATTTTTTCAATATGGCAATTTTGTCTTAATTGTATGTTCAAATCATAGAAAAGCAGGTAAAAATACGTAAGAAATACATCATGGTATTAGTATTCTCTATATTTGGTATAAACAGCAACTAAACGATAAACGTTTCAAATAGGTAAAATCTTACATGTCCGGGGTCATGAGAAATTTCAATTTTTTCAATATGTCAATTTTGTCTTAATTTTATGTTCAAATCATAGAAAAGCAGGCAAAAATACATAAGAAATACATCATGGTATTAGTATTCTCTATATTTGGTATAAAAAGCACCTAAACGATAAACGTTTAAAATAGATAAAATCTCACATGTCCGCGGTCATGAGAAATTTCAATTTTTTCAATATGTCCATTTTGTCTTAATTTTATGTTCAAATCATAGAAAAGCCGGTAAAAATGCGTAAGAAATACATCATGGTATTAGTATTCTCTATATTTGGTATAAAAAGCGCCTAACCGATAAACGTTTAAAATAGGTAAAATCTTACATGTCCGCGGTCATGAGAAATTTCAATTTTTTCAATATGTAAATTTTGTCCTTATTTTATGTTCAAATCATAGAAAAGCAGGTAAAAATACGTTAAAAATAGATCATGGTATTAGTATTCTCTATATTTGGTACAAACAGCACCTAAACGATAAACGTTTAAAATGAGTAAAATCTTACATGTCCGCGGTCATGAGAATTTTCAATTTTTTCAATATGTCAAATTTGTCTTAATTTTATGTTCAAATCATTGAAAAGCAGGCAAAAATACATAAGAAATACATCATGGTATTAGTATTCTCTATATTTCGTATAAAAAGCACCTAAATGATAAACGTTTAAAATAGGTAAAATCTTACATGTCCGCGGTCATGAGAATTTTCAATTTTTTCAATATGTCAAATTTGTATTAATTTTATGTTCAAATCATTGAAAAGCAGGCAAAAATACATAAGAAATACATCATGGTATTAGTATTCTCTATATTTGGTATAAAAAGTACCTAAACGATAAACGTTTCAAATAGGTAAAATCTTACATGTCCGCGGTCATGAGAAATTTCAATTTTTTGAATATGTCAATTTTGTCTTAATTTTATGTTCAAATCATAGAAAAGCAGGCAAAAATACATAAGAAATACATCATGGTATTAGTATTCTCTATATTTGGTATAAACAGCACCTAAACGATAAACGTTATAAATAGGTAAAATCTTACATGTCCGCGGTCATGAGAATTTTCAATTTTTTCAATATGTCAAATTTGTCTTAATTTTATGTTCAAATCATTGAAAAGCCGGTAAACATACATAAGCACCTAAACAGTAAACGTTTAAAATAGGTAAAATCTCACATGTCCGCGGTCATGGAAAATTTCAATTTTTTCAATATGTCAATTTTGTCTTAATTTTATGTTCAAATCATAGAAAAGCCGGTAAAAATGCGTAAGAAATACATCATGGTTTTAGTATTCTCTATATTTGGTATAAACAGCACCTAAACGATAAACGTTTCAAATAGGTAAAATCTTACATGTCCGCGGTCATGAGAAATTTAAATTTTTTCAATATGTCCATTTTGTCTTAATTTTATGTTCAAATCATAGAAAAGCCGGTAAAAATGCGTAAGAAATACATCATGGTTTTACTATTCTCTATATTTGGTATAAACAGCACCTAAACGAAAAACGTTTAAAATAGGTAAAATCTTACATGTCCGCGGTCATGAGAATTTTGAATGTTTTCAATATGTCAAATTTGTCTTAATTTTATGTTCAAATCATAGAAAAGCAGGTAAAAATACATAAGAAATACATAATGGTATTAGTATTCTCTATATTTGGTATAAAAAGCGCCTAAACGATAAACGTTTAAAATAGGTAAAATCTTACATGTCCGCGGTCATGAGAAATTTCAATTTTTTCAATATGTCAAATTTGTCTTAATTTTATGTTAAAATCATAGAAAAGCAGGCAAAAATACATAAGAAATACATCATGGTATTAGTATTCTCTATATTTGGTAAAAAAAGCACCTAAACGATAAACGTTTAAAAGAGGTAAAATCTTACATGTCCGATGTCATGAGAATTTTCAATTTTTTCAATATGTCAAATTTGTCTTAATTTTATGTTCAAATCATAGAAAAGCAGGCAAAAATACATAAGAAATACATCATGGTATTAGTATTCTCTATATTTGGTATAAAAAGCACCTAAACGATAAACGTTTAAAATAGGTAAAATCTCACATGTCCGCGGTCATGAGAAATTTCAATTTTTTCAATATGTCAATTTTGTCTTAATTTTATGTTCAAATCATAGAAAAGCCGGTAAAAATGCGTAAGAAATACATCATGGTATTAGTATTCTCTATATTTGGTATAAACACCACCTAAACGAAAAACGGTTTAAAATAGGTAAAATCTTACATGTCCGCGGTTATGAGAAATTTCAATTTTTTCAATATGTCAATTTTGTCTTAATTTTATGTTCAAATCATAGAAAAGCCGGTAAAAATGCGTAAGAAATACATCATGGTATTAGTATTCTCTATATTTTGTATAAACAGCACCTAAACGATAAACGTTTAAAATAGGTAAAATCTTACATGTCCGTGGTCATGAGAATTTTCAATTTTTTCAATATGTCAAATTTGTCTTCATTTTATGTTCAAATCATAGAAAAGCAGGCAAAAATACATAAGAAATACATCATGGTATTAGTATTCTCTATATTTGGTATAAAAAGCGCCTAACCGATAAACGTTTAAAATAGGTAAAATCTTACATGTCCGCGGTCATGAGAAATTTCAATTTTTTCAATATGGCAATTTTGTCTTAATTGTATGTTCAAATCATAGAAAAGCAGGTAAAAATACGTAAGAAATACATCATGGTATTAGTATTCTCTATATTTGGTATAAACAGCACCTAAACGATAAACGTTTAAAATAGGTAAAATCTTACATGTCCGCGGTCATGAGAAATTTCAATTTTTTCAATATGTCAATTTTGTCTTAATTTAAGGTTCAAATCATTGAAAAGCAGGCAAAAATACATAAGAAATACATCATGGTATTAGTATTCTCTATATTTGGTATAAACAGCAACTAAACGATAAACGTTTCAAATAGGTAAAATCTTACATGTCCGGGGTCATGAGAAATTTCAATTTTTTGAATATGTCAATTTTGTCTTAATTTTATGTTCAAATCATAGAAAAGCAGGCAAAAATACATAAGAAATACATCATGGTATTAGTATTCTCTATATTTGGTATAAACAGCACCTAAACGATAAACGTTATAAATAGGTAAAATCTTACATGTCCGCGGTCATGAGAATTTTCAAGTTTTTCAATATGTCAAATTTGTCTTAATTTTATGTTCAAATCATAGAAAAGCAGGCAAAAATACATAAGAAATACATCATGGTATTAGTATTCTCTATATTTGGTATAAAAAGTACCTAAACGATAAACGTTTAAAATAGGTAAAATCTTACATGTCCACGGTCATGAGAAATTTCAATTTTTTAAATATGTCAATTTTGTCTTAATTTTATGTTCAAATCATAGAAAAGCAGGCAAAAATACGTAAGAAATACATCATGGTATTAGTATTCTCTATATTTGATATAAAAAGCACCTACATGATAAACGTTTAAAATAGGTAAAATCTTACATGTCCGCGGTAATGAGAATTTTCAATTTTTTCAATATGTCAAATTTGTCTTAATTTTATGTTAAAATCATAGAAAAGCAGGCAAAAATACATAAGAAATACATCATGGTATTAGTATTCTCTATATTTGGTATAAAAAGCACCTAAACGATAAACGTTTAAAATAGGTAAAATCTCACATGTCCGCGGTCATGAGAAATTTCAATTTTTTGAATATGTCAATTTTGTCTTAATTTTTTGTTCAAATCATAGAAAAGCCGGTAAAAATGCGTAAGAAATACATCATGGTTTTAGTATTCTCTATATTTGGTATAAACAGCACCTAAACGATAAACGTTTCAAATAGGTAAAATCTTACATGTCCGCGGTCATGAGAAATTTTAATTTTTTCAATATGTCAATTTTGTCTTAATTTTATGTTCAAATCATAGAAAAGCCGGTAAAAATGCGTAAGAAATACATCATGGTTTTACTATTCTCTATATTTGGTATAAACAGCACCTAAACGAAAAACGTTTAAAATAGGTAAAATCTTACATGTCCGCGGTCATGAGAATTTTCAATGTTTTCAATATGTCAAATTTGTCTTAATTTTATGTTCAAATCATAGAAAAGCAGGTAAAAATACATAAGAAATACATAATGGTATTAGTATTCTCTATATTTGGTATAAAAAGCGCCTAAACGATAAACGTTTAAAATAGGTAAAATCTTACATGTCCGCGGTCATGAGAAATTTCAATTTTTTCAATATGTCAAATTTGTCTTAATTTTATGTTAAAATCATAGAAAAGCAGGCAAAAATACATAAGAAATACATCATGGTATTAGTATTCTCTATATTTGGTAAAAAAAGCACCTAAACGATAAACGTTTAAAATAGGTAAAATCTTACATGTCCGCGGTCATGAGAAATTTCAATTTTTTCAATATGTCAATTTTGTCTTAATTTTATGTTCAAATCATAGAAAAGCCGGTAAAAATGCGTAAGAAATACATCATGGTTTTAGTATTCTCTATATTTGGTATAAACACCACCTAAACGAAAAACGGTTTAAAATAGGTAAAATCTTACATGTCCGCGGTTATGAGAAATTTCAATTTTTTCAATATGTCAATTTTGTCTTAATTTTATGTTCAAATCATAGAAAAGCCGGTAAAAATGCGTAAGAAATACATCATGGTATTAGTATTCTCTATATTTTGTATAAACAGCACCTAAACGATAAACGTTTAAAATAGGTAAAATCTTACATGTCCGTGGTCATGAGAATTTTCAATTTTTTCAATATGTCAAATTTGTCTTCATTTTATGTTCAAATCATAGAAAAGCAGGCAAAAATACATAAGAAATACATCATGGTATTAGTATTCTCTATATTTGGTATAAAAAGCGCCTAACCGATAAACGTTTAAAATAGGTAAAATCTTACATGTCCGCGGTCATGAGAAATTTCAATTTTTTCAATATGGCAATTTTGTCTTAATTGTATGTTCAAATCATAGAAAAGCAGGTAAAAATACGTAAGAAATACATCATGGTATTAGTATTCTCTATATTTGGTATAAACAGCACCTAAACGATAAACGTTTAAAATAGGTAAAATCTTACATGTCCGCGGTCATGAGAAATTTCAATTTTTTCAATATGTCAATTTTGTCTTAATTTTAGGTTCAAATCATTGAAAAGCAGGCAAAAATACATAAGAAATACATCATGGTATTAGTATTCTCTATATTTGGTATAAACAGCAACTAAACGATAAACGTTTCAAATAGGTAAAATCTTACATGTCCGGGGTCATGAGAAATTTCAATTTTTTGAATATGTCAATTTTGTCTTAATTTTATGTTCAAATCATAGAAAAGCAGGCAAAAATACATAAGAAATACATCATGGTATTAGTATTCTCTATATTTGGTATAAACAGCACCTAAACGATAAACGTTATAAATAGGTAAAATCTTACATGTCCGCGGTCATGAGAATTTTCAAGTTTTTCAATATGTCAAATTTGTCTTAATTTTATGTTCAAATCATAGAAAAGCAGGCAAAAATACATAAGAAATACATCATGGTATTAGTATTCTCTATATTTGGTATAAAAAGTACCTAAACGATAAACGTTTAAAATAGGTAAAATCTTACATGTCCACGGTCATGAGAAATTTCAATTTTTTAAATATGTCAATTTTGTCTTAATTTTATGTTCAAATCATAGAAAAGCAGGCAAAAATACGTAAGAAATACATCATGGTATTAGTATTCTCTATATTTGGTATAAAAAGCACCTACATGATAAACGTTTAAAATAGGTAAAATCTTACATGTCCGCGGTCATGAGAATTTTCAATTTTTTCAATATGTCAAATTTGTCTTAATTTTATGTTCAAATCATAGAAAAGCAGGTAAAAATACATAAGAAATACATCATGGTATTAGTATTCTCTATATTTGGTATAAAAAGCACCTAAACGATACACGTTTAAAATAGGTAAAATCTTACATGTCCGCGGTCATGAGAATTTTCAATTTTTTAAATATGTCAATTTTGTCTTAATTTTATGTTCAAATCATAGAAAAGTAGGCAAAAATACGTAAGAAATACATCATGGTATTAGTATTCTCTATATTTGGTATAAAAAGCACCTAAATGATAAACGTTTAAAATAGGTAAAATCTTACATGTCCGATGTCATGAGAATTTTCAATTTTTTCAATATGTCAAATTTGTCTTAATTTTATGTTCAAATCATAGAAAAGCAGGCAAAAATACATAAGAAATACATCATGGTATTAGTATTCTCTATATTTGGTATAAACAGCACCTAAACGATAAACGTTATAAATAGGTAAAATCTTACATGTCCGCGGTCATGAGAATTTTCAAGTTTTTCAATATGTCAAATTTGTCTTTATTTTATGTTCAAATCATAGAAAAGCAGGCAAAAATACATAAGAAATACATCATGGTATTAGTATTCTCTATATTTGGTATAAAAAGTACCTAAACGATAAACGTTTAAAATAGGTAAAATCTTACATGTCCACGGTCATGAGAAATTTCAATTTTTTAAATATGTCAATTTTGTCTTAATTTTATGTTCAAATCATTGAAAAGCAGGCAAAAATACGTAAGAAATACATCATGGTATTAGTATTCTCTATATTTGGTATAAAAAGCACCTACATTATAAACGTTTAAAATAGGTAAAATCTTACATGTCCGCGGTCATGAGAATTTTCAATTTTTTCAATATGTCAAATTTGTCTTAATTTTATGTTAAAATCATAGAAAAGCAGGCAAAAATACATAAGAAATACATCATGGTATTAGTATTCTCTATATTTGGTATAAAAAGCACCTAAACGATAAACGTTTAAAATAGGTAAAATCTCACATGTCCGCGGTCATGAGAATTTTCAATTTTTTCAATATGTCAAATTTGTCTTAATTTTATGTTCAAATCATAGAAAAGCAGGTAAAAATACATAAGAAATACATCATGGTATTAGTATTCTCTATATTTGGTATAAAAAGCACCTAAACGATACACGTTTAAAATAGGTAAAATCTTACATGTCCGCGGTCATGAGAATTTTCAATTTTTTAAATATGTCAATTTTGTCTTAATTTTATGTTCAAATCATAGAAAAGTAGGCAAAAATACGTAAGAAATACATCATTGTATTAGTATTCTCTATATTTGGTATAAAAAGCACCTAAATGATAAACGTTTAAAATAGGTAAAATCTTACATGTCCGATGTCATGAGAATTTTCAATTTTTTCAATATGTCAAATTTGTCTTAATTTTATGTTCAAATCATAGAAAAGCAGGCAAAAATACATAAGAAATACATCATGGTATTAGTATTCTCTATATTTGGTATAAACAGCACCTAAACGATAAACGTTATAAATAGGTAAAATTTTACATGTCCGCGGTCATGAGAATTTTCAAGTTTTTCAATATGTAAAATTTGTCTTAATTTTATGTTCAAATCATAGAAAAGCAGGCAAAAATACATAAGAAATACATCATGGTATTAGTATTCTCTATATTTGGTATAAAAAGTACCTAAACGATAAACGTTTAAAATAGGTAAAATCTTACATGTCCGCGGTCATGAGAAATTTCAATTTTTTCAATATGTCAATTTTGTCTTAATTTTATGTTCAAATCATAGAAAAGCAGGCAAACATACGTAAGAAATACATCATGGTATTAGTATTCTCTATATTTGGTATAAAAAGCACCTACATGATAAACGTTTAAAATAGGTAAAATCTTACATGTCCGCGGTCATGAGAATTTTCAATTTTTTCAATATGTCAAATTTGTCTTAATTTTATGTTCAAATCATAGAAAAGCAGGCAAAAATACATAAGAAATACATCATGGTATTAGTATTCTCTATATTTGGTATAAAAAGCACCTAAACGATAAACGTTTAAAATAGGTAAAATCTTACATGTCCGCGGTCATGAGAATTTTCAATTTTTTAAATATGTCAATTTTGTCTTAATTTTATGTTCAAATCATAGAAAAGCAGGCAAAAATACGTAAGAAATACATCATGGTATTAGTATTCTCTATATTTTGTATAAAAAGCACCTAAATGATAAACGTTTAAAATAGGTAAAATCTTACATGTCCGATGTCATGAGAATTTTCAATTTTTTCAATATGTCAAATTTGTCTTAATTTTATGTTCAAATCATAGAAAAGCAGGCAAAAATACATAAGAAATACATCATGGTATTAGTATTCTCTATATTTGGTATAAAAAGCACCTAAACGATAAACGTTTAAAATAGGTAAAATCTCACATGTCCGCGGTCATGAGAAATTTCAATTTTTTCAATATGTCAATTTTGTCTTAATTTTATGTTGAAATCATAGAAAAGCCGGAAAAATGCGTAAGAAATACATCATGGTTTTAGTATTCTCTATATTTGGTATAAACAGCACCTAAACGATAAATGTTTAAAATAGGTAAAATCTTACATGTCCGCGGTCATGAGAAATTTCAATTTTTTCAATATGTCAATTTTGTCTTAATTTTATGTTCAAATCATAGAAAAGCCGGTAAAAATGCGTAAGAAATACATCATGGTATTAGTATGCTCTATATGTTGTATAAACAGCACCTAAACGATAAACGTTTAAAATAGGTAAAATCTTACATGTCCGCGGTCATGAGAATTTTCAATTTTTTAAATATGTCAATTTTGTCTTAATTTTATGTTCAAATCATAGAAAAGCAGGCAAAAATACGTAAGAAATACATCATGGTATTAGTATTCTCTATATTTTGTATAAAAAGCACCTAAATGATAAACGTTTAAAATAGGTAAAATCTTACATGTCCGATGTCATGAGAATTTTCAATTTTTTCAATATGTCAAATTTGTCTTAATTTTATGTTCAAATCATAGAAAAGCAGGCAAAAATACATAAGAAATACATCATGGTATTAGTATTCTCTATATTTGGTATAAACAGCACCTAAACGATAAACGTTATAAATAGGTAAAATCTTACATGTCCGCGGTCATGAGAATTTTCAAGTTTTTCAATATGTCAAATTTGTCTTAATTTTATGTTCAAATCATAAAAAAAAAAGCAAAAATACATAAGAAATACATCATGGTATTAGTATTCTCTATATTTGGTATAAAAAGTACCTAAACGATAAACGTTTAAAATAGGTAAAATCTTACATGTCCGCGGTCATGAGAAATTTCAATTTTTTCAATATGTCAATTTTGTCTTAATTTTATGTTCAAATCATAGAAAAGCAGGCAAAAATACGTAAGAAATACATCATGGTATTAGTATTCTCTATATTTGGTATAAAAAGCACCTAAACGATAAACGTTTAAAATAGGTAAAATCTTACATGTCCGCGGTCATGAGAATTTTCAATTTTTTAAATATGTCAATTTTGTCTTAATTTTATGTTCAAATCATAGAAAAGCAGGCAAAAATACGTAAGAAATACATCATGGTATTAGTATTCTCTATATTTGGTATAAAAAGCACCTAAATGATAAACGTTTAAAATAGGTAAAATCTTACATGTCCGATGTCATGAGAATTTTCAATTTTTTCAATATGTCAAATTTGTCTTAATTTTATGTTCAAATCATAGAAAAGCAGGCAAAAATACATAAGAAATACATCATGGTATTAGTATTCTCTATATTTGGTATAAAAAGCACCTAAACGATAAACGTTTAAAATAGGTAAAATCTCACATGTCCGCGGTCATGAGAATTTTCAATTTTTTCAATATGTCAAATTTGTCTTAATTTTATGTTCAAATCATAGAAAAGCAGGTAAAAATACATAAGAAATACATCATGGTATTAGTATTCTCTATATTTGGTATAAAAAGCACCTAAACGATAAACGTTTAAAATAGGTAAAATCTTACATGTCCGCGGTCATGAGAATTTTCAATTTTTTAAATATGTCAATTTTGTCTTAATTTTATGTTCAAATCATAGAAAAGCAGGCAAAAATACGTAAGAAATACATCATGGTATTAGTATTCTCTATATTTTGTATAAAAAGCACCTAAATGATAAACGTTTAAAATAGGTAAAATCTTACATGTCCGATGTCATGAGAATTTTCAATTTTTTCAATATGTCAAATTTGTCTTAATTTTATGTTCAAATCATAGAAAAGCAGGCAAAAATACATAAGAAATACATCATGGTATTAGTATTCTCTATATTTGGTATAAAAAGCACCTAAACGATAAACGTTTAAAATAGGTAAAATCTCACATGTCCGCGGTCATGAGAAATTTCAATTTTTTCAATATGTCAATTTTGTCTTAATTTTATGTTGAAATCATAGAAAAGCCGGTAAAAATGCGTAAGAAATACATCATGGTATTAGTATGCTCTATATGTTGTATAAACAGCACCTAAACGATAAACGTTTAAAATAGGTAAAATCTTACATGTCCGCGGTCATGAGAATTTTCAATTTTTTAAATATGTCAATTTTGTCTTAATTTTATGTTCAAATCATAGAAAAGCAGGTAAAAATACATAAGAAATACATCATGGTATTAGTATTCTCTATATTTGGTATAAAAAGCACCTAAACGATAAACGTTTAAAATAGGTAAAATCTTACATGTCCGCGGTCATGAGAATTTTCAATTTTTTAAATATGTCAATTTTGTCTTAATTTTATGTTCAAATCATAGAAAAGCAGGCAAAAATACGTAAGAAATACATCATGGTATTAGTATTCTCTATATTTTGTATAAAAAGCACCTAAATGATAAACGTTTAAAATAGGTAAAATCTTACATGTCCGATGTCATGAGAATTTTCAATGTTTTCAATATGTCAAATTTGTCTTAATTTTATGTTCAAATCATAGAAAAGCAGGCAAAAATACGTAAGAAATACATCATGGTATTAGTATTCTCTATATTTGGTATAAAAAGCACCTAAATGATAAACGTTTAAAATAGGTAAAATCTTACATGTCTGATGTCATGAGAATTTTCAATTTTTTCAATATGTCAAATTTGTCTTAATTTTATGTTCAAATCATAGAAAAGCAGGCAAAAATACATAAGAAATACATCATGGTATTAGTATGCTCTATATTTGGTATAAACAGCACCTAAACGATAAACGTTATAAATAGGAAAAATCTTACATGTCCGCGGTCATGAGAATATTACAGTTTTTCAATATGTCAAATTTGTCTTAATTTTATGTTCAAATCATAAAAAAAAAAAGCAAAAATACATAAGAAATACATCATGGTATTAGTATTCTCTATATTTGGTATAAAAAGTACCTAAACGATAAACGTTTAAAATAGGTAAAATCTTACATGTCCGCGGTCATGAGAAATTTCAATTTTTTCAATATGTCAATTTTGTCTTAATTTTATGTTCAAATCACAGAAAAGCAGGCAAAAATACGTAAGAAATACATCATGGTATTAGTATTCTCTATATTTGGTATAAAAAGCACCTACATGATAAACGTTTAAAATAGGTAAAATCTTACATGTCCGCGGTCATGAGAATTTTCAATTTTTTAAATATGTCAATTTTGTCTTAATTTTATGTTCAAATCATAGAAAAGCAGGCAAAAATACGTAAGAAATACATCATGGTATTAGTATTCTCTATATTTGGTATAAAAAGCACCTAAATGATAAACGTTTAAAATAGGTAAAATCTTACATGTCCGATGTCATGAGAATTTTCAATTTTTTCAATATGTCAAATTTGTCTTAATTTTATGTTCAAATCATAGAAAAGCAGGCAAAAATACATAAGAAATACATCATGGTATTAGTATTCTCTATATTTGGTATAAAAAGCACCTAAACGATAAACGTTTAAAATAGGTAAAATCTCACATGTCGGCGGTCATGAGAAATTTCAATTTTTTCAATATGTCAATTTTGTCTTAATTTTATGTTGAAATAATAGAAAAGCCGGTAAAAATGCGTAAGAAATACATCATGGTTTTAGTATTCTCTATATTTAGTATAAACAGCACCTAAACGATAAACGTTTAAAATAGGTAAAATCTTACATGTCCGCGGTCATGAGAAATTTCAATTTTTTCAATATGTCAAATTTGTCTTCATTTTATGTTCAAATCATAGAAAAGCAGGCAAAAATACATAAGAAATACATCATGGTATTAGTATTCTCTATATTTGGTATAAAAAGCGCCTAACAGATAAACGTTTAAAATAGGTAAAATCTTACATGTCCGCGGTCATGAGAATTTTCAATTTTTTCAATATGTCAAATTTGTCTTAATTTTATGTTCAAATCATTGAAAAGCAGGCAAAAATACATAAGAAATACATCATGGTATTAGTATTCTCTATATTTGGTATAAACAGCAACTAAACGATAAACGTTTAAAATAGGTAAAATCTTACATGTCCGCGGTCATGAGAATTTTCAATTTTTTCAATATGTCAAATTTGTCTTAATTTTATGTTCAAATCATTGAAAAGCAGGCAAAAATACATAAGAAATACATCATGGTATTAGTATTCTCTATATTTGGTATAAAAAGTACTTAAACGATAAACGTTTCAAATAGGTAAAATCTTACATGTCCGCGGTCATGAGAAATTTCAATTTTTTGAATATGTCAATTTTGTCTTAATTTTATGTTCAAATCATAGAAAAGCAGGCAAAAATACATAAGAAATACATCATGGTATTAGTATTCTCTATATTTGGTATAAACAGCACCTAAACGATAAACGTTATAAATAGGTAAAATCTTACATGTCCGCGGTCATGAGAATTTTCAATTTTTTCAATATGTCAAATTTGTCTTAATTTTATGTTCAAATCATAGAAAAGCAGGCAAAAATACATAAGAAATACATCATGGTATTAGTATTCTCTATATTTGGTATAAAAAGTACCTAAACGATAAACGTTTAAAATAGGTAAAATCTTACATGTCCGCGGTCATGAGAAATTTCAATTTTTTCAATATGTCAATTTTGTCTTAATTTTATGTTAAAATCATAGAAAAGCAGGCAAAAATACGTAAGAAATACATCATGGTATTAGTATTCTCTATATTTGGTATAAAAAGCACCTAAATGATAAACGTTTAAAATAGGTAAAATCTTACATGTCCGATGTCATGAGAATTTTCAATTTTTTCAATATGTCAAATTTGTCTTAATTTTATGTTCAAATCATAGAAAAGCAGGCAAAAATACATAAGAAATACATCATGGTATTAGTATTCTCTATATTTGGTATAAACAGCACCTAAACGATAAACGTTATAAATAGGTAAAATCTTACATGTCCGCGGTCATGAGAATTTTCAAGTTTTTCAATATGTCAAATTTGTCTTAATTTTATGTTCAAATCATAAAAAAAAAAGCAAAAATACATAAGAAATACATCATGGTATTAGTATTCTCTATATTTGGTATAAAAAGTACCTAAACGATAAACGTTTAAAATAGGTAAAATCTTACATGTCCGCGGTCATGAGAAATTTCAATTTTTTCAATATGTCAATTTTGTCTTAATTTTATGTTCAAATCATAGAAAAGCAGGCAAAAATACGTAAGAAATACATCATGGTATTAGTATTCTCTATATTTGGTATAAAAAGCACCTACATGATAAACGTTTAAAATAGGTAAAATCTTACATGTCCGCGGTCATGAGAATTTTCAATTTTTTAAATATGTCAATTTTGTCTTAATTTTATGTTCAAATCATAGAAAAGCAGGCAAAAATACGTAAAGAAATACATCATGGTATTAGTATTCTCTATATTTGGTATAAAAAGCACCTAAATGATAAACGTTTAAAATAGGTAAAATCTTACATGTCCGATGTCATGAGAATTTTCAATTTTTTCAATATGTCAAATTTGTCTTAATTTTATGTTCAAATCATAGAAAAGCAGGCAAAAATACATAAGAAATACATCATGGTATTAGTATTCTCTATATTTGGTATAAAAAGCACCTAAACGATAAACGTTTAAAATAGGTAAAATCTCACATGTCGGCGGTCATGAGAAATTTCAATTTTTTCAATATGTCAATTTTGTCTTAATTTTATGTTGAAATAATAGAAAAGCCGGTAAAAATGCGTAAGAAATACATCATGGTTTTAGTATTCTCTATATTTAGTATAAACAGCACCTAAACGATAAACGTTTAAAATAGGTAAAATCTTACATGTCCGCGGTCATGAGAAATTTCAATTTTTTCAATATGTCAATTTTGTCTTAATTTTATGTTGAAATAATAGAAAAGCCGGTAAAAATGCGTAAGAAATACATCATGGTTTTAGTATTCTCTATATTTGGTATAAAAAGCACCTAAATGATAAACGTTTAAAATAGGTAAAATCTTACATGTCCGCGGTCATGAGAAATTTCAATTTTTTCAATATGTCAAATTTGTCTTCATTTTATGTTCAAATCATAGAAAAGCAGGCAAAAATACATAAGAAATACATCATGGTATTAGTATTCTCTATATTTGGTATAAAAAGCGCCTAACAGATAAACGTTTAAAATAGGTAAAATCTTACATGTCCGCGGTCATGAGAATTTTCAATTTTTTCAATATGTCAAATTTGTCTTAATTTTATGTTCAAATCATTGAAAAGCAGGCAAAAATACATAAGAAATACATCATGGTATTAGTATTCTCTATATTTGGTATAAACAGCACCTAAACGATAAACGTTATAAATAGGTAAAATCTTACATGTCCGCGGTCATGAGAATTTTCAATTTTTTCAATATGTCAAATTTGTCTTAATTTTATGTTCAAATCATAGAAAAGCAGGCAAAAATACATAAGAAATACATCATGGTATTAGTATTCTCTATATTTGGTATAAAAAGTACCTAAACGATAAACGTTTAAAATAGGTAAAATCTTACATGTCCGCGGTCATGAGAAATTTCAATTTTTTCAATATGTCAATTTTGTCTTAATTTTATGTTAAAATCATTGAAAAGCAGGCAAAAATACATAAGAAATACATCATGGTATTAGTATTCTCTATATTTGGTATAAAAAGCACCTACATGATAAACGTTTAAAATAGGTAAAATCTTACATGTCCGCGGTCATGAGAATTTTCAATTTTTTCAATATGTCAAATTTGTCTTAATTTTATGTTCAACTCATAGAAAAGCAGGTAAAAATACATAAGAAATACATCATGGTATTAGTATTCTCTATATTTGGTATAAAAAGCATCTAAACAATAAACGTTTAAAATAGGTAAAATCTTACATGTCCGCGGTCATGAGAATTTTCAATTTTTTAAATATGTCAATTTTGTCTTAATTTTATGTTCAAATCATAGAAAAGCAGGCAAAAATACGTAAGAAATACATCATGATATTAGTATTCTCTATATTTGGTATAAAAAGCACCTAAATGATAAACGTTTAAAATAGGTAAAATCTTACATGTCCGCGGTCATGAGAATTTTCAATTTTTTAAATATGTCAAATTTGTCTTCATTTTATGTTCAAATCATAGAAAAGCAGGCAAAAATACATAAGAAATACATCATGGTATTAGTATTCTCTATATTTGGTATAAAAAGCACCTAAATGATAAACGTTTAAAATAGGTAAAATCTTACATGTCCGCGGTCATGAGAATTTTCAATTTTTTCAATATGTCAAATTTGTCTTAATTTTATGTTCAAATCATAGAAAAGCAGGCAAAAATACATAAGAAATACATCATGGTATTAGTATTCTCTATATTTGGTATAAAAAGCACCTAAACGATAAACGTTTAAAATAGGTAAAATCTCACATGTCGGCGGTCATGAGAAATTTCAATTTTTTCAATATGTCAATTTTGTCTTAATTTTATGTTGAAATAATAGAAAAGCCGGTAAAAATGCGTAAGAAATACATCATGGTTTTAGTATTCTCTATATTTAGTATAAACAGCACCTAAACGATAAACGTTTAAAATAGGTAAAATCTTACATGTCCGCGGTCATGAGAAATTTCAATTTTTTCAATATGTCAATTTTGTCTTAATTTTATGTTCAAATCATAGAAAAGCCGGTAAAAATGCGTAAGAAATACATCATGGTATTAGTATTCTCTATATTTGGTATAAAAAGCGCCTAACAGATAAACGTTTAAAATAGGTAAAATCTTACATGTCCGCGGTCATGAGAATTTTCAATTTTTTCAATATGTCAAATTTGTCTTAATTTTATGTTCAAATCATTGAAAAGCAGGCAAAAATACATAAGAAATACATCATGGTATTAGTATTCTCTATATTTGGTATAAACAGCAACTAAACGATAAACGTTTAAAATAGGTAAAATCTTACATGTCCGCGGTCATGAGAATTTTCAATTTTTTCAATATGTCAAATTTGTCTTAATTTTATGTTCAAATCATTGAAAAGCAGGCAAAAATACATAAGAAATACATCATGGTATTAGTATTCTCTATATTTGGTATAAAAAGTACTTAAACGATAAACGTTTCAAATAGGTAAAATCTTACATGTCCGCGGTCATGAGAAATTTCAATTTTTTGAATATGTCAATTTTGTCTTAATTTTATGTTCAAATCATAGAAAAGCAGGCAAAAATACATAAGAAATACATCATGGTATTAGTATTCTCTATATTTGGTATAAACAGCACCTAAACGATAAACGTTATAAATAGGTAAAATCTTACATGTCCGCGGTCATGAGAATTTTCAATTTTTTCAATATGTCAAATTTGTCTTAATTTTATGTTCAAATCATAGAAAAGCAGGCAAAAATACATAAGAAATACATCATGGTATTAGTATTCTCTATATTTGGTATAAAAAGTACCTAAACGATAAACGTTTAAAATAGGTAAAATCTTACATGTCCGCGGTCATGAGAAATTTCAATTTTTTCAATATGTCAATTTTGTCTTAATTTTATGTTAAAATCATAGAAAAGCAGGCAAAAATACGTAAGAAATACATCATGGTATTAGTATTCTCTATATTTGGTATAAAAAGCACCTACATGATAAACGTTTAAAATAGGTAAAATCTTACATGTCCGCGGTCATGAGAATTTTCAATTTTTTCAATATGTCAAATTTGTCTTAATTTTATGTTCAAATCATAGAAAAGCAGGTAAAAATACATAAGAAATACATCATGGTATTAGTATTCTCTATATTTGGTATAAAAAGCACCTAAACGATAAACGTTTTAAATAGGTAAAATCTTACATGTCCGCGGTCATGAGAATTTTCAATTTTTTAAATATGTCAATTTTGTCTTAATTTTATGTTCAAATCATAGAAAAGCAGGCAAAAATACGTAAGAAATACATCATGGTATTAGTATTCTCTATATTTGGTATAAAAAGCACCTAAATGATAAACGTTTAAAATAGGTAAAATCTTACATGTCCGCGGTCATGAGAATTTTCAATTTTTTCAATATGTCAAATTTGTCTTAATTTTATGTTCAACTCATAGAAAAGCAGGTAAAAATACATAAGAAATACATCATGGTATTAGTATTCTCTATATTTGGTATAAAAAGCATCTAAACGATAAACGTTTAAAATAGGTAAAATCTTACATGTCCGCGGTCATGAGAATTTTCAATTTTTTAAATATGTCAATTTTGTCTTAATTTTATGTTCAAATCATAGAAAAGCAGGCAAAAATACGTAAGAAATACATCATGATATTAGTATTCTCTATATTTGGTATAAAAAGCACCTAAATGATAAACGTTTAAAATAGGTAAAATCTTACATGTCCGCGGTCATGAGAATTTTCAATTTTTTAAATATGTCAAATTTGTCTTAATTTTATGTGCAAATCATAGAAAAGCAGGCAAAAATACATAAGAAATACATCATGGTATTAGTATTCTCTATATTTGGTATAAAAAGCACCTAAATGATAAACGTTTAAAATAGGTAAAATCTTACATGTCCGCGGTCATGAGAATTTTCAATTTTTTTAATATGTCAAATTTGTCTTAATTTTATGTTCAAATCATAGAAAAGCAGGCAAAAATACATAAGAAATACATCATGGTATTAGTATTCTCTATATTTGGTATAAAAAGCACCTAAATGATAAACGTTTAAAATAGGTAAAATCTTACATGTCCGCGGTCATGAGAATTTTCAATTTTTTCAATATGTCAAATTTGTCTTATTTTTATGTTCAAATCATAGTAAAGCAGGCAAAAATACATAAGAAATACATCATGTTATGAGTATTCTCTATATTTGGTATAAACAGCACCTAAACGATAAACGTTTAAAATAGGTAAAATTTTACACGTCCGCGGTCATGAGAAATTTCAATTTTTTAAATATGTCAATTTTGTCTTAATTTTATGTTCAAATCATAGAAAAGCAGGCAAAAATACGTAAGAAATACATCATGGTATTAGTATTCTCTATATTTGGTATAAAAAGCACCTACATGATAAACGTTTAAAATAGGTAAAATCTTACATGTCCGCGGTCATGAGAATTTTCAATTCTTTCAATATGTCAAATTTGTCTTAATTTTATGTTCAAATCATAGAAAAGCAGGTAAAAATACATAAGAAATACATCATGGTATTAGTATGCTCTATATGTTGTATAAACAGCACCTAAACGATAAACGTTTAAAATAGGTACAATCTTACATGTCCGTGGTCATGAGAATTTTCAATTTTTTCAATATGTCAAATTTGTCTTCATTTTATGTTCAAATCATAGAAAAGCAGGCAAAAATACATAAGAAATACATCATGGTATTAGTATTCTCTATATTTGGTATAAAAAGCGCCTAACAGATAAACGTTTTAAATAGGTAAAATCTTACATGTCCGCGGTCATGAGAATTTTCAATTTTTTCAATATGTCAAATTTGTCTTAATTTTATGTTCAAATCATTGAAAAGCAGGCAAAAATACATAAGAAATACATCATGGTATTAGTATTCTCTATATTTGGTATAAACAGCAACTAAACGATAAACGTTTAAAATAGGTAAAATCTTACATGTCCGCGGTCATGAGAAATTTCAATTTTTTGAATATGTCAATTTTGTCTTAATTTTATGTTCAAATCATAGAAAAGCAGGCAAAAATACATAAGAAATACATCATGGTATTAGTATTCTCTATATTTGGTATAAACAGCACCTAAACGATAAACGTTATAAATAGGTAAAATCTTACATGTCCGCGGTCATGAGAATTTTCAATTTTTTCAATATGTCAAATTTGTCTTAATTTTATGTTCAAATCATAGAAAAGCAGGCAAAAATACATAAGAAATACATCATGGTATTAGTATTCTCTATATTTGGTATAAAAAGTACCTAAACGATAAACGTTTAAAATAGGTAAAATCTTACATGTCCGCGGTCATGAGAAATTTCAATTTTTTCAATATGTCAATTTTGTCTTAATTTTATGTTCAAATCATAGAAAAGCAGGCAAAAATACGTAAGAAATACATCATGGTATTAGTATTCTCTATATTTGGTATAAAAAGCACCTACATGATAAACGTTTAAAATAGGTAAAATCTTACATGTCCGCGGTCATGAGAATTTTCAATTTTTTCAATATGTCAAATTTGTCTTAATTTTATGTTCAAATCATAGAAAAGCAGGTAAAAATACATAAGAAATACATCATGGTATTAGTATTCTCTATATTTGGTATAAAAAGCACCTAAACGATAAATGTTTAAAATAGGTAAAATCTTACATGTCCGCGGTCATGAGAATTTTCAATTTTTTAAATATGTCAATTTTGTCTTAATTTTATGTTCAAATCATAGAAAAGCAGGCAAAAATACGTAAGAAATACATCATGGTATTAGTATTCTCTATATTTGGTATAAAAAGCACCTAAACGATAAACGTTTAAAATAGGTAAAATCTTACATGTCCGCGGTCATGAGCATTTTCAATTTTTTAAATATGTCAAATTTGTCTTCATTTTATGTTCAAATCATAGAAAAGCAGGCAAAAATACATAAGAAATACATCATGGTATTAGTATTCTCTATATTTGGTATAAAAAGCACCTAAATGATAAACGTTTAAAATAGGTAAAATCTTACATGTCCGCGGTCATGAGAATTTTCAATTTTTTCAATATGTCAAATTTGTCTTAATTTTATGTTCAAATCATAGAAAAGCAGGCAAAAATACATAAGAAATACATCATGGTATTAGTATTCTCTATATTTGGTATAAAAAGCACCTAAATGATAAACGTTTAAAATAGGTAAAATCTTACATGTCCGCGGTCATGAGAATTTTCAATTTTTTCAATATGTCAATTTTGTCTTAATTTTATGTTCAAATCATAGTAAAGCAGGCAAAAATACATAAGAAATACATCATGTTATGAGTATTCTCTATATTTGGTATAAACAGCACCTAAACGATAAACGTTTAAAATAGGTAAAATTTTACACGTCCGCGGTCATGAGAAATTTCAATTTTTTAAATATGTCAAATTTGTCTTAATTTTTTGTTCAAATCATAGAAAAGCAGGCAAAAATACATAGGAAATACATCATGGTATTAGTATTCTCTATATTTGGTATAAAAAGTACCTAAACGATAAACGTTTAAAATAGGTAAAATCTTACATGTCCGCGGTCATGAGAATTTTCAATTTTTTCAATATGTCAATTTTGTCTTAATTTTATGTTCAAATCATAGAAAAGCAGGCAAAAATACGTAAGAAATACATCATGGTATTAGTATTCTCTATATTTGGTATAAAAAGCACCTACATGATAAACGTTTAAAATAGGTAAAATCTTACATGTCCGCGGTCATGAGAATTTTCAATTTTTTCAATATGTCAAATTTGTCTTAATTTTATGTTCAAATCATAGAAAAGCAGGTAAAAATACATAAGAAATACATCATGGTATTAGTATTCTCTATATTTGGTATAAAAAGCACCTAAACGATAAACGTTTAAAATAGGTAAAATCTTACATGTCCGCGGTCATGAGAATTTTCAATTTTTTAAATATGTCAATTTTGTCTTAATTTTATGTTCAAATCATAGAAAAGCAGGCAAAAATACGTAAGAAATACATCATGGTATTAGTATTCTCTATATTTGGTATAAAAAGCACCTAAATGATAAACGTTTAAAATAGGTAAAATCTTACATGTCCGCGGTCATGAGAATTTTCAATTTTTTCAATATGTCAAATTTGTCTTAATTTTATGTTCAAATCATAGAAAAGCAGGTAAAAATACATAAGAAATACATCATGGTATTAGTATTCTCTATATTTGGTATAAAAAGCACCTAAACGATAAACGTTTAAAATAGGTAAAATCTTACATGTCCGCGGTCATGAGAATTTTCAATTTTTTAAATATGTCAATTTTGTCTTAATTTTATGTTCAAATCATAGAAAAGCAGGCAAAAATACGTAAGAAATACATCATGGTATTAGTATTCTCTATATTTGGTATAAAAAGCACCTAAATGATAAACGTTTAAAATAGGTAAAATCTTACATGTCCGCGGTCATGAGAATTTTCAATTTTTTAAATATGTCAATTTTGTCTTAATTTTATGTTCAAATCATAGAAAAGCAGGCAAAAATACATAAGAAATACATCATGGTATTAGTATTCTCTATATTTGGTATAAAAAGCACCTAAATGATAAACGTTTAAAATAGGTAAAATCTTACATGTCCGCGGTCATGAGAATTTTCAATTTTTTCAATATGTCAAATTTGTCTTAATTTTATGTTCAAATCATAGAAAAGCAGGCAAAAATACATAAGAAATACATCATGGTATTAGTATTCTCTATATTTGGTATAAAAAGCACCTAAATGATAAACGTTTAAAATAGGTAAAATCTTACATGTCCGCGGTCATGAGAATTTTCAATTTTTTCAATATGTTAAATTTGTCTTAATTTTATGTTCAAATCATAGAAAAGCAGGCAAAAATACATAAGAAATACATCATGTTATGAGTATTCTCTATATTTGGTATAAACAGCACCTAAACGATAAACGTTTAAAATAGGTAAAATTTTACACGTCCGCGGTCATGAGAAATTTCAATTTTTTAAATATGTCAATTTTGTCTTAATTTTATGTTCAAATCATAGAAAAGCAGGCAAAAATACATAAGAAATACATCATGGTATTAGTATTCTCTATATTTGGTATAAAAAGCACCTAAATGATAAACGTTTAAAATAGGTAAAATCGTACATGTCCGCGGTCATGAGAAATTTCAATTTTTTAAATATGTCAATTTTGTCTTAATTTTATGTTCAAATCATAGAAAAGCAGGCAAAAATACGTAAGAAATACATCATGGTATTAGTATTCTCTATATTTGGTATAAAAAGCACCTAAACGATAAACGTTTAAAATAGGTAAAATCTTACATGTCCGCGGTCATGAGAATTTTCAATTTTTTCAATATGTCAATTTTGTCTTAATTTTATGTTCAAATCATAGAAAAGCAGGCAAAAATACATAAGAAATACATCATGGTATTAGTATTCTCTATATTTGGTATAAAAAGCACCTAAATGATAAACGTTTAAAATAGGTAAAATCGTACATGTCCGCGGTCATGAGAATTTTCAATTTTTAAATATGTCAATTTTGTCTTAATTTTATGTTCAAATCATAGAAAAGCAGGCAAAAATACGTAAGAAATACATCATGGTATTAGTATTCTCTATATTTGGTATAAAAAGCACCTAAATGATAAACGTTTAAAATAGGTAAAATCTTACATGTCCGCGGTCATGAGAAATTTCAATTTTTTCAATATGTCAATTTTGTCTTAATTTTATGTTCAAATCATAGAAAAGCAGGCAAAAATACATAAGAAATACATCATGGTATTAGTATTCTCTATATTTGGTATAAAAAGCACCTAAATGATAAACGTTTAAAATAGGTAAAATCGTACATGTCCGCGGTCATGAGAATTTTCAATTTTTTAAATATGTCAATTTTGTCTTAATTTTATGTTCAAATCATAGAAAAGCAGGCAAAAATACGTAAGAAATACATCATGGTATTAGTATTCTCTATATTTGGTATAAAAAGCACCTAAATGATAAACGTTTAAAATAGGTAAAATCTTACATGTCCGCGGTCATGAGAATTTTCAATTTTTTAAATATGTCAATTTTGTCTTAATTTTATGTTCAAATCATAGAAAAGCAGGCAAAAATACATAAGAAATACATCATGGTATTAGTATTCTCTATATTTGGTATAAAAAGCACCTAAATGATAAACGTTTAAAATAGGTAAAATCTTACATGTCCGCGGTCATGAGAAATTTCAATTTTTTAAATATGTCAATTTTGTCTTAATTTTATGTTCAAATCATAGAAAAGCAGGCAAAAATACATAAGAAATACATCATGGTATTAGTATTCTCTATATTTGGTATAAAAAGCACCTAAATGATAAACGTTTAAAATAGGTAAAATCGTACATGTCCGCGGTCATGAGAAATTTCAATTTTTTAAATATGTCAATTTTGTCTTAATTTTATGTTCAAATCATAGAAAAGCAGGCAAAAATACGTAAGAAATACATCATGGTATTAGTATTCTCTATATTTGGTATAAAAAGCACCTAAACGATAAACGTTTAAAATAGGTAAAATCTTACATGTCCGCGGTCATGAGAATTTTCAATTTTTTCAATATGTCAATTTTGTCTTAATTTTATGTTCAAATCATAGAAAAGCAGGCAAAAATACGTAAGAAATACATCATGGTATTAGTATTCTCTATATTTGGTATAAAAAGCACCTAAATGATAAACTTTTAAAATAGGTAAAATCTTACATGTCCACAGTCATGAGAAATTTCAATTTTTTAAATATGTCAATTTTGTCTTAATTTTATGTTCAAATCATAGAAAAGCAGGCAAAAATACATAAGAAATACATCATGGTATTAGTATTCTCTATATTTGGTATAAAAAGCACCTAAATGATAAACGTTTAAAATAGGTAAAATCGTACATGTCCGCGGTCATGAGAATTTTCAATTTTTAAATATGTCAATTTTGTCTTAATTTTATGTTCAAATCATAGAAAAGCAGGCAAAAATACGTAAGAAATACATCATGGTATTAGTATTCTCTATATTTGGTATAAAAAGCACCTAAATGATAAACGTTTAAAATAGGTAAAATCTTACATGTCCGCGGTCATGAGAAATTTCAATTTTTTAAATATGTCAATTTTGTCTTAATTTTATGTTCAAATCATAGAAAAGCAGGCAAAAATACATAAGAAATACATCATGGTATTAGTATTCTCTATATTTGGTATAAAAAGCACCTAAATGATAAACGTTTAAAATAGGTAAAATCGTACATGTCCGCGGTCATGAGAATTTTCAATTTTTTAAATATGTCAATTTTGTCTTAATTTTATGTTCAAATCATAGAAAAGCAGGCAAAAATACGTAAGAAATACATCATGGTATTAGTATTCTCTATATTTGGTATAAAAAGCACCTAAACGATAAACGTTTTAAATAGGTAAAATCTTACATGTCCGCGGTCATGAAAAATTTCAATTTTTTCAATATGTCAATTTTGTCTTAATTTTATGTTCAAATCATAGAAAAGCAGGCAAAAATACATAAGAAATACATCATGGTATTAGTATTCTCTATATTTGGTATAAAAAGCACCTAAATGATAAACGTTTAAAATAGGTAAAATCTTACATGTCCGCGGTCATGAGAATTTTCAATTTTTTCAATATGTAAAATTTGTCTTAATTTTATGTTCAAATCATAGAAAAGCCGGTAAAAATGCGTAAGAAATACATCATGGTATTAGTATTCTCTATATTTGGTATAAAAAGCACCTAAACGATAAACGTTTAAAATAGGTAAAATCTCACATGTCCGCGGTCATGAGAAATTTCAATTTTTTCAATATGTCAATTTTGTCTTAATTTTATGTTCAAATCATAGAAAAGCCGGTAAAAATGCGTAAGAAATACATCATGGTTTTAGTATTCTCTATATTTGGTATAAACAGCACCTAAACGATAAACGTTTAAAATAGGTAAAATCTTACATGTCCGCGGTCATGAGAAATTTCAATTTTTTAAATATGTCAATTTTGTCTTAATTTTATGTTCAAATCATAGAAAAGCAGGCAAAAATACGTAAGAAATACATCATGGTATTAGTATTCTCTATATTTGGTATAAAAAGCACCTACATGATAAACGTTTTAAATAGGTAAAATCTTACATGTCCGCGGTCATGAGAATTTTCAATTTTTTCAATATGTCAAATTTGTCTTAATTTTATGTTCAAATCATAGAAAAGCAGGCAAAAATACATAAGAAATACATCATGGTATTAGTATTCTCTATATTTGGTATAAAAAGCACCTAAACGATAAACGTTTAAAATAGGTAAAATCTCGCATGAGAAATTTCAATTTTTTCAATATGTCAATTTTGTCTTAATTTTATGTTCAAATCATAGAAAAGCAGGCAAAAATACATAAGAAATACATCATGGTATTAGTATTCTCTATATTTGGTATAAAAAGCACCTAAATGATAAACGTTTAAAATAGGTAAAATCGTACATGTCCGCGGTCATGAGAATTTTCAATTTTTTAAATATGTCAATTTTGTCTTAATTTTATGTTCAAATCATAGAAAAGCAGGCAAAAATACGTAAGAAATACATCATGGTATTAGTATTCTCTATATTTGGTATAAAAAGCACCTAAACGATAAACGTTTTAAATAGGTAAAATCTTACATGTCCGCGGTCATGAAAAATTTCAATTTTTTCAATATGTCAATTTTGTCTTAATTTTATGTTCAAATCATAGAAAAGCAGGCAAAAATACATAAGAAATACATCATGGTATTAGTATTCTCTATATTTGGTATAAAAAGCACCTAAATGATAAACGTTTAAAATAGGTAAAATCTTACATGTCCGCGGTCATGAGAATTTTCAATTTTTTCAATATGTAAAATTTGTCTTAATTTTATGTTCAAATCATAGAAAAGCCGGTAAAAATTCGTAAGAAATACATCATGGTATTAGTATTCTCTATATTTGGTATAAAAAGCACCTAAACGATAAACGTTTAAAATAGGTAAAATCTCACATGTCCGCGGTCATGAGAAATTTCAATTTTTTCAATATGTCAATTTTGTCTTAATTTTATGTTCAAATCATAGAAAAGCCGGTAAAAATGCGTAAGAAATACATCATGGTTTTAGTATTCTCTATATTTGGTATAAACAGCACCTAAACGATAAACGTTTAAAATAGGTAAAATCTTACATGTCCGCGGTCATGAGAAATTTCAATTTTTTAAATATGTCAATTTTGTCTTAATTTTATGTTCAAATCATAGAAAAGCAGGCAAAAATACGTAAGAAATACATCATGGTATTAGTATTCTCTATATTTGGTATAAAAAGCACCTACATGATAAACGTTTTAAATAGGTAAAATCTTACATGTCCGCGGTCATGAGAATTTTCAATTTTTTCAATATGTCAAATTTGTCTTAATTTTATGTTCAAATCATAGAAAAGCAGGCAAAAATACATAAGAAATACATCATGGTATTAGTATTCTCTATATTTGGTATAAAAAGCACCTAAACGATAAACGTTTAAAATAGGTAAAATCTCGCATGAGAAATTTCAATTTTTTCAATATGTCAATTTTGTCTTAATTTTATGTTCAAATAATAGAAAAGCAGGCAAAAATACGTAAGAAATACATCATGGTATTAGTATTCTCTATATTTTGTATAAAAAGCACCTAAATGATAAACGTTTAAAATAGGTAAAATCTTACATGTCCGATGTCATGAGAATTTTCAATTTTTTCAATATGTCAAATTTGTCTTAATTTTATGTTCAAATCATAGAAAAGCAGGCAAAAATACATAAGAAATACATCATGGTATTAGTATTCTCTATATTTTGTATAAAAAGCACCTAAACGATAAACGTTTAAAATAGGTAAAATCTCACATGTCCGCGGTCATGAGAAATTTCAATTTTTTCAATATGTCAATTTTGTCTTAATTTTATGTTGAAATCATAGAAAAGCCGGTAAAAATGCGTAAGAAATACATCATGGTATTAGTATGCTCTATATTTGGTATAAACAGCACCTAAACGATAAACGTTTAAAATAGGTAAAATCTTATATGTCCGCGGTCATGAGAAATTTCAATTTTTTCAATATGTCAATTTTGTCTTAATTTTATGTTCAAATCATAGAAAAGCCGGTAAAAATGCGTAAGAAATACATCATGGTATTAGTATGCTCTATATGTTGTATAAACAGCACCTAAACGATAAACGTTTAAAATAGGTAAAATCTTACATGTCCGCGGTCATGAGAATTTTCAATTTTTTAAATATGTCAATTTTGTCTTAATTTTATGTTCAAATCATAGAAAAGCAGGCAAAAATACGTAAGAAATACATCATGGTATTAGTATTCTCTATATTTGGTATAAAAAGCACCTAAATGATAAACGTTTAAAATAGGTAAAATCTTACATGTCCGATGTCATGAGAATTTTCAATTTTTTCAATATGTCAATTTTGTCTTAATTTTATGTTCAAATCATAGAAAAGCAGGCAAAAATACATAAGAAATACATCATGGTATTAGTATTCTCTATATTTGGTATAAACAGCACCTAAACGATAAACGTTATAAATAGGTAAAATCTTACATGTCCGCGGTCATGAGAATTTTCAAGTTTTTCAATATGTCAAATTTGTCTTAATTTTATGTTCAAATCATAAAAAAAAAAGCAAAAATACATAAGAAATACATCATGGTATTAGTATTCTCTATATTTGGTATAAAAAGTACCTAAACGATAAACGTTTAAAATAGGTAAAATCTAACATGTCCGCGGTCATGAGAAATTTCAATTTTTTCAATATGTCAATTTTGTCTTAATTTTATGTTCAAATCATAGAAAAGCAGGCAAAAATACGTAAGAAATACATCATGGTATTAGTATTCTCTATATTTGGTATAAAAAGCACCTAAACGATAAACGTTTAAAATAGGTAAAATCTTACATGTCCGCGGTCATGAGAATTTTCAATTTTTTAAATATGTCAATTTTGTCTTAATTTTATGTTCAAATCATAGAAAAGCAGGCAAAAATACGTAAGAAATACATCATGGTATTAGTATTCTCTATATTTGGTATAAAAAGCACCTAAATGATAAACGTTTAAAATAGGTAAAATCTTACATGTCCGATGTCATGAGAATTTTCAATTTTTTCAATATGTCAAATTTGTCTTAATTTTATGTTCAAATCATAGAAAAGCAGGCAAAAATACATAAGAAATACATCATGGTATTAGTATTCTCTATATTTGGTATAAAAAGCACCTAAACGATAAACGTTTAAAATAGGTAAAATCTCACATGTCCGCGGTCATGAGAATTTTCAATTTTTTCAATATGTCAAATTTGTCTTAATTTTATGTTCAAATCATAGAAAAGCAGGTAAAAATACATAAGAAATACATCATGGTATTAGTATTCTCTATATTTGGTATAAAAAGCACCTAAACGATAAACGTTTAAAATAGGTAAAATCTTACATGTCCGCGGTCATGAGAATTTTCAATTTTTTAAATATGTCAATTTTGTCTTAATTTTATGTTCAAATCATAGAAAAGCAGGCAAAATACGTAAGAAATACATCATGGTATTAGTATTCTCTATATTTTGTATAAAAAGCACCTAAATGATAAACGTTTAAAATAGGTAAAATCTTACATGTCCGATGTCATGAGAATTTTCAATTTTTTCAATATGTCAAATTTGTCTTAATTTTATGTTCAAATCATAGAAAAGCAGGCAAAAATACATAAGAAATACATCATGGTATTAGTATTCTCTATATTTGGTATAAAAAGCACCTAAATGATAAACGTTTAAAATAGGTAAAATCTTACATGTCCGATGTCATGAGAATTTTCAATTTTTTCAATATGTCAAATTTGTCTTAATTTTATGTTCAAATCATAGAAAAGCAGGCAAAAATACATAAGAAATACATCATGGTATTAGTATTCTCTATATTTGGTATAAACAGCACCTAAACGGTAAACGTTATAAATAGGTAAAATCTTACATGTCCGCGGTCATGAGAATTTTCAAGTTTTTCAATATGTCAAATTTGTCTTAATTTTATGTTCAAATCATAAAAAAAAAAAGCAAAAATACATAAGAAATACATCATGGTATTAGTATTCTCTATATTTGGTATAAAAAGTACCTAAACGATAAACGTTTAAAATAGGTAAAATCTTACATGTCCGCGGTCATGAGAAATTTCAATTTTTTCAATATGTCAATTTTGTCTTAATTTTATGTTCAAATCATAGAAAAGCAGGCAAAAATACGTAAGAAATACATCATGGTATTAGTATTCTCTATATTTGGTATAAAAAGCACCTAAACGATAAACGTTTAAAATAGGTAAAATCTTACATGTCCGCGGTCATGAGAATTTTCAATTTTTTAAATATGTCAATTTTGTCTTAATTTTATGTTCAAATCATAGAAAAGCAGGCAAAAATACGTAAGAAATACATCATGGTATTAGTATTCTCTATATTTGGTATAAAAAGCGCCTAAATGATAAACGTTTAAAATAGGTAAAATCTTACATGTCCGATGTCATGAGAATTTTCAATTTTTTCAATATGTCAAATTTGTCTTAATTTTATGTTCAAATCATAGAAAAGCAGGCAAAAATACATAAGAAATACATCATGGTATTAGTATTCTCTATATTTGGTATAAAAAGCACCTAAACGATAAACGTTTAAAATAGGTAAAATCTCACATGTCCGCGGTCATGAGAATTTTCAATTTTTTCAATATGTCAAATTTGTCTTAATTTTATGTTCAAATCATAGAAAAGCAGGTAAAAATACATAAGAAATACATCATGGTATTAGTATTCTCTATATTTGGTATAAAAAGCACCTAAACGATAAACGTTTAAAATAGGTAAAATCTTACATGTCCGCGGTCATGAGAATTTTCAATTTTTTAAATATGTCAATTTTGTCTTAATTTTATGTTCAAATCATAGAAAAGCAGGCAAAAATACGTAAGAAATACATCATGGTATTAGTATTCTCTATATTTTGTATAAAAAGCACCTAAATGATAAACGTTTAAAATAGGTAAAATCTTACATGTCCGATGTCATGAGAATTTTCAATTATTTCAATATGTCAAATTTGTCTTAATTTTATGTTCAAATCATAGAAAAGCAGGCAAAAATACATAAGAAATACATCATGGTATTAGTATTCTCTATATTGTGTATAAAAAGCACCTAAACGATAAACGTTTAAAATAGGTAAAATCTCACATGTCCGCGGTCATGAGAAATTTCAATTTTTTCAATATGTCAATTTTGTCTTAATTTTATGTTCAAATCATAGAAAAGCCGGTAAAAATGCGTAAGAAATACATCATGGTATTAGTATGCTCTATATGTTGTATAAACAGCACCTAAACGATAAACGTTTAAAATAGGTAAAATCTTACATGTCCGCGGTCATGAGAATTTTCAATTTTTTAAATATGTCAATTTTGTCTTAATTTTATGTTCATATCATAGAAAAGCAGGCAAAAATACGTAAGAAATACATCATGGTATTAGTATTCTCTATATTTGGTATAAAAAGCACCTAAATGATAAACGTTTAAAATAGGTAAAATCTTACATGTCCGATGTCATGAGAATTTTCAATTTTTTCAATATGTCAAATTTGTCTTAATTTTATGTTCAAATCATAGAAAAGCAGGCAAAAATACATAAGAAATACATCATGGTATTAGTATTCTCTATATTTGGTATAAACAGCACCTAAACGATAAACGTTATAAATAGGTAAAATCTTACATGTCCGCGGTCATGAGAATTTTCAAGTTTTTCAATATGTCAAATTTGTCTTAATTTTATGTTCAAATCATAAAAAAAAAAGCAAAAATACATAAGAAATACATCATGGTATTAGTATTCTCTATATTTGGTATAAAAAGTACCTAAACGATAAACGTTTAAAATAGGTAAAATCTTACATGTCCGCGGTCATGAGAATTTTCAATTTTTTAAATATGTCAATTTTGTCTTAATTTTATGTTCAAATCATAGAAAAGCAGGCAAAAATACGTAAGAAATACATCATGGTATTAGTATTCTCTATATTTGGTATAAAAAGCACCTAAATGATAAACGTTTAAAATAGGTAAAATCTTACATGTCCGATGTCATGAGAATTTTCAATTTTTTCAATATGTCTAATTTGTCTTAATTTTATGTTCAAATCATAGAAAAGCAGGCAAAAATACATAAGAAATACATCATGGTATTAGTATTCTCTATATTTGGTATAAAAAGCACCTAAACGATAAACGTTTAAAATAGGTAAAATCTCACATGTCGGCGGTCATGAAAAATTTCAATTTTTTCAATATGTCAATTTTGTCTTAATTTTATGTTGAAATAATAGAAAAGCCGGTAAAAATGCGTAAGAAATACATCATGGTTTTAGTATTCTCTATATTTAGTATAAACAGCACCTAAACGATAAACGTTTAAAATAGGTAAAATCTTACATGTCCGCGGTCATGAGAAATTTCAATTTTTTCAATATGTCAATTTTGTCTTAATTTTATGTTCAAATCATAGAAAAGCCGGTAAAAATGCGTAAGAAATACATCATGGTATTAGTATGCTCTATATTTGGTATAAAAAGCGCCTAACAGATAAACGTTTAAAATAGGTAAAATCTTACATGTCCGCGGTCATGAGAAATTTCAATTTTTTCAATATGTCAAATTTGTCTTCATTTTATGTTCAAATCATAGAAAAGCAGGCAAAAATACATAAGAAATACATCATGGTATTAGTATTCTCTATATTTGGTATAAAAAGCGCCTAACAGATAAACGTTTAAAATAGGTAAAATCTTACATGTCCGCGGTCATGAGTATTTTCAATTTTTTCAATATGTCAAATTTGTCTTAATTTTATGTTCAAATCATTGAAAAGCAGGCAAAAATACATAAGAAATACATCATGGTATTAGTATTCTCTATATTTGGTATAAACAGCAACTAAACGATAAACGTTTAAAATAGGTAAAATCTTACATGTCCGCGGTCATGAGAATTTTCAATTTTTTCAATATGTCAAATTTGTCTTAATTTTATGTTCAAATCATTGAAAAGCAGGCAAAAATACATAAGAAATACATCATGGTATTAGTATTCTCTATATTTGGTATAAAAAGTACTTAAACGATAAACGTTTCAAATAGGTAAAATCTTACATGTCCGCGGTCATGAGAAATTTCAATTTTTTGAATATGTCAAATTTGTCTTAATTTTATGTTCAAATCATAGAAAAGCAGGCAAAAATACATAAGAAATACATCATGGTATTAGTATTCTCTATATTTGGTATAAAAAGTACCTAAACGATAAACGTTTAAAATAGGTAAAATCTTACATGTCCGCAGTCATGAGAAATTTCAATTTTTTCAATATGTCAATTTTGTCTTAATTTTATGTTCAAATCATAGAAAAGCAGGCAAAAATACGTAAGAAATACATCATGGTATTAGTATTCTCTATATTTGGTATAAAAAGCACCTAAATGATAAACGTTTAAAATAGGTAAAATCTTACATGTCCGATGTCATGAGAATTTTCAATTTTTTCAATATGTCAAATTTGTCTTAATTTTATGTTCAAATCATAGAAAAGCAGGCAAAAATACATAAGAAATACATCATGGTATTAGTATTCTCTATATTTGGTATAAACAGCACCTAAACGATAAACGTTTAAAATAGGTAAAATCTTACATGTCCGCGGTCATGAGAATTTTCAAGTTTTTCAATATGTCAAATTTGTCTTAATTTTATGTTCAAATCATAAAAAAAAAGCAAAAATACATAAGAAATACATCATGGTATTAGTATTCTCTATATTTGGTATAAAAAGTACCTAAACGATAAACGTTTAAAATAGGTAAAATCTTACATGTCCGCGGTCATGAGAAATTTCAATTTTTTCAATATGTCAATTTTGTCTTTATTTTATGTTCAAATCATAGAAAAGCAGGCAAAAATACGTAAGAAATACATCATGGTATTAGTATTCTCTATATGTGGTATAAAAAGCACCTACATGATAAACGTTTAAAATAGGTAAAATCTTACATGTCCGCGGTCATGAGAATTTTCAATTTTTTAAATATGTCAATTTTGTCTTAATTTTATGTTCAAATCATAGAAAAGCAGGCAAAAATACGTAAGAAATACATCATGGTATTAGTATTCTCTATATTTGGTATAAAAAGCACCTAAATGATAAACGTTTAAAATAGGTAAAATCTTACATGTCCGATGTCATGAGAATTTTCAATTTTTTCAATATGTCAAATTTGTCTTAATTTTATGTTCAAATCATAGAAAAGCAGGCAAAAATACATAAGAAATACATCATGGTATTAGTATTCTCTATATTTGGTATAAAAAGCACCTAAACGATAAACGTTTAAAATAGGTAAAATCTCACATGTCGGCGGTCATGTGAAATTTCAATTTTTTCAATATGTCAATTTTGTCTTAATTTTATGTTGAAATAATAGAAAAGCCGGTAAAAATGCATAAGAAATACATCATGGTTTTAGTATTCTCTATATTTAGTATAAACAGCACCTAAACGATAAACGTTTAAAATAGGTAAAATCTTACATGTCCGCGGTCATGAGAAATTTCAATTTTTTCAATATGTCAATTTTGTCTTAATTTTATGTTCAAATCATAGAAAAGCAGGTAAAAATGCGTAAGAAATACATCATGGTATTAGTATGCTCTATATGTTGTATAAACAGCACCTAAACGATAAACGTTTAAAATAGGTAAAATCTTACATGTCCGCGGTCATGAGAATTTTCAATTTTTTCAATATGTCAAATTTGTCTTCATTTTATGTTCAAATCATAGAAAAGCAGGCAAAAATACATAAGAAATACATCATGGTATTAGTATTCTCTATATTTGGTATAAAAAGCGCCTAACAGATAAACGTTTAAAATAGGTAAAATCTTACATGTCCGCGGTCATGAGAATTTTCAATTTTTTCAATATGTCAAATCTGTCTTAATTTTATGTTCAAATCATTGAAAAGCAGGCAAAAATACATAAGAAATACATCATGGTATTAGTATTCTCTATATTTGGTATAAACAGCAACTAAACGATAAACGTTTAAAATAGGTAAAATCTTACATGTCCGCGGTCATGAGAATTTTCAATTTTTTCAATATGTCAAATTTGTCTTAATTTTATGTTAAAATCATAGAAAAGCAGGCAAAAATACGTAAGAAATACATCATGGTATTAGTATTCTCTATATTTGGTATAAAAAGCACCTACATGATAAACGTTTAAAATAGGTAAAATCTTACATGTCCGCGGTCATGAGAATTTTCAATTTTTTCAATATGTCAAATTTGTCTTAATTTTATGTTCAAATCATAGAAAAGCAGGTAAAAATACATAAGAAATACATCATGGTATTAGTATTCTCTATATTTGGTATAAAAAGCACCTAAACGATAAACGTTTAAAATAGGTAAAATCTTACATGTCCGCGGTCATGAGAATTTTCAATTTTTTAAATATGTCAATTTTGTCTTAATTTTATGTTCAAATCATAGAAAAGCAGGCAAAAATACGTAAGAAATACATCATGATATTAGTATTCTCTATATTTGGTATAAAAAGCACCTAAATGATAAACGTTTAAAATAGGTAAAATCTTACATGTCCGCGGTCATGAGAATTTTCAATTTTTTAAATATGTCAAATTTGTCTTCATTTTATGTTCAAATCATAGAAAAGCAGGCAAAAATACATAAGAAATACATCATGGTATTAGTATTCTCTATATTTGGTATAAAAAGCACCTAAATGATAAACGTTTAAAATAGGTAAAATCTTACATGTCCGCGGTCATGAGAATTTTCAATTTTTTCAATATGTCAAATTTGTCTTAATTTTATGTTCAAATCATAGAAAAGCAGGCAAAAATACATAAGAAATACATCATGGTATTAGTATTCTCTATATTTGGTATAAAAAGCACCTAAATGATAAACGTTTAAAATAGGTAAAATCTTACATGTCCGCGGTCATGAGAATTTTCAATTTTTTCAATATGTCAAATTTGTCTTATTTTTATGTTCAAATCATAGTAAAGCAGGCAAAAATACATAAGAAATACATCATGTTATGAGTATTCTCTATATTTGGTATAAACAGCACCTAAACGATAAACGTTTAAAATAGGTAAAATTTTACACGTCCGCGGTCATGAGAAATTTCAATTTTTTCAATATGTCAATTTTGTCTTAATTTTATGTTCAAATCATAGAAAAGCAGGCAAAAATACGTAAGAAATACATAATGGTATTAGTATTCTCTATATTTGGTATAAAACGCACCTACATGATAAACGTTTAAAATAGGTAAAATCTTACATGTCCGCGGTCATGAGAATTTTCAATTTTTTCAATATGTCAAATTTGTCTTAATTTTATGTTAAAATCATAGAAAAGCAGGTAAAAATACATAAGAAATACATCATGGTATTAGTATGCTCTATATGTTGTATAAACAGCACCTAAACGATAAACGTTTAAAATAGGTACAATCTTACATGTCCGCGGTCATGAGAATTTTCAATTTTTTCAATATGTCAAATTTGTCTTCATTTTATGTTCAAATCATAGAAAAGCAGGCAAAAATACATAAGAAATGCATCATGGTATTAGTATTCTCTATATTTGGTATAAAAAGCGCCTAACAGATAAACGTTTAAAATAGGTAAAATCTTACATGTCCGCGGTCATGAGAATTTTCAATTTTTTCAATATGTCAAATTTGTCTTAATTTTATGTTCAAATCATTGAAAAGCAGGCAAAAATACATAAGAAATACATCATGGTATTAGTATTCTCTATATTTGGTATAAACAGCAACTAAACGATAAACGTTTAAAATAGGTAAAATCTTACATGTCCGCGGTCATGAGAATTTTCAATTTTTTCAATATGTCAAATTTGTCTTAATTTTATGTTAAAATCATAGAAAAGCAGGCAAAAATACGTAAGAAATACATCATGGTATTAGTATTCTCTATATTTGGTATAAAAAGCACCTACATGATAAACGTTTAAAATAGGTAAAATCTTACATGTCCGCGGTCATGAGAATTTTCAATTTTTTCAATATGTCAAATTTGTCTTAATTTTATGTTCAAATCATAGAAAAGCAGGTAAAAATACATAAGAAATACATCATGGTATTAGTATTCTCTATATTTGGTATAAAAAGCACCTAAACGATAAACGTTTAAAATAGGTAAAATCTTACATGTCCGCGGTCATGAGAATTTTCAATTTTTTAAATATGTCAATTTTGTCTTAATTTTATGTTCAAATCATAGAAAAGCAGGCAAAAATACGTAAGAAATACATCATGATATTAGTATTCTCTATATTTGGTATAAAAAGCACCTAAATGATAAACGTTTAAAATAGGTAAAATCTTACATGTCCGCGGTCATGAGAATTTTCAATTTTTTAAATATGTCAAATTTGTCTTCATTTTATGTTCAAATCATAGAAAAGCAGGCAAAAATACATAAGAAATACATCATGGTATTAGTATTCTCTATATTTGGTATAAAAAGCACCTAAATGATAAACGTTTAAAATAGGTAAAATCTTACATGTCCGCGGTCATGAGAATTTTCAATTTTTTCAATATGTCAAATTTGTCTTATTTTTATGTTCAAATCATAGTAAAGCAGGCAAAAATACATAAGAAATACATCATGTTATGAGTATTCTCTATATTTGGTATAAACAGCACCTAAACGATAAACGTTTAAAATAGGTAAAATTTTACACGTCCGCGGTCATGAGAAATTTCAATTTTTTCAATATGTCAATTTTGTCTTAATTTTATGTTCAAATCATAGAAAAGCAGGCAAAAATACGTAAGAAATACATAATGGTATTAGTATTCTCTATATTTGGTATAAAAAGCACCTACATGATAAACGTTTAAAATAGGTAAAATCTTACATGTCCGCGGTCATGAGAATTTTCAATTTTTTCAATATGTCAAATTTGTCTTAATTTTATGTTCAAATCATAGAAAAGCAGGCAAAAATACATAAGAAATACATCATGGTATTAGTATTCTCTATATTTGGTATAAAAAGCACCTAAATGATAAACGTTTAAAATAGGTAAAATCTTACATGTCCGCGGTCATGAGAATTTTCAATTTTTTCAATATGTCAATTTTGTCTTATTTTTATGTTCAAATCATAGTAAAGCAGGCAAAAATACATAAGAAATACATCATGTTATGAGTATTCTCTATATTTGGTATAAACAGCACCTAAACGATAAACGTTTAAAATAGGTAAAATTTTACACGTCCGCGGTCATGAGAAATTTCAATTTTTTCAATATGTCAATTTTGTCTTAATTTTATGTTCAAATCATAGAAAAGCAGGCAAAAATACGTAAGAAATACATAATGGTATTAGTATTCTCTATATTTGGTATAAAAAGCACCTACATGATAAACGTTTAAAATAGGTAAAATCTTACATGTCCGCGGTCATGAGAATTTTCAATTTTTTCAATATGTCAAATTTGTCTTCATTTTATGTTCAAATCATAGAAAAGCAGGCAAAAATACATAAGAAATGCATCATGGTATTAGTATTCTCTATATTTGGTATAAAAAGCGCCTAACAGATAAACGTTTAAAATAGGTAAAATCTTACATGTCCGCGGTCATGAGAATTTTCAATTTTTTCAATATGTCAAATTTGTCTTAATTTTATGTTCAAATCATTGAAAAGCAGGCAAAAATACATAAGAAATACATCATGGTATTAGTATTCTCTATATTTGGTATAAACAGCAACTAAACGATAAACGTTTAAAATAGGTAAAATCTTACATGTCCGCGGTCATGAGAATTTTCAATTTTTTCAATATGTCAAATTTGTCTTAATTTTATGTTCAAATCATAGAAAAGCAGGCAAAAATACATAAGAAATACATCATGGTATTAGTATTCTCTATATTTGGTATAAAAAGTACCTAAACGATAAACGTTTAAAATAGGTAAAATCTTACATGTCCGCGGTCATGAGAAATTTCAATTTTTTCAATATGTCAATTTTGTCTTAATTTTATGTTCAAATCATAGAAAAGCAGGCAAAAATACGTAAGAAATACATCATGGTATTAGTATTCTCTATATTTGGTATAAAAAGCACCTACATGATAAACGTTTAAAATAGGTAAAATCTTACATGTCCGCGGTCATGAGAATTTTCAATTTTTTCAATATGTCAAATTTGTCTTAATTTTATGTTCAAATCATAGAAAAGCAGGTAAAAATACATAAGAAATACATCATGGTATTAGTATTCTCTATATTTGGTATAAAAAGCACCTAAACGATAAACGTTTAAAATAGGTAAAATCTTACATGTCCGCGGTCATGAGAATTTTCAATTTTTTAAATATGTCAATTTTGTCTTAATTTTATGTTCAAATCATAGAAAAGCAGGCAAAAATACGTAAGAAATACATCATGGTATTAGTATTCTCTATATTTGGTATAAAAAGCACCTAAACGATAAACGTTTAAAATAGGTAAAATCTTACATGTCCGCGGTCATGAGCATTTTCAATTTTTTAAATATGTCAAATTTGTCTTCATTTTATGTTCAAATCATAGAAAAGCAGGCAAAAATACATAAGAAATACATCATGGTATTAGTATTCTCTATATTTGGTATAAAAAGCACCTAAATGATAAACGTTTAAAATAGGTAAAATCTTACATGTCCGCGGTCATGAGAATTTTCAATTTTTTCAATATGTCAAATTTGTCTTAATTTTATGTTCAAATCATAGAAAAGCAGGCAAAAATACATAAGAAATACATCATGGTATTAGTATTCTCTATATTTGGTATAAAAAGCACCTAAATGATAAACGTTTAAAATAGGTAAAATCTTACATGTCCGCGGTCATGAGAATTTTCAATTTTTTCAATATGTCAATTTTGTCTTAATTTTATGTTCAAATCATAGTAAAGCAGGCAAAAATACATAAGAAATACATCATGGTATTAGTATTCTCTATATTTGGTATAAACAGCACCTAAACGATAAACGTTTAAAATAGGTAAAATTTTACACGTCCGCGGTCATGAGAAATTTCAATTTTTTAAATATGTCAAATTTGTCTTAATTTTATGTTCAAATCATAGAAAAGCAGGCAAAAATACATAGGAAATACATCATGGTATTAGTATTCTCTATATTTGGTATAAAAAGTACCTAAACGATAAACGTTTAAAATAGGTAAAATCTTACATGTCCGCGGTCATGAGAAATTTCAATTTTTTCAATATGTCAATTTTGTCTTAATTTTATGTTCAAATCATAGAAAAGCAGGCAAAAATACGTAAGAAATACATCATGGTATTAGTATTCTCTATATTTGGTATAAAAAGCACCTACATGATAAACGTTTAAAATAGGTAAAATCTTACATGTCCGCGGTCATGAGAATTTTCAATTTTTTCAATATGTCAAATTTGTCTTAATTTTATGTTCAAATCATAGAAAAGCAGGTAAAAATACATAAGAAATACATCATGGTATTAGTATTCTCTATATTTGGTATAAAAAGCACCTAAACGATAAACGTTTAAAATAGGTAAAATCTTACATGTCCGCGGTCATGAGAATTTTCAATTTTTTAAATATGTCAATTTTGTCTTAATTTTATGTTCAAATCATAGAAAAGCAGGCAAAAATACGTAAGAAATACATCATGGTATTAGTATTCTCTATATTTGGTATAAAAAGCACCTAAATGATAAACGTTTAAAATAGGTAAAATCTTACATGTCCGCGGTCATGAGAATTTTCAATTTTTTCAATATGTCAAATTTGTCTTAATTTTATGTTCAAATCATAGAAAAGCAGGTAAAAATACATAAGAAATACATCATGGTATTAGTATTCTCTATATTTGGTATAAAAAGCACCTAAACGATAAACGTTTAAAATAGGTAAAATCTTACATGTCCGCGGTCATGAGAATTTTCAATTTTTTAAATATGTCAATTTTGTCTTAATTTTATGTTCAAATCATAGAAAAGCAGGCAAAAATACGTAAGAAATACATCATGGTATTAGTATTCTCTATATTTGGTATAAAAAGCACCTAAATGATAAACGTTTAAAATAGGTAAAATCTTACATGTCCGCGCTCATGAGAATTTTCAATTTTTTAAATATGTCAATTTTGTCTTAATTTTATGTTCAAATCATAGAAAAGCAGGCAAAAATACATAAGAAATACATCATGGTATTAGTATTCTCTATATTTGGTATAAAAAGCACCTAAATGATAAACGTTTAAAATAGGTAAAATCTTACATGTCCGCGGTCATGAGAATTTTCAATTTTTTCAATATGTCAAATTTGTCTTAATTTTATGTTCAAATCATAGAAAAGCAGGCAAAAATACATAAGAAATACATCATGGTATTAGTATTCTCTATATTTGGTATAAAAAGCACCTAAATGATAAACGTTTAAAATAGGTAAAATCTTACATGTCCGCGGTCATGAGAATTTTCAATTTTTTCAATATGTCAAATTTGTCTTAATTTTATGTTCAAATCATAGAAAAGCAGGCAAAAATACATAAGAAATACATCATGTTATGAGTATTCTCTATATTTGGTATAAACAGCACCTAAACGATAAACGTTTAAAATAGGTAAAATTTTACACGTCCGCGGTCATGAGAATTTTCAATTTTTTAAATATGTCAATTTTGTCTTAATTTTATGTTCAAATCATAGAAAAGCAGGCAAAAATACGTAAGAAATACATCATGGTATTAGTATTCTCTATATTTGGTATAAAAAGCACCTAAACGATAAACGTTTAAAATAAGTAAAATCTTACATGTCCGCGGTCATGAGAATTTTCAATTTTTTCAATATGTCAATTTTGTCTTAATTTTATGTTCAAATCATAGAAAAGCAGGCAAAAATACGTAAGAAATACATCATGGTATTAGTATTCTCTATATTTGGTATAAAAAGCACCTAAATGATAAACTTTTAAAATAGGTAAAATCTTACATGTCCACAGTCATGAGAAATTTCAATTTTTTAAATATGTCAATTTTGTCTTAATTTTATGTTCAAATCATAGAAAAGCAGGCAAAAATACATAAGAAATACATCATGGTATTAGTATTCTCTATATTTGGTATAAAAAGCACCTAAATGATAAACGTTTAAAATAGGTAAAATCGTACATGTCCGCGGTCATGAGAATTTTCAATTTTTTAAATATGTCAATTTTGTCTTAATTTTATGTTCAAATCATAGAAAAGCAGGCAAAAATACGTAAGAAATACATCATGGTATTAGTATTCTCTATATTTTGTATAAAAAGCACCTAAATGATAAACGTTTAAAATAGGTAAAATCTTACATGTCCGCGGTCATGAGAATTTTCAATTTTTTAAATATGTCAATTTTGTCTTAATTTTATGTTCAAATCATAGAAAAGCAGGCAAAAATACATAAGAAATACATCATGGTATTAGTATTCTCTATATTTGGTATAAAAAGCACCTAAATGATAAACGTTTAAAATAGGTAAAATCTTACATGTCCGCGGTCATGAGAATTTTCAATTTTTTCAATATGTCAAATTTGTCTTAATTTTATGTTCAAATCATTGAAAAGCAGGCAAAAATACGTAAGAAATACATCATGGTATTAGTATTCTCTATATTTGGTATAAAAAGCACCTAAATGATAAACGTTTAAAATAGGTAAAATCGTACATGTCCGCGGTCATGAGAATTTTCAATTTTTTCAATATGTCAAATTTGTCTTAATTTTATGTTCAAATCATAGAAAAGCAGGCAAAAATACATAAGAAATACATCATGTTATGAGTATTCTCTATATTTGGTATAAACAGCACCTAAACGATAAACGTTTAAAATAGGTAAAATTTTACACGTCCGCGGTCATGAGAAATTTCAATTTTTTAAATATGTCAATTTTGTCTTAATTTTATGTTCAAATCATAGAAAAGCAGGCAAAAATACATAAGAAATACATCATGGTATTAGTATTCTCTATATTTGGTATAAAAAGCACCTAAATGATAAACGTTTAAAATAGGTAAAATCGTACATGTCCGCGGTCATGAGAAATTTCAATTTTTTAAATATGTCAATTTTGTCTTAATTTTATGTTCAAATCATAGAAAAGCAGGCAAAAGTACGTAAGAAATACATCATGGTATTAGTATTCTCTATATTTGGTATAAAAAGCACCTAAACGATAAACGTTTAAAATAGGTAAAATCTTACATGTCCGCGGTCATGAGAATTTTCAATTTTTTCAATATGTCAATTTTGTCTTAATTTTATGTTCAAATCATAGAAAAGCAGGCAAAAATACGTAAGAAATACATCATGGTATTAGTATTCTCTATATTTGGTATAAAAAGCACCTAAATGATAAACTTTTAAAATAGGTAAAATCTTACATGTCCACAGTCATGAGAAATTTCAATTTTTTAAATATGTCAATTTTGTCTTAATTTTATGTTCAAATCATAGAAAAGCAGGCAAAAATACATAAGAAATACATCATGGTATTAGTATTCTCTATATTTGGTATAAAAAGCACCTAAATGATAAACGTTTAAAATAGGTAAAATCGTACATGTCCGCGGTCATGAGAATTTTCAATTTTTAAATATGTCAATTTTGTCTTAATTTTATGTTCAAATCATAGAAAAGCAGGCAAAAATACGTAAGAAATACATCATGGTATTAGTATTCTCTATATTTGGTATAAAAAGCACCTAAATGATAAACGTTTAAAATAGGTAAAATCTTACATGTCCGCGGTCATGAGAAATTTCAATTTTTTCAATATGTCAATTTTGTCTTAATTTTATGTTCAAATCATAGAAAAGCAGGCAAAAATACATAAGAAATACATCATGGTATTAGTATTCTCTATATTTGGTATAAAAAGCACCTAAATGATAAACGTTTAAAATAGGTAAAATCGTACATGTCCGCGGTCATGAGAATTTTCAATTTTTTAAATATGTCAATTTTGTCTTAATTTTATGTTCAAATCATAGAAAAGCAGGCAAAAATACGTAAGAAATACATCATGGTATTAGTATTCTCTATATTTGGTATAAAAAGCACCTAAACGATAAACGTTTTAAATAGGTAAAATCTTACATGTCCGCGGTCATGAAAAATTTCAATTTTTTCAATATGTCAATTTTGTCTTAATTTTATGTTCAAATCATAGAAAAGCAGGCAAAAATACATAAGAAATACATCATGGTATTAGTATTCTCTATATTTGGTATAAAAAGCACCTAAATGATAAACGTTTAAAATAGGTAAAATCTTACATGTCCGCGGTCATGAGAATTTTCAATTTTTTCAATATGTAAAATTTGTCTTAATTTTATGTTCAAATCATAGAAAAGCCGGTAAAAATGCGTAAGAAATACATCATGGTATTAGTATTCTCTATATTTGGTATAAAAAGCACCTAAACGATAAACGTTTAAAATAGGTAAAATCGTACATGTCCGCGGTCATGAGAAATTTCAATTTTTTAAATATGTCAATTTTGTCTTAATTTTATGTTCAAATCATAGAAAAGCAGGCAAAAGTACGTAAGAAATACATCATGGTATTAGTATTCTCTATATTTGGTATAAAAAGCACCTAAACGATAAACGTTTAAAATAGGTAAAATCTTACATGTCCGCGGTCATGAGAATTTTCAATTTTTTCAATATGTCAATTTTGTCTTAATTTTATGTTCAAATCATAGAAAAGCAGGCAAAAATACATAAGAAATACATCATGGTATTAGTATTCTCTATATTTGGTATAAAAAGCACCTAAATGATAAACGTTTAAAATAGGTAAAATCGTACATGTCCGCGGTCATGAGAATTTTCAATTTTTAAATATGTCAATTTTGTCTTAATTTTATGTTCAAATCATAGAAAAGCAGGCAAAAATACATAAGAAATACATCATGGTATTAGTATTCACTATATTTGGTATAAACAGCACCTAAACGATAAACGTTTAAAATAGGTACAATCTTACATGTCCGTGGTCATGAGAATTTTCAATTTTTTCAATATGTCAATTTTGTCTTAATTTTATGTTCAAATCATAGAAAAGCCGGTAAAAATGCGTAAGAAATACATCATGGTATTAGTATGCTCTATATGTTGTATAAACAGCACCTAAACGATAAACGTTTAAAATAGGTAAAATCTTACATGTCCGCGGTCATGAGAAATTTCAATTTTTTCAATATGTCAATTTTGTCTTAATTTTATGTTCAAATCATAGAAAAGCCGGTAAAAATGCGTAAGAAATACATCATGGTATTAGTATGCTCTATATGTTGTATAAACAGCACCTAAACGATAAACGTTTAAAATAGGTAAAATCTTACATGTCCGCGGTCATGAGAAATTTCAATTTTTTCAATATGTCAATTTTGTCTTAATTTTATGTTCAAATCATAGAAAAGCCGGTAAAAATGCGTAAGAAATACATCATGGTATTAGTATTCTCTATATTTGGTATAAAAAGCACCTAAACGATAAACGTTTAAAATAGGTAAAATCTTACATGTCCGCGGTCATGAGAATTTTCAATTTTTTATATGTGTCAATTTTGTCTTAATTTTATGTTCAAATCATAGAAAAGCAGGCAAAAATACGTAAGAAATACATCATGGTATTAGTATTCTCTATATTTGGTATAAAAAGCACCTAAATGATAAACGTTTAAAATAGGTAAAATCTTACATGTCCGATGTCATGAGAATTTTCAATTTTTTCAATATGTCAAATTTGTCTTAATTTTATGTTCAAATCATAGAAAAGCAGGCAAAAATACATAAGAAATACATCATGGTATTAGTATTCTCTATATTTGGTATAAAAAGCACCTAAACGATAAACGTTTAAAATAGGTAAAATCTCACATGTCCGCGGTCATGAGAAATTTCAATTTTTTCAATATGTCAATTTTGTCTTAATTTTATGTTCAAATCATAGAAAAGCCGGTAAAAATGCGTAAGAAATACATCATGGTTTTAGTATTCTCTATATTTGGTATAAACAGCACCTAAACGATAAACGTTTAAAATAGGTAAAATCTTACATGTCCGCGGTCATGAGAAATTTCAATTTTTTCAATATGTCAATTTTGTCTTAATTTTATGTTCAAATCATAGAAAAGCCGGTAAAAATGCGTAAGAAATACATCATGGTATTAGTATGCTCTATATGTTGTATAAACAGCACCTAAACGATAAACGTTTAAAATAGGTACAATCTTACATGTCCGTGGTCATGAGAATTTTCAATTTTTTCAATATGTCAAATTTGTCTTCATTTTGTGTTCAAATCATAGAAAAGCAGGCAAAAATACATAAGAAATACATCATGGTATTAGTATTCTCTATATTTGGTACAAACAGCACCTAAACGATAAACGTTTAAAATAGGTAAAATCTTACATGTCCGCGGTCATGAGAATTTTCAATTTTTTCAATATGTCAAATTTGTCTTAATTTTATGTTCAAATCATTGAAAAGCAGGCAAAAATACATAAGAAATACATCATGGTATTAGTATCCTCTATATTTCGTATAAAAAGCACCTAAATGATAAACGTTTAAAATAGGTAAAATCTTACATGTCCGCGGTCATGAGAATTTTCAAGTTTTTCAATATGTCAAATTTGTCTTAATTTTATGTTCAAATCATAGAAAAGCAGGCAAAAATACATAAGAAATACATCATGGTATTAGTATTCTCTATATTTGGTATAAAAAGTACCTAAACGATAAACGTTTAAAATAGGTAAAATCTTACATGTCCGCGGTCATGAGAAATTTCAATTTTTTAAATATGTCAATTTTGTCTTAATTTTATGTTCAAATCATAGAAAAGCAGGCAAAAATACGTAAGAAATACATCATGGTATTAGTATTCTCTATATTTGGTATAAAAAGCACCTACATGATAAACGTTTAAAATAGGTAAAATCTTACATGTCCGCGGTGATGAGAATTTTCAATTTTTTCAATATGTCAAATTTGTCTTAATTTTATGTTAAAATCATAGAAAAGCAGGCAAAAATACATAAGAAATACATCATGGTATTAGTATTCTCTATATTTGGTATAAAAAGCACCTAAACGATAAACGTTTAAAATAGGTAAAATCTTACATGTCCGCGGTCATGAGAATTTTCAATTTTTTATATGTGTCAATTTTGTCTTAATTTTATGTTCAAATCATAGAAAAGCAGGCAAAAATACGTAAGAAATACATCATGGTATTAGTATTCTCTATATTTGGTATAAAAAGCACCTAAACGATAAACGTTTAAAATAGGTAAAATCTCACATGTCCGCGGTCATGAGAAATTTCAATTTTTTCAATATGTCAATTTTGTCTTAATTTTATGTTCAAATCATAGAAAAGCCGGTAAAAATGCGTAAGAAATACATCATGGTTTTAGTATTCTCTATATTTGGTATAAACAGCACCTAAACGATAAACGTTTAAAATAGGTAAAATCTTACATGTCCGCGGTCATGATAAATTTCAATTTTTTGAATATGTCAATTTTGTCTTAATTTTATGTTCAAATCATAGAAAAGCAGGCAAAAATACATAAGAAATACATCATGGTATTAGTATTCTCTATATTTGGTATAAACAGCACCTAAACGATAAACGTTATAAATAGGTAAAATCTTACATGTCCGCGGTCATGAGAATTTTCAAGTTTTTCAATATGTCAAATTTGTCTTAATTTTATGTTCAAATCATAGAAAAGCAGGCAAAAATACATAAGAAATACATCATGGTATTAGTATTCACTATATTTGGTATAAAAAGCACCTGAACGATAAACGTTTAAAATAGGTAAAATCTTACATGTCCGCGGTCATGAGAAATTTCAATTTTTTCAATATGTCAATTTTGTCTTAATTTTATGTTCAAATCATAGAAAAGCCGGTAAAAATGCGTAAGAAATACATCATGGTATTAGTATTCTCTATATTTGGTATAAAAAGCACCTAAACGATAAACGTTTAAAATAGGTAAAATCTTACATGTCCGCGGTCATGAGAATTTTCAATTTTTTCAATATGTCAATTTTGTCTTAATTTTATGTTCAAATCATAGAAAAGCAGGCAAAAATACGTAAGAAATACATCATGGTATTAGTATTCTCTATATTTGGTATAAAAAGCACCTAAATGATAAACTTTTAAAATAGGTAAAATCTTACATGTCCACAGTCATGAGAAATTTCAATTTTTTAAATATGTCAATTTTGTCTTAATTTTATGTTAAAATCATAGAAAAGCAGGCAAAAATACATAAGAAATACATCATGGTATTAGTATTCTCTATATTTGGTATAAAAAGCACCTAAATGATAAACGTTTAAAATAGGTAAAATCGTACATGTCCGCGGTCATGAGAATTTTCAATTTTTAAATATGTCAATTTTGTCTTAATTTTATGTTCAAATCATAGAAAAGCAGGCAAAAATACATAAGAAATACATCATGGTATTAGTATTCACTATATTTGGTATAAACAGCACCTAAACGATAAACGTTTAAAATAGGTACAATCTTACATGTCCGTGGTCATGAGAATTTTCAATTTTTTCAATATGTCAATTTTGTCTTAATTTTATGTTCAAATCATAGAAAAGCCGGTAAAAATGCGTAAGAAATACATCATGGTATTAGTATGCTCTATATGTTGTATAAACAGCACCTAAACGATAAACGTTTAAAATAGGTAAAATCTTACATGTCCGCGGTCATGAGAAATTTCAATTTTTTCAATATGTCAATTTTGTCTTAATTTTATGTTCAAATCATAGAAAAGCCGGTAAAAATGCGTAAGAAATACATCATGGTATTAGTATGCTCTATATGTTGTATAAACAGCACCTAAACGATAAACGTTTAAAATAGGTAAAATCTTACATGTCCGCGGTCATGAGAAATTTCAATTTTTTCAATATGTCAATTTTGTCTTAATTTTATGTTCAAATCATAGAAAAGCCGGTAAAAATGCGTAAGAAATACATCATGGTATTAGTATTCTCTATATTTGGTATAAAAAGCACCTAAACGATAAACGTTTAAAATAGGTAAAATCTTACATGTCCGCGGTCATGAGAATTTTCAATTTTTTATATGTGTCAATTTTGTCTTAATTTTATGTTCAAATCATAGAAAAGCAGGCAAAAATACGTAAGAAATACATCATGGTATTAGTATTCTCTATATTTGGTATAAAAAGCACCTAAATGATAAACGTTTAAAATAGGTAAAATCTTACATGTCCGATGTCATGAGAATTTTCAATTTTTTCAATATGTCAAATTTGTCTTAATTTTATGTTCAAATCATAGAAAAGCAGGCAAAAATACATAAGAAATACATCATGGTATTAGTATTCTCTATATTTGGTATAAAAAGCACCTAAACGATAAACGTTTAAAATAGGTAAAATCTCACATGTCCGCGGTCATGAGAAATTTCAATTTTTTCAATATGTCAATTTTGTCTTAATTTTATGTTCAAATCATAGAAAAGCCGGTAAAAATGCGTAAGAAATACATCATGGTTTTAGTATTCTCTATATTTGGTATAAACAGCACCTAAACGATAAACGTTTAAAATAGGTAAAATCTTACATGTCCGCGGTCATGAGAAATTTCAATTTTTTCAATATGTCAATTTTGTCTTAATTTTATGTTCAAATCATAGAAAAGCCGGTAAAAATGCGTAAGAAATACATCATGGTATTAGTATGCTCTATATGTTGTATAAACAGCACCTAAACGATAAACGTTTAAAATAGGTACAATCTTACATGTCCGTGGTCATGAGAATTTTCAATTTTTTCAATATGTCAAATTTGTCTTCATTTTGTGTTCAAATCATAGAAAAGCAGGCAAAAATACATAAGAAATACATCATGGTATTAGTATTCTCTATATTTGGTACAAACAGCACCTAAACGATAAACGTTTAAAATAGGTAAAATCTTACATGTCCGCGGTCATGAGAATTTTCAATTTTTTCAATATGTCAAATTTGTCTTAATTTTATGTTCAAATCATTGAAAAGCAGGCAAAAATACATAAGAAATACATCATGGTATTAGTATCCTCTATATTTCGTATAAAAAGCACCTAAATGATAAACGTTTAAAATAGGTAAAATCTTACATGTCCGCGGTCATGAGAATTTTCAAGTTTTTCAATATGTCAAATTTGTCTTAATTTTATGTTCAAATCATAGAAAAGCAGGCAAAAATACATAAGAAATACATCATGGTATTAGTATTCTCTATATTTGGTATAAAAAGTACCTAAACGATAAACGTTTAAAATAGGTAAAATCTTACATGTCCGCGGTCATGAGAAATTTCAATTTTTTAAATATGTCAATTTTGTCTTAATTTTATGTTCAAATCATAGAAAAGCAGGCAAAAATACGTAAGAAATACATCATGGTATTAGTATTCTCTATATTTGGTATAAAAAGCACCTACATGATAAACGTTTAAAATAGGTAAAATCTTACATGTCCGCGGTGATGAGAATTTTCAATTTTTTCAATATGTCAAATTTGTCTTAATTTTATGTTAAAATCATAGAAAAGCAGGCAAAAATACATAAGAAATACATCATGGTATTAGTATTCTCTATATTTGGTATAAAAAGCACCTAAACGATAAACGTTTAAAATAGGTAAAATCTTACATGTCCGCGGTCATGAGAATTTTCAATTTTTTATATGTGTCAATTTTGTCTTAATTTTATGTTCAAATCATAGAAAAGCAGGCAAAAATACGTAAGAAATACATCATGGTATTAGTATTCTCTATATTTGGTATAAAAAGCACCTAAACGATAAACGTTTAAAATAGGTAAAATCTCACATGTCCGCGGTCATGAGAAATTTCAATTTTTTCAATATGTCAATTTTGTCTTAATTTTATGTTCAAATCATAGAAAAGCCGGTAAAAATGCGTAAGAAATACATCATGGTTTTAGTATTCTCTATATTTGGTATAAACAGCACCTAAACGATAAACGTTTAAAATAGGTAAAATCTTACATGTCCGCGGTCATGATAAATTTCAATTTTTTGAATATGTCAATTTTGTCTTAATTTTATGTTCAAATCATAGAAAAGCAGGCAAAAATACATAAGAAATACATCATGGTATTAGTATTCTCTATATTTGGTATAAACAGCACCTAAACGATAAACGTTATAAATAGGTAAAATCTTACATGTCCGCGGTCATGAGAATTTTCAAGTTTTTCAATATGTCAAATTTGTCTTAATTTTATGTTCAAATCATAGAAAAGCAGGCAAAAATACATAAGAAATACATCATGGTATTAGTATTCACTATATTTGGTATAAAAAGCACCTGAACGATAAACGTTTAAAATAGGTAAAATCTTACATGTCCGCGGTCATGAGAAATTTCAATTTTTTCAATATGTCAATTTTGTCTTAATTTTATGTTCAAATCATAGAAAAGCCGGTAAAAATGCGTAAGAAATACATCATGGTATTAGTATGCTCTATATGTTGTATAAACAGCACCTGAATGATAAACGTTTAAAATAGGTACAATCTTACATGTCCGCGGTCATGAGAATTTTCAATTTTTTCAATATGTCAATTTTGTCTTAATTTTATGTTCAAATCATTGAAAAGCCGGCAAAAATACATAAGAAATACATCATGGTATTAGTATTCTCTATATTTGGTATAAACAGCACCTAAACGATAAACGTTTAAAATAGGTAAAATCTTACATGTCCGCGGTCATGAGAATTTTCAATTTTTTCAATATGTCAATTTTGTCTTAATTTTATGTTCAAATCATTGAAAAGCAGGCAAAAATACATAAGAAATACATCATGGTATTAGTATTCTCTATATTTGGTATAAACAGCACCTAGACGATAAACGTTTAAAATAGGTAAAATCTTACATGTCCGCGGTCATGAGAATTTTCAATTTTTTCAATATGTCAATTTTGTCTTAATTTTATGTTCAAATCATTGAAAAGCAGGCAAAAATACATAAGAAATACATCATGGTATTAGTATTCTCTATATTTGGTATAAACAGCACCTAAACGATAAACGTTTAAAATAGGTAAAATCTTACATGTCCGCGGTCATGAGAATTTTCAATTTTTTCAATATGTTAATTTTGTCTTAATTTTATGTTCAAATCATTGAAAAGCAGGCAAAAATACATAAGAAATACATCATGGTATTAGTATTCTCTATATTTGGTATAAACAGCACCTAAACGATAAACGTTTAAAATAGGTAAAATCTTACATGTCCGCGGTCATGAGAATTTTCAATTTTTTCAATATGTCAATTTTGTCTTAATTTTATGTTCAAATCATTGAAAAGCAGGCAAAAATACATAAGAAATACATCATGGTATTAGTATTCTCTATATTTGGTATAAACAGCACCTAAACGATAAACGTTTAAAATAGGTAAAATCTTACATGTCCGCGGTCATGAGAATTTTCAATTTTTTCAATATGTCAAATTTGTCTTAATTTAATGTTCAAATCATTGAAAAGCCGGTAAACATACATAAGAAATACATCATGGTATTAGTATTCTCTATATTTGGTATAAACAGCACCTAAACGATAAACGTTTGAAATAGGTAAAATCTTACATGTCCGCGGTCATGAGAATTTTCAATTTTTTCAATATGTCAAATTTGTCTTAATTTTATGTTCAAATCATTGAAAAGCAGGCAAAAATACATAAGAAATACATCATGGTATTAGTATTCTCTATATTTGGTATAAACAGCACCTAAACGATAACCGTTTGAAATAGGTAAAATCTTACATGTCCGCGGTCATGAGAATTTTCAATTTTTTCAATATGTCAAATTTGTCTTAATTTTATGTTCAAATCATTGAAAAGCCGGTAAACATACATAAGAAATACATCATGGTATTAGTATTCTCTATATTTGGTATAAACAGCACCTAAACGATAAACGTTTGAAATAGGTAAAATCTTACATGTCCGCGGTCATGAGAATTTTCAATTTTTTCAATATGTCAAATTTGTCTTAATTTTATGTTCAAATCATTGAAAAGCAGGCAAAAATACATAAGAAATACATCATGGTATTAGTATTCTCTATATTTGGTATAAACAGCACCTAAACGATAAACGTTTGAAATAGGTAAAATCTTACATGTCCGCGGTCATGAGAATTTTCAATTTTTTCAATATGTCAAATTTGTCTTAATTTTATATTCAAATCATTGAAAAGCCGGTAAACATACATAAGAAATACATCATGGTATTAGTATTCTCTATATTTGGTATAAACAGCACCTAAACGATAAACGTTTAAAATAGGTAAAATCTTACATGTCCGCGTTCATGAGAAATTTGAATTTTTTCAATATGTCAATTTTGTCTTAATTTTATGTTCAAATCATAGAAAAGCCGGTAAAAATGCGTAAGAAATACATCATGGTATTAGTATGCTCTATATGTTGTATAAACAGCACCTAAACGATAAAAATTGTACCTATTTTAAACGAGAAACGTTTAAAATAGGTACAATCTTACATGTCCATGGTCATGAGAATTTTCAATTTTTTCAATATGTCAAATTTGTCTTAATTTTATGTTCAAATCATAGAAAAGCAGGCAAAAATACATAAGAAATACATCATGGTATTAGTATTCTCTATATTTGGTATAAACAGCACCTAAACGATAAACGTTTAAAATAGGTAAAATCTTACATGTCCGCGGTCATGAGAATTTTCAATTTTTTCAATATGTCAAATTTGTCTTAATTTTATGTTCAAATCATTGAAAAGCAGGCAAAAATACATAAGAAATACATCATGGTATTAGTATTCTCTATATTTGGTATAAACAGCACCTAAACGATAAACGTTTAAAATAGGTAAAATCTTACATGTCCGCGGTCATGAGAATTTTCAATTTTTTCAATATGTCAAATTTGTCTTAATTTTATGTTCAAATCATTGAAAAGCAGGCAAAAATACATAAGAAATACATCATGGTATTAGTATTCTCTATATTTTGTATAAACAGCACCTAAACGATAAACGTTTAAAATAGGTAAAATCTTACATGTCCGCGGTCATGAGAAATTTCAATTTTTTCAATATGTCAAATTTGTCTTAATTTTATGTTCAAATCATTGAAAAGCAGGCAAAAATACATAAGAAATACATCATGGTATTAGTATTCTCTATATTTGGTATAAACAGCACCTAAACGATAAAAGTTTAAAATAGGTAAAATCTTACATGTCCGCGGTCATGAGAAATTTCTAATTTTTTCAACATGTCAAATTTGTCTTAATTTTATGTTCAAATCATTGAAAAGCAGGCAAAAATACATAAGAAATACATCATGGTATTAGTATTCTCTATATTTGGTATAAACAGCACCTAAACGATAAACGTTTAAAATAGGTAAAATCTTACATGTCCGCGGTCATGAGAAATTTCAATTTTTTCAATATGTCAAATTTGTCTTAATTTTATGTTCAAATCATTGAAAAGCAGGCAAAAATACATAAGAAATACATCATGGTATTAGTATTCTCTATATTTGGTATAAACATCACCTAAACGATAAACGTTTAAAATAGGTAAAATCTTACATGTCCGCGGTCATGAGAAATTTCAATTTTTTGAATATGTCAAATTTGTCTTAATTTTATGTTCAAATCATTGAAAAGCAGGCAAAAATACATAAGAAATACATCATGGTATTAGTATTCTCTATATTTGGTATAAACAGCACCTAAACGATAAACGTTTAAAATAGGTAAAATCTTACATGTCCGCGGTCATGAGAATTTTCAATTTTTTCAATATGTCAAATTTGTCTTAATTTTATGTTCAAATCATTGAAAAGCAGGCAAAAATACATAAGAAATACATCATGGTATAAGTATTCTCTATATTTGGTATAAACAGCACCTAAACGATAAACGTTTAAAATAGGTAAAATCTTACATGTCCGCGGTCATGAGAATTTTCAATTTTTTCAATATGTCAAATTTGTCTTAATTTTATGTTCAAATCATTGAAAAGCAGGCAAAAATACATAAGAAATACATCATGGTATTAGTATTCTCTATATTTGGTATAAACAGCACCTAAACGATAAACGTTTAAAATAGGTAAAATCTTACATGTCCGCGGTCATGAGAATTTTCAATTTTTTCAATATGTCAAATTTGTCTTAATTTTATGTTCAAATCATTGAAAAGCCGGTAAACATACATAAGAAATACATCATGGTATTAGTATTCTCTATATTTGGTATAAACAGCACCTAAACGATAAACGTTTGAAATAGGTAAAATCTTACATGTCCGCGGTCATGAGAATTTTCAATTTTTTCAATATGTCAAATTTGTCTTAATTTTATGTTCAAATCATTGAAAAGCAGGCAAAAATACATAAGAAATACATCATGGTATTAGTATTCTCTATATTTGGTATAAACAGCACCTAAACGATAACCGTTTGAAATAGGTAAAATCTTACATGTCCGCGGTCATGAGAATTTTCAATTTTTTCAATATGTCAAATTTGTCTTAATTTTATGTTCAAATCATTGAAAAGCCGGTAAACATACATAAGAAATACATCATGGTATTAGTATTCTCTATATTTGGTATAAACAGCACCTAAACGATAAACGTTTGAAATAGGTAAAATCTTACATGTCCGCGGTCATGAGAATTTTCAATTTTTTCAATATGTCAAATTTGTCTTAATTTTATGTTCAAATCATTGAAAAGCAGGCAAAAATACATAAGAAATACATCATGGTATTAGTATTCTCTATATTTGGTATAAACAGCACCTAAACGATAAACGTTTAAAATAGGTAAAATCTTACATGTCCGCGGTCATGAGAAATTTCAATTTTTTCAATATGTCAAATTTGTCTTAATTTTATGTTCAAATCATTGAAAAGCAGGCAAAAATACATAAGAAATACATCATGGTATTAGTATTCTCTATATTTGGTATAAACATCACCTAAACGATAAACGTTTAAAATAGGTAAAATCTTACATGTCCGCGGTCATGAGAAATTTCAATTTTTTGAATATGTCAAATTTGTCTTAATTTTATGTTCAAATCATTGAAAAGCAGGCAAAAATACATAAGAAATACATCATGGTATTAGTATTCTCTATATTTGGTATAAACAGCACCTAAACGATAAACGTTTAAAATAGGTAAAATCTTACATGTCCGCGGTCATGAGAATTTTCAATTTTTTCAATATGTCAAATTTGTCTTAATTTTATGTTCAAATCATTGAAAAGCAGGCAAAAATACATAAGAAATACATCATGGTATAAGTATTCTCTATATTTGGTATAAACAGCACCTAAACGATAAACGTTTAAAATAGGTAAAATCTTACATGTCCGCGGTCATGAGAATTTTCAATTTTTTCAATATGTCAAATTTGTCTTAATTTTATGTTCAAATCATTGAAAAGCAGGCAAAAATACATAAGAAATACATCATGGTATTAGTATTCTCTATATTTGGTATAAACAGCACCTAAACGATAAACGTTTAAAATAGGTAAAATCTTACATGTCCGCGGTCATGAGAATTTTCAATTTTTTCAATATGTCAAATTTGTCTTAATTTTATGTTCAAATCATTGAAAAGCAGGCAAAAATACATAAGAAATACATCATGGTATTAGTATTCTCTATATTTGGTATAAACAGCACCTAAACGATAAACTTTTAAAATAGGTAAAATCTTACATGTCCGCGGTGATGAGAATTTTCAATTTTTTCAATATGTCAAATTTGTCTTAATTATATGTTCAAATCATTGAAAAGCAGGCAAAAATACATAAGAAATACATCATGGTATTAGTATTCTCTATATTTGGTATAAACAGCACCTAAACGATAAACGTTTAAAATAGGTAAAATCTTACATGTCCGCGGTCATGAGAAATTTCAATTTTTTCAACATGTCAAATTTGTCTTAATTTTATGTTCAAATCATTGAAAAGCAGCAAAAAATACATAAGAAATACATCATGGTATTAGTATTCTCTATATTTGGTATAAACAGCACCTAAACGATAAACGTTTAAAATAGGTAAAATCTTACATGTCCGCGGTCATGAGAATTTTCAATTTTTTCAATATGTCAAATTTGTCTTAATTTTATGTTCAAATCATTGAAAAGCAGGTAAAAATACATAAGAAATACATCATGGTATTAGTATTCTCTATATTTGGTATAAACAGCACCTAAACGATAAACGTTTAAAATAGGTAAAATCTTACATGTCCGCGGTCATGAGAATTTTCAATTTTTTCAATATGTCAAATTTGTCTTAATTTTATGTTCAAATCATTGAAAAGCAGGCAAAAATACATAAGAAATACATCATGGTATTAGTATTCTCTATATTTGGTATAAACAGCACCTAAACGATAAACGTTTAAAATAGGTAAAATCTTACATGTCCGCGGTCATGAGAAATTTCAATTTTTTCAATATGTCAAATTTGTCTTAATTTTATGTTCAAATCATTGAAAAGCAGGCAAAAATACATAAGAAATACATAATGGTATTAGTATTCTCTATATTTGGTATAAACAGCACCTAAACGATAAACGTTTAAAATAGGTAAAATCTTACATGTCCGCGGTCATGAGAATTTTCAATTTTTTCAATATGTCAAATTTGTCTTAATTTTATGTTCAAATCATTGAAAAGCAGGTAAAAATACATAAGAAATACATCATGGTATTAGTATTCTCTATATTTGGTATAAACATCACCTAAACGATAAACGTTTAAAATAGGTAAAATCTTACATGTCCGCGGTCATGAGAAATTTCAATTTTTTCAATATGTCAAATTTGTCTTAATTTTATGTTCAAATCATTGAAAAGCAGGCAAAAATACATAAGAAATACATCATGGTATTAGTATTCTCTATATTTGGTATAAACAGCACCTAAACGATAAACGTTTAAAATAGGTAAAATCTTACATGTCCGCGGTGATGAGAATTTTCAATTTTTTCAATATGTCAAATTTGTCTTAATTTTATGTTCAAATCATTGAAAAGCAGGCAAAAATACATAAGAAATACATCATGGTATTAGTATTCTCTATATTTGGTATAAACATCACCTAAACGATAAACGTTTAAAATAGGTAAAATCTTACATGTCCGCGGTCATGAGAAATTTCAATTTTTTCAATATGTCAAATTTGTCTTAATTTTATGTTCAAATCATTGAAAAGCAGGCAAAAATACATAAGAAATACATCATGGTATTAGTATTCTCTATATTTGGTATAAACAGCACCTAAACGATAAACGTTTAAAATAGGTAAAATCTTACATGTCCGCGGTCATGAGAATTTTCCATTTTTTCAATATGTCAAATTTGTCTTAATTTTATGTTCAAATCATTGAAAAGCAGGCAAAAATACATAAGAAATACATCATGGTATTAGTATTCTCTATATTTGGTATAAACAGCACCTAAACGATAAACGTTTAAAATAGGTAAAATCTTACATGTCCGCGGTCATGAGAATTTTCAATTTTTTCAATATGTCAAATTTGTCTTAATTTTATGTTCAAATCATTGAAAAGCAGGCAAAAATACATAAGAAATACATCATGGTATTAGTATTCTCTATATTTGGTATAAACAGCACCTAAACGATAAACGTTTAAAATAGGTAAAATCTTACATGTCCGCGGTGATGAGAATTTTCAATTTTTTCAATATGTCAAATTTGTCTTAATTTTATGTTCAAATCATTGAAAAGCAGGCAAAAATACATAAGAAATACATCATGGTATTAGTATTCTCTATATTTGGTATAAACAGCACCTAAACGATAAACGTTTAAAATAGGTAAAATCTTACATGTCCGCGGTGATGAGAATTTTCAATTTTTTCAATATGTCAAATTTGTCTTAATTTTATGTTCAAATCATTGAAAAGCAGGCAAAAATACATAAGAAATACATCATGGTATTAGTATTCTCTATATTTGGTATAAACAGCACCTAAACGATAAACGTTTAAAATAGGTAAAATCTTACATGTCCGCGGTCATGAGAAATTTCAATTTTTTCAACATGTCAAATTTGTCTTAATTTTATGTTCAAATCATTGAAAAGCAGCAAAAAATACATAAGAAATACATCATGGTATTAGTATTCTCTATATTTGGTATAAACAGCACCTAAACGATAAACGTTTAAAATAGGTAAAATCTTACATGTCCGCGGTCATGAGAATTTTCAATTTTTTCAATATGTCAAATTTGTCTTAATTTTATGTTCAAATCATTGAAAAGCAGGTAAAAATACATAAGAAATACATCATGGTATTAGTATTCTCTATATTTGGTATAAACAGCACCTAAACGATAAACGTTTAAAATAGGTAAAATCTTACATGTCCGCGGTCATGAGAAATTTCAATTTTTCAATATGTCAAATTTGTCTTAATTTTATGTTCAAATCATTGAAAAGCAGGCAAAAATACATAAGAAATACATCATGGTATTAGTATTCTCTATATTTGGTATAAACAGCACCTAAACGATAAACGTTTAAAATAGGTAAAATCTTACATGTCCGCGGTCATGAGAATTTTCAATTTTTTCAATATGTCAAATTTGTCTTAATTTTATGTTCAAATCATTGAAAAGCAGGCAAAACTACATAAGAAATACATCATGGTATTAGTATTCTCTATATTTGGTATAAACAGCACCTAAACGATAAACGTTTAAAATAGGTAAAATCTTACATGTCCGCGGTCATGAGAAATTTCAATTTTTTCAATATGTCAAATTTGTCTTAATTTTATGTTCAAATCATTGAAAACAGGCAAAAATACATAAGAAATACATCATGGTATTAGTATTCTCTATATTTGGTATAAACAGCACCTAAACGATAAACGTTTAAAATAGGTAAAATCTTACATGTCCGCGGTCATGAGAAATTTCAATTTTTTCAATATGTCAAATTTGTCTTAATTTTATGTTCAAATCATTGAAAAGCAGGCAAAAATACATAAGAAATACATGATGGTATTAGTATTCTCTATATTTGGTATAAACAGCACCTAAACGATAAACGTTTAAAATAGGTAAAATCTTACATGTCCGCGGTCATGAGAATTTTCAATTTTTTCAATATGTCAAATTTGTCTTAATTTTATGTTCAAATCATTGAAAAGCAGGTAAAAATACATAAGAAATACATCATGGTATTAGTATTCTCTATATTTGGTATAAACATCACCTAAACGATAAACGTTTAAAATAGGTAAAATCGTACATGTCCGCGGTCATGAGAAATTTCAATTTTTTCAATATGTCAAATTTGTCTTAATTTTATGTTCAAATCATTGAAAAGCAGGCAAAAATACATAAGAAATACATCATGGTATTAGTATTCTCTATATTTGGTATAAACAGCACCTAAACGATAAAGGTTTAAAATAGGTAAAATCTTACATGTCCGCGGTCATGAGAATTTTCAATTTTTTCAATATGTCAAATTTGTCTTAATTTTATGTTCAAATCGTTGAAAAGCAGGCAAAAATACATAAGAAATACATCATGGTATTAGTATTCTCTATATTTGGTATAAACAGCACCTAAACGATAAACGTTTAAAATAGGTAAAATCTTACATGTCCGCGGTCATGAGAAATTTCTAATTTTTTCAACATGTCAAATTTGTCTTAATTTTATGTTCAAATCATTGAAAAGCAGGCAAAAATACATAAGAAATACATCATGGTATTAGTATTCTCTATATTTGGTATAAACAGCACCTAAACGATAAACGTTTAAAATAGGTAAAATCTTACATGTCCGCGGTCATGAGAATTTTCAATTTTTTCAATATGTCAAATTTGTCTTAATTTTATGTTCAAATCATTGAAAAGCAGGCAAAAATACATAAGAAATACATCATGGTATTAGTATTCTCTATATTTGGTATAAACAGCACCTAAACGATAAACGTTTAAAATAGGTAAAATCTTACATGTCCGCGGTCATGAGAATTTTCAATTTTTTCAATATGTCAAATTTGTCTTAATTTTATGTTCAAATCATTGAAAAGCAGGCAAAAATACATAAGAAATACATCATGGTATTAGTATTCTCTATATTTGGTATAAACATCACCTAAACGATAAACGTTTAAAATAGGTAAAATCTTACATGTCCGCGGTCATGAGAAATTTCAATTTTTTCAATATGTCAAATTTGTCTTAATTTTATGTTCAAATCATTGAAAAGCAGGCAAAAATACATAAGAAATACATCATGGTATTAGTATTCTCTATATTTGGTATAAACAGCACCTAAACGATAAACGTTTAAAATAGGTAAAATCTTACATGTCCGCGGTCATGAGAATTTTCAATTTTTTCAATATGTCAAATTTGTCTTAATTTTATGTTCAAATCATTGAAAAGCAGGCAAAAATACATAAGAAATACATCATGGTATTAGTATTCTCTATATTTGGTATAAACAGCACCTAAACGATAAACGTTTAAAATAGGTAAAATCTTACATGTCCGCGGTCATGAGAATTTTCAATTTTTTCAATATGTCAAATTTGTCTTAATTTTATGTTCAAATCATTGAAAAGCAGGCAAAAATACATAAGAAATACATCATGGTATTAGTATTCTCTATATTTGGTATAAACAGCACCTAAACGATAAACGTTTAAAATAGGTAAAATCTTACATGTCCGCGGTCATGAGAAATTTCTAATTTTTTCAACATGTCAAATTTGTCTTAATTTTATGTTCAAATCATTGAAAAGCAGGCAAAAATACATAAGAAATACATCATGGTATTAGTATTCTCTATATTTGGTATAAACAGCACCTAAACGATAAACGTTTAAAATAGGTAAAATCTTACATGTCCGCGGTCATGAGAATTTTCAATTTTTTCAATATGTCAAATTTGTCTTAATTTTATGTTCAAATCATTGAAAAGCAGGCAAAAATACATAAGAAATACATCATGGTATTAGTATTCTCTATATTTGGTATAAACATCACCTAAACGATAAACGTTTAAAATAGGTAAAATCTTACATGTCCGCGGTCATGAGAAATTTCAATTTTTTCAATATGTCAAATTTGTCTTAATTTTATGTTCAAATCATTGAAAAGCAGGCAAAAATACATAAGAAATACATCATGGTATTAGTATTCTCTATATTTGGTATAAACAGCACCTAAACGATAAACGTTTAAAATAGTTAAAATCTTACATGTCCTCGGTCATGAGAAATTTCAATTTTTTCAGTATGTCAAATTTGTCTTAATTTTATGTTCAAATCATTGAAAAGCAGGCAAAAATACATAAGAAATACATCATGGTATTAGTATTCTCTATATTTGGTATAAACAGCACCTAAACGATAAACGTTTAAAATAGGTAAAATCTTACATGTTCGCGGTCATGAGAATTTTCAATTTTTTCAATATGTCAAATTTGTCTTAATTTTATATTCAAATCATTGAAAAGCAGGCAAAAATACATAAGAAATACATCATGGTATTAGTATTCTCTATATTTGGTATAAACAGCACCTAATTGATAAACGTTTAAAATAGGTAAAATCTTACATGTCCGCGGTCATGAGAATTTTCAATTTTTTCAATATGTCAAATTTGTCTTAATTTTATGTTCAAATCATTGAAAAGCAGGCAAAAATACATAAGAAATACATCATGGTATTAGTATTCTCTATATTTGGTATAAACAGACCCTAAACGATAAACGTTTAAAATAGGTAAAATCTTACATGTCCGCGGTCATGAGAATTTTCAATTTTTTCAATATGTCAAATTTGTCTTAATTTTATGTTCAAATCATTGAAAAGCAGGCAAACATACATAAGAAATACATCATGGTATTAGTATTCTCTATACTTGGTATAAACAGCACCTTAACGATAAACATTTTAAATAGGTAAAATCTTACATGTCCGCGGTCATGAGAATTTTCAATTTTTTCAATATGTAAAATTTGTCTTAATTTTATGTTCAAATTATAGAAAAGCAGGCAAAAATACATAAGAAATACATCATGGTATTAGTATTCTCTATACTTGGTATAAACAGCACCTAAACGATAAACGTTTAAAATAGGTAAAGTCTTACATGTCCGCGGTCATGAGAATTTTCAATTTTTTCAATATGTCAATTTTGTCTTAATTTTATGTTCAAATCATAGAAAAGCAGGTAAAAATACATAAGAAATACATCATGGTATTAGTATTCTCTATATTTGGTATACACAGCACCTATATGATAAACGTTTAAAATAGGTAAAATCTTACATGTCCGCGGTCATGAGAAATTTCAATTTTTTCAATATGTCAAATTTGTCTTAATTTTATGTTCAAATCATTGAAAAGCAGGCAAAAATACATAAGAAATACATCATGGTATTAGTATTCTCTATATTTGGTATAAACAGCACCTAAACGATAAACGTTTAAAATAGGTAAAATCTTACATGTCCGCGGTCATGAGAAATTTCAATTTTTTCAATATGTCAAATTTGTCTTAATTTTATGTTCAAATCATTGAAAAGCAGGCAAAAATACATAAGAAATACATCATGGTATTAGTATTCTCTATATTTCGTATAAACAGCACCTAAACGATAAACGTTTAAAATAGGTAAAATCTTACATGTTCGCGGTCATGAGAATTTTCAATTTTTTCAATATGTCAAATTTGTCTTAATTTTATGTTCAAATCATTGAAAAGCAGGCAAAAATACATAAGAAATACATCATGGTATTAGTATTCTCTATATTTGGTATAAACAGCACCTAAACGATAAACGTTTAAAATAGGTAAAATCTTACATGTCCGCGGTCATGAGAATTTTCAATTTTTTCAATATGTCAAATTTGTCTTAATTTTATGTTCAAATCATTGAAAAGCAGGTAAAAATACATAAGAAATACATCATAATATTAGTATTCTCTATAGTTAGTACAGACAGCACCTAAATCATAAACGTTTAAAATAGGTAAAATCTTACGTGTCCGGGGCCATTAGAATTTTCAATTTTTTCAATATGTCAATTTTGTCTTAATTTTATGTTATAATCATAGAAAAGCAGGCAAAAATACATAAGAAATACATCATGGTATTAGTATTCTCTATACTTGGTATAAACAGCACCTTAACGATAAACATTTTAAATAGGTAAAATCTTACATGTCCGCGGTCATGAGAATTTTCAATTTTTTCAATATGTAAAATTTGTCTTAATTTTATGTTCAAATCATAGAAAAGCAGGCAAAAATACATAAGAAATACATCATGGTATTAGTATTCTCTATACTTGGTATAAACAGCACCTAAACGATAAGCGTTTAAAATAGGTAAAATCTTACATGTCCGCGGTCATGAGAATTTTCAATTTTTTCAATATGTCAAATTTGTCTTAATTTTATGTTCAAATCATTGAAAAGCAGGCAAAAATACATAGGAAATACATCATGGTGTTAGTATTCTCTATATTTGGTATAAACAGCACCTAAATGATAAACGTTTAAAATAGGTAAAATCTTACATGTCCGCGGTCATGAGAATTTTCAATTTTTTCAATATGTCAAATTTGTCTTAATTTTATGTTCAAATCATAGAAAAGCAGGCAAAAATACATAAGAAATACATCATGGTATTAGTATTCTCTATATTTGGTATAAACAGCACCTAAACGATAAACGTTTAAAATAGTTAAAATCTTACATGTCCTCGGTCATGAGAAATTTCAATTTTTTCAGTATGTCAAATTTGTCTTAATTTTATGTTCAAATCATTGAAAAGCAGGCAAAAATACATAAGAAATACATCATGGTATTAGTATTCTCTATATTTGGTATAAACAGCACCTAAACGATAAACGTTTAAAATAGGTAAAATCTTACATGTTCGCGGTCATGAGAATTTTCAATTTTTTCAATATGTCAAATTTGTCTTAATTTTATATTCAAATCATTGAAAAGCAGGCAAAAATACATAAGAAATACATCATGGTATTAGTATTCTCTATATTTGGTATAAACAGCACCTAATTGATAAACGTTTAAAATAGGTAAAATCTTACATGTCCGCGGTCATGAGAATTTTCAATTTTTTCAATATGTCAAATTTGTCTTAATTTTATGTTCAAATCATTGAAAAGCAGGCAAAAATACATAAGAAATACATCATGGTATTAGTATTCTCTATATTTGGTATAAACAGACCCTAAACGATAAACGTTTAAAATAGGTAAAATCTTACATGTCCGCGGTCATGAGAATTTTCAATTTTTTCAATATGTCAAATTTGTCTTAATTTTATGTTCAAATCATTGAAAAGCAGGCAAACATACATAAGAAATACATCATGGTATTAGTATTCTCTATACTTGGTATAAACAGCACCTTAACGATAAACATTTTAAATAGGTAAAATCTTACATGTCCGCGGTCATGAGAATTTTCAATTTTTTCAATATGTAAAATTTGTCTTAATTTTATGTTCAAATTATAGAAAAGCAGGCAAAAATACATAAGAAATACATCATGGTATTAGTATTCTCTATACTTGGTATAAACAGCACCTAAACGATAAACGTTTAAAATAGGTAAAGTCTTACATGTCCGCGGTCATGAGAATTTTCAATTTTTTCAATATGTCAATTTTGTCTTAATTTTATGTTCAAATCATAGAAAAGCAGGTAAAAATACATAAGAAATACATCATGGTATTAGTATTCTCTATATTTGGTATACACAGCACCTATATGATAAACGTTTAAAATAGGTAAAATCTTACATGTCCGCGGTCATGAGAAATTTCAATTTTTTCAATATGTCAAATTTGTCTTAATTTTATGTTCAAATCATTGAAAAGCAGGCAAAAATACATAAGAAATACATCATGGTATTAGTATTCTCTATATTTGGTATAAACAGCACCTAAACGATAAACGTTTAAAATAGGTAAAATCTTACATGTCCGCGGTCATGAGAAATTTCAATTTTTTCAATATGTCAAATTTGTCTTAATTTTATGTTCAAATCATTGAAAAGCAGGCAAAAATACATAAGAAATACATCATGGTATTAGTATTCTCTATATTTCGTATAAACAGCACCTAAACGATAAACGTTTAAAATAGGTAAAATCTTACATGTTCGCGGTCATGAGAATTTTCAATTTTTTCAATATGTCAAATTTGTCTTAATTTTATGTTCAAATCATTGAAAAGCAGGCAAAAATACATAAGAAATACATCATGGTATTAGTATTCTCTATATTTGGTATAAACAGCACCTAAACGATAAACGTTTAAAATAGGTAAAATCTTACATGTCCGCGGTCATGAGAATTTTCAATTTTTTCAATATGTCAAATTTGTCTTAATTTTATGTTCAAATCATTGAAAAGCAGGTAAAAATACATAAGAAATACATCATAATATTAGTATTCTCTATAGTTAGTACAGACAGCACCTAAATCATAAACGTTTAAAATAGGTAAAATCTTACGTGTCCGGGGCCATTAGAATTTTCAATTTTTTCAATATGTCAATTTTGTCTTAATTTTATGTTATAATCATAGAAAAGCAGGCAAAAATACATAAGAAATACATCATGGTATTAGTATTCTCTATACTTGGTATAAACAGCACCTTAACGATAAACATTTTAAATAGGTAAAATCTTACATGTCCGCGGTCATGAGAATTTTCAATTTTTTCAATATGTAAAATTTGTCTTAATTTTATGTTCAAATCATAGAAAAGCAGGCAAAAATACATAAGAAATACATCATGGTATTAGTATTCTCTATACTTGGTATAAACAGCACCTAAACGATAAGCGTTTAAAATAGGTAAAATCTTACATGTCCGCGGTCATGAGAATTTTCAATTTTTTCAATATGTCAAATTTGTCTTAATTTTATGTTCAAATCATTGAAAAGCAGGCAAAAATACATAGGAAATACATCATGGTGTTAGTATTCTCTATATTTGGTATAAACAGCACCTAAATGATAAACGTTTAAAATAGGTAAAATCTTACATGTCCGCGGTCATGAGAATTTTCAATTTTTTCAATATGTCAAATTTGTCTTAATTTTATGTTCAAATCATAGAAAAGCAGGTAAAAATACATAAGAAATACATCATGGTATTAGTATTCTCTATATTTGGTATAAACAGCACCTAAACAATAAACGTTTAAAATAGGTAAAATCTTACATGTCCGCGGTCATGAGAATTTTCAATTTTTTCAATATGTCAAATTTGTCTTAATTTTATGTTCAAATCATTGAAAAGCAGGTAAAAATACATAAGAAATACATCATGGTATTAGTATTCTCTATATTTGGTATAAACAGCACCTAAACGATAAACGTTTAAAATAGGTAAAATCTTTCATGTCCGCGGTCATGAGAAATTTCAATTTTTTCAATATGTCAAATTTGTCTTAATTTTATGTTCAAATAATAGAAAAGCAGGCAAAAATACATAAGAAATACATCATGGTATTAGTATTCTCTATATTTGGTATAAACAGCACCTAAACGATAAACGTTTAAAATAGGTAAAATCTTACATGTCCGCGGTCATGAGAATTTTCAATTTTTTCAATATGTCAAATTTGTCTTAATATTATGTTCAAATCATTGAAAAGCAGGTAAAAATACATAAGAAATACATCATGGTATTAGTATTCTCTATATTGTGTATAAACAGCACCTAAACCATAAACGTTTAAAATAGGTAAAATCTTACATGTCCGCGGTCATGAGAATTTTCAATTTTTTCAATATGTCAAATTTGTCTTAATTTTATGTTCAAATCATAGAAAAGCAGGTAAAAATACATAGGAAATACATCATGGTATTAGTATTCTCTATATTTGGTATAAACAGAACCTAAACGATAAACGTTTAAAATAGGTAAAATCTTACATGTCCGCGGTGATTAGAATTTTCAATTTTTTCAATATGTAAAATTTGTCTTAATTTTATGTTCAAATCATAGAAAAGCAGGCAACAATACATAAGAAATACATCATGGTATTAGTATTCTCTATATTTAGTATAAACAGCACCTAAACGATAAACGTTTAAAATAGGTAAAATCTTACATGTCCGCGGTGATTAGAATTTTCAATTTTTTCAATATGTCAATTTTGTCTTAATTTTATGTTCAAATCATAGAAAAGCAGGCAAAAATACATAAGAAATACATCATGGTATTAGTATTCTCTATATTTGGTATAAAAAGCACCTAAATGATAAACGTTTAAAATAGGTAAAATCTTACATGTCCGCGGTCATGAAAATTTTCAATTTTTTCAATATGTCAAATTTGTCTTAATTTTATGTTCAAATCATAGAAAAGCAGGTAAAAATACGTAAGAAATACATCATGGTATTAGTATTCTCTTTATTTGGTATAAAAATCACCTCAACGATAAACGTTTAAAATAGGTAAAATCTTACATGTCCGCGGTCATGAGAATTTTCAATTTTTTCAATATGTCAAATTTGTCTTAATTTTATGTTCAAATCATTGAAAAGCAGGTAAAAATACATAAGAAATACATCATGGTATTAGTATTCTCTATATTTGGTATAAACAGCACCTAAACCATAAACGTTTAAAATAGGTAAAATCTTACATGTCCGCGGTCATGAGAATTTTCAATTTTTTCAATATGTCAAATTTGTCTTAATTTTATGTTCAAATCATAGAAAAGCAGGTAAAAATACATAAGAAATACATCATGGTATTAGTATTCTCTATATTTGGTATAAACAGAACCTAAACGATAAACGTTTAAAATAGGTAAAATCTTACATGTCCGCGGTCATGAGAATTTTCAATTTTTTCAATATGTCAAATTTGTCTTAATTTTATGTTCAAATCATAGAAAAGCAGGTAAAAATACATAAGAAATACATCATGGTATTAGTATTCTCTATATTTGGTATAAACAGAACCTAAACGATAAACGTTTAAAATAGGTAAAATCTTACATGTCCGCGGTCATGAGAATTTTCAATTTTTTCAATATGTCAAATTTGTCTTAATTTTATGTTCAAATCATAGAAAAGCAGGCAAAAATACATAAGAAATACATCATGGTATTAGTATTCTCTATACTTGGTATAAACAGCACCTAAACGATAAGCGTTTAAAATAGGTAAAATCTTACATGTCCGCGGTCATGAGAATTTTCAATTTTTTCAATATGTCAAATTTGTCTTAATTTTATGTTCAAATCATTGAAAAGCAGGCAAAAATACATAGGAAATACATCATGGTGTTAGTATTCTCTATATTTGGTATAAACAGCCCATAAATGATAAACGTTTAAAATAGGTAAAATCTTACATGTCCGCGGTCATGAGAATTTTCAATTTTTTCAATATGTCAAATTTGTCTTAATTTTATGTTCAAATCATAGAAAAGCAGGTAAAAATACATAAGAAATACATCATGGTATTAGTATTCTCTATATTTGGTATAAACAGCACCTAAACAATAAACGTTTAAAATAGGTAAAATCTTACATGTCCGCGGTCATGAGAATTTTCAATTTTTTCAATATGTCAAATTTGTCTTAATTTTATGTTCAAATCATTGAAAAGCAGGTAAAAATACATAAGAAATACATCATGGTATTAGTATTCTCTATATTTGGTATAAACAGCACCTAAACGATAAACGTTTAAAATAGGTAAAATCTTTCATGTCCGCGGTCATGAGAAATTTCAATTTTTTCAATATGTCAAATTTGTCTTAATTTTATGTTCAAATAATAGAAAAGCAGGCAAAAATACATAAGAAATACATCATGGTATTAGTATTCTCTATATTTGGTATAAACAGCACCTAAACGATAAACGTTTAAAATAGGTAAAATCTTACATGTCCGCGGTCATGAGAATTTTCAATTTTTTCAATATGTCAAATTTGTCTTAATATTATGTTCAAATCATTGAAAAGCAGGTAAAAATACATAAGAAATACATCATGGTATTAGTATTCTCTATATTGTGTATAAACAGCACCTAAACCATAAACGTTTAAAATAGGTAAAATCTTACATGTCCGCGGTCATGAGAATTTTCAATTTTTTCAATATGTCAAATTTGTCTTAATTTTATGTTCAAATCATAGAAAAGCAGGTAAAAATACATAAGAAATACATCATGGTATTAGTATTCTCTATATTTGGTATAAACAGAACCTAAACGATAAACGTTTAAAATAGGTAAAATCTTACATGTCCGCGGTGATTAGAATTTTCAATTTTTTCAATATGTAAAATTTGTCTTAATTTTATGTTCAAATCATAGAAAAGCAGGCAACAATACATAAGAAATACATCATGGTATTAGTATTCTCTATATTTAGTATAAACAGCACCTAAACGATACACGTTTAAAATAGGTAAAATCTTACATGTCCGCGGTGATTAGAATTTTCAATTTTTTCAATATGTCAATTTTGTCTTAATTTTATGTTCAAATCATAGAAAAGCAGGCAAAAATACATAAGAAATACATCATGGTATTAGTATTCTCTATATTTGGTATAAAAAGCACCTAAATGATAAACGTTTAAAATAGGTAAAATCTTACATGTCCGCGGTCATGAAAATTTTCAATTTTTTCAATATGTCAAATTTGTCTTAATTTTATGTTCAAATCATAGAAAAGCAGGTAAAAATACGTAAGAAATACATCATGGTATTAGTATTCTCTTTATTTGGTATAAAAATCACCTCAACGATAAACGTTTAAAATAGGTAAAATCTTACATGTCCGCGGTCATGAGAATTTTCAATTTTTTCAATATGTCAAATTTGTCTTAATTTTATGTTCAAATCATTGAAAAGCAGGTAAAAATACATAAGAAATACATCATGGTATTAGTATTCTCTATATTTGGTATAAACAGCACCTAAACCATAAACGTTTAAAATAGGTAAAATCTTACATGTCCGCGGTCATGAGAATTTTCAATTTTTTCAATATGTCAAATTTGTCTTAATTTTATGTTCAAATCATAGGAAAGCAGGCAAAAATACATAAGAAATACATCATGGTATTAGTATTCACTATATTTGGTATAAACAGCACCTAAACGATAAACGTTTAAAATAGGTAAAATCTTACACGTCCGCGGTCATGAGAATTTTCAATTTTTTCAATATGTCAAATTTTTCTTAATTTTATGTTCAAATCATTGAAAAGCATGGAAAAAATACATAAGAAATACATCATGGTATTAGTATTCTCTATATTTGGTATAAACAGCACCTAAATGATAACCGTTTAAAATAGGTAAAATCGTACATGTCCGCGGTCATGAGAATTTTCAATTTTTTCACTATGTCAAATTTGTCTTAATTTTATGTTCAAATCATTGAAAAGCAGGTAAAAATACATAAGAAATACATCATGGTATTAGTATTCTCTATATTTCGTATAAACAGCACCTAACCCATAAACGTTTAAAATAGGTAAAATCTTACATGTCCGCGGTCATGAGAAATTTCAATTTTTTCAATATGTCAAATTTGTCTTAATTTTATGTTCAAATCATAGAAAAGCAGGCAAAAATACATAAGAAATACATCATGGTATTAGTATTCTCTATATTTGGTATAAAAAGCACCTAAATGATAAACGTTTAAAATAGGTAAAATCTTACATGTCCGCGGTCATGAAAATTTTCAATTTTTTCAATATGTCAAATTTGTCTTAATTTTATGTTCAAATCATAGAAAAGCAGGTAAACATACATAAGAAATACATCATGGTATTAGTATTCTCTATATTTGGTATAAAAAGCACCTAAATGATAAACGTTTAAAATAGGTAAAATCTTACATGTCCGCGGTCATGAAAATTTTCAATTTTTTCAATATGTCAAATTTGTCTTAATTTTATGTTCAAATCATAGAAAAGCAGGTAAAAATACGTAAGAAATACATCATGGTATTAGTATTCTCTTTATTTGGTATAAAAATCACCTAAACGATAAACGTTTAAAATAGGTAAAATCTTACATGTCCGCGGTCATGAGAATTTTCAATTTTTTCAATATGTCAAATTTGTCTTAATTTTATGTTCAAATCATTGAAAAGCAGGTAAAAATACATAAGAAATACATCATGGTATTAGTATTCTCTATATTTGGTATAAACAGCACCTAAACCATAAACGTTTAAAATAGGTAAAATCTTACATGTCCGCGGTCATGAGAATTTTCAATTTTTTCAATATGTCAAATTTGTCTTAATTTTATGTTCAAATCATAGAAAAGCAGGTAAAAATACATAAGAAATACATCATGGTATTAGTATTCTCTATATTTGGTATAAACAGAACCTAAACGATAAACGTTTAAAATAGGTAAAATCTTACATGTCCGCGGTCATGAGAATTTTCAATTTTTTCAATATGTCAAATTTGTCTTAATTTTATGTTCAAATCATAGAAAAGCAGGTAAAAATACATAAGAAATACATCATGGTATTAGTATTCTCTATATTTGGTATAAACGGAACCTAAACGATAAACGTTTAAAATAGGTAAAATCTTACATGTCCGCGGTGATTAGAATTTTCAATTTTTTCAATATGTCAAATTTGTCTTAATTTTATGTTCAAATCATAGAAAAGCAGGCAACAATACATAAGAAATACATCATGGTATTAGTATTCTCTATATTTAGTATAAACAGCACCTAAACGATAAACGTTTAAAATAGGTAAAATCTTACATGTCCGCGGTGATTAGAATTTTCAATTTTTTCAATCTGTCAATTTTGTCTTAATTTTATGTTCAAATCATAGAAAAGCAGGCAAAAATACATAAGAAATACATCATGGTATTAGTATTCTCTATATTTGGTATAAAAAGCACCTAAATGATAAACGTTTAAAATAGGTAAAATCTTACATGTCCGCGGTCATGAAAATTTTCAATTTTTTCAATATGTCAAATTTGTCTTAATTTTATGTTCAAATCATAGAAAAGCAGGCAAAAATACATAAGAAATACATCATGGTATTAGTATTCTCTATATTTAGTATAAACAGCACCTAAACGATAAACGTTTAAAATAGGTAAAATCTTACATGTCCGCGGTCATGAGAATTTTCAATTTTTTCAATATGTCAAATTTGTCTTAATTTTATGTTCAAATCATAGAAAAGCAGGCAAAAATACATAAGAAATACATCATGGTATTAGTATTCTCTATATTTGGTATAAACAGCACCTAAACGATAAACGTTTAAAATAGGTAAAATCTTACATGTCCGCGGTCATGAGAATTTTCAATTTTTTCAATATGTCAAATTTGTCTTAATTTTATGTTCAAATCATTGAAAAGCAGGTAAAAATACATAAGAAATACATCATGGTATTAGTATTCTCTATATTTGGTATGAACAGAACCTAAACGATAAACGTTTAAAATAGGTAAAATCTTACATGTCCGCGGTCATGAGAAATTTCAATTTTTTCAATATGTCAAATTTGTCTTAATTTTATGTTCAAATCATTGAAAAGCAGGCAAAAATACATAAGAAATACATCATGGTATTAGTATTCTCTATATTTCGTATAAAAAGCACCTAAATGATAAACGTTTAAAATAGGTAAAATCTTACATGTCCGCGGTCATGAGAATTTTCAATTTTTTCAATATGTCAACTTTGTCTTAATTTTATGTTCAAATCATTGAAAAGCAGGTAAAAATACATAAGAAATACATCATGGTATTAGTATTCTCTATATTTGGTATAAACAGCACCTAAACCATAAACGTTTAAAATAGGTAAAATCTTACATGTCCGCGGTCATGAGAATTTTCAATTTTTTCAATATGTCAAATTTGTCTTAATTTTATGTTCAAATCATAGAAAAGCAGGTAAAAATACGTAAGAAATACATCATGGTATTAGTATTCTCTATATTTAGTATAAACAGCACCTAAACGATAAACGTTTAAAATAGGTAAAATCTTACATGTCCGCGGTCATGAGAATTTTCAATTTTTTCAATATGTCAAATTTGTCTTAATTTTATGTTCAAATCATAGAAAAGCAGGCAAAAATACATAAGAAATACATCATGGTATTAGTATTCTCTATATTGGTATAAAAAGCACCTAAATGATAAACGTTTAAAATAGGTAAAATCTTACATGTCCGCGGTCATGAAAATTTTCAATTTTTTCAATATGTCAAATTTGTCTTAATTGTATGTTCAAATCATAGAAAAGCAGGCAAAAATACATAAGAAATACATCATGGTATTAGTATTCTCTATATTTGGTATAAAAAGCACCTAAATGATAAACGTTTAAAATAGGTAAAATCTTACATGTCCGCGGTCATGAAAATTTTAAATTTTTTCAATATGTCAAATTTGTCTTAATTTTATGTTCAAATCATAGAAAAGCAGGTAAAAATACATAAGAAATACATCATGGTATTAGTATTCTCTATATTTGGTATAAAAAGCACCTAAATGATAAACGTTTAAAATAGGTAAAATCTTACATGTCCGCGGTCATGAGAATTTTCAATTTTTTCAATATGTCAAATTTGTCTTAATTTTATGTTCAAATCATAGAAAAGCAGGTAAAAATACGTAAGAAATACATCATGGTATTAGTATTCTCTTTATTTGGTATAAAAATCACCTAAACGATAAACGTTTAAAATAGGTAAAATCTTACATGTCCGCGGTCATGAGAAATTTCAATTTTTTCAATATGTCAAATTTGTCTTAATTTTATGTTCAAATCATTGAAAAGCAGGCAAAAATACATAAGAAATACATCATGGTATTAGTATTCTCTATATTTCGTATAAAAAGCACCTAAATGATAAACGTTTAAAATAGGTAAAATCTTACATGTCCGCGGTCATGAGAATTTTCAATTTTTTCAATATGTCAAATTTGTCTTAATTTTATGTTCAAATCATAGAAAAGCAGGCAAAAATACATAAGAAATACATCATGGTATTAGTATTCTCTATATTTGGTATAAAAAGCACCTAAATGATAAACGTTTAAAATAGGTAAAGTCTTACATGTCCGCGGTCATGAAAATTTTCAATTTTTTCAATATGTCAAATTTGTTTTGCTTTTATGTTCAAATCATAGAAAAGCAGGTAAAAATACATAAGAAATACATCATGGTATTAGTATTCTCTATATTTGGTATAAAAAGCACCTAAATGATAAACGTTTAAAATAGGTAAAATCTTACATGTCCGCGGTGATTAGAATTTTCAATTTTTTCAATATGTCAATTTTGTCTTAATTTTATGTTCAAATCATAGAAAAGCAGGCAAAAATACATAAGAAATACATCATGGTATTAGTATTCTCTATATTTGGTATAAAAAGCACCTAAATGATAAACGTTTAAAATAGGTAAAATCTTACATGTCCGCGGTCATGAAAATTTTCAATTTTTTCAATATGTCAAATTTGTCTTAATTTTATGTTCAAATCATAGAAAAGCAGGCAAAAATACATAAGAAATACATCATGGTATTAGTATTCTCTATATTTAGTATAAACAGCACCTAAACGATAAACGTTTAAAATAGGTAAAATCTTACATGTCCGCGGTCATGAGAATTTTCAATTTTTTCAATATGTCAAATTTGTCTTAATTTTATGTTCAAATCATAGAAAAGCAGGCAAAAATACATAAGAAATACATCATGGTATTAGTATTCTCTATATTTGGTATAAACAGCACCTAAACGATAAACGTTTAAAATAGGTAAAATCTTACATGTCCGCGGTCATGAGAATTTTCAATTTTTTCAATATGTCAAATTTGTCTTAATTTTATGTTCAAATCATTGAAAAGCAGGTAAAAATACATAAGAAATACATCATGGTATTAGTATTCTCTATATTTGGTATGAACAGAACCTAAACGATAAACGTTTAAAATAGGTAAAATCTTACATGTCTGCGGTCATGAGAAATTTCAATTTTTTCAATATGTCAAATTTGTCTTAATTTTATGTTCAAATCATTGAAAAGCAGGCAAAAATACATAAGAAATACATCATGGTATTAGTATTCTCTATATTTCGTATAAAAAGCACCTAAATGATAAACGTTTAAAATAGGTAAAATCTTACATGTCCGCGGTCATGAGAATTTTCAATTTTTTCAATATGTCAACTTTGTCTTAATTTTATGTTCAAATCATTGAAAAGCAGGTAAAAATACATAAGAAATACATCATGGTATTAGTATTCTCTATATTTGGTATAAACAGCACCTAAACCATAAACGTTTAAAATAGGTAAAATCTTACATGTCCGCGGTCATGAGAATTTTCAATTTTTTCAATATGTCAAATTTGTCTTAATTTTATGTTCAAATCATAGAAAAGCAGGTAAAAATACGTAAGAAATACATCATGGTATTAGTATTCTCTATATTTAGTATAAACAGCACCTAAACGATAAACGTTTAAAATAGGTAAAATCTTACATGTCCGCGGTCATGAGAATTTTCAATTTTTTCAATATGTCAAATTTGTCTTAATTTTATGTTCAAATCATTGAAAAGCAGGTAAAAATACATAAGAAATACATCATGGTATTAGTATTCTCTATATTTGGTATAAACAGAACCTAAACGATAAACGTTTAAAATAGGTAAAATCTTACATGTCCGCGGTCATGAGAATTTTCAATTTTTTCAATATGTCAAATTTGTCTTAATTTTATGTTCAAATCATTGAAAAGCAGGCAAAAATACATAAGAAATACATCATGGTATTAGTATTCTCTATATTTCGCATAAAAAGCACCTAAATGATAAACGTTTAAAATAGGTAAAATCTTACATGTCCGCGGTCATGAGAATTTTCAATTTTTTCAATATGTCAAATTTGTCTTAATTTTATGTTCAAATCATAGAAAAGCAGGCAAAAATACATAAGAAATACATCATGGTATTAGTATTCTCTATATTTGGTATAAAAAGCACCTAAATGATAAACGTTTAAAATAGGTAAAATCTTACATGTCCGCGGTCATGAAAATTTTCAATTTTTTCAATATGTCAAATTTGTCTTAATTTTATGTTCAAATCATAGAAAAGCAGGTAAAAATACATAAGAAATACATCATGGTATTAGTATTCTCTATATTTGGTATAAAAAGCACCTAAATGATAAACGTTTAAAATAGGTAAAATCTTACATGTCCGCGGTCATGAGAATTTTCAATTTTTTCAATATGTCAAATTTGTCTTAATTTTATGTTCAAATCATAGAAAAGCAGGCAAAAATACATAAGAAATACATCATGGTATTAGTATTCTCTTTATTTGGTATAAAAATCACCTAAACGATAAACGTTTAAAATAGGTAAAATCTTACATGTCCGCGGTCATGAGAAATTTCAATTTTTTCAATATGTCAAATTTGTCTTAATTTTATGTTCAAATCATTGAAAAGCAGGCAAAAATACATAAGAAATACATCATGGTATTAGTATTCTCTATATTTCGTATAAAAAGCACCTAAATGATAAACGTTTAAAATAGGTAAAATCTTACATGTCCGCGGTCATGAGAATTTTCAATTTTTTCAATATGTCAAATTTGTCTTAATTTTATGTTCAAATCATAGAAAAGCAGGCAAAAATACATAAGAAATACATCATGGTATTAGTATTCTCTATATTGGTATAAAAAGCACCTAAATGATAAACGTTTAAAATAGGTAAAATCTTACATGTCCGCGGTCATGAAAATTTTCAATTTTTTCAATATGTCAAATTTGTCTTAATTTTATGTTCAAATCATAGAAAAGCAGGCAAAAATACATAAGAAATACATCATGGTATTAGTATTCTCTATATTTGGTATAAAAAGCACCTAAATGATAAACGTTTAAAATAGGTAAAATCTTACATGTCCGCGGTCATGAAAATTTTAAATTTTTTCAATTTGTCAAATTTGTCTTAATTTTATGTTCAAATCATAGAAAAGCAGGTAAAAATACATAAGAAATACATCATGGTATTAGTATTCTCTATATTTGGTATAAAAAGCACCTAAATGATAAACGTTTAAAATAGGTAAAATCTTACATGTCCGCGGTCATGAGAATTTTCAATTTTTTCAATATGTCAAATTTGTCTTAATTTTATGTTCAAATCATAGAAAAGCAGGTAAAAATACGTAAGAAATACATCATGGTATTAGTATTCTCTTTATTTGGTATAAAAATCACCTAAACGATAAACGTTTAAAATAGGTAAAATCTTACATGTCCGCGATCATGAGAAATTTCAATTTTTTCAATATGTCAAATTTGTCTTAATTTTATGTTCAAATCATTGAAAAGCAGGCAAAAATACATAAGAAATACATCATGGTATTAGTATTCTCTATATTTCGTATAAAAAGCACCTAAATGATAAACGTTTAAAATAGGTAAAATCTTACATGTCCGCGGTCATGAGAATTTTCAATTTTTTCAATATGTCAAATTTGTCTTAATTTTATGTTCAAATCATAGAAAAGCAGGCAAAAATACATAAGAAATACATCATGGTATTAGTATTCTCTATATTTGGTATAAAAAGCACCTAAATGATAAACGTTTAAAATAGGTAAAGTCTTACATGTCCGCGGTCATGAAAATTTTCAATTTTTTCAATATGTCAAATTTGTTTTGCTTTTATGTTCAAATCATAGAAAAGCAGGTAAAAATACATAAGAAATACATCATGGTATTAGTATTCTCTATATTTGGTATAAAAAGCACCTAAATGATAAACGTTTAAAATAGGTAAAATCTTACATGTCCGCGGTCATGAGAATTTTCAATTTTTTCAATATGTCAAATTTGTCTTAATTTTATGTTCAAATCATAGAAAAGCAGGTAAAAATACGTAAGAAATACATCATGGTATTAGTATTCTCTTTATTTGGTATAAAAATCACCTAAACGATAAACGTTTAAAATAGGTAAAATCTTACATGTCCGCGGTCAGGAGAATTTTCAATTTTTTCAATATGTCAAATTTGTCTTAATTTTATGTTCAAATCATTGAATAGCAGGTAAAAATACATAAGAAATACATCATGGTATTAGTATTCTCTATATTTGGTATAAACAGAACCTAAACGATAAACGTTTAAAATAGGTAAAATCTTACATGTCCGCGGTCATGAGAAATTTCAATTTTTTCAATATGTCAAATTTGTCTTAATTTTATGTTCAAATCATTGAAAAGCAGGCAAAAATACATAAGAAACACATCATGGTATTAGTATTCTCTATATTTCGTATAAAAAGCACCTAAATGATAAACGTTTAAAATAGGTAAAATCTTACATGTCCGCGGTCATGAGAATTTTCAATTTTTTCAATATGTCAAATTTGTCTTAATTTTATGTTCAAATCATAGAAAAGAAGGCAAAAATACATAAGAAATACATCATGGTATTAGTATTCTCTATATTTGGTATAAAAAGCACCTAAATGATAAACGTTTAAAATAGGTAAAATCTTACATGTCCGCGGTCATGAAAATTTTCAATTTTTTCAATATGTCAAATTTGTCTTAATTTTATGTTCAAATCATAGAAAAGCAGGTAAAAATACATAAGAAATACATCATGGTATTAGTATTCTCTATATTTGGTATAAAAAGCACCTAAATGATAAACGTTTAAAATAGGTAAAATCTTACATGTCCGCGGTCATGAGAATTTTCAATTTTTTCAATATGTCAAATTTGTCTTAATTTTATGTTCAAATCATAGAAAAGCAGGTAAAAATACGTAAGAAATACATCATGGTATTAGTATTCTCTTTATTTGGTATAAAAACACCTAAACGATAAACGTTTAAAATAGGTAAAATCTTACATGTCCGCGGTCATGAGAAATTTCAATTTTTTCAATATGTCAAATTTGTCTTAATTTTATGTTCAAATCATTGAAAAGCAGGCAAAAATACATAAGAAATACATCATGGTATTAGTATTCTCTATATTTCGTATAAAAAGCACCTAAATGATAAACGTTTAAAATAGGTAAAATCTTACATGTCCGCGGTCATGAGAATTTTCAATTTTTTCAATATGTCAAATTTGTCTTAATTTTATGTTCAAATCATAGAAAAGCAGGCAAAAATACATAAGAAATACATCATGGTATTAGTATTCTCTATATTTGGTATAAAAAGCACCTAAATGATAAACGTTTAAAATAGGTAAAATCTTACATGTCCGCGGTCATGAGAAATTTCAATTTTTTCAATATGTCAAATTTGTCTTAATTTTATGTTCAAATCATAGAAAAGCAGGTAAAAATACATAAGAAATACATCATGGTATTAGTATTCTCTATATTTGGTATAAAAAGCACCTAAATGATAAACGTTTAAAATAGGTAAAATCTTACATGTCCGCGGTCATGAGAATTTTCAATTTTTTCAATATGTCAAATTTGTCTTAATTTTATGTTCAAATCATAGAAAAGCAGGTAAAAATACGTAAGAAATACATCATGGTATTAGTATTCTCTTTATTTGGTATAAAAATCACCTAAACGATAAACGTTTAAAATAGGTAAAATCTTACATGTCCGCGGTCATGAGAATTTTCAATTTTTTCAATATGTCAAATTTGTCTTAATTTTATGTTCAAATCATAGAAAAGCAGGTAAAAATACATAAGAAATACATCATGGTATTAGTATTCTCTATATTTGGTATAAACAGCACCTAAACGATAAACGTTTAAAATAGGTAAAATCTTACATGTCCGCGGTCATGAGAATTTTCAATTTTTTCAATATGTCAAATTTGTCTTAATTTTATGTTCAAATCATAGAAAAGCAGGTAAAAATACATAAGAAATACATCATGGTATTATTATTCTCTATATTTGGTATAAACAGAACCTAAACGATAAACGTTTAAAATAGGTAAAATCTTACATGTCCGCGGTGATTAGAATTTTCAATTTTTTCAATATGTAAAATTTGTCTTAATTTTATGTTCAAATCATAGAAAAGCAGGCAACAATACATAAGAAATACATCATGGTATTAGTATTCTCTATATTTAGTATAAACAGCACCTAAACGATAAACGTTTAAAATAGGTAAAATCTTACATGTCCGCGGTGATTAGAATTTTCAATTTTTTCAATATGTCAATTTTGTCCTAATTTTATGTTCAAATCATAGAAAACAGGCAAAAATACATAAGAAATACATCATGGTATTAGTATTCACTATATTTGGTATAAACAGCACCTAAACGATAAACGTTTAAAATAGGTAAAATCTTACACGTCCGCGGTCATGAGAATTTTCAATTTTTTCAATATGTCAAATTTTTCTTAATTTTATGTTCAAATCATTGAAAAGCATGGAAAAAATACATAAGAAATACATCATGGTATTAGTATTCTCTATATTTGGTATAAACAGCACCTAAATGATAACCGTTTAAAATAGGTAAAATCGTACATGTCCGCGGTCATGAGAATTTTCAATTTTTTCACTATGTCAAATTTGTCTTAATTTTATGTTCAAATTATAGAAAAGCAGGCAAAAATACATAAGAAATACATCATGGTATTAGTATTCTCTATATTTAGTATAAACAGCACCTAAACGATAAACGTTTAAAATAGGTAAAATCTTACATGTCCGCGGTCATGAGAATTTTTAATTTTTTCAATATGTCAAATTTGTCTTAATTTTATGTTCAAATCATAGAAAAGCAGGTAAAAATACGTAAGAAATACATCATGGTATTAGAATTCTCTTTATTTTGTATAAAAATCACCTAAACGATAAACGTTTAAAATAGGTAAAATCTTACATGTCCGCGGTCATGAGAATTTTCAATTTTTTCAATATGTCAAATTTGTCTTAATTTTATGTTCAAATCATTGAAAAGCAGGTAAAAATACATAAGAAATACATCATGGTATTAGTATTCTCTATATTTGGTATAAACAGCACCTAAACCATAAACGTTTAAAATAGGTAAAATCTTACATGTCCGCGGTGATTAGAATTTTCAATGTTTTCAATATGTCAATTTTGTCTTAATTTTATGTTCAAATCATAGAAAAGCAGGCAAAAATACATAAGAAATACATCATGGTATTAGTATTCTCTATATTTGGTATAAACAGCACCTAAACGATAAACGTTTAAAACAGGTAAAATTTTACATGTCCGCGGTCATGAGAATTTTCAATTTTTTCAATATGTCAAATTTGTCTTAATTTTATGTTCAAATCATAGAAAAGCAGGTAAAAATACATAAGAAATACATCATGGTATTAGTATTCTCTATATTTGGTATAAACAGAACCTAAACGATAAACGTTTAAAATAGGTAAAATCTTACATGTCCGCGGTGATTAGAATTTTCAATTTTTTCAATATGTCAAATTTGTCTTAATTTTATGTTCAAATCATAGAAAAGCAGGTAAAAATACATAAGAAATACATCATGGTATTAGTATTCTCTATATTTAGTATAAACAGCACCTAAACGATAAACGTTTAAAATAGGTAAAATCTTACACGTCAGCGGTCATGAGAATTTTCAATTTTTTCAATATGTCAAATTTTTCTTAATTTTATGTTCAAATCATTGAAAAGCATGGAAAAAATACATAAGAAATACATCATGGTATTAGTATTCTCTATATTTGGTATAAACAGCACCTAAATGATAAACGTTTAAAATAGGTAAAATCGTACATGTCCGCGGTCATGAGAATTTTCAATTTTTTCACTATGTCAAATTTGTCTTAATTTTGTGTTCAAATCATAGAAAAGCAGGCAAAAATACATAAGAAATACATCATGGTATTAGTATTCTCTATATTTAGTATAAACAGCACCTAAACGATAAACGTTTAAAATAGGTAAAATCTTACATGTCCGCGGTCATGAGAATTTTCAATTTTTTCAATATGTCAAATTTGTCTTAATTTTATGTTCAAATTATTGAAAAGCAGCTAAAAATACATAAGAAATACATCATGGTATAAGTATTCTCTATATTTGGTATAAACAGAACCTAAACGATAAACGTTTAAAATAGGTAAAATCTTACATGTCCGCGGTCATGAGAATTTTCAATTTTTTCAATATGTCAAATTTGTCTTAATATTATGTTCAAATCATAGAAAAGCAGGCAAAAATACATAAGAAATACATCATGGTATTAGTATTCTCTATATTTGGTATAAAAAGCACCTAAAAGATAAACGTTTAAAATAGGTAAAATCTTACATGTCCGCGGTCATGAGAATTTTCAATTTTTTCAATATGTCAAATTTGTCTTAATTTTATGTTCAAATCATAGAAAAGCAGGTAAAAATACATAAGAAATACATCATGGTATTAGTATTCTCTATATTTGGTATAAACAGCACCTAAACGATAAACGTTTAAAATAGGTAAAATCTTACATGTCCGCGGTCATGAGAATTTTCAATTTTTTCAATATGTCAAATTTGTCTTAATTTTATGTTCAAATCATAGAAAAGCAGGTAAAAATACATAAGAAATACATCATGGTATTAGTATTCTCTATATTTGGTATAAACAGAACCTAAACGATAAACGTTTAAAATAGGTAAAATCTTACATGTCCGCGGTGATTAGAATTTTCAATTTTTTCAATATGTAAAATTTGTCTTAATTTTATGTTCAAATCATTGAAAAGCAGGCAACAATACATAAGAAATACATCATGGTATTAGTATTCTCTATATTTAGTATAAACAGCACCTAAACGATAAACGTTTAAAATAGGTAAAATCTTACATGTCCGCGGTGATTAGAATTTTCAATTTTTTCAATATGTCAATTTTGTCTTAATTTTATGTTCAAATCATAGAAAACAGGCAAAAATACATAAGAAATACATCATGGTATTAGTATTCTCTATATTTGGTATAAACAGCACCTAAACGATAAACGTTTAAAATAGGTAAAATCTTACACGTCCGCGGTCATGAGAATTTTCAATTTTTTCAATATGTCAAATTTTTCTTAATTTTATGTTCAAATCATTGAAAAGCATGGAAAAAATACATAAGAAATACATTATGGTATTAGTATTCTCTATATTTGGTATAAACAGCACCTAAATGATAACCGTTTAAAATAGGTAAAATCGTACATGTCCGCGGTCATGAGAATTTTCAATTTTTTCACTATGTCAAATTTGTCTTAATTTTATGTTCAAATCATAGAAAAGCAGGCAAAAATACATAAGAAAGACATCATGGTATTAGTATTCTCTATATTTAGTATAAACAGCACCTAAACGATAAACGTTTAAAATAGGTAAAATCTTACATGTCCGCGGTCATGAGAATTTTAAATTTTTTCAATATGTCAAATTTGTCTTAATTTTATGTTCAAATCATAGAAAAACAGGCAAAAATACATAAGAAATACATCATGGTATTAGTATTCTCTATATTTTGTATAAACAGCACCTAAACGATAAACGTTTAAAATAGGTAAAATCTTACATGTCCGCGGTCATGAGAAATTTCAATTTTTTCAATATGTCAAATTTGTCTTAATTTTATGTTCAAATCATTGAAAAGCAGGTAAAAATACATAAGAAATACATCATGGTATTAGTATTCTCTATATTTGGTATAAACAGCACCTAAACGATAAACGTTTAAAATAGGTAAAATCTTACATGTCCGCGGTCATGAGAATTTTCAATTTTTTCAATATGTCAAATTTGTCTTAATTTTATGTTCAAATCATAGAAAAGCAGGTAAAAATACATAAGAAATACATCATGGTATTAGTATTCTCTATAGTTAGTACAAACAGCACCTAAATCATAAACGTTTAAAATAGGTAAAATCTTACATGTCCGGGGCCATTAGAATTTTCACTTTTTTCAATATGTCAATTTTGTCTTAATTTTATGTTCAAATCATAGAAAAGCAGCTAAAAATACATAAGAAATACATCATGGTATTAGTATTCTCTATATTTGGTATAAACAGAACCTAAACGATAAACGTTTAAAATAGGTAAAATCTTACATGTCCGCGGTCATGAGAATTTTCAATTTTTTCAATATGTCAAATTTGTCTTAATATTATGTTCAAATCATAGAAAAGCAGGCAAAAATACATAAGAAATACATCATGGTATTAGTATTCTCTATATTTGGTATAAAAAGCACCTAAAAGATAAACGTTTAAAATAGGTAAAATCTTACATGTCCGCGGTCATGAGAATTTTCAATTTTTTCAATATGTCAAATTTGTCTTAATTTTATGTTCAAATCATAGAAAAGCAGGTAAAAATACATAAGAAATACATCATGGTATTAGTATTCTCTATATTTGGTATAAACAGCACCTAAACGATAAACGTTTAAAATAGGTAAAATCTTACATGTCCGCGGTCATGAGAATTTTCAATTTTTTCAATATGTCAAATTTGTCTTAATTTTATGTTCAAATCATAGAAAAGCAGGTAAAAATACATAAGAAATACATCATGGTATTAGTATTCTCTATATTTGGTATAAACAGAACCTAAACGATAAACGTTTAAAATAGGTAAAATCTTACATGTCCGCGGTGATTAGAATTTTCAATTTTTTAAATATGTAAAATTTGTCTTAATTTTATGTTCAAATCATTGAAAAGCAGGCAACAATACATAAGAAATACATCATGGTATTAGTATTCTCTATATTTAGTATAAACAGCACCTAAACGATAAACGTTTAAAATAGGTAAAATCTTACATGTCCGCGGTGATTAGAATTTTCAATTTTTTCAATATGTCAATTTTGTCTTAATTTTATGTTCAAATCATAGAAAACAGGCAAAAATACATAAGAAATACATCATGGTATTAGTATTCTCTATATTTGGTATAAACAGCACCTAAACGATAAACGTTTAAAATAGGTAAAATCTTACACGTCCGCGGTCATGAGAATTTTCAATTTTTTCAATATGTCAAATTTTTCTTAATTTTATGTTCAAATCATTGAAAAGCATGGAAAAAATACATAAGAAATACATTATGGTATTAGTATTCTCTATATTTGGTATAAAAAGCACCTAAATGATAACCGTTTAAAATAGGTAAAATCGTACATGTCCGCGGTCATGAGAATTTTCAATTTTTTCACTATGTCAAATTTGTCTTAATTTTATGTTCAAATCATAGAAAAGCAGGCAAAAATACATAAGAAAGACATCATGGTATTAGTATTCTCTATATTTAGTATAAACAGCACCTAAACGATAAACGTTTAAAATAGGTAAAATCTTACATGTCCGCGGTCATGAGAAATTTCAATTTTTTCAATATGTCAAATTTGTCTTAATTTTATGTTCAAATCATAGAAAAACAGGCAAAAATACATAAGAAATACATCATGGTATTAGTATTCTCTATATTTGGTATAAACAGCACCTAAACGATAAACGTTTAAAATAGGTAAAATCTTACATGTCCGCGGTCATGAGAAATTTCAATTTTTTCAATATGTCAAATTTGTCTTAATTTTATGTTCAAATCATAGAAAAACAGGCAAAAATACATAAGAAATACATCATGGTATTAGTATTCTCTATATTTGGTATAAAAAGCACCTAAACGATAAACGTTTAAAATAGGTAAAATCTTACATGTCCGCGGTCATGAGAATTTTAAATTTTTTCAATATGTCAAATTTGTCTTAATTTTATGTTCAAATCATAGAAAAACAGGCAAAAATACATAAGAAATACATCATGGTATTAGTATTCTCTATATTTGGTATAAACAGCACCTAAACGATAAACGTTTAAAATAGGTAAAATCTTACATGTCCGCGGTCATGAGAAATTTCAATTTTTTCAATATGTCAAATTTGTCTTAATTTTATGTTCAAATCATTGAAAAGCAGGTAAAAATACATAAGAAATACATCATGGTATTAGTATTCTCTATATTTGGTATAAACAGCACCTAAACGATAAACGTTTAAAATAGGTAAAATCTTACATGTCCGCGGTCATGAGAATTTTCAATTTTTTCAATATGTCAAATTTGTCTTAATTTTATGTTCAAATCATAGAAAAGCAGGTAAAAATACATAAGAAATACATCATGGTATTAGTATTTTCTATAGTTAGTACAAACAGCACCTAAATCATAAACGTTTAAAATAGGTAAAATCTTACATGTCCGGGGCCATTAGAATTTTCACTTTTTTCAATATGTCAATTTTGTCTTAATTTTATGTTCAAATCATAGAAAAGCAGGCAAAAATACATAAGAAATACATCATGGTATTAGTATTCTCTATACTTTGTATAAACAGCACCTAAACGATAAACGTTTAAAATAGGTAAAATCTTACATGTCCGCGGTCATGTGAATTTTCAATTTTTTCACTATGTCAAATTTGTCTTAATTTTATGTTCAAATCATTGAAAAGCAACCAAAAATACATAAGAAATACATCATGGTATTAGTATTCTCTATATTTGGTATAAACAGCACCTAAACGATAAACGTTTAAAATAGGTAAAATCTTACATGTCCGCGGTCATGAGAATTTTCAATTTTTTCAGTATGTCAAATTTGTCTTTATTTTATGTTAAAATCATAGAAAAGCAGGTAAAAATGTATAGAAATACATCATGGTATTAGTATTCTCTATATTTTGTATACAAAGCACCTAAACGATAAACGTTTAAAATAGGTAAAAACTTACATGAGAAATTTCAATTTTTTCAATATGTCAAATTTGTCTTAATTTTATGTTCAAATCATTGAAAAGCAGGCAAAAATACATAAGAAATACATCATGGTATTAGTTTTCTCTATATTTCGTATAAAAAGCACCTAAATGATAAACGTTTAAAATAGGTAAAATCTTACATGTCCGCGGTCATGAGAATTTTCAATTTTTTCAATATGTCAAATTTGTCTTAATTTTATGTTCAAATCATAGAAAACAGGCAAAAATACATAAGAAATACATCATGGTATTAGTATTCACTATATTTGGTATAAACAGCACCTAAACGATAAACGTTTAAAATAGGTAAAATCTTACACGTCCGCGGTCATGAGAATTTTCAATTTTTTCAATATGTCAAATTTTTCTTAATTTTATGTTCAAATCATTGAAAAGCATGGAAAAAATACATAAGAAATACATCATGGTATTAGTATTCTCTATATTTGGTATAAACAGCACCTAAAGGATAACCGTTTAAAATAGGTAAAATCGTACATGTCCGCGGTCATGAGAATTTTCAATTTTTTCACTATGTCAAATTTGTCTTAATTTTATGTTCAAATCATAGAAAAGCAGGCAAAAATACATAAGAAATACATCATGGTATTAGTATTCTCTATATTTAGTATAAACAGCACCTAAACAATAAACGTTTAAAATAGGTAAAATCTTACATGTCCGCGGTCATGAGAATTTTCAATTTTTTCAATATGTCAAATTTGTCTTAATTTTATGTTCAAATCATAGAAAAGCAGGCAAAAATACATAAGAAATACATCATGGTATTAGTATTCTCTATATTTGGTATAAACAGCACCTAAACGATAAACGTTTCAAATAGGTAAAATCTTACATGTCCGCGGTCATGAGAAATTTCAATTTTTTCAATATGTCAAATTTGTCTTAATTTTATGTTCAAATCATAGAAAAGCAGGCAAAAATACATAAGAAATACATCATGGTATTAGTATTCTCTATATTTGGTATAAAAAGCACCTAAATGATAAACGTTTAAAATAGGTAAAATCTTACATGTCCGCGGTCATGAGAAATTTCAATTTTTTCAATATGTCAAATTTGTCTTAATTTTATGTTCAAATCATTGAAAAGCAGGCAAAAATACATAAGAAATACATCATGGTATTAGTATTCTCTATATTTCGTATAAAAAGCACCTAAATGATAAACGTTTAAAATAGGTAAAATCTTACATGTCCGCGGTCATGAGAATTTTCAATTTTTTCAATATGTCAAATTTGTCTTAATTTTATGTTCAAATCATAGAAAAGCAGGCAAAAATACATAAGAAATACATCATGGTATTAGTATTCTCTATATTTGGTATAAAAAGCACCTAAATGATAAACGTTTAAAATAGGTAAAATCTTACATGTCCGCGGTCATGAAAATTTTCAATGTTTTCAATATGTCAAATTTGTCTTAATTTTATGTTCAAATCATAGAAAAGCAGGTAAAAATACATAAGAAATACATCATGGTATTAGTATTCTCTATATTTGGTATAAAAAGCACCTAAATGATAAACGTTTAAAATAGGTAAAATCTTACATGTCCGCGGTCATGAGAATTTTCAATTTTTTCAATATGTCAAATTTGTCTTAATTTTATGTTCAAATCATAGAAAAGCAGGTAAAAATACGTAAGAAATACATCATGGTATTAGTATTCTCTTTATTTGGTATAAAAATCACCTAAACGATAAACGTTTAAAATAGGTAAAATCTTACATGTCCGCGGTCATGAGAAATTTCAATTTTTTCAATATGTCAAATTTGTCTTAATTTTATGTTCAAATCATTGAAAAGCAGGCAAAAATACATAAGAAATACATCATGGTATTAGTATTCTCTATATTTCGTATAAAAAGCACCTAAATGATAAACGTTTAAAATAGGTAAAATCTTACATGTCCGCGGTCATGAGAATTTTCAATTTTTTCAATATGTCAAATTTGTCTTAATTTTATGTTCAAATCATAGAAAAGCAGGTAAAAATACATAAGAAATACATCATGGTATTAGTATTCTCTATATTTGGTATAAAAAGCACCTAAATGATAAACGTTTAAAATAGGTAAAATCTTAAATGTCCGCGGTCATGAAAATTTTCAATTTTTTCAATATGTCAAATTTGTCTTAATTTTATGTTCAAATCATAGAAAAGCAGGTAAAAATACATAAGAAATACATCATGGTATTAGTATTCTCTATATTTGGTATAAAAAGCACCTAAATGATAAACGTTTAAAATAGGTAAAATCTTACATGTCCGCGGTCATGAGAATTTTCAATTTTTTCAATATGTCAAATTTGTCTTAATTTTATGTTCAAATCATAGAAAAGCAGGTAAAAATACGTAAGAAATACATCATGGTATTAGTATTCTCTATATTTGGTATAAACAGCACCTAAACGATAAACGTTTAAAATAGGTAAAATCTTACATGTCCGCGGTCATGAGAATTTTCAATTTTTTCAATATGTCAAATTTGTCTTAATTTTATGTTCAAATCATAGAAAAGCAGGTAAAAATACATAAGAAATACATCATGGTATTAGTATTCTCTATATTTGGTATAAACAGAACCTAAACGATAAACGTTTGAAATAGGTAAAATCTTACATGTCCGCGGTCATGAGAATTTTCAATTTTTTCAATATGTCAAATTTGTCTTAATTTTATGTTCAAATCATAGAAAAGCAGGTAAAAATACATAAGAAATACATCATGGTATTAGTATTCTCTATATTTGGTATAAACAGAACCTAAACGATAAACGTTTAAAATAGGTAAAATCTTACATGTCCGCGGTGATTAGAATTTTCAATTTTTTCAATATGTAAAATTTGTCTTAATTTTATGTTCAAATCATAGAAAAGCAGGCAACAATACATAAGAAATACATCATGGTATTAGTATTCTCTATATTTAGTATAAACAGCACCTAAACGATAAACGTTTAAAATAGGTAAAATCTTACATGTCCGCGGTGATTAGAATTTTCAATTTTTTCAATATGTCAATTTTGTCCTAATTTTATGTTCAAATCATAGAAAACAGGCAAAAATACATAAGAAATACATCATGGTATTAGTATTCACTATATTTGGTATAAACAGCACCTAAACGATAAACGTTTAAAATAGGTAAAATCTTACACGTCCGCGGTCATGAGAAGTTTCAATTTTTTCAATATGTCAAATTTTTCTTAATTTTATGTTCAAATCATTGAAAAGCATGGAAAAAATACATAAGAAATACATCATGGTATTAGTATTCTCTATATTTGGTATAAACAGCACCTAAATGATAACCGTTTAAAATAGGTAAAATCGTACATGTCCGCGGTCATGAGAATTTTCAATTTTTTCACTATGTCAAATTTGTCTTAATTTTATGTTCAAATCATAGAAAAGCAGGCAAAAATACATAAGAAATACATCATGGTATTAGTATTCTCTATATTTAGTATAAACAGCACCTAAACGATAAACGTTTAAAATAGGTAAAATCTTACATGTCCGCGGTCATGAGAATTTTTAATTTTTTCAATATGTCAAATTTGTCTTAATTTTATGTTCAAATCATAGAAAAGCAGGTAAAAATACGTAAGAAATACATCATGGTATTAGTATTCTCTTTATTTGGTATAAAAATCACCTAAACGATAAACGTTTAAAATAGGTAAAATCTTACATGTCCGCGGTCATGAGAATTTTCAATTTTTTCACTATGTCAAATTTGTCTTAATTTTATGTTCAAATCATTGAAAAGCAGGTAAAAATACATAAGAAATACATCATGGTATTAGTATTCTCTATATTTGGTATAAACAGCACCTAAACCATAAACGTTTAAAATAGGTAAAATCTTACATGTCCGCGGTCATGAGAATTTTCAATTTTTTCAATATGTCAAATTTGTCTTAATTTTATGTTCAAATCATAGAAAAGCAGGTAAAAATACATAAGAAATACATCATGGTATTAGTATTCTCTATATTTGGTATAAACAGCACCTAAACGATAAACGTTTAAAATAGGTAAAATCTTACATGTCCGCGGTGATTAGAATTTTCAATTTTTTCAATATGTCAATTTTGTCTTAATTTTATGTTCAAATAATAGAAAACAGGCAAAAATACATAAGAAATACATCATGGTATTAGTATTCACTATATTTGGTATAAACAGCACCTAAACGATAAACGTTTAAAATAGGTAAAATCTTACACGTCAGCGGTCATGAGAATTTTCAATTTTTTCAATATGTCAAATTTTTCTTAATTTTATGTTCAAATCATTGAAAAGCATGGAAAAAATACATAAGAAATACATCATGGTATTAGTATTCTCTATATTTGGTATAAACAGCACCTAAATGATAACCGTTTAAAATAGGTAAAATCGTACATGTCCGCGGTCATGAGAATTTTCAATTTTTTCACTATGTCAAATTTGTCTTAATTTTGTGTTCAAATCATAGAAAAACAGGCAAAAATACATAAGAAATACATCATGGTATTAGTATTCTCTATATTTCGTATAAACAGCACCTAAATGATAAACGTTTAAAATAGGTAAAATCTTACATGTCCGCGGTCATGAGAATTTTCAATTTTTTCAATATGTCAAATTTGTCTTAATTTTATGTTCAAATTATTGAAAAGCAGGTAAAAATACATAAGAAATACATCATGGTATTAGTATTCTCTATATTTTGTATAAACAGAACCTAAACGATAAACGTTTAAAATAGGTAAAATCTTACATGTCCGCGGTCATGAGAATTTTCAATTTTTTCAATATGTCAAATTTGTCTTAATATTATGTTCAAATCATAGAAAAGCAGGCAAAAATACATAAGAAATACATCATGGTATTAGTATTCTCTATATTTGGTATAAAAAGCACCTAAAAGATAAACGTTTAAAATAGGTAAAATCTTACATGCCCGCGGTCATGAGAATTTTCAATTTTTTCAATATGTCAAATTTGTCTTAATTTTATGTTCAAATCATAGAAAAGCAGGTAAAAATACATAAGAAATACATCATGGTATTAGTAAAATCTATATTTGGTATAAACAGCACCTAAACGATAAACGTTTAAAATAGGTAAAATCTTACATGTCCGCGGTCATGAGAATTTTCAATTTTTTCAATATGTCAAATTTGTCTTAATTTTATGTTCAAATCATAGAAAAGCAGGTAAAAATACATAAGAAATACATCATGGTATTAGTATTCTCTATATTTGGTATAAACAGAACCTAAACGATAAACGTTTAAAATAGGTAAAATCTTACATGTCCGCGGTCATGAGAATTTTCAATTTTTTCAATATGTAAAATTTGTCTTAATTTTATGTTCAAATCATAGAAAAGCAGGCAACAATACATAAGAAATACATCATGGTATTAGTATTCTCTATATTTAGTATAAACAGCACCTAAACGATAAACGTTTAAAATAGGTAAAATCTTACATGTCCGCGGTGATTAGAATTTTCAATTTTTTCAATATGTAAATTTTGTCTTAATTTTATGTTCAAATCATAGAAAACAGGCAAAAATACATAAGAAATACATCATGGTATTAGTATTCACTATATTTGGTATAAACAGCACCTAAACGATAAACGTTTAAAATAGGTAAAATCTTACACGTCCGCGGTCATGAGAATTTTCAATTTTTTCAATATGTCAAATTTTTCTTAATTTTATGTTCAAATCATTGAAAAGCATGGAAAAAATACATAAGAAATACATCATGGTATTAGTATTCTCTATATTTGGTATAAACAGCACCTAAATGATAACCGTTTAAAATAGGTAAAATCGTACATGTCCGCGGTCATGAGAATTTTCAATTTTTTCAATATGTCAAATTTGTCTTAATTTTATGTTCAAATCATTGAATAGCAGGTAAAAATACATAAGAAATACATCATGGTATTAGTATTCTCTATATTTAGTATAAACAGCACCTAAACGATAAACGTTTAAAATAGGTAAAATCTTACATGTCCGCGGTCATGAGAATTTTCAATTTTTTCAATATGTCAAATTTGTCTTAATTTTATGTTCAAATCATAGAAAAGCAGGCAAAAATACATAAGAAATACATCATGGTATTAGTATTCACTATATTTGGTATAAACAGCACCTAAACGATAAACGTTTAAAATAGGTAAAATCTTACATGTCCGCGGTCATGAGAAATTTCAATTTTTTCAATATGTCAAATTTGTCTTAATTTTATGTTCAAATCATTGAAAAGCAGGTAAAAATACATAAGAAATACATCATGGTATTAGTATTCTCTATATTTGGTATAAACAGCACCTAAACGATAAACGTTTAAAATAGGTAAAATCTTACATGTCCGCGGTCATGAGAATTTTCAATTTTTTCAATATGTCAAATTTGTCTTAATTTTATGTTCAAATCATAGAAAAGCAGGTAAAAATACATAAGAAATACATCATGGTATTAGTATTCTCTATAGTTAGTACAAACAGCACCTAAATGATAAACGTTTAAAATAGGTAAAATCTTACATGTCCGGGGCCATTAGAATTTTCACTTTTTTCAATATGTCAATTTTGTCTTAATTTTATGTTCAAATCATAGAAAAGCAGGCAAAAATACATAAGAAATACATCATGGTATTAGTATTCTCTATATTTGGTATAAACAGCACCTAAACGATAAACGTTTAAAATAGGTAAAATCTTACATGTCCGCGGTCATGAGAATTTTCAATTTTTTCAGTATGTCAAATTTGTCTTTATTTTATGTTCAAATCATAGAAAAGCAGGTAAAATACATAGAAATACATCATGGTATTAGTATTCTCTATATTTTGTATACAAAGCACCTATATGATAAACGTTTAAAATAGGTAAAATCTTACATGTCCGCGGTCATGAGAAATTTCAATTTTTTCAATATGTCAAATTTGTCTTAATTTTATGTTCAAATCATTGAAAAGCAGGCAAAAATACATAAGAAATACATCATGGTATTAGTATTCTCTATATTTCGTATAAAAAGCACCTAAATGATAAACGTTTAAAATAGGTAAAATCTTACATGTCCGCGGTCATGAGAATTTTCAATTTTTTCAATATGTCAAATTTGTCTTAATTTTATGTTCAAATCATAGAAAAGCAGGCAAAAATACATAAGAAATACATCATGGTATTAGTATTCTCTATATTTGGTATAAACAGCACCTAAATGATAAACGTTTAAAATAGGTAAAATCTTACATGTCCGCGGTCATGAGAATTTTAAATTTTTTCAATATGTCAACTTTTTCTTAATTTTATGTTCAAATCATTGAAAAGCATGGAAAAAATACATAAGAAATACATCATGGTATTAGTATTCTCTATATTTGGTATAAACAGCACCTAAATGATAACCGTTTAAAATAGGTAAAATCGTACATGTCCGCGGTCATGAGAATTTTCAATTTTTTCAATATGTCAAATTTGTCTTAATTTTATGTTCAAATCATAGAAAAGCAGGCAAAAATACATAAGAAATACATCATGGTATTAGTATTCTCTATATTTAGTATAAACAGCACCTAAACGATAAACGTTTAAAATAGGTAAAATCTTACATGTCCGCGGTCATGAGAATTTTCAATTTTTTCAATATGTCAAATTTGTCTTAATTTTATGTTCAAATCATAGAAAAGCAGGCAAAAATACATAAGAAATACATCATGGTATTAGTATTCACTATATTTGGTATAAACAGCACCTAAACGATAAACGTTTAAAATAGGTAAAATCTTACATGTCCGCGGTCATGAGAAATTTCAATTTTTTCAATATGTCAAATTTGTCTTAATTTTATGTTCAAATCATTGAAAAGCAGGTAAAAATACATAAGAAATACATCATGGTATTAGTATTCTCTATATTTGGTATAAACAGCACCTAAACGATAAACGTTTAAAATAGGTAAAATCTTACATGTCCGCGGTCATGAGAATTTTCAATTTTTTCAATATGTCAAATTTGTCTTAATTTTATGTTCAAATCATAGAAAAGCAGGTAAAAATACATAAGAAATACATCATGGTATTAGTATTCTCTATAGTTAGTACAAACAGCACCTAAATCATAAACGTTTAAAATAGGTAAAATCTTACATGTCCGGGGCCATTAGAATTTTCACTTTTTTCAATATGTCAATTTTGTCTTAATTTTATGTTCAAATCATAGAAAAGCAGGCAAAAATACATAAGAAATACATCATGGTATTAGTATTCTCTATATTTCGTATAAACAGCACCTAAACGATAAACGTTTAAAATAGGTAAAATCTTACATGTCCGCGGTCATGAGAATTTTCAATTTTTTCAGTATGTCAAATTTGTCTTTATTTTATGTTCAAATCATAGAAAAGCAGGTAAAAATACATAAGAAATACATCATGGTATTAGTATTCTCTATATTTTGTATACAAAGCACCTATATGATAAACGTTTAAAATAGGTAAAATCTTACATGTCCGCGGTCATGAGAAATTTCAATTTTTTCAATATGTCAAATTTGTCTTAATTTTATGTTCAAATCATTGAAAAGCAGGCAAAAATACATAAGAAATACATCATGGTATTAGTATTCTCTATATTTCGTATAAAAAGCACCTAAATGATAAACGTTTAAAATAGGTAAAATCTTACATGTCCGCGGTCATGAGAATTTTAAATTTTTTCAATATGTCAAATTTGTCTTAATTTTATGTTCAAATCATTGAAAAGCAGGTAAAAATACATAAGAAATACATCATGGTATTAGTATACTCTATATTTCGTATAAAAAGCACCTAAATGATAAACGTTTAAAATAGGTAAAAACTTACATGTCCGCGGTCATGAGAATTTTCAATTTTTTCAATATGTCAAATTTGTCTTAATTTTATGTTCAAATCATAGAAAAGCAGGCAAAATACATAAGAAATACATCATGGTATTAGTATTCTCTATATTTCGTATAAACAGCATCTAAATGATAAACGTTTAAAATAGGTAAAATCTTACATGTCCGCGGTCATGAGAATTTTCAATTTTTTCAATATGTCAAATTTGTCTTAATTTTATGTTCAAATCATTGAAAAGCAGGTAAAAATACATAAGAAATACATCATGGTATTAGTATTCTCTATCTTTGGTATAAACAGCACCTAAACCATAAACGTTTAAAATAGGTAAAATCTTACATGTCCGCGGTCATGAGAATTTTCAATTTTTTCAATATGTCAAATTTGTCTTAATTTTATGTTGAAATCATAGAAAAGCAGGTAAAAATACATAAGAAATACATCATGGTATTAGTATTCTCTATATTTGGTATAAACAGCACCTAAACGATAAACGTTTAAAATAGGTAAAATCTTACATGTCCGCGGTCATGAGAATTTTCAATTTTTTCAATATGTCAAATTTGTCTTAATTTTATGTTCAAATCATAGAAAAGCAGGTAAAAATACATAAGAAATACATCATGGTATTAGTATTCTCTATATTTGGTATAAACAGCACCTAAACGATAAACGTTTAAAATAGGTAAAATCTTACATGTCCGCGGTCATGAGAATTTTCAATTTTTTCAATATGTCAAATTTGTCTTAATTTTATGTTCAAATCATTGAAAAGCAGGTAAAAATACATAAGAAATACATCATGGTATTAGTATTCTCTATATTTGGTATAAACAGAACCTAAACGATAAACGTTTAAAATAGGTAAAATCTTACATGTCCGCGGTCATGAGAAATTTCAATTTTTTCAATATGTAAAATTTGTCTTAATTTTATGTTCAAATCATTGAAAAGCAACCAAAAATACATAAGAAATACATCATGGTATTAGTATTCTCTATACTTGGTATAAACAGCACCTAAACGATAAACGTTTAAAATAGGTAAAATCTTACATGTCCGCGGTCATGAGAATTTTCAATTTTTTCACTATGTCAAATTTGTCTTAATTTTATGTTCAAATCATAGAAAAGCAGGCAAAAATACATAAGAAATACATCATGGTATTAGTATTCTCTATACTTGGTATAAACAGCACCTAAACGATAAACGTTTAAAATAGGTAAAATCTTACATGTCCGCGGTCATGAGAATTTTCAATTTTTTCAATATGTCAATTTTGTCTTAATTTTATGTTCAAATCATAGAAAAGCAGGTAAAAATACATAAGAAATACATCATGGTATTAGTATTCTCTATATTTGGTATAAACAGCACCTAAACGATAAACGTTTAAAATAGGTAAAATCTTACATGTCCGCGGTCATGAGAAATTTCAATTTTTTCAATATGTCAAATTTGTCTTAATTTTATGTTCAAATCATAGAAAAGCAGGTAAAAATACATAGAAATACATCATGGTATTAGTATTCTCTATATTTTTTATACAAAGCACCTATATGATAAACGTTTAAAATAGGTAAAATCTTACATGTCCGCGGTCATGAGAAATTTCAATTTTTTCAATATGTCAAATTTGTCTTAATTTTATGTTCAAATCATTGAAAAGCAGGTAAAAATACATAGAAATACATCATGGTATTAGTATTCTCTATATTTTGTATACAAAGCACCTATATGATAAACGTTTAAAATAGGTAAAATCTTACATGTCCGCGGTCATGAGAATTTTCAATTTTTTCAATATGTCAAATTTGTCTTAATTTTATGTTCAAATCATAGAAAAGCAGGCAAAAATACGTAAGAAATACATCATGGTATTAGTATTCTCTATATTTCGTATAAAAAGCACCTAAATGATAAACGTTTAAAATAGGTAAAATCTTACATGTCCGCGGTCATGTGAATTTTCAATTTTTTCACTATGTCAAATTTGTCTTAATTTTATGTTCAAATCATAGAAAAGCAGGCAAAAATACATAAGAAATACATCATGGTATTAGTATTCTCTATATTTCGTATAAACAGCACCTAAACGATAAACGTTTAAAATAGGTAAAATCTTACATGTCCGCGGTCATGAGAATTTTCAATTTTTTCAGTATGTCAAATTTGTCTTTATTTTATGTTCAAATCATAGAAAAGCAGGTAAAAATACATAGAAATACATCATGGTATTAGTATTCTCTATATTTTGTATACAAAGCACCTATATGATAAACGTTTAAAATAGGTAAAATCTTACATGTCCGCGGTCATGAGAAATTTCAATTTTTTCAATATGTCAAATTTGTCTTAATTTTATGTTCAAATCATTGAAAAGCAGGCAAAAATACATAAGAAATACATCATGGTATTAGTATTCTCTATATTTCGTATAAAAAGCACCTAAATGATAAACGTTTAAAATAGGTAAAATCTTACATGTCCGCGGTCATGAGAATTTTCAATTTTTTCAATATATCAAATTTGTCTTAATTTTATGTTCAAATCATTGAAAAGCAGGTAAAAATACATAGAAATACATCATGGTATTAGTATTCTCTATATTTCGTATAAAAAGCACCTAAATGATAAACGTTTAAAATAGGTAAAATCTTACATGTCCGCGGTCATGAGAATTTTCAATTTTTTCAATATGTCAAATTTGTCTTAATTTTATGTTCAAATCATAGAAAAGCAGGCAAAAATACATAAGAAATACATCATGGTATTAGTATTCTCTATATTTCGTATAAACAGCACCTAAATGATAAACGTTTAAAATAGGTAAAATCTAACATGTCCGCGGTCATGAGAATTTTCAATTTTTTCAATATGTCAAATTTGTCTTAATTTTATGTTCAAATCATTGAAAAGCAGGTAAAAATACATAAGAAATACATCATGGTATTAGTATTCTCTATATTTGGTATAAACAGCACCTAAACCATAAACGTTTAAAATAGGTAAAATCTGACATGTCCGCGGTCATGAGAAATTTCAATTTTTTCAATATGTCAAATTTGTCTTAATTTTATGTTCAAATCATAGAAAAGCAGGCAAAAATACATAAGAAATACATCATGGTATTAGTATTCTCTATATTTCGTATAAACAGCACCTAAATGATAAACGTTTAAAATAGGTAAAATCTTACATGTCCGCGGTCATGAGAATTTTCAATTTTTTCAATATGTCAAATTTGTCTTAATTTTATGTTCAAATCATTGAAAAGCAGGTAAAAATACATAAGAAATACATCATGGTATTAGTATTCTCTATATTTGGTATAAACAGCACCTAAACCATAAACGTTTAAAATAGGTAAAATCTTACATGTCCGCGGTCATGAGAATTTTCAATTTTTTCAATATGTCAAATTTGTCTTAATTTTATGTTGAAATCATAGAAAAGCAGGTAAAAATACATAAGAAATACATCATGGTATTAGTATTCTCTATATTTGGTATAAACAGCACCTAAACGATAAACGTTTAAAATAGGTAAAATCTTACATGTCCGCGGTCATGAGAATTTTCAATTTTTTCAATATGTCAAATTTGTCTTAATTTTATGTTCAAATCATAGAAAAGCAGGTAAAAATACATAAGAAATACATCATGGTATTAGTATTCTCTATATTTGGTATAAACAGCACCTAAACGATAAACGTTTAAAATAGGTAAAATCTTACATGTCCGCGGTCATGAGAATTTTCAATTTTTTCAATATGTCAAATTTGTCTTAATTTTATGTTCAAATCATTGAAAAGCAGGTAAAAATACATAAGAAATACATCATGGTATTAGTATTCTCTATATTTGGTATAAACAGAACCTAAACGATAAACGTTTAACATAGGTAAAATCTTACATGTCCGCGGTCATGAGAAATTTCAATTTTTTCAATATGTAAAATTTGTCTTAATTTTATGTTCAAATCATTGAAAAGCAACCAAAAATACATAAGAAATACATCATGGTATTAGTATTCTCTATACTTGGTATAAACAGCACCTAAACGATAAACGTTTAAAATAGGTAAAATCTTACATGTCCGCGGTCATGGGAATTTTCAATTTTTTCACTATGTCAAATTTGTCTTAATTTTATGTTCAAATCATAGAAAAGCAGGCAAAAATACATAAGAAATACATCATGGTATTAGTATTCTCTATACTTGGTATAAACAGCACCTAAACGATAAACGTTTAAAATAGGTAAAATCTTACATGTCCGCGGTCATGAGAATTTTCAATTTTTTCAATATGTCAATTTTGTCTTAATTTTATGTTCAAATCATAGAAAAGCAGGTAAAAATACATAAGAAATACATCATGGTATTAGTATTCTCTATATTTGGTATAAACTGCACCTAAACGATAAACGTTTAAAATAGGTAAAATCTTACATGTCCGCGGTCATGAGAATTTTCAATTTTTTCAATATGTCAAATTTGTCTTAATTTTATGTTCAAATCATAGAAAAGCAGGTAAAAATACATAGAAATACATCATGGTATTAGTATTCTCTATATTTTTTATACAAAGCACCTATATGATAAACGTTTAAAATAGGTAAAATCTTACATGTCCGCGGTCATGAGAAATTTCAATTTTTTCAATATGTCAAATTTGTCTTAATTTTATGTTCAAATCATTGAAAAGCAGGTAAAAATACATAGAAATACATCATGGTATTAGTATTCTCTATATTTTGTATACAAAGCACCTATATGATAAACGTTTAAAATAGGTAAAATCTTACATGTCCGCGGTCATGAGAATTTTCAATTTTTTCAATATGTCAAATTTGTCTTAATTTTATGTTCAAATCATAGAAAAGCAGGCAAAAATACGTAAGAAATACATCATGGTATTAGTATTCTCTATATTTCGTATAAAAAGCACCTAAATGATAAACGTTTAAAATAGGTAAAATCTTACATGTCCGCGGTCATGTGAATTTTCAATTTTTTCACTATGTCAAATTTGTCTTAATTTTATGTTCAAATCATAGAAAAGCAGGCAAAAATACATAAGAAATACATCATGGTATTAGTATTCTCTATATTTGGTATAAACAGCACCTAAACGATAAACGTTTAAAATAGGTAAAATCTTACATGTCCGCGGTCATGAGAAATTTCAATTTTTTCAATATGTCAAATTTGTCTTAATTTTATGTTGAAATCATAGAAAAGCAGGTAAAAATACATAAGAAATACATCATGGTATTAGTATTCTCTATATTTGGTATAAACAGCACCTAAACGATAAACGTTTAAAATAGGTAAAATCTTACATGTCCGCGGTCATGAGAATTTTCAATTTTTTCAATATGTCAAATTTGTCTTAATTTTATGTTCAAATCATAGAAAAGCAGGTAAAAATACATAAGAAATACATCATGGTATTAGTATTCTCTATATTTGGTATAAACAGCACCTAAACGATAAACGTTTAAAATAGGTAAAATCTTACATGTCCGCGGTCATGAGAATTTTCAATTTTTTCAATATGTCAAATTTGTCTTAATTTTATGTTCAAATCATTGAAAAGCAGGTAAAAATACATAAGAAATACATCATGGTATTAGTATTCTCTATATTTGGTATAAACAGAACCTAAACGATAAACGTTTAAAATAGGTAAAATCTTACATGTCCGCGGTCATGAGAAATTTCAATTTTTTCAATATGTAAAATTTGTCTTAATTTTATGTTCAAATCATTGAAAAGCAACCAAAAATACATAAGAAATACATCATGGTATTAGTATTCTCTATACTTGGTATAAACAGCACCTAAACGATAAACGTTTAAAATAGGTAAAATCTTACATGTCCGCGGTCATGGGAATTTTCAATTTTTTCACTATGTCAAATTTGTCTTAATTTTATGTTCAAATCATAGAAAAGCAGGCAAAAATACATAAGAAATACATCATGGTATTAGTATTCTCTATACTTGGTATAAACAGCACCTAAACGATAAACGTTTAAAATAGGTAAAATCTTACATGTCCGCGGTCATGAGAATTTTCAATTTTTTCAATATGTCAATTTTGTCTTAATTTTATGTTCAAATCATAGAAAAGCAGGTAAAAATACATAAGAAATACATCATGGTATTAGTATTCTCTATATTTGGTATAAACAGCACCTAAACGATAAACGTTTAAAATAGGTAAAATCTTACATGTCCGCGGTCATGAGAATTTTCAATTTTTTCAATATGTCAAATTTGTCTTAATTTTATGTTCAAATCATAGAAAAGCAGGTAAAAATACATAGAAATACATCATGGTATTAGTATTCTCTATATTTTTTATACAAAGCACCTATATGATAAACGTTTAAAATAGGTAAAATCTTACATGTCCGCGGTCATGAGAAATTTCAATTTTTTCAATATGTCAAATTTGTCTTAATTTTATGTTCAAATCATTGAAAAGCAGGTAAAAATACATAGAAATACATCATGGTATTAGTATTCTCTATATTTTCTATACAAAGCACCTATATGATAAACGTTTAAAATAGGTAAAATCTTACATGTCCGCGGTCATGAGAATTTTCAATTTTTTCAATATGTCAAATTTGTCTTAATTTTATGTTCAAATCATAGAAAAGCAGGCAAAAATACGTAAGAAATACATCATGGTATTAGTATTCTCTATATTTCGTATAAAAAGCACCTAAATGATAAACGTTTAAAATAGGTAAAATCTTACATGTCCGCGGTCATGTGAATTTTCAATTTTTTCACTATGTCAAATTTGTCTTAATTTTATGTTCAAATCATAGAAAAGCAGGCAAAAATACATAAGAAATACATCATGGTATTAGTATTCTCTATATTTCGTATAAACAGCACCTAAACCATAAACGTTTAAAATAGGTAAAATCTTACATGTCCGCGGTCATGAGAATTTTCAATTTTTTCAGTATGTCAAATTTGTCTTTATTTTATGTTCAAATCATAGAAAAGCAGGTAAAAATACATAGAAATACATCATGGTATTAGTATTCTCTATATTTTGTATACAAAGCACCTATATGATAAACGTTTAAAATAGGTAAAATCTTACATGTCCGCGGTCATGAGAACTTTCAATTTTTTCAATATGTCAAATTTGTCTTAATTTTATGTTCAAATCATTGAAAAGCAGGCAAAAATACATAAGAAATACATCATGGTATTAGTATTCTCTATATTTCGTATAAAAAGCACCTAAATGATAAACGTTTAAAATAGGTAAAATCTTACATGTCCGCGGTCATGAGAATTTTCAATTTTTTCAATATATCAAATTTGTCTTAATTTTATGTTCAAATCATTGAAAAGCAGGTAAAAATACATAAGAAATACATCATGGTATTAGTATTCTCTATATTTCGTATAAAAAGCACCTAAATGATAAACGTTTAAAATAGGTAAAATCTTACATGTCCGCGGTCATGAGAATTTTCAATTTTTTCAATATGTCAAATTTGTCTTAATTTTATGTTCAAATCATAGAAAAGCAGGCAAAAATACATAAGAAATACATCATGGTATTAGTATTCTCTATATTTCGTATAAACAGCACTTAAATGATAAACGTTTAAAATAGGTAAAATCTTACATGTCCGCGGTCATGAGAATTTTCAATTTTTTCAATATGTCAAATTTGTCTTAATTTTATGTTCAAATCATTGAAAAGCAGGTAAAAATACATAAGAAATACATCATGGTATTAGTATTCTCTATATTTGGTATAAACAGCACCTAAACCATAAACGTTTAAAATAGGTAAAATCTTACATGTCCGCGGTCATGAGAATTTTCAATTTTTTCAATATGTCAAATTTGTCTTAATTTTATGTTCAAATCATAGAAAAGCAGGCAAAAATACATAAGAAATACATCATGGTATTAGTATTCTCTATATTTCGTATAAACAGCACCTAAATGATAAACGTTTAAAATAGGTAAAATCTTACATGTCCGCGGTCATGAGAATTTTCAATTTTTTCAATATGTCAAATTTGTCTTAATTTTATGTTGAAATCATTGAAAAGCAGGTAAAAATACATAAGAAATACATCATGGTATTAGTATTCTCTATATTTGGTATAAACAGCACCTAAACCATAAACGTTTAAAATAGGTAAAATCTTACATGTCCGCGGTCATGAGAATTTTCAATTTTTTCAATATGTCAAATTTGTCTTAATTTTATGTTGAAATCATAGAAAAGCAGGTAAAAATACATAAGAAATACATCATGGTATTAGTATTCTCTATATTTGGTATAAACAGCACCTAAACGATAAACGTTTAAAATAGGTAAAATCTTACATGTCCGCGGTCATGAGAATTTTCAATTTTTTCAATATGTCAAATTTGTCTTAATTTTATGTTCAAATCATAGAAAAGCAGGTAAAAATACATAAGAAATACATCATGGTATTAGTATTCTCTATATTTGGTATAAACAGCACCTAAACGATAAACGTTTAAAATAGGTAAAATCTTACATGTCCGCGGTCATGAGAATTTTCAATTTTTTCAATATGTCAAATTTGTCTTAATTTTATGTTCAAATCATTGAAAAGCAGGTAAAAATACATAAGAAATACATCATGGTATTAGTATTCTCTATATTTGGTATAAACAGAACCTAAACGATAAACGTTTAAAATAGGTAAAATCTTACATGTCCGCGGTCATGAGAAATTTCAATTTTTTCAATATGTCAAATTTGTCTTAATTTTATGTTCAAATCATTGAAAAGCAGGCAAAAATACATAAGAAATACATCATGGTATTAGTATTCTCTATATTTGGTATAAACAGCACCTAAACGATAAACGTTTAAAATAGGTAAAATCTTACATGTCCGCGGTCATGAGAATTTTCAATTTTTTCAATATGTCAAATTTGTCTTAATTTTATGTTCAAATCATAGAAAAGCAGGTAAAAATACATAAGAAATACATCATGGTATTAGTATTCTCTATATTTGGTATAAACAGCACCTAAACGATAAACGTTTAAAATAGGTAAAATCTTACATGTCCGCGGTCATGAGAATTTTCAATTTTTTCAATATGTCAAATTTGTCTTAATTTTATGTTCAAATCATTGAAAAGCAGGTAAAAATACATAAGAAATACTTCATGGTATTAGTATTCTCTATATTTGGTATAAACAGAACCTAAACGATAAACGTTTAAAATAGGTAAAATCTTACATGTCCGCGGTCATGAGAAATTTCAATTTTTTCAATATGTAAAATTTGTCTTAATTTTATGTTCAAATCATTGAAAAGCAACCAAAAATACATAAGAAATACATCATGGTATTAGTATTCTCTATACTTGGTATAAACAGCACCTAAACGATAAACGTTTAAAATAGGTAAAATCTTACATGTCCGCGGTCATGGGAATTTTCAATTTTTTCACTATGTCAAATTTGTCTTAATTTTATGTTCAAATCATAGAAAAGCAGGCAAAAATACATAAGAAATACATCATGGTATTAGTATTCTCTATACTTGGTATAAACAGCACCTAAACGATAAACGTTTAAAATAGGTAAAATCTTACATGTCCGCGGTCATGAGAATTTTCAATTTTTTCAATATGTCAATTTTGTCTTAATTTTATGTTCAAATCATAGAAAAGCAGGTAAAAATACATAAGAAATACATCATGGTATTAGTATTCTCTATATTTGGTATAAACAGCACCTAAACGATAAACGTTTAAAATAGGTAAAATCTTACATGTCCGCGGTCATGAGAATTTTCAATTTTTTCAATATGTCAAATTTGTCTTAATTTTATGTTCAAATCATAGAAAAGCAGGTAAAAATACATAGAAATACATCATGGTATTAGTATTCTCTATATTTTTTATACAAAGCACCTATATGATAAACGTTTAAAATAGGTAAAATCTTACATGTCCGCGGTCATGAGAAATTTCAATTTTTTCAATATGTCAAATTTGTCTTAATTTTATGTTCAAATCATTGAAAAGCAGGTAAAAATACATAGAAATACATCATGGTATTAGTATTCTCTATATTTTCTATACAAAGCACCTATATGATAAACGTTTAAAATAGGTAAAATCTTACATGTCCGCGGTCATGAGAATTTTCAATTTTTTCAATATGTCAAATTTGTCTTAATTTTATGTTCAAATCATAGAAAAGCAGGCAAAAATACGTAAGAAATACATCATGGTATTAGTATTCTCTATATTTCGTATAAAAAGCACCTAAATGATAAACGTTTAAAATAGGTAAAATCTTACATGTCCGCGGTCATGTGAATTTTCAATTTTTTCACTATGTCAAATTTGTCTTAATTTTATGTTCAAATCATAGAAAAGCAGGCAAAAATACATAAGAAATACATCATGGTATTAGTATTCTCTATATTTCGTATAAACAGCACCTAAACGATAAACGTTTAAAATAGGTAAAATCTTACATGTCCGCGGTCATGAGAATTTTCAATTTTTTCAGTATGTCAAATTTGTCTTTATTTTATGTTCAAATCATAGAAAAGCAGGTAAAAATACATAGAAATACATCATGGTATTAGTATTCTCTATATTTTGTATACAAAGCACCTATATGATAAACGTTTAAAATAGGTAAAATCTTACATGTCCGCGGTCATGAGAAATTTCAATTTTTTCAATATGTCAAATTTGTCTTAATTTTATGTTCAAATCATTGAAAAGCAGGCAAAAATACATAAGAAATACATCATGGTATTAGTATTCTCTATATTTCGTATAAAAAGCACCTAAATGATAAACGTTTAAAATAGGTAAAATCTTACATGTCCGCGGTCATGAGAATTTTCAATTTTTTCAATATATCAAATTTGTCTTAATTTTATGTTCAAATCATTGAAAAGCAGGTAAAAATACATAAGAAATACATCATGGTATTAGTATTCTCTATATTTCGTATAAAAAGCACCTAAATGATAAACGTTTAAAATAGGTAAAATCTTACATGTCCGCGGTCATGAGAATTTTCAATTTTTTCAATATGTCAAATTTGTCTTAATTTTATGTTCAAATCATAGAAAAGCAGGCAAAAATACATAAGAAATACATCATGGTATTAGTATTCTCTATATTTCGTATAAACAGCACTTAAATGATAAACGTTTAAAATAGGTAAAATCTTACATGTCCGCGGTCATGAGAATTTTCAATTTTTTCAATATGTCAAATTTGTCTTAATTTTATGTTCAAATCATTGAAAAGCAGGTAAAAATACATAAGAAATACATCATGGTATTAGTATTCTCTATATTTGGTATAAACAGCACCTAAACCATAAACGTTTAAAATAGGTAAAATCTTACATGTCCGCGGTCATGAGAATTTTCAATTTTTTCAATATGTCAAATTTGTCTTAATTTTATGTTCAAATCATAGAAAAGCAGGCAAAAATACATAAGAAATACATCATGGTATTAGTATTCTCTATATTTCGTATAAACAGCACCTAAATGATAAACGTTTAAAATAGGTAAAATCTTACATGTCCGCGGTCATGAGAATTTTCAATTTTTTCAATATGTCAAATTTGTCTTAATTTTATGTTGAAATCATTGAAAAGCAGGTAAAAATACATAAGAAATACATCATGGTATTAGTATTCTCTATATTTGGTATAAACAGCACCTAAACCATAAACGTTTAAAATAGGTAAAATCTTACATGTCCGCGGTCATGAGAATTTTCAATTTTTTCAATATGTCAAATTTGTCTTAATTTTATGTTGAAATCATAGAAAAGCAGGTAAAAATACATAAGAAATACATCATGGTATTAGTATTCTCTATATTTGGTATAAACAGCACCTAAACGATAAACGTTTAAAATAGGTAAAATCTTACATGTCCGCGGTCATGAGAATTTTCAATTTTTTCAATATGTCAAATTTGTCTTAATTTTATGTTCAAATCATAGAAAAGCAGGTAAAAATACATAAGAAATACATCATGGTATTAGTATTCTCTATATTTGGTATAAACAGCACCTAAACGATAAACGTTTAAAATAGGTAAAATCTTACATGTCCGCGGTCATGAGAATTTTCAATTTTTTCAATATGTCAAATTTGTCTTAATTTTATGTTCAAATCATTGAAAAGCAGGTAAAAATACATAAGAAATACATCATGGTATTAGTATTCTCTATATTTGGTATAAACAGAACCTAAACGATAAACGTTTAAAATAGGTAAAATCTTACATGTCCGCGGTCATGAGAAATTTCAATTTTTTCAATATGTCAAATTTGTCTTAATTTTATGTTCAAATCATTGAAAAGCAGGCAAAAATACATAAGAAATACATCATGGTATTAGTATTCTCTATATTTGGTATAAACAGCACCTAAACGATAAACGTTTAAAATAGGTAAAATCTTACATGTCCGCGGTCATGAGAATTTTCAATTTTTTCAATATGTCAAATTTGTCTTAATTTTATGTTCAAATCATAGAAAAGCAGGTAAAAATACATAAGAAATACATCATGGTATTAGTATTCTCTATATTTGGTATAAACAGCACCTAAACGATAAACGTTTAAAATAGGTAAAATCTTACATGTCCGCGGTCATGAGAATTTTCAATTTTTTCAATATGTCAAATTTGTCTTAATTTTATGTTCAAATCATTGAAAAGCAGGTAAAAATACATAAGAAATACTTCATGGTATTAGTATTCTCTATATTTGGTATAAACAGAACCTAAACGATAAACGTTTAAAATAGGTAAAATCTTACATGTCCGCGGTCATGAGAAATTTCAATTTTTTCAATATGTAAAATTTGTCTTAATTTTATGTTCAAATCATTGAAAAGCAACCAAAAATACATAAGAAATACATCATGGTATTAGTATTCTCTATACTTGGTATAAACAGCACCTAAACGATAAACGTTTAAAATAGGTAAAATCTTACATGTCCGCGGTCATGGGAATTTTCAATTTTTTCACTATGTCAAATTTGTCTTAATTTTATGTTCAAATCATAGAAAAGCAGGCAAAAATACATAAGAAATACATCATGGTATTAGTATTCTCTATACTTGGTATAAACAGCACCTAAACGATAAACGTTTAAAATAGGTAAAATCTTACATGTCCGCGGTCATGAGAATTTTCAATTTTTTCAATATGTCAATTTTGTCTTAATTTTATGTTCAAATCATAGAAAAGCAGGTAAAAATACATAAGAAATACATCATGGTATTAGTATTCTCTATATTTGGTATAAACAGCACCTAAACGATAAACGTTTAAAATAGGTAAAATCTTACATGTCCGCGGTCATGAGAATTTTCAATTTTTTCAATATGTCAAATTTGTCTTAATTTTATGTTCAAATCATAGAAAAGCAGGTAAAAATACATAGAAATACATCATGGTATTAGTATTCTCTATATTTTTTATACAAAGCACCTATATGATAAACGTTTAAAATAGGTAAAATCTTACATGTCCGCGGTCATGAGAAATTTCAATTTTTTCAATATGTCAAATTTGTCTTAATTTTATGTTCAAATCATTGAAAAGCAGGTAAAAATACATAGAAATACATCATGGTATTAGTATTCTCTATATTTTCTATACAAAGCACCTATATGATAAACGTTTAAAATAGGTAAAATCTTACATGTCCGCGGTCATGAGAATTTTCAATTTTTTCAATATGTCAAATTTGTCTTAATTTTATGTTCAAATCATAGAAAAGCAGGCAAAAATACGTAAGAAATACATCATGGTATTAGTATTCTCTATATTTCGTATAAAAAGCACCTAAATGATAAACGTTTAAAATAGGTAAAATCTTACATGTCCGCGGTCATGTGAATTTTCAATTTTTTCACTATGTCAAATTTGTCTTAATTTTATGTTCAAATCATAGAAAAGCAGGCAAAAATACATAAGAAATACATCATGGTATTAGTATTCTCTATATTTCGTATAAACAGCACCTAAACGATAAACGTTTAAAATAGGTAAAATCTTACATGTCCGCGGTCATGAGAATTTTCAATTTTTTCAGTATGTCAAATTTGTCTTTATTTTATGTTCAAATCATAGAAAAGCAGGTAAAAATACATAGAAATACATCATGGTATTAGTATTCTCTATATTTTGTATACAAAGCACCTATATGATAAACGTTTAAAATAGGTAAAATCTTACATGTCCGCGGTCATGAGAAATTTCAATTTTTTCAATATGTCAAATTTGTCTTAATTTTATGTTCAAATCATTGAAAAGCAGGCAAAAATACATAAGAAATACATCATGGTATTAGTATTCTCTATATTTCGTATAAAAAGCACCTAAATGATAAACGTTTAAAATAGGTAAAATCTTACATGTCCGCGGTCATGAGAATTTTCAATTTTTTCAATATATCAAATTTGTCTTAATTTTATGTTCAAATCATTGAAAAGCAGGTAAAAATACATAAGAAATACATCATGGTATTAGTATTCTCTATATTTCGTATAAAAAGCACCTAAATGATAAACGTTTAAAATAGGTAAAATCTTACATGTCCGCGGTCATGAGAATTTTCAATTTTTTCAATATGTCAAATTTGTCTTAATTTTATGTTCAAATCATAGAAAAGCAGGCAAAAATACATAAGAAATACATCATGGTATTAGTATTCTCTATATTTCGTATAAACAGCACCTAAATGATAAACGTTTAAAATAGGTAAAATCTTACATGTCCGCGGTCATGAGAATTTTCAATTTTTTCAATATGTCAAATTTGTCTTAATTTTATGTTCAAATCATTGAAAAGCAGGTAAAAATACATAAGAAATACATCATGGTATTAGTATTCTCTATATTTGGTATAAACAGCACCTAAACCATAAACGTTTAAAATAGGTAAAATCTTACATGTCCGCGGTCATGAGAATTTTCAATTTTTTCAATATGTCAAATTTGTCTTAATTTTATGTTCAAATCATAGAAAAGCAGGCAAAAATACATAAGAAATACATCATGGTATTAGTATTCTCTATATTTCGTATAAACAGCACCTAAATGATAAACGTTTAAAATAGGTAAAATCTTACATGTCCGCGGTCATGAGAATTTTCAATTTTTTCAATATGTCAAATTTGTCTTAATTTTATGTTGAAATCATTGAAAAGCAGGTAAAAATACATAAGAAATACATCATGGTATTAGTATTCTCTATATTTGGTATAAACAGCACCTAAACCATAAACGTTTAAAATAGGTAAAATCTTACATGTCCGCGGTCATGAGAATTTTCAATTTTTTCAATATGTCAAATTTGTCTTAATTTTATGTTGAAATCATAGAAAAGCAGGTAAAAATACATAAGAAATACATCATGGTATTAGTATTCTCTATATTTGGTATAAACAGCACCTAAACGATAAACGTTTAAAATAGGTAAAATCTTACATGTCCGCGGTCATGAGAATTTTCAATTTTTTCAATATGTCAAATTTGTCTTAATTTTATGTTCAAATCATAGAAAAGCAGGTAAAAATACATAAGAAATACATCATGGTATTAGTATTCTCTATATTTGGTATAAACAGCACCTAAACGATAAACGTTTAAAATAGGTAAAATCTTACATGTCCGCGGTCATGAGAATTTTCAATTTTTTCAATATGTCAAATTTGTCTTAATTTTATGTTCAAATCATTGAAAAGCAGGTAAAAATACATAAGAAATACATCATGGTATTAGTATTCTCTATATTTGGTATAAACAGAACCTAAACGATAAACGTTTAAAATAGGTAAAATCTTACATGTCCGCGGTCATGAGAAATTTCAATTTTTTCAATATGTCAAATTTGTCTTAATTTTATGTTCAAATCATTGAAAAGCAGGCAAAAATACATAAGAAATACATCATGGTATTAGTATTCTCTATATTTGGTATAAACAGCACCTAAACGATAAACGTTTAAAATAGGTAAAATCTTACATGTCCGCGGTCATGAGAATTTTCAATTGTTTCAATATGTCAATTTTGTCTTAATTTTATGTTCAAATCATAGAAAAGCAGGTAAAAATACAAAAGAAATACATCATGGTATTAGTATTCTGATATTTTGTATTCAAAGCACCTATATGATAACCGTTTAAAATAGGTAAAATCTTACATGTCCGCGGTCATGAGAATTTTCAATTTTTTCAATATGTCAAATTTGTCTTAATTTTATGTTCAAATCATTGAAAAGCAGGCAAAAATACATAAGAAATACATCATGGTATTAGTATTCTCTATATTTCGTATAAAAAGCACCTAAATGATAAACGTTTTAAATAGGTAAAATCTTACATGTCCGCGGTCATGAGAATTTTCAATTTTTTCAATATGTCAAATTCGTCTTAATTTTATGTTCAAATCATAGAAAAGCAGGTAAAAATACATAAGAAATACATCATGGTATTAGTATTCTCTATATTTGGTATAAACAGCACCTAAACTATAAACGTTTAAAATAGGTAAAATCTTACATGTCCGCGGTCATGAGAAATTTCAATTTTTTCAATATGTCAAATTTGTCTTAATTTTATGTTCAAATCATTGAAAAGCAGGTAAAAATACATAGAAATACATCATGGTATTAGTATTCTCTATATTTTGTATACAAAGCACCTATATGATAAACGTTTAAAATAGGTAAAATCTTACATGTCCGCGGTCATGAGAATTTTCAATTTTTTCAATATGTCAAATTTGTCTTAATTTTATGTTCAAATCATAGAAAAGCAGGCAAAAATACGTAAGAAATACATCATGGTATTAGTATTCTCTATATTTCGTATAAAAAGCACCTAAATGATAAACGTTTAAAATAGGTAAAATCTTACATGTCCGCGGTCATGTGAATTTTCAATTTTTTCACTATGTCAAATTTGTCTTAATTTTATGTTCAAATCAGAGAAAAGCAGGCAAAAATACATAAGAAATACATCATGGTATTAGTATTCTCTATATTTGGTATAAACAGCACCTAAACGATAAACGTTTAAAATAGGTAAAATCTTACATGTCCGCGGTCATGAGAATTTTCAATTTTTTCAGTATGTCAAATTTGTCTTTATTTTATGTTCAAATCATAGAAAAGCAGGTAAAAATACATAGAAATACATCATGGTATTAGTATTCTCTATATTTTGTATACAAAGCACCTATATGATAAACGTTTAAAATAGGTAAAATCTTACATGTCCGCGGTCATGAGAAATTTCAATTTTTTCAATATGTCAAATTTGTCTTAATTTTATGTTCAAATCATTGAAAAGCAGGCAAAAATACATAAGAAATACATCATGGTATTAGTATTCTCTATATTTCGTATAAAAAGCACCTAAATGATAAACGTTTAAAATAGGTAAAATCTTACATGTCCGCGGTCATGAGAATTTTCAATTTTTTCAATATGTCAAATTTGTCTTAATTTTATGTTCAAATCATAGAAAAGCAGGCAAAAATACATAAGAAATACATCATGGTATTAGTATTCTCTATATTTGGTATAAACAGCACCTAAATGATAAACGTTTAAAATAGGTAAAATCTTACATGTCCGCGGTCATGAGAATTTTAAATTTTTTCAATATGTCAAATTTGTCTTAATTTTATGTTCAAATCATTGAAAAGCAGGTAAAAATACATAAGAAATACATCATGGTATTAGTATTCTCTATATTTCGTATAAAAAGCACCTAAATGATAAACGTTTAAAATAGGTAAAATCTTACATGTCCGCGGTCATGAGAATTTTCAATTTTTTCAATATGTCAAATTTGTCTTAATTTTATGTTCAAATCATAGAAAAGCAGGCAAAAATACATAAGAAATACATCATGGTATTAGTATTCTCTATATTTCGTATAAACAGCACCTAAATAATAAACGTTTAAAATAGGTAAAATCTTACATGTCCGCGGTCATGAGAATTTTCAATTTTTTCAATATGTCAAATTTGTCTTAATTTTATGTTCAAATCATTGAAAAGCAGGTAAAAATACATAAGAAATACATCATGGTATTAGTATTCTCTATATTTGGTATAAACAGCACCTAAACCATAAACGTTTAAAATAGGTAAAATCTTACATGTCCGCGGTCATGAGAATTTTCAATTTTTTCAATATGTCAAATTTGTCTTAATTTTATGTTCAAATCATAGAAAAGCAGGCAAAAATACATAAGAAATACATCATGGTATTAGTATTCTCTATATTTCGTATAAACAGCACCTAAATGATAAACGTTTAAAATAGGTAAAATCTTACATGTCCGCGGTCATGAGAATTTTCAATTTTTTCAATATGTCAAATTTGTCTTAATTTTATGTTCAAATCATAGAAAAGCAGGTAAAAATACATAGAAATACATCATGGTATTAGTATTCTCTATATTTTTTATACAAAGCACCTATATGATAAACGTTTAAAATAGGTAAAATCTTACATGTCCGCGGTCATGAGAAATTTCAATTTTTTCAATATGTCAAATTTGTCTTAATTTTATGTTCAAATCATTGAAAAGCAGGTAAAAATACATAGAAATACATCATGGTATTAGTATTCTCTATATTTTGTATACAAAGCACCTATATGATAAACGTTTAAAATAGGTAAAATCTTACATGTCCGCGGTCATGAGAATTTTCAATTTTTTCAATATGTCAAATTTGTCTTAATTTTATGTTCAAATCATAGAAAAGCAGGCAAAAATACATAAGAAATACATCATGGTATTAGTATTCTCTATATTTCGTATAAACAGCACCTAAATGATAAACGTTTAAAATAGGTAAAATCTTACATGTCCGCGGTCATGAGAATTTTCAATTTTTTCAATATGTCAAATTTGTCTTAATTTTATGTTCAAATCATTGAAAAGCAGGTAAAAATACATAAGAAATACATCATGGTATTAGTATTCTCTATATTTGGTATAAACAGCACCTAAACCATAAACGTTTAAAATAGGTAAAATCTTACATGTCCGCGGTCATGAGAATTTTCAATTTTTTCAATATGTCAAATTTGTCTTAATTTTATGTTCAAATCATAGAAAAGCAGGTAAAAATACATAGAAATACATCATGGTATTAGTATTCTCTATATTTTTTATACAAAGCACCTATATGATAAACGTTTAAAATAGGTAAAATCTTACATGTCCGCGGTCATGAGAAATTTCAATTTTTTCAATATGTCAAATTTGTCTTAATTTTATGTTCAAATCATTGAAAAGCAGGCAAAAATACATAAGAAATACATCATGGTATTAGTATTCTCTATATTTCGTATAAAAAGCACCTAAATGATAAACGTTTAAAATAGGTAAAATCTTACATGTCCGCGGTCATGAGAATTTTCAATTTTTTCAGTATGTCAAATTTGTCTTTATTTTATGTTCAAATCATAGAAAAGCAGGTAAAAATACATAGAAATACATCATGGTATTAGTATTCTCTATATTTTGTATACAAAGCACCTATATGATAAACGTTTAAAATAGGTAAAATCTTACATGTCCGCGGTCATGAGAAATTTCAATTTTTTCAATATGTCAAATTTGTCTTAATTTTATGTTCAAATCATTGAAAAGCAGGCAAAAATACATAAGAAATACATCATGGTATTAGTATTCTCTATATTTCGTATAAAAAGCACCTAAATGATAAACGTTTAAAATAGGTAAAATCTTACATGTCCGCGGTCATGAGAATTTTCAATTTTTTCAATATATCAAATTTGTCTTAATTTTATGTTCAAATCATTGAAAAGCAGGTAAAAATACATAAGAAATACATCATGGTATTAGTATTCTCTATATTTCGTATAAAAAGCACCTAAATGATAAACGTTTAAAATAGGTAAAATCTTACATGTCCGCGGTCATGAGAATTTTCAATTTTTTCAATATGTCAAATTTGTCTTAATTTTATGTTCAAATCATAGAAAAGCAGGCAAAAATACATAAGAAATACATCATGGTATTAGTATTCTCTATATTTCGTATAAACAGCACCTAAATGATAAACGTTTAAAATAGGTAAAATCTTACATGTCCGCGGTCATGAGAATTTTCAATTTTTTCAATATGTCAAATTTGTCTTAATTTTATGTTCAAATCATTGAAAAGCAGGTAAAAATACATAAGAAATACATCATGGTATTAGTATTCTCTATATTTGGTATAAACAGCACCTAAACCATAAACGTTTAAAATAGGTAAAATCTTACATGTCCGCGGTCATGAGAATTTTCAATTTTTTCAATATGTCAAATTTGTCTTAATTTTATGTTCAAATCATAGAAAAGCAGGCAAAAATACATAAGAAATACATCATGGTATTAGTATTCTCTATATTTCGTATAAACAGCACCTAAATGATAAACGTTTAAAATAGGTAAAATCTTACATGTCCGCGGTCATGAGAATTTTCAATTTTTTCAATATGTCAAATTTGTCTTAATTTTATGTTGAAATCATTGAAAAGCAGGTAAAAATACATAAGAAATACATCATGGTATTAGTATTCTCTATATTTGGTATAAACAGCACCTAAACCATAAACGTTTAAAATAGGTAAAATCTTACATGTCCGCGGTCATGAGAATTTTCAATTTTTTCAATATGTCAAATTTGTCTTAATTTTATGTTCAAATCATAGAAAAGCAGGTAAAAATACATAAGAAATACATCATGGTATTAGTATTCTCTATATTTGGTATAAACAGCACCTAAACGATAAACGTTTAAAATAGGTAAAATCTTACATGTCCGCGGTCATGAGAATTTTTAATTTTTTCAATATGTCAAATTTGTCTTAATTTTATGTTCAAATCATAGAAAAGCAGGTAAAAATACATAAGAAATACATCATGGTATTAGTATTCTCTATATTTGGTATAAACAGCACCTAAACGATAAACGTTTAAAATAGGTAAAATCTTACATGTCCGCGGTCATGAGAATTTTCAATTTTTTCAATATGTCAAATTTGTCTTAATTTTATGTTCAAATCATTGAAAAGCAGGTAAAAATACATAAGAAATACATCATGGTATTAGTATTCTCTATATTTGGTATAAACAGAACCTAAACGATAAACGTTTAAAATAGGTAAAATCTTACATGTCCGCGGTCATGAGAAATTTCAATTTTTTCAATATGTCAAATTCGTCTTAATTTTATGTTCAAATCATAGAAAAGCAGGTAAAAATACATAAGAAATACATCATGGTATTAGTATTCTCTATATTTGGTATAAACAGCACCTAAACTATAAACGTTTAAAATAGGTAAAATCTTACATGTCCGCGGTCATGAGAAATTTCAATTTTTTCAATATGTCAAATTTGTCTTAATTTTATGTTCAAATCATTGAAAAGCAGGTAAAAATACATAGAAATACATCATGGTATTAGTATTCTCTATATTTTGTATACAAAGCACCTATATGATAAACGTTTAAAATAGGTAAAATCTTACATGTCCGCGGTCATGAGAATTTTCAATTTTTTCAATATGTCAAATTTGTCTTAATTTTATGTTCAAATCATAGAAAAGCAGGCAAAAATACGTAAGAAATACATCATGGTATTAGTATTCTCTATATTTCGTATAAAAAGCACCTAAATGATAAACGTTTAAAATAGGTAAAATCTTACATGTCCGCGGTCATGTGAATTTTCAATTTTTTCACTATGTCAAATTTGTCTTAATTTTATGTTCAAATCATAGAAAAGCAGGCAAAAATACATAAGAAATACATCATGGTATTAGTATTCTCTATATTTGGTATAAACAGCACCTAAACGATAAACGTTTAAAATAGGTAAAATCTTACATGTCCGCGGTCATGAGAATTTTCAATTTTTTCAGTATGTCAAATTTGTCTTTATTTTATGTTCAAATCATAGAAAAGCAGGTAAAAATACATAGAAATACATCATGGTATTAGTATTCTCTATATTTTGTATACAAAGCACCTATATGATAAACGTTTAAAATAGGTAAAATCTTACATGTCCGCGGTCATGAGAAATTTCAATTTTTTCAATATGTCAAATTTGTCTTAATTTTATGTTCAAATCATTGAAAAGCAGGCAAAAATACATAAGAAATACATCATGGTATTAGTATTCTCTATATTTCGTATAAAAAGCACCTAAATGATAAACGTTTAAAATAGGTAAAATCTTACATGTCCGCGGTCATGAGAATTTTCAATTTTTTCAATATGTCAAATTTGTCTTAATTTTATGTTCAAATCATAGAAAAGCAGGCAAAAATACATAAGAAATACATCATGGTATTAGTATTCTCTATATTTGGTATAAACAGCACCTAAATGATAAACGTTTAAAATAGGTAAAATCTTACATGTCCGCGGTCATGAGAATTTTCAATTTTTTCAATATGTCAAATTTGTCTTAATTTTATGTTCAAATCATTGAAAAGCAGGTAAAAATACATAAGAAATACATCATGGTATTAGTATTCTCTATATTTCGTATAAAAAGCACCTAAATGATAAACGTTTAAAATAGGTAAAATCTTACATGTCCGCGGTCATGAGAATTTTCAATTTTTTCAATATGTCAAATTTGTCTTAATTTTATGTTCAAATCATAGAAAAGCAGGCAAAAATACATAAGAAATACATCATGGTATTAGTATTCTCTATATTTCGTATAAACAGCACCTAAATAATAAACGTTTAAAATAGGTAAAATCTTACATGTCCGCGGTCATGAGAATTTTCAATTTTTTCAATATGTCAAATTTGTCTTAATTTTATGTTCAAATCATTGAAAAGCAGGTAAAAATACATAAGAAATACATCATGGTATTAGTATTCTCTATATTTGGTATAAACAGCACCTAAACCATAAACGTTTAAAATAGGTAAAATCTTACATGTCCGCGGTCATGAGAATTTTCAATTTTTTCAATATGTCAAATTTGTCTTAATTTTATGTTCAAATCATAGAAAAGCAGGCAAAAATACATAAGAAATACATCATGGTATTAGTATTCTCTATATTTCGTATAAACAGCACCTAAATGATAAACGTTTAAAATAGGTAAAATCTTACATGTCCGCGGTCATGAGAATTTTCAATTTTTTCAATATGTCAAATTTGTCTTAATTTTATGTTCAAATCATTGAAAAGCAGGTAAAAATACATAAGAAATACATCATGGTATTAGTATTCTCTATATTTGGTATAAACAGCACCTAAACCATAAACGTTTAAAATAGGTAAAATCTTACATGTCCGCGGTCATGAGAATTTTCAATTTTTTCAATATGTCAAATTTGTCTTAATTTTATGTTCAAATCATAGAAAAGCAGGTAAAAATACATAGAAATACATCATGGTATTAGTATTCTCTATATTTTTTATACAAAGCACCTATATGATAAACGTTTAAAATAGGTAAAATCTTACATGTCCGCGGTCATGAGAAATTTCAATTTTTTCAATATGTCAAATTTGTCTTAATTTTATGTTCAAATCATTGAAAAGCAGGTAAAAATACATAGAAATACATCATGGTATTAGTATTCTCTATATTTTGTATACAAAGCACCTATATGATAAACGTTTAAAATAGGTAAAATCTTACATGTCCGCGGTCATGAGAATTTTCAATTTTTTCAATATGTCAAATTTGTCTTAATTTTATGTTCAAATCATAGAAAAGCAGGCAAAAATACATAAGAAATACATCATGGTATTAGTATTCTCTATATTTCGTATAAAAAGCACCTAAATGATAAACGTTTAAAATAGGTAAAATCTTACATGTCCGCGGTCATGAGAATTTTCAATTTTTTCAATATGTCAAATTTGTCTTAATTTTATGTTCAAATCATAGAAAAGCAGGCAAAAATACATAAGAAATACATCATGGTATTAGTATTCTCTATATTTGGTATAAACAGCACCTAAATGATAAACGTTTAAAATAGGTAAAATCTTACATGTCCGCGGTCATGAGAATTTTAAATTTTTTCAATATGTCAAATTTGTCTTAATTTTATGTTCAAATCATTGAAAAGCAGGTAAAAATACATAAGAAATACATCATGGTATTAGTATTCTCTATATTTCGTATAAAAAGCACCTAAATGATAAACGTTTAAAATAGGTAAAATCTTACATGTCAGCGGTCATGAGAATTTTCAATTTTTTCAATATGTCAAATTTGTCTTAATTTTATGTTCAAATCATAGAAAAGCAGGCAAAAATACATAAGAAATACATCATGGTATTAGTATTCTCTATATTTCGTATAAACAGCACCTAAATAATAAACGTTTAAAATAGGTAAAATCTTACATGTCCGCGGTCATGAGAATTTTCAATTTTTTCAATATGTCAAATTTGTCTTAATTTTATGTTCAAATCATTGAAAAGCAGGTAAAAATACATAAGAAATACATCATGGTATTAGTATTCTCTATATTTGGTATAAACAGCACCTAAACCATAAACGTTTAAAATAGGTAAAATCTTACATGTCCGCGGTCATGAGAATTTTCAATTTTTTCAATATGTCAAATTTGTCTTAATTTTATGTTCAAATCATAGAAAAGCAGGCAAAAATACATAAGAAATACATCATGGTATTAGTATCCTCTATATTTCGTATAAACAGCACCTAAATGATAAACGTTTAAAATAGGTAAAATCTTACATGTCCGCGGTCATGAGAATTTTCAATTTTTTCAATATGTCAAATTTGTCTTAATTTTATGTTCAAATCATTGAAAAGCAGGTAAAAATACATAAGAAATACATCATGGTATTAGTATTCTCTATATTTGGTATAAACAGCACCTAAACCATAAACGTTTAAAATAGGTAAAATCTTACATGTCCGCGGTCATGAGAATTTTCAATTTTTTCAATATGTCAAATTTGTCTTAATTTTATGTTCAAATCATAGAAAAGCAGGTAAAAATACATAGAAATACATCATGGTATTAGTATTCTCTATATTTTTTATACAAAGCACCTATATGATAAACGTTTAAAATAGGTAAAATCTTACATGTCCGCGGTCATGAGAATTTTCAATTTTTTCAATATGTCAAATTTGTCTTAATTTTATGTTCAAATCATAGAAAAGCAGGCAAAAATACATAAGAAATACATCATGGTATTAGTATTCTCTATATTTCGTATAAACAGCACCTAAATGATAAACGTTTAAAATAGGTAAAATCTTACATGTCCGCGGTCATGAGAATTTTCAATTTTTTCAATATGTCAAATTTGTCTTAATTTTATGTTCAAATCATTGAAAAGCAGGTAAAAATACATAAGAAATACATCATGGTATTAGTATTCTCTATATTTGGTATAAACAGCACCTAAACCATAAACGTTTAAAATAGGTAAAATCTTACATGTCCGCGGTCATGAGAATTTTCAATTTTTTCAATATGTCAAATTTGTCTTAATTTTATGTTCAAATCATAGAAAAGCAGGTAAAAATACATAGAAATACATCATGGTATTAGTATTCTCTATATTTTTTATACAAAGCACCTATATGATAAACGTTTAAAATAGGTAAAATCTTACATGTCCGCGGTCATGAGAAATTTCAATTTTTTCAATATGTCAAATTTGTCTTAATTTTATGTTCAAATCATAGAAAAGCAGGTAAAAATACATAGAAATACATCATGGTATTAGTATTCTCTATATTTTTTATACAAAGCACCTATATGATAAACGTTTAAAATAGGTAAAATCTTACATGTCCGCGGTCATGAGAATTTTCAATTTTTTCAATATGTCAAATTTGTCTTAATTTTATGTTCAAATCATAGAAAAGCAGGCAAAAATACATAAGAAATACATCATGGTATTAGTATTCTCTATATTTCGTATAAACAGCACCTAAATGATAAACGTTTAAAATAGGTAAAATCTTACATGTCCGCGGTCATGAGAATTTTCAATTTTTTCAATATGTCAAATTTGTCTTAATTTTATGTTCAAATCATTGAAAAGCAGGTAAAAATACATAAGAAATACATCATGGTATTAGTATTCTCTATATTTGGTATAAACAGCACCTAAACCATAAACGTTTAAAATAGGTAAAATCTTACATGTCCGCGGTCATGAGAATTTTCAATTTTTTCAATATGTCAAATTTGTCTTAATTTTATGTTCAAATCATAGAAAAGCAGGTAAAAATACATAGAAATACATCATGGTATTAGTATTCTCTATATTTTTTATACAAAGCACCTATATGATAAACGTTTAAAATAGGTAAAATCTTACATGTCCGCGGTCATGAGAAATTTCAATTTTTTCAATATGTCAAATTTGTCTTAATTTTATGTTCAAATCATTGAAAAGCAGGCAAAAATACATAAGAAATACATCATGGTATTAGTATTCTCTATATTTCGTATAAAAAGCACCTAAATGATAAACGTTTAAAATAGGTAAAATCTTACATGTCCGCGGTCATGAGAATTTTCAATTTTTTCAATATGTCAAATTTGTCTTAATTTTATGTTCAAATCATAGAAAAGCAGGCAAAAATACATAAGAAATACATCATGGTATTAGTATTCTCTATATTTGGTATAAACAGCACCTAAATGATAAACGTTTAAAATAGGTAAAATCTTACATGTCCGCGGTCATGAGAATTTTCAATTTTTTCAATATGTCAAATTTGTCTTAATTTTATGTTCAAATCATTGAAAAGCAGGTAAAAATACATAAGAAATACATCATGGTATTAGTATTCTCTATATTTCGTATAAAAAGCACCTAAATGATAAACGTTTAAAATAGGTAAAATCTTACATGTCCGCGGTCATGAGAATTTTCAATTTTTTCAATATGTCAAATTTGTCTTAATTTTATGTTCAAATCATAGAAAAGCAGGCAAAAATACATAAGAAATACATCATGGTATTAGTATTCTCTATATTTCGTATAAACAGCACCTAAATGATAAACGTTTAAAATAGGTAAAATCTTACATGTCCGCGGTCATGAGAATTTTCAATTTTTTCAATATGTCAAATTTGTCTTAATTTTATGTTCAAATCATTGAAAAGCAGGTAAAAATACATAAGAAATACATCATGGTATTAGTATTCTCTATATTTGGTATAAACAGCACCTCAACCATAAACGTTTAAAATAGGTAAAATCTTACATGTCCGCGGTCATGAGAATTTTCAATTTTTTCAATATGTCAAATTTGTCTTAATTTTATGTTGAAATCATAGAAAAGCAGGTAAAAATACATAAGAAATACATCATGGTATTAGTATTCTCTATATTTGGTATAAACAGCACCTAAACGATAAACGTTTAAAATAGGTAAAATCTTACATGTCCGCGGTCATGAGAATTTTCAATTTTTTCAATATGTCAAATTTGTCTTAATTTTATGTTCAAATCATAGAAAAGCAGGTAAAAATACATAAGAAATACATCATGGTATTAGTATTCTCTATATTTGGTATAAACAGCACCTAAACGATAAACGTTTAAAATAGGTAAAATCTTACATGTCCGCGGTCATGAGAATTTTCAATTTTTTCAATATGTCAAATTTGTCTTAATTTTATGTTCAAATCATTGAAAAGCAGGTAAAAATACATAAGAAATACATCATGGTATTAGTATTCTCTATATTTGGTATAAACAGAACCTAAACGATAAACGTTTAAAATAGGTAAAATCTTACATGTCCGCGGTCATGAGAAATTTCAATTTTTTCAATATGTAAAATTTGTCTTAATTTTATGTTCAAATCATTGAAAAGCAACCAAAAATACATAAGAAATACATCATGGTATTAGTATTCTCTATACTTGGTATAAACAGCACCTAAACGATAAACGTTTAAAATAGGTAAAATCTTACATGTCCGCGGTCATGAGAATTTTCAATTTTTTCAATATGTCAAATTTGTCTTAATTTTATGTTGAAATCATAGAAAAGCAGGTAAAAATACATAAGAAATACATCATGGTATTAGTATTCTCTATATTTTTTATACAAAGCACCTATATGATAAACGTTTAAAATAGGTAAAATCTTACATGTCCGCGGTCATGAGAAATTTCAATTTTTTCAATATGTCAAATTTGTCTTACTTTTATGTTCAAATCATAGAAAAGCCGGCAAAAATACGTAAGAAATACATCATGGTATTAGTATTCTCTATATTTCGTATAAAAAGCACCTAAATGATAAACGTTTAAAATAGGTAAAATCTTACATGTCCGCGGTCATGAGAATTTTCAATTTTTTCAATATGTCAAATTTGTCTTAATTTTATGTTCAAATCATAGAAAAGCAGGTAAAAATACATAAGAAATACATCATGGTATTAGTATTCTCTATATTTGGTATAAACAGCACCTAAACGATAAACGTTTAAAATAGGTAAAATCTTACATGTCCGCGGTCATGAGAATTTTCAATTTTTTCAATATGTCAAATTTGTCTTAATTTTATGTTCAAATCATAGAAAAGCAGGTAAAAATACATAAGAAATACATCATGGTATTAGTATTCTCTATACTTGGTATAAACAGCACCTAAACGATAAACGTTTAAAATAGGTAAAATCTTACATGTCCGCGGTCATGAGAATTTTCAATTTTTTCACTATGTCAAATTTGTCTTAATTTTATGTTCAAATCATAGAAAAGCAGGCAAAAATACATAAGAAATACATCATGGTATTAGTATTCTCTATACTTGGTATAAACAGCACCTAAACGATAAACGTTTAAAATAGGTAAAATCTTACATGTCCGCGGTCATGAGAATTTTCAATTTTTTCAATATGTAAATTTTGTCTTAATTTTATGTTCAAATCATAGAAAAGCAGGTAAAAATACATAAGAAATACATCATGGTATTAGTATTCTCTATATTTGGTATAAACAGCACCTAAACGATAAACGTTTAAAATAGGTAAAATCTTACATGTCCGCGGTCATGAGAATTTTCAATTTTTTCAATATGTCAAATTTGTCTTAATTTTATGTTCAAATCATAGAAAAGCAGGTAAAAATACATAAGAAATACATCATGGTATTAGTATTCTCTATATTTTTTATACAAAGCACCTATATGATAAACGTTTAAAATAGGTAAAATCTTACATGTCCGCGGTCATGAGAAATTTCAATTTTTTCAATATGTCAAATTTGTCTTAATTTTATGTTCAAATCATTGAAAAGCAGGTAAAAATACATAGAAATACATCATGGTATTAGTATTCTCTATATTTTGTATACAAAGCACCTATATGATAAACGTTTAAAATAGGTAAAATCTTACATGTCCGCGGTCATGAGAATTTTCAATTTTTTCAATATGTCAAATTTGTCTTAATTTTATGTTCAAATCATAGAAAAGCAGGCAAAAATACGTAAGAAATACATCATGGTATTAGTATTCTCTATATTTCGTATAAAAAGCACCTAAATGATAAACGTTTAAAATAGGTAAAATCTTACATGTCCGCGGTAATGAGAATTTTCAATTTTTTCAATATGTCAAATTTGTCTTAATTTTATGTTCAAATCATAGAAAAGCAGGTAAAAATACATAAGAAATACATCATGGTATTAGTATTCTCTATATTTGGTATAAACAGCACCTAAACGATAAACGTTTAAAATAGGTAAAATCTTACATGTCCGCGGTCATGAGAATTTTCAATTTTTTCAATATGTCAAATTTGTCTTAATTTTATGTTCAAATCATAGAAAATCAGGTAAAAATACATAAGAAATACATCATGGTATTAGTATTCTCTATACTTGGTATAAACAGCACCTAAACGATAAACGTTTAAAATAGGTAAAATCTTACATGTCCGCGGTCATGAGAATTTTCAATTTTTTCACTATGTCAAATTTGTCTTAATTTTATGTTCAAATCATAGAAAAGCAGGCAAAAATACATAAGAAATACATCATGGTATTAGTATTCTCTATACTTGGTATAAACAGCACCTAAACGATAAACGTTTAAAATAGGTAAAATCTTACATGTCCGCGGTCATGAGAATTTTCAATTTTTTCAATATGTAAATTTTGTCTTAATTTTATGTTCAAATCATAGAAAAGCAGGTAAAAATACATAAGAAATACATCATGGTATTAGTATTCTCTATATTTGGTATAAACAGCACCTAAACGATAAACGTTTAAAATAGGTAAAATCTTACATGTCCGCGGTCATGAGAATTTTCAATTTTTTCAATATGTCAAATTTGTCTTAATTTTATGTTCAAATCACAGAAAAGCAGGTAAAAATACATAGAAATACATCATGGTATTAGTATTCTCTATATTTTGTATACAAAGCACCTATATGATAAACGTTTAAAATAGGTAAAATCTGACATGTCCGCGGTCATGAGAAATTTCAATTTTTTCAATATGTCAAATTTGTCTTAATTTTATGTTCAAATCATTGAAAAGCAGGAAAAAATACATAAGAAATACATCATGGTATTAGTATTCTCTATAGTTAGTACAAACAGCACCTAAATCATAAACGTTTAAAATAGGTAAAATCTTACATGTCCGGGGCCATTAGAATTTTCACTTTTTTCAATATGTCAATTTTGTCTTAATTTTATGTTCAAATCATAGAAAAGCAGGCAAAAATACATAAGAAATACATCATGGTATTAGTATTCTCTATACTTGGTATAAACAGCACCTAAACGATAAACGTTTAAAATAGGTAAAATCTTACATGTCCGCGGTCATGAGAATTTTCAATTTTTTCAATATGTCAAATTTGTCTTAATTTTATGTTCAAATCATAGAAAAGCAGGCAAAAATACGTAAGAAATACATCATGGTATTAGTATTCTCTATATTTCGTATAAAAAGCACCTAAATGATAAACGTTTAAAATAGGTAAAATCTTACATGTCCGCGGTAATGAGAATTTTCAATTTTTTCAATATGTCAAATTTGTCTTAATTTTATGTTCAAATCATAGAAAAGCAGGTAAAAATACATAAGAAATACATCATGGTATTAGTATTCTCTATATTTGGTATAAACAGCACCTAAACGATAAACGTTTAAAATAGGTAAAATCTTACATGTCCGCGGTCATGAGAATTTTCAATTTTTTCAATATGTCAAATTTGTCTTAATTTTATGTTCAAATCATAGAAAAGCAGGTAAAAATACATAAGAAATACATCATGGTATTAGTATTCTCTATATTTTTTATACAAAGCACCTATATGATAAACGTTTAAAATAGGTAAAATCTTACATGTCCGCGGTCATGAGAAATTTCAATTTTTTCAATATGTCAAATTTGTCTTAATTTTATGTTCAAATCATAGAAAAGCAGGCAAAAATACGTAAGAAATACATCATGGTATTAGTATTCTCTATATTTCGTATAAAAAGCACCTAAATGATAAACGTTTAAAATAGGTAAAATCTTACATGTCCGCGGTCATGAGAATTTTCAATTTTTTCAATATGTCAAATTTGTCTTAATTTTATGTTCAAATCATAGAAAAGCAGGTAAAAATACATAAGAAATACATCATGGTATTAGTATTCTCTATATTTGGTATAAACAGCACCTAAACGATAAACGTTTAAAATAGGTAAAATCTTACATGTCCGCGGTCATGAGAATTTTCAATTTTTTCAATATGTCAAATTTGTCTTAATTTTATGTTCAAATCATAGAAAATCAGGTAAAAATACATAAGAAATACATCATGGTATTAGTATTCTCTATACTTGGTATAAACAGCACCTAAACGATAAACGTTTAAAATAGGTAAAATCTTACATGTCCGCGGTCATGAGAATTTTCAATTTTTTCACTATGTCAAATTTGTCTTAATTTTATGTTCAAATCATAGAAAAGCAGGCAAAAATACATAAGAAATACATCATGGTATTAGTATTCTCTATACTTGGTATAAACAGCACCTAAACGATAAACGTTTAAAATAGGTAAAATCTTACATGTCCGCGGTCATGAGAATTTTCAATTTTTTCAATATGTAAATTTTGTCTTAATTTTATGTTCAAATCATAGAAAAGCAGGTAAAAATACATAAGAAATACATCATGGTATTAGTATTCTCTATATTTGGTATAAACAGCACCTAAACGATAAACGTTTAAAATAGGTAAAATCTTACATGTCCGCGGTCATGAGAATTTTCAATTTTTTCAATATGTCAAATTTGTCTTAATTTTATGTTCAAATCATAGAAAAGCAGGTAAAAATACATAAGAAATACATCATGGTATTAGTATTCTCTATATTTTTTATACAAAGCACCTATATGATAAACGTTTAAAATAGGTAAAATCTTACATGTCCGCGGTCATGAGAAATTTCAATTTTTTCAATATGTCAAATTTGTCTTAATTTTATGTTCAAATCATTGAAAAGCAGGTAAAAATACATAGAAATACATCATGGTATTAGTATTCTCTATATTTTGTATACAAAGCACCCATATGATAAACGTTTAAAATAGGTAAAATCTTACATGTCCGCGGTCATGAGAATTTTCAATTTTTTCAATATGTCAAATTTGTCTTAATTTTATGTTCAAATCATAGAAAAGCAGGCAAAAATACGTAAGAAATACATCATGGTATTAGTATTCTCTATATTTCGTATAAAAAGCACCTAAATGATAAACGTTTAAAATAGGTAAAATCTTACATGTCCGCGGTAATGAGAATTTTCAATTTTTTCAATATGTCAAATTTGTCTTAATTTTATGTTCAAATCATAGAAAAGCAGGTAAAAATACATAAGAAATACATCATGGTATTAGTATTCTCTATATTTGGTATAAACAGCACCTAAACGATAAACGTTTAAAATAGGTAAAATCTTACATGTCCGCGGTCATGAGAATTTTCAATTTTTTCAATATGTACATTTGTCTTAATTTTATGTTCAAATCATAGAAAATCAGGTAAAAATACATAAGAAATACATCATGGTATTAGTATTCTCTATACTTGGTATAAACAGCACCTAAACGATAAACGTTTAAAATAGGTAAAATCTTACATGTCCGCGGTCATGAGAATTTTCAATTTTTTCACTATGTCAAATTTGTCTTAATTTTATGTTCAAATCATAGAAAAGCAGGCAAAAATACATAAGAAATACATCATGGTATTAGTATTCTCTATACTTGGTATAAACAGCACCTAAACGATAAACGTTTAAAATAGGTAAAATCTTACATGTCCGCGGTCATGAGAATTTTCAATTTTTTCAATATGTAAATTTTGTCTTAATTTTATGTTCAAATCATAGAAAAGCAGGTAAAAATACATAAGAAATACATCATGGTATTAGTATTCTCTATATTTGGTATAAACAGCACCTAAACGATAAACGTTTAAAATAGGTAAAATCTTACATGTCCGCGGTCATGAGAATTTTCAATTTTTTCAATATGTCAAATTTGTCTTAATTTTATGTTCAAATCATAGAAAAGCAGGTAAAAATACATAGAAATACATCATGGTATTAGTATTCTCTATATTTTGTATACAAAGCACCTATATGATAAACGTTTAAAATAGGTAAAATCTGACATGTCCGCGGTCATGAGAAATTTCAATTTTTTCAATATGTCAAATTTGTCTTAATTTTATGTTCAAATCATTGAAAAGCAGGAAAAAATACATAAGAAATACATCATGGTATTAGTATTCTCTATAGTTAGTACAAACAGCACCTAAATCATAAACGTTTAAAATAGGTAAAATCTTACATGTCCGGGGCCATTAGAATTTTCACTTTTTTCAATATGTCAATTTTGTCTTAATTTTATGTTCAAATCATAGAAAAGCAGGCAAAAATACATAAGAAATACATCATGGTATTAGTATTCTCTATACTTGGTATAAACAGCACCTAAACGATAAACGTTTAAAATAGGTAAAATCTTACATGTCCGCGGTAATGAGAATTTTCAATTTTTTCAATATGTCAAATTTGTCTTAATTTTATGTTCAAATCATAGAAAAGCAGGTAAAAATACATAAGAAATACATCATGGTATTAGTATTCTCTATATTTGGTATAAACAGCACCTAAACGATAAACGTTTAAAATAGGTAAAATCTTACATGTCCGCGGTCATGAGAATTTTCAATTTTTTCAATATGTCAAATTTGTCTTAATTTTATGTTCAAATCATAGAAAATCAGGTAAAAATACATAAGAAATACATCATGGTATTAGTATTCTCTATACTTGGTATAAACAGCACCTAAACGATAAACGTTTAAAATAGGTAAAATCTTACATGTCCGCGGTCATGAGAATTTTCAATTTTTTCACCATGTCAAATTTGTCTTAATTTTATGTTCAAATCATAGAAAAGCAGGCAAAAATACATAAGAAATACATCATGGTATTAGTATTCTCTATACTTGGTATAAACAGCACCTAAACGATAAACGTTTAAAATAGGTAAAATCTTACATGTCCGCGGTCATGAGAATTTTCAATTTTTTCAATATGTAAATTTTGTCTTAATTTTATGTTCAAATCATAGAAAAGCAGGTAAAAATACATAAGAAATACATCATGGTATTAGTATTCTCTATATTTGGTATAAACAGCACCTAAACGATAAACGTTTAAAATAGGTAAAATCTTACATGTCCGCGGTCATGAGAATTTTCAATTTTTTCAATATGTCAAATTTGTCTTAATTTTATGTTCAAATCATAGAAAAGCAGGTAAAAATACATAGAAATACATCATGGTATTAGTATTCTCTATATTTTGTATACAAAGCACCTATATGATAAACGTTTAAAATAGGTAAAATCTGACATGTCCGCGGTCATGAGAAATTTCAATTTTTTCAATATGTCAAATTTGTCTTAATTTTATGTTCAAATCATTGAAAAGCAGGAAAAAATACATAAGAAATACATCATGGTATTAGTATTCTCTATAGTTAGTACAAACAGCACCTAAATCATAAACGTTTAAAATAGGTAAAATCTTACATGTCCGGGGCCATTAGAATTTTCACTTTTTTCAATATGTCAATTTTGTCTTAATTTTATGTTCAAATCATAGAAAAGCAGGCAAAAATACATAAGAAATACATCATGGTATTAGTATTCTCTATACTTGGTATAAACAGCACCTAAACGATAAACGTTTAAAATAGGTAAAATCTTACATGTCCGCGGTCATGAGAATTTTCAATTTTTTCACTATGTCAAATTTGTCTTAATTTTATGTTCAAATCATAGAAAAGCAGGCAAAAATACATAAGAAATACATCATGGTATTAGTATTCTCTATACTTGGTATAAACAGCACCTAAACGATAAACGTTTAAAATAGGTAAAATCTTACATGTCCGCGGTCATGAAAATTTTCAATTTTTTCAATATGTCAAATTTGTCTTAATTTTATGTTCAAATCATAGAAAAGCAGGTAAAAATACATAGAAATACATCATGGTATTAGTATTCTCTATATTTTGTATACAAAGCACCTATATGATAAACGTTTAAAATAGGTAAAATCTTACATGTCCGCGGTCATGAGAAATTTCAATTTTTTCAATATGTCAAATTTGTCTTAATTTTATGTTCAAATCATTGAAAAGCAGGAAAAAATACATAAGAAATACATCATGGTATTAGTATTCTCTATATTTGGTATAAAAAGCACCTAAATCATAAACGTTTAAAATAGGTAAAATCTTACATGTCCGGGGCCATTAGAATTTTCACTTTTTTCAATATGTCAAATTTGTCTTAATTTTATGTTCAAATCATAGAAAAGCAGGCAAAAATACATAAGAAATACATCATGGTATTAGTATTCTCTATACTTGGTATAAACAGCACCTAAACGATAAACGTTTAAAATAGGTAAAATCTTACATGTCCGCGGTCATGAGAATTTTCAATTTTTTCACTATGTCAAATTTGTCTTAATTTTATGTTCAAATCATAGAAAAGCAGGCAAAAATACATAAGAAATACATCATGGTATTAGTATTCTCTATACTTGGTATAAACAGCACCTAAACGATAAACGTTTAAAATAGGTAAAATCTTACATGTCCGCGGTCATGAGAATTTTCAATTTTTTCAATATGTAAATTTTGTCTTAATTTTATGTTCAAATCATAGAAAAGCAGGTAAAAATACATAAGAAATACATCATGGTATTAGTATTCTCTATATTTTGTATACAAAGCACCTATATGATAAACGTTTAAAATAGGTAAAATCTTACATGTCCGCGGTCATGAGAAATTTCAATTTTTTCAATATGTCAAATTTGTCTTAATTTTATGTTCAAATCATTGAAAAGCAGGAAAAAATACATAAGAAATACATCATGGTATTAGTATTCTCTATATTTGGTATAAAAAGCACCTAAATGATAAATGTTTAAAATAGGTAAAATCTTACATGTCCGCGGTCATGAGAATTTTCAATTTTTTCAATATGTCAAATTTGTCTTAATTTTATGTTCAAATCATAGAAAAGCAGGTAAAAATACATAAGAAATACATCATGGTATTAGTATTCTCTATATTTGATATAAACAGCACCTAAACGATAAACGTTTAAAATAGGTAAAATCTTACATGTCCGCGGTCATGAGAATTTTCAATTTTTTCAATATGTCAAATTTGTCTTAATTTTATGTTCAAATCATTGAAAAGCAGGTAAAAATACATAAGAAATACATCATGGTATTAGTATTCTCTATATTTGGTATAAACAGAACCTAAACGATAAACGTTTAAAATAGGTAAAATCTTACATGTCCGCGGTCATGAGAAATTTCAATTTTTTCAATATGTCAAATTTGTCTTAATTTTATGTTCAAATCATTGAAAAGCAGGCAAAAATACATAAGAAATACATCATGGTATTAGTATTCTCTATATTTGGTATAAACAGCACCTAAACGATAAACGTTTAAAATAGGTAAAATCTTACATGTCCGGGGCCATTAGAATTTTCACTTTTTTCAATATGTCAATTTTGTCTTAATTTTATGTTCAAATCATAGAAAAGCAGGCAAAAATACATAAGAAATACATCATGGTATTAGTATTCTCTATACTTGGTATAAACAGCACCTAAACGATAAACATTTAAAATAGGTAAAATCTTACATGTCCGCGGTCATGAGAATTTTCAATTTTTTCACTATGTCAAATTTGTCTTAATTTTATGTTCAAATCATAGAAAAGCAGGCAAAAATACATAAGAAAATCATCATGGTATTAGTATTCTCTATACTTCGTATAAACAGCACCTAAACGATAAACGTTTAAAATAGGTAAAATCTTACATGTCCGCGGTCATGAGAAATTTCAATTTTTTCAATATGTCAAATTTGTCTTAATTTTATGTTCAAATCATTGAAAAGCAGGCAAAAATACATAAGAAATACATCATGGTATTAGTATTCTCTATATTTGGTATAAACAGCACCTAAACGATAAACGTTTAAAATAGGTAAAATCTTACATGTCCGCGGTCATGAGAATTTTCAATTTTTTCAATATGTCAATTTTGTCTTAATTTTATGTTCAAATCATAGAAAAGCAGGTAAAAATACATAAGAAATACATCATGGTATTAGTATTCTCTATATTTTGTATACAAAGACCTATATGATAAACGTTTAAAATAGGTAAAATCTTACATGTCTGCGGTCATGAGAAATTTCAATTTTTTCAATATGTCAATTTTGTCTTAATTTTATGTTCAAATCATTGAAGAGAAGGCAAAAATACATAAGAAATACATCATGGTATTAGTATTCTCTATATTTGGTATAAAAAGCACCTAAATGATAAACGTTTAAAATAGGTAAAATCTTACATGTCCGCGGTCATAAAAATTTTCAATTTTTTCAATATGTCAAATTTGTCTTAATTTTATGTTCAAATCATAGAAAATCAGGTAAAAATACATAAGAAATAGACCATGGTATCAGTATTCTCTTTATTTGGTATAAAAAGCACCTAAATGATAAACGTTTAAAATAGGTAAAATCTTACATGTCCGCGGTCATGAGAATTTTCAATTTTTTCAATATGTTAAATTTGTCTTAATTTTATGTTCAAATCATAGAAAAGCAGGCAAAAATACATAAGAAATACATCATGGTATTAGTATTCTCTATATTTCGTATAAAAAGCACCTAAATGATAAACGTTTAAAATAGGTAAAATCTGACATGTCCGCGGTCATGAGAAATTTCAATTTTTTCAATATGTCAAATTTGTCTTAATTTTATGTTCAAATCATTGAAAAGCAGGAAAAAATACATAAGAAATACATCATGGTATTAGTATTCTCTATATTTGGTATAAAAAGCACCTAAATGATAAACGTTTAAAATAGGTAAAATCTTACATGTCCGCGGTCATGAGAGTTTTCAATTTTTTCAATATGTCAAATTTGTCTTAATTTTATGTTCAAATCATAGAAAAGCAGGTAAAAATACATAAGAAATACATCATGGTATTAGTATTCTCTATAGTTAGTACAAACAGCACCTAAATCATAAACGTTTAAAATAGGTAAAATCTTACATGTCCGGGGCCATTAGAATTTTCAATTTTTTCAATATGTCAATTTTGTCTGAATTTTATGTTCAAATCATAGAAAAGCAGGCAAAAATACATAAGAAATACATCATGGTATTAGTATTCACTATATTTGGTATAAACAGCACCTAAACGATAAACGTTTAAAATAGGTAAAATCTTACACGTCCGCGGTCATGAGAATTTTAAATTTTTTCAATATGTAAAATTTGTCTTAATTTTATGTTCAAATCATTGAAAAGCAGGTAAAAATACATAAGAAATACATCATGGTATTAGTATTCTCTATACTTCGTATAAACAGCACCTAAACGATAAACGTTTAAAATAGGTAAAATCTTACATGTCCGCGGTCATGAGAATTTTCAATTTTTTCAATATGTCAAATTTGTCTTAATTTTATGTTCAAATCATAGAAAAGCAGGTAAAAATACATAAGAAATACATCATGGTATTAGTATTCTCTATATTTTGTATACAAAGCACCTATATGATAAACGTTTAAAATAGGTAAAATCTTACATGTCCGCGGTCATGAGAAATTTCAATTTTTTCAATATGTCAAATTTGTCTTAATTTTATGTTCAAATCATTGAAAAGCAGGCAAAAATACATAAGAAATACATCATGGTATTAGTATTCTCTATATTTCGTATAAAAAGCACCTAAATGATAAACGTTTTAAATAGGTAAAATCTTACATGTCCGCGGTCATGAGAATTTTCAATTTTTTCAATATGTCAAATTTGTCTTAATTTTATGTTCAAATCATAGAAAAGCAGGTAAAAATACATAAGAAATACATCATGGTATCAGTATTCTCTTTATTTGGTATAAAAAGCACCTAAATGATAAACGTTTAAAATAGGTAAAATCTTACATGTCCGCGGTCATGAAAATTGTCAATTTCTTCAATATGTCAAATTTGTCTTAATTTTATGTTCAAATCATTGAAAAGCAGGTAAAAATACATAAGAAATACATCATGGTATTAGTATTCTCTATAGTTAGTACAAACAGCACCTAAATCATAAACGTTGAAAATAGGTAAAATCTTACATGTCCGGGACCATTAGAATGTTCAATTTTTTCAATATGTCAATTTTGTCTTAATTTTATGTTCAAATCATAGAAAAGCAGGCAAAAATACATAAGAAATACATCATGGTATTAGTATTCTCTATACTTGGTATAAACAGCACCTAAACAATAAACGTTTAAAATAGGTAAAATCTTACATGTCCGCGGTCATGAAAATTTTCAATTTCTTCAATATGTCAAATTTGTCTTAATTTTATGTTCAAATCATTGAAAAGCAGGTAAAAATACATAAGAAATACATCATGGTATTAGTATTCTCTATAGTTAGTACAAACAGCACCTAAATCATAAACGTTGAAAATAGGTAAAATCTTACATGTCCGGGGCCATTAGAATTTTCAATTTTTTCAATATGTCAATTTTGTCTTAATTTTATGTTCAAATCATAGAAAAGCAGGCAAAAATACATAAGAAATACATCATGGTATTAGTATTCTCTATACTTGGTATAAAAAGCACCTAAACGATAAACATTTAAAATAGGTAAAATCTTACATGTCCGCGGTCATGAGAATTTTCAATTTTTTCACTATGTCAAATTTGTCTTAATTTTATGTTCAAATCATAGAAAAGCAGGCAAAAATACATAAGAAAATCATCATGGTATTAGTATTCTCTATACTTCGTATAAACAGCACCTAAACGATAAACGTTTAAAATAGGTAAAATCTTACATGTCCGCGGTCATGAAAATTTTCAATTTTTTCAATATGTCAAATTTGTCTTAATTTTATGTTCAAATCATAGAAAATCAGGTAAAAATACATAAGAAATAGACCATGGTATCAGTATTCTCTTTATTTGGTATAAAAAGCACCTAAATGATAAACGTTTAAAATAGGTAAAATCTTACATGTCCGCGGTCATGAGAATTTTCAATTTTTTCAATATGTTAAATTTGTCTTAATTTTATGTTCAAATCATAGAAAAGCAGGCAAAAATACATAAGAAATACATCATGGTATTAGTATTCTCTATATTTCGTATAAAAAGCACCTAAATGATAAACGTTTAAAATAGGTAAAATCTGACATGTCCGCGGTCATGAGAAATTTCAATTTTTTCAATATGTCAAATTTGTCTTAATTTTATGTTCAAATCATTGAAAAGCAGGAAAAAATACATAAGAAATACATCATGGTATTAGTATTCTCTATATTTGGTATAAAAAGCACCTAAATGATAAACGTTTAAAATAGGTAAAATCTTACATGTCCGCGGTCATGAGAGTTTTCAATTTTTTCAATATGTCAAATTTGTCTTAATATTATGTTCAAATCATAGAAAAGCAGGTAAAAATACATAAGAAATACATCATGGTATTAGTATTCTCTATAGTTAGTACAAACAGCACCTAAATCATAAACGTTTAAAATAGGTAAAATCTTACATGTCCGGGGCCATTAGAATTTTCACTTTTTTCAATATGTCAATTTTGTCTTAATTTTATGTTCAAATCATAGAAAAGCAGGCAAAAATACATAAGAAATACATCATGGTATTAGTATTCTCTATACTTGGTATAAACAGCACCTAAACGATAAACGTTTAAAATAGGTAAAATCTTACATGTCCGCGGTCATGAGAATTTTCAATTTTTTCACTATGTCAAATTTGTCTTAATTTTATGTTCAAATCATAGAAAAGCAGGCAAAAATACATAAGAAATACATCATGGTATTAGTATTCTCTATACTTGGTATAAACAGCACCTAAACGATAAACGTTTAAAATAGGTAAAATCTTACATGTCCGCGGTCATGAGAATTTTCAATTTTTTCAATATGTAAATTGTCTTAATTTTATGTTCAAATCATAGAAAAGCAGGTAAAAATACATAAGAAATACATCATGGTATTAGTATTCTCTATATTTGATATAAACAGCACCTAAACGATAAACGTTTAAAATAGGTAAAATCTTACATGTCCGCGGTCATGAGAATTTTCAATTTTTTCAATATGTCAAATTTGTCTTAATTTTATGTTCAAATCATTGAAAAGCAGGTAAAAATACATAAGAAATACATCATGGTATTAGTATTCTCTATATTTGGTATAAACAGCACCTAAACGATAAACGTTTAAAATAGGTAAAATCTTACATGTCCGGGGCCATTAGAATTTTCACTTTTTTCAATATGTCAATTTTGTCTTAATTTTATGTTCAAATCATAGAAAAGCAGGCAAAAATACATAAGAAATACATCATGGTATTAGTATTCTCTATACTTGGTATAAACAGCACCTAAACGATAAACATTTAAAATAGGTAAAATCTTACATGTCCGCGGTCATGAGAATTTTCAATTTTTTCACTATGTCAAATTTGTCTTAATTTTATGTTCAAATCATAGAAAAGCAGGCAAAAATACATAAGAAAATCATCATGGTATTAGTATTCTCTATACTTCGTATAAACAGCACCTAAACGATAAACGTTTAAAATAGGTAAAATCTTACATGTCCGCGGTCATGAGAAATTTCAATTTTTTCAATATGTCAAATTTGTCTTAATTTTATGTTCAAATCATTGAAAAGCAGGCAAAAATACATAAGAAATACATCATGGTATTAGTATTCTCTATATTTGGTATAAACAGCACCTAAACGATAAACGTTTAAAATAGGTAAAATCTTACATGACCGCAGTCATGAGAATTTTCAATTGTTTCAATATGTCAATTTTGTCTTAATTTTATGTTCAAATCATAGAAAAGCAGGTAAAAATACAAAAGAAATACATCATGGTATTAGTATTCTGATATTTTGTATACAAAGCACCTATATGATAACCGTTTAAAATAGGTAAAATCTTACATGTCCGCGGTCATGAGAATTTTCAATTTTTTCAATATGTCAAATTAGTCTTAATTTTATGTTCAAATCATTGAAAAGCAGGCAAAAATACATAAGAAATACATCATGGTATTAGTATTCTCTATATTTCGTATAAAAAGCACCTAAATGATAAACGTTTTAAATAGGTAAAATCTTACATGTCCGCGGTCATGAGAATTTTCAATTTTTTCAATATGTCAAATTCGTCTTAATTTTATGTTCAAATCATAGAAAAGCAGGTAAAAATACATAAGAAATACATCATGGTATTAGTATTCTCTATATTTGGTATAAACAGCACCTAAACTATAAACGTTTAAAATAGGTAAAATCTTACATGTCCGCGGTCATGAGAATTTTCAATTTTTTCAATATGTCAATTTTGTCTTAATTTTATGTTCAAACCATTGAAAAGCAGGCAAAAATACATAAGAAATACATCATGGTATTAGTATTCTCTATATTTCGTATAAAAAGCACCTAAATGATAAACGTTTAAAATAGGTAAAATCTTACATGTCCGTTGTCATGAAAATTTTCAATTTCTTCAATATGTCAAATTTGTCTTAATTTTATGTTCAAATCATTGAAAAGCAGGTAAAAATACATAAGAAATACATCATGGTATTAGTATTCTCTATATTTGGTATAAACAGCACCTTAACGATAAACGTTTAAAATAGGTAAAATCTTACATGTCCGCGGTCATGAGAATTTTCAATTTTTTCAATATGTCAATTTTGTCTTAATTTTATGTTCAAATCATAGAAAAGCAGGTAAAAATACATAAGAAATACATCATGGTATTAGTATTCTCTATATTTTGTATACAAAGACCTATATGATAAACGTTTAAAATAGGTAAAATCTTACATGTCTGCGGTCATGAGAAATTTCAATTTTTTCAATATGTCAAATTTGTCTTAATTTTATGTTCAAATCATTGAAGAGAAGGCAAAAATACATAAGAAATACATCATGGTATTAGTATTCTCTATATTTCGTATAAAAAGCACCTAAATGATAAACGTTTAAAATAGGTAAAATCTTACATGTCCGCGGTCATGAAAATTTTCAATTTTTTCAATATGTCAAATTTGTCTTAATTTTATGTTCAAATCATAGAAAATCAGGTAAAAATACATAAGAAATAGACCATGGTATCAGTATTCTCTTTATTTGGTATAAAAAGCACCTAAATGATTAACGTTTAAAATAGGTAAAATCTTACATGTCCGCGGTCATGAGAATTTTCAATTTTTTCAATATGTTAAATTTGTCTTAATTTTATGTTCAAATCATAGAAAAGCAGGCAAAAATACATAAGAAATACATCATGGTATTAGTATTCTCTATATTTCGTATAAAAAGCACCTAAATGATAAACGTTTAAAATAGGTAAAATCTTACATGTCCGCGGTCATGAGAATTTTCAATTTTTTCAATATGTCAAATTTGTCTAAATTTTATGTTCAACTCATTGAAAAGCAGGTAAAAATACATAAGAAATACATCATGGTATTAGTATTCTCTATATTTGGTATGAACAGCACCTAAACGATAAACGTTTAAAATAGGTAAAATCTTACATGTCCGCGGTGATTAGAATTTTCAATTTTTTCAATATGTCAAATTTGTCTTAATTTTATGTTCAAATCATAGAAAAGCAGGTAAAAATACATAAGAAATACATAATGGTATTAGTATTCTCTATATTATGTATAAACAGCACCTAAACGATAAACGTTTAAAATAGGTAAAATCTTACATGTCCGCGGTGATTAGAATTTTCAATTTTTTCAATATGTCAATTTTGTCTGAATTTTATGTTCAAATCATAGAAAAGCAGGTAAAAATACATAAGAAATACATCATGGTATTAGTATTCACTATATTTGGTATAAACAGCACCTAAACGATAAACGTTTAAAATAGGTAAAATCTTACACGTCCGCGGTCATGAGAATTTTAAATTTTTTCAATATGTAAAATTTGTCTTAATTTTATGTTCAAATCATTGAAAAGCAGGTAAAAATACATAAGAAATACATCATGGTATTAGTATTCTCTATACTTCGTATAAACAGCACCTAAACGATAAACGTTTAAAATAGGTAAAATCTTACATGTCCGCGGTCATGAGAATTTTCAATTTTTTCAATATGTCAAATTTGTCTTAATTTTATGTTCAAATCATTGAAAAGCAGGCAAAAATACATAAGAAATACATCATGGTATTAGTATTCTCTATATTTGGTATAAACAGCACCTAAACGATAAACGTTTAAAATAGGTAAAATCTTACATGTCCGCGGTCATGAGAATTTTCAATTTTTTCAATATGTCAAATTTGTCTTAATTTTATGTTCAAATCATAGAAAAGCAGGTAAAAATACATAAGAAATACATCATGGTATTAGTATTCTCTATATTTTGTATACAAAGCACCTATATGATAAACGTTTAAAATAGGTAAAATCTTACATGTCCGCGGTCATGAGAAATTTCAATTTTTTCAATATGTCAAATTTGTCTTAATTTTATGTTCAAATCATTGAAAAGCAGGCAAAAATACATAAGAAATACATCATGGTATTAGTATTCTCTATATTTCGTATAAAAAGCACCTAAATGATAAACGTTTTAAATAGGTAAAATCTTACATGTCCGCGGTCATGAGAATTTTCAATTTTTTCAATATGTCAAATTTGTCTTAATTTTATGTTCAAATCATAGAAAAGCAGGTAAAAATACATAAGAAATACATCATGGTATCAGTATTCTCTTTATTTGGTATAAAAAGCACCTAAATGATAAACGTTTAAAATAGGTAAAATCTTACATGTCCGCGGTCATGAAAATTGTCAATTTCTTCAATATGTCAAATTTGTCTTAATTTTATGTTCAAATCATTGAAAAGCAGGTAAAAATACATAAGAAATACATCATGGTATTAGTATTCTCTATAGTTAGTACAAACAGCACCTAAATCATAAACGTTGAAAATAGGTAAAATCTTACATGTCCGGGACCATTAGAATGTTCAATTTTTTCAATATGTCAATTTTGTCTTAATTTTATGTTCAAATCATAGAAAAGCAGGCAAAAATACATAAGAAATACATCATGGTATTAGTATTCTCTATACTTGGTATAAACAGCACCTAAACGATAAACGTTTAAAATAGGTAAAATCTTACATGTCCGCGGTCATGAAAATTTTCAATTTCTTCAATATGTCAAATTTGTCTTAATTTTATGTTCAAATCATTGAAAAGCAGGTAAAAATACATAAGAAATACATCATGGTATTAGTATTCTCTATAGTTAGTACAAACAGCACCTAAATCATAAACGTTGAAAATAGGTAAAATCTTACATGTCCGGGGCCATTAGAATTTTCAATTTTTTCAATATGTCAATTTTGTCTTAATTTTATGTTCAAATCATAGAAAAGCAGGCAAAAATACATAAGAAATACATCATGGTATTAGTATTCTCTATACTTGGTATAAAAAGCACCTAAACGATAAACATTTAAAATAGGTAAAATCTTACATGTCCGCGGTCATGAGAATTTTCAATTTTTTCACTATGTCAAATTTGTCTTAATTTTATGTTCAAATCATAGAAAAGCAGGCAAAAATACATAAGAAAATCATCATGGTATTAGTATTCTCTATACTTCGTATAAACAGCACCTAAACGATAAACGTTTAAAATAGGTAAAATCTTACATGTCCGCGGTCATGAGAAATTTCAATTTTTTCAATATGTCAAATTTGTCTTAATTTTATGTTCAAATCATTGAAAAGCAGGCAAAAATACATAAGAAATACATCATGGTATTAGTATTCTCTATATTTGGTATAAACAGCACCTAAACGATAAACGTTTAAAATAGGTAAAATCTTACATGTCCGCGGTCATGAGAATTTTCAATTGTTTCAATATGTCAATTTTGTCTTAATTTTATGTTCAAATCATAGAAAAGCAGGTAAAAATACATAAGAAATACATCATGGTATTAGTATTCTGATATTTTGTATACAAAGCACCTATATGATAACCGTTTAAAATAGGTAAAATCTTACATGTCCGCGGTCATGAGAATTTTCAATTTTTTCAATATGTCAAATTTGTCTTAATTTTATGTTCAAATCATTGAAAAGCAGGCAAAAATACATAAGAAATACATCATGGTATTAGTATTCTCTATATTTCGTATAAAAAGCACCTAAATGATAAACGTTTTAAATAGGTAAAATCTTACATGTCCGCGGTCATGAGAATTTTCAATTTTTTCAATATGTCAAATTCGTCTTAATTTTATGTTCAAATCATAGAAAAGCAGGTAAAAATACATAAGAAATACATCATGGTATTAGTATTCTCTATATTTGGTATAAACAGCACCTAAACTATAAACGTTTAAAATAGGTAAAATCTTACATGTCCGCGGTCATGAGAATTTTCAATTTTTTCAATATGTCAATTTTGTCTTAATTTTATGTTCAAACCATTGAAAAGCAGGCAAAAATACATAAGAAATACATCATGGTATTAGTATTCTCTATATTTCGTATAAAAAGCACCTAAATGATAAACGTTTAAAATAGGTAAAATCTTACATGTCCGTTGTCATGAAAATTTTCAATTTCTTCAATATGTCAAATTTGTCTTAATTTTATGTTCAAATCATTGAAAAGCAGGTAAAAATACATAAGAAATACATCATGGTATTAGTATTCTCTATATTTGGTATAAACAGCACCTTAACGATAAACGTTTAAAATAGGTAAAATCTTACATGTCCGCGGTCATGAGAATTTTCAATTTTTTCAATATGTCAATTTTGTCTTAATTTTATGTTCAAATCATAGAAAAGCAGGTAAAAATACATAAGAAATACATCATGGTATTAGTATTCTCTATATTTTGTATACAAAGACCTATATGATAAACGTTTAAAATAGGTAAAATCTTACATGTCTGCGGTCATGAGAAATTTCAATTTTTTCAATATGTCAAATTTGTCTTAATTTTATGTTCAAATCATTGAAGAGAAGGCAAAAATACATAAGAAATACATCATGGTATTAGTATTCTCTATATTTGGTATAAAAAGCACCTAAATGATAAACGTTTAAAATAGGTAAAATCTTACATGTCCGCGGTCATGAAAATTTTCAATTTTTTCAATATGTCAAATTTGTCTTAATTTTATGTTCAAATCATAGAAAATCAGGTAAAAATACATAAGAAATAGACCATGGTATCAGTATTCTCTTTATTTGGTATAAAAAGCACCTAAATGATAAACGTTTAAAATAGGTAAAATCTTACATGTCCGCGGTCATGAGAATTTTCAATTTTTTCAATATGTTAAATTTGTCTTAATTTTATGTTCAAATCATAGAAAAGCAGGCAAAAATACATAAGAAATACATCATGGTATTAGTATTCTCTATATTTCGTATAAAAAGCACCTAAATGATAAACGTTTAAAATAGGTAAAATCTTACATGTCCGTTGTCATGAAAATTTTCAATTTCTTCAATATGTCAAATTTGTCTTAATTTTATGTTCAAATCATTGAAAAGCAGGTAAAAATACATAAGAAATACATCATGGTATTAGTATTCTCTATATTTGGTATAAACAGCACCTTAACGATAAACGTTTAAAATAGGTAAAATCTTACATGTCCGCGGTCATGAGAATTTTCAATTTTTTCAATATGTCAATTTTGTCTTAATTTTATGTTCAAATCATAGAAAAGCAGGTAAAAATACATAAGAAATACATCATGGTATTAGTATTCTCTATATTTTGTATACAAAGACCTATATGATAAACGTTTAAAATAGGTAAAATCTTACATGTCTGCGGTCATGAGAAATTTCAATTTTTTCAATATGTCAAATTTGTCTTAATTTTATGTTCAAATCATTGAAGAGAAGGCAAAAATACATAAGAAATACATCATGGTATTAGTATTCTCTATATTTGGTATAAAAAGCACCTAAATGATAAACGTTTAAAATAGGTAAAATCTTACATGTCCGCGGTCATGAAAATTTTCAATTTTTTCAATATGTCAAATTTGTCTTAATTTTATGTTCAAATCATAGAAAATCAGGTAAAAATACATAAGAAATAGACCATGGTATCAGTATTCTCTTTATTTGGTATAAAAAGCACCTAAATGATAAACGTTTAAAATAGGTAAAATCTTACATGTCCGCGGTCATGAGAATTTTCAATTTTTTCAATATGTTAAATTTGTCTTAATTTTATGTTCAAATCATAGAAAAGCAGGCAAAAATACATAAGAAATACATCATGGTATTAGTATTCTCTATATTTCGTATAAAAAGCACCTAAATGATAAACGTTTAAAATAGGTAAAATCTTACATGTCCGCGGTCATGAAAATTTTCAATTTTTTCAATATGTCAAATTTGTCTAAATTTTATGTTCAACTCATTGAAAAGCAGGTAAAAATACATAAGAAATACATCATGGTATTAGTATTCTCTATATTTGGTATAAACAGCACCTAAACGATAAACGTTTAAAATAGGTAAAATCTTACATGTCCGCGGTGATTAGAATTTTCAATTTTTTCAATATGTCAAATTTGTCTTAATTTTATGTTCAAATCATAGAAAAGCAGGTAAAAATACATAGAAATACATAATGGTATTAGTATTCTCTATATTATGTATAAACAGCACCTAAACGATAAACGTTTAAAATAGGTAAAATCTTACATGTCCGCGGTGATTAGAATTTTCAATTTTTTCAATATGTCAATTTTGTCTGAATTTTATGTTCAAATCATAGAAAAGCAGGCAAAAATACATAAGAAATACATCATGGTATTAGTATTCACTATATTTGGTATAAACAGCACCTAAACGATAAACGTTTAAAATAGGTAAAATCTTACACGTCCGCGGTCATGAGAATTTTAAATTTTTTCAATATGTAAAATTTGTCTTAATTTTATGTTCAAATCATTGAAAAGCATGGAAAAAATACATAAGAAATACATCATGGTATTAGTATTCTCTATATTTGGTATAAACAGCACCTAAATGATAACCGTTTAAAATAGGTAAAATCGTACATGTCCGCGGTCATGAGAATTTTCAATTTTTTCACTATGTCAAATTTGTCTTAATTTTATTTTCAAATCATAGAAAAGCAGGCAAAAATACATAAGAAATACATCATGGTATTAGTATTCTCTATATTTAGTATAAACAGCACCTAAACGATAAACGTTTAAAATAGGTAAAATCTTACATGTCCGCGGTCATGAGAATTTTCAATTTTTTCAATATGTCAAATTTGTCTTAATTTTATGTTCAAATCATAGAAAAGCAGGTAAAAATACATTAGAAATACATCATGGTATTAGTAATCTCTATATTTGGTATAAACAGCAACTAAACGATAAACGTTTAAAATAGGTAAAATCTTACATGTCCGCGGTCATGAGAATTTTCAATTTTTTCAATATGTCACATTTGTCTTAATTTTATGTTCAAATCATAGAAAAGCAGGTAAAAATACATAAGAAATACATCATGGTATTAGTATTCTCTATAGTTAGTACAAACAGCACCTAAATCATAAACGTTTAAAAAAGGTAAAATCTTACATGTCCGGGGCCATTAGAATTTTCAATTTTTTCAATATGTCAATTTTGTCTGAATTTTATGTTCAAATCATAGAAAAGCAGGCAAAAATACATAAGAAATACATCATGGTATTAGTATTCACTATATTTGGTATAAACAGCACCTAAACGATAAACGTTTAAAATAGGTAAAATCTTACACGTCCGCGGTCATGAGAATTTTCAATTTTTTCAATATGTCAAATTTGTCTTAATTTTATGTTCAAATCATTGAAAAGCATGGAAAAAATACATAAGAAATACATCATGGTATTAGTAATCTCTATATTTGGTATAAACAGCACCTAAATGATAACCGTTTAAAATAGGTAAAATCGTACATGTCCGCGGTCATGAGAATTTTCAATTTTTTCAATATGTCACATTTGTCTTAATTTTATGTTCAAATCATAGAAAAGCAGGTAAAAATACATAAGAAATACATCATGGTATTAGTATTCTCTATAGTTAGTACAAACAGCACCTAAATCATAAACGTTTAAAAAAGGTAAAATCTTACATGTCCGGGGCCATTAGAATTTTCAATTTTTTCAATATGTAAATTTTGTCTTAATGTTATGTTCAAATCATAGAAAAGCAGGCAAAAATACATAAGAAATACATCATGGTATTAGTATTCTCTATACTTGGTATAAACAGCACCTAAACGATAAACGTTTAAAATAGGTAAAATCTTACATGTCCGCGGTCATGAGAATTTTCAATTTTTTCACTATGTCAAATTTGTCTTAATTTTATGTTCAAATCATAGAAAAGCAGGCAAAAATACATCAGAAATACATCATGGTATTAGTATTCTCTATACTTCGTATAAACAGCACCTAAACGATAAACGTTTAAAATAGGTAAAATCTTACATGTCCGCGGTCATGAGAATTTACAATTTTTTCAATATGTCAATTTTGTCTTAATTTTATGTTCAAATCATAGAAAAGCAGGTAAAAATACATAAGAAATACATCATGGTATTAGTATTCTCTATATTTGGTATAAACATCACCTAAACGATAAATGTTTAAAATAGGTAAAATCTTACAGGTCCGCGGTCATGAGAATTTTCAATTTTTTCAATATGTCAATTTTGTCTTAATTTTATGTTCAAATCATAGAAAAGCAGGTAAAAATACATAGAAATACATCATGGTATTAGTATTCTCTATATTTTGTATACAAAGCACCTATATGATAAACGTTTAAATAGGTAAAATCTTACATGTCCGCGGTCATGAGAATTTTACATTTTTTCAATATGTCAAATTTGTCTTAATTTTATGTTCAAATCATAGAAAAGCAGGTAAAAATACATAGAAATACATCATGGTATTAGTATTCTCTATATTTTGTATACAAAGCACCTATATGATAAACTTTTAAAATAGGTAAAATCTTACATGTCCGCGGTCATGAGAATTTTCAATTTTTTCAATATGTCAAATTTGTCTTAATTTTATGTTCAAATCATAGAAAAGCAGGCAAAAATACATAAGAAATACATCATGGTATTAGTATTCTCTATACTTCGTATAAACAGCACCTAAACGATAAACGTTTAAAATAGGTAAAATCTTACATGTCCGCGGTTATGAGAATTTACAATTTTTTACATATGTCAATTTTGTCTTAATTTTATGTTCAAATCATAGATAAGCAGGTAAAAATACATAAGAAATACATCATGGTATTAGTATTCTCTATATTTGGTATAAACAGCACCTAAACGATAAATGTTTGAAATAGGTAAAATCTTACATGTCCGCGGTCATGAGAATTTTCAATTTTTTCAATATGTCAATTTTGTCTTAATTTTATGTTCAAATCATAGAAAAGCAGGTAAAAATATATAAGAAATACATCATGGTATTAGTATTCTCTATATTTTGTATACAAAGCACCTATATGATAAACGTTTAAAATAGGTAAAATCTTACATGTCTGCGGTCATGAGAATTTTCAATTTTTTCAATATGTCAAATTTGTCTTAATTTTATGTTCAAATCATTGAAAAGCAGGCAAAAATACATAAGAAATACATCATGGTATTAGTATTCTCTATATTTCGTATAAAAAGCACCTAAATGATAAACGTTTAAAATAGGTAAAATCTTACATGTCCGCGGTCATGAGAATTTTCAATTTTTTCAATATGTCAAATTTGTCTTAATTTTATGTTCAAATCATAGAAAAGCAGGTAAAAATACATAAGAAATACATCATGGTATTAGTATTCTCTATATGTCGTATAAAAAGCACCTAAATGATAAACGTTTAAAATAGGTAAAATCTTACATGTCCGCGGTCATGAAAATTTTCAATTTTTTCAATATGTCAAATTTGTCTTAATTTTATGTTCAAATCATAGAAAAGCAGGTAAAAATACATAAGAAATACATCATGGTATTAGTATTCTCTATATTTGGTATAAACAGCACCTAAACGATAAACGTTTAAAATAGGTAAAATCTTACATGTCCGCGGTCATGAGAATTTTCAATTTTTTCAATATGTCAAATTTGTCTTAATTTTATGTTCAAATCATAGAAAAGCAGGTAAAAATACATAGAAATACATCATGGTATTAGTATTCTCTATATTTTGTATACAAAGCACCTATATGATAAACGTTTAAATAGGTAAAATCTTACATGTCCGCCCGCGGTCATGAGAATTTTCAATTTTTGCAATATGTCAAATTTGTCTTAATTTTATGTTCAAATCATAGAAAAGCAGGTAAAAATACATAGAAATACATCATGGTATTAGTATTCTCTATATTTTGTATACAAAGCACCTATATGATAAACTTTTAAAATAGGTAAAATCTTACATGTCCGCGGTCATGAGAATTTTCAATTTTTTCAATATGTCAAATTTGTCTTAATTTTATGTTCAAATCATAGAAAAGCAGGCAAAAATACATAAGAAATACATCATGGTATTAGTATTCTCTATATTTCGTATAAAAAGCACCTAAATGATAAACGTTTAAAATAGGTAAAATCTTACATGTCCGCGGTCATGAGAATTTTCAATTTTTTCAATATGTCAAATTTGTCTTAATTTTATGTTCAAATCATAGAAAAGCAGCCAAAAATACATAACAAATACATCATGGTATTAGTATTCTCTATATTTGGTATAAAAAGCACGTAAATGATAAACGTTTAAAATAGGTAAAAGTTTACACGTCCGCGGTCATGAAAATTTTCAATTTTTTCAATATGTCAAATTTGTCTTAATTTTATGTTCAAATCATAGAAAAGCAGGTAAAAATACATAAGAAATACATCATGGTATTAGTATTCTCTTTATTTGGTATAAAAAGCACCTAAAAGTATAAACGTTTAAAATAGGTAAAATCTTACATGTCCGCGGTCATGAAAATTTTCAATTTTTTCAATATGTCAAATTTGTCTTAATTTTATGTTCAAATCATTGAAAAGCAGGCAAAAATACATAAGAAATACATCATGGTATTAGTATTCTCTATATTTTTTATAAACAGCACCTAAACGATAAACGTTTAAAATAGGTAAAATCTTACATGTCCGCGGTGATTAGAATTTTCAATTTTTTCAATATGTCAATTTTGTCTTAATTTTATGTTCAAATCATAGAAAAGCAGACAAAAATACATAAGAAATACATCATGGTATTAGTATTAACTATATTTGGTATAAACATCACCTAAACGATAAACGTTTAAAATAGGTAAAATCTTACACGTCCGCGGTCATGAAAATTTTCAATTTTTTCAATATGTCAAATTTGTCTTAATTTTATGTTCAAATCATAGAAAAGCAGGTAAAAATACGTAAGAAATACATCATGGTATTAGTATTCTCTATATTTGGTATAAACAGCACCTAAACGATAAACGTTTAAAATAGGTAAAATCGTACATGTCCGCGGTCATGAGAATTTTCAATTTTTTCACTATGTCAAATTTGTCTTAATTTTATGTTCAAATCATAGAAAAGCAGGCAAAAATACATAAGAAATACATCATGGTATTAGTATTCTCTATATTTAGTATAAACAGCACCTAAACGATAAACGTTTAAAATAGGTAAAATCTTACATGTCCGCGGTCATGAGAATTTTCAATTTTTTCAATATGTCAAATTTGTCTTTATTTTATGTTCAAATCATAGAAAAGCAGGTAAAAATACACAGGTAATACATAATGGTATTAGTAATCTCTATATTTGGTATAAACAGCAACTAAACGATAAACGTTTAAAATAGGTAAAATCTTACATGTCCGCGGTCATGAGAATTTTCAATTTTTTCAATATGTCAAATTTGTCTTAAATTTATGTTCAAATCATAGAAAAGCAGGTAAAAATACATAAGAAATACATCATGGTATTAGTATTCTCTTTATTTGGTATAAACAGCACCTAAACGATAAACGTTAAAAATAGGTAAAATCTTACATGTCCGCGGTCATGAGAATTTTCAATTTTTTCAATATGTCAAATTTGTCTTAATATTATGTTCAAATCATTGAAAAGCAGGTAAAAATACATAAGAAATACATCATGGTATTAGTATTCTCTATAGTTAGTATAAACAGCACCTAAATCATAAACGTTAAAAATAGGTAAAATCTTACATGTCCGCGGCCATTAGAATTTTCAATTTTTTCAATATGTAAATTTTGTCTTAATTTTATGTTCAAATCATTGAAAAGCAGGCAAAAATACATAAGAAATACATCATGGTATTAGTATTCTCTATATTTGGTATAAACAGCACCTAAATCATAAACGTTTAAAATAGGTAAAATCTTACATGTCCGCAGCCATTAGAATTTTCAATTTTTTCAATATGTCAAATTTGTCTTAATTTTATGTTCAAATCATAGAAAAGCAGGCAAAAATACATAAGAAATACATCATGGTATTAGTATTCTCTATATTTAGTATAAACAGCACCTAAACGATAAACGTTTAAAATAGGTAAAATCTTACATGTCCGCGGTCATGAGAATTTTCAATTTTTTCAATATGTCAAATTTGTCTTTATTTTATGTTCAAATCATAGAAAAGCAGGTAAAAATACACAGGTAATACATCATGGTATTAGTAATCTCTATATTTGGTATAAACAGCAACTAAACGATAAACGTTTAAAATAGGTAAAATCTTACATGTCCGCGGTCATGAGAATTTTCAATTTTTTCAATATGTCAAATTTGTCTTAAATTTATGTTCAAATCATAGAAAAGCAGGTAAAAATACATAAGAAATACATCATGGTATTAGTATTCTCTTTATTTGGTATAAACATCACCTAAACGATAAACGTTTAAAATAGGTAAAATCTTACATGTCCGCGGTCATGAGAATTTTCAATTTTTTCAATATGTCAAATTTGTCTTAATATTATGTTCAAATCATTGAAAAGCAGGTAAAAATACATAAGAAATACATCATGGTATTAGTATTCTCTATAGTTAGTATAAACAGCACCTAAATCATAAACGTTAAAAATAGGTAAAATCTTACATGTCCGCGGCCATTAGAATTTTCAATTTTTTCAATATGTAAATTTTGTCTTAATTTTGTGTTCAAATCATTGAAAAGCAGGTAAATATACATAAGAAATACATCATGGTATTAGTATTCTCTATAGTTAGTATAAACAGCACCTAAATCATAAACGTTTAAAATAGGTAAAATCTTACATGTACGCAGCCATTAGAATTTTCAATTTTTTCAATATGTCAAATTTGTCTTAATTTTATGTTCAAATCATAGAAAAGCAGGCAAAAATACATAAGAAATACATCATGGTATTAGTATTCTCTATATTTGGTATAAACAGCACCTAAACGATTAACGTGTAAAATAGGTAAAATCTTACATGTTCGCGGTGATTAGAATTTTCAATTTTTTCAATATGTAAAATTTGTCTTAATTTTATGTTCAAATCATAGAAAAGCAGGCAAAAATACATAAGAAATACATCATGGTATTAGTATTCTCTATATTTAGTATAAACAGCACCTAAACGATAAACGTTTAAAATAGGTAAAATCTTACATGTCCGCGGTGATTAGAATTTTCAATTTTTTCAATATGTCAATTTTGTCTTAATTTTATGTTCAAATCATAGAAAAGCAGGCAAAAATACATAAGAAATACATCATGGTATTAGTATTAACTATATTTGGTATAAACAGCACCTAAACGATAAACGTTTAAAATAGGTAAAATCTTACACGTCCGCGGTCATGAAAATTTTCAATTTTTTCAATATGTCAAATTTGTCTTAATTTTATGTTCAAATCATAGAAAAGCAGGCAAAAATACATAAGAAATACATCATGGTATTAGTATTCTCTATATTTGGTATAAAAAGCACCTAAATGATAAACGTTTAAAATAGGTAAAATCTTACATGTCCGCGGTCATGAGAACTTTCAATTTTTTCAATATGTCAAATTTGTCTTAATTTTATGTTCAAATCATAGAAAAGCAGGTAAAAATACATAAGAAATACATCATGGTATTAGTATTCTCTATATTTGGTATAAACAGCACCTAAACTATAAACGTTTAAAATAGGTAAAATCGTACATGTCCGCGGTCATGAGAATTTTCAATTTTTTCAATATGTCAAATTTGTCTTAATTTTATGTTCAAATCATAGAAAAGCAGGCAAAAATACATAAGAAATACATCATGGTATTAGTATTCTCTATATTTTGTATAAACAGCACCTAAACGATAAACGTTTAAAATAGGTAAAATCTTACATGTCCGCGGTCATGAGAATTTTCAATTTTTTCAATATGTCAAATTTGTCTTAATTTTATGTTCAAATCATAGACAAGCAGGTAAAAATACATAAGAAATAGATCATGGTATTAGTATTCTCTTTATTTGGTATAAACAGCACCTAAACGATAAACGTTTAAAATAGGTAAAATCTTACATGTCCGCGGTCATGAGAATTTTCAATTTTTTCAATATGTCAATTTTGTCTTAATTTTATGTTAAAATCATAGAAAAGCAGGCAAAAATACATAAGAAATACATCATGGTATTAGTATTCACTATATTTGGTATAAACAGCACCTAAATGATAAACGTTAAAAATAGGTAAAATCTTACATGTCCGCGGTCATGAGAATTTTCAATTTTTTCAATATGTCAAATTTGTCTTAATTTTATGTTCAAATCATTGAACAGCATGGAAAAAATACATAAGAAATACATCATGGTATTAGTATTCTCTATATTTGGTATAAACAGCACCTAAATTATAACCGTTTAAAATAGGTATAATCGTACTTGTCCGCGGTCATGAGAATTTTCAATTTTTTCAATATGTCAAATTTGTCTTAATTTTATGTTCAAATCATTGAAAAGCAGGTAAAAATACATAAGAAATACATCATGGTATTAGTATTCTCTTTATTTGGTATAAAAAGCACCTAAACGATAAACGTTTAAAATAGGTAAAATCTTACATGTCCGCGGTCATGAGAATTTTCAATTTTTTCAATATGTCAAATTTGTCTTAATTTTATGTTCAAATCATAGAAAAGCAGGTAAAAATACATAGAAATACATCATGGTATTAGTATTCTCTATATTTTGTATACAAAGCACCTATATTAAAAACGTTTAAAATAGGTAAAATCTTACATGTCCGCGGTCATGAGAAATTTCAATTTTTTCAATATGTCAAATTTGTCTTAATTTTATGTTCACATCATTGAAAAGCAGGCAAAAATGCATAAGAAATACATCATGGTATTAGTATTCTCTATATTTTGTATACAAAGCACCTATATGATAAACGTTTAAAAAAGGTAAAATCTTACACGTCCGCGGTCATGAGAATTTTCAATTTTTTCAATATGTCAAATTTGTCTTAATTTTATGTTCAAATCATTGAAAAGCAGGCAAAAATACATAAGAAATACATCATGGTATTAGTATTCTCTATATTTGGTATAAAAAGCACCTAAATGATAAACGTTTAAAATAGGTAAAATCTTACATGTCCGCGGTCATGAGAATTTTCAATTTTTTCAATATGTAAAATTTGTCTTAATTTTATGTTTAAATCATAGAAAAGCAGGTAAAAATACATAAGAAATACATCATGGTATTAGTATTCTCTATATTTTGTATAAACAGCACCTAAACGATAAACGTTTAAAATAGGTAAAATCTTACATGTCCGCGGTCATGAGAATTTTAAATTTTTTCAATATGTCAAATTTGTCTTAATTTTATGTTCAAATCATAGAAAAGCAGGTAAAAATACATAAGAAATACATCATGGTATTAGTATTCTCTATATTTGGTATAAACAGCACCTAAACGATAAACGTTTAAAATAGGTAAAATCTTACATGTCCGCGGTCATGAGACTGTTCAATTTTTTCAATATGTCAAATTTGTCTTAATTTTATGTTCATATAATTGAAAAGCAGGTAAAAATACATAAGAAATACATCATGGTATTAGTATTCTCTATAGTTAGTACAAACAGCACCTAAATCATAAACGTTTAAAATAGGTAAAATCTTACATGTCCGGGGCCATTAGAATTTTCAATTTTTTCAATATGTCAATTTTGTCTTACTTTTATGTTCAAATCATAGAAAAGTAGGCAAAAATACATAAGAAATACATCATGGTATTAGTATTAACTATATTTGGTATAAACAGCACCTAAACGATAAACGTTTAAAATAGGTAAAATCTTAAACGTCCGCGGTCATGAGAATTTTCAATTTTTTCAATATGTCAAATTTGTCTTAATTTTATGTTCAAATCATAGAAAAGCAGGTAAAAATACGTAAGAAATACATCATGGTATGAGTATTCTCTATATTTGGTATAAACAGCACCTAAACGATAAACGTTTAAAATAGGTAAAATCGTACATGTCCGCGGTCATGAGAATTTTCAATTTTTTCACTATGTCAAATTTGTCTTAATTTTATGTTCAAATCATAGAAAAGCAGGCAAAAATACATAAGAAATACATCATGGTATTAGTATTCTCTATTTTTAGTATAAACAGCACCTAAACGATAAACGTTTAAAATAGGTAAAATCTTACATGTCCGCGGTCATGAGAATTTTCAATTTTTTCAATATGTCAAATTTGTCTTAATTTTATGTTCAAATCATAGAAAAGCAGGTAAAAATACATAAGAAATACATCATGGTATTAGTATTCTCTATATTTGGTATAAACAGCACCTAAACGATAAACGTTAAAAATAGGTAAAATCTTACATGTCCGGGGCCATTAGAATTTTCAATTTTTTCAATATGTCAATTTTGTCTTAATTTTATGTTCAAATCATAGAAAAGCAGGCAAAAATACATAAGAAATACATCATGGTATTAGTATTCTCTATACTTGGTATAAACAGCACCTAAACGATAAACGTTTAAAATAGGTAAAATCCTTCATGTCCGCGGTCATGAGAATTTTCAATTTTTTCAATATGTCAAATTTGTCTTAATTTTATGTTCAAATCATAGAAAAGCAGGCAAAAATACATAAGAAATACATCATGTTATTAGTATTCCCTATATTTTGTATAAACAGCACCTAAACGATAAACGTTAAAAATAGGTAAAATCTTACATGTCCGCGGTCATGAGAATTTTCAATTTTTTCAATATGTCAAATTTGTCTTAATATTATGTTCAAATCATTGAAAAGCAGATAAAAATACATAAGAAATACATCATGGTATTAGTATTCTCTATAGTTAGTATAAACAGCACCTAAATCATAAACGTTTAAAATAGGTAAAATCTTACATGTCTGCAGCCATTAGAATTTTCAATTTTTTCAATATGTCAAATTTGTCTTAATTTTATGTTCAAATCATTGAAAAGCAGGCAAAAATACATAAGAAATACATCATGGTATTAGTATTCTCTATATTTGGTATAAACAGCACCTAAACGATAAACGTTTGAAATAGGTAAAATCTTACAGTTTCGCGGTCATGAGAATTTTCAATTTTTTCAATATGTCAAATTTGTTTTAATTTTGTGTTCAAATCATAGAAAAGCAGGCAAAAATACAAAAGAAATGCATCATGTTATTAGTATTCTCTATATTTTGTATAAGCAGCAACTAAACGATAAACGTTTAAAATAGGTAAAATCTTACATGTCCGCGGTCATGAGAATTTTCAATTTTTTCAATATGTCAAATTTGTCTTAATATTATGTTCAAATCATTGAAAAGCAGGTAAAAATACATAAGAAATACATCATGGTATTAGTATTCTCTATAGTTAGTATAAACAGCACCTAAATCATAAACGTTAAAAATAGGTAAAATCTTACATGTCCGCGGCCATTAGAATTTTCAATTTTTTCAATATGTCAATTTTGTCTTAATTTTATGTTCAAATCATTGAAAAGCAGGTAAATATACATAAGAAATACATCATGGTATTAGTATTCTCTTTATTTGGTATAAAAAGCACCTAAACGATTAACATTTTAAATAGGTAAAATCTTACATGTCCGCGGTCATGAGAATTTTCAATTTTTTCAATATGTCAAATTTGTCTTAATTTTATGTTCAAATCATAGAAAAGCAGGCAAAAATACATAAGAAATACATCATGTTATTAGTATTACCTATATTTGGTATAAACAGCACCTAAACGATAAACGTGTAAAATAGGTAAAATCCTTCATGTCCGCGGCCATGAGAATTTTCAATTTTTTCAATATGTCAAATTTGTCTTAATTTTATGTTCAAATCATTGAAAAGCAGGCAAAAATACATAAGAAATACATCATGGTATTAGTATTCCCTATATTTGGTATAAACAGCACCTAAACGATAAACGTTTAAAATAGGTAAAATCTTACATGTCCGCGGTCATGAGAATTTTCAATTTTTTCACTATGTCAAATTTGTCTTAATTTTATGTTCAAATCATTGAAAAGCAGGTAAAAATACATAAGAAATACATCATGGTATTAGTATTCTCTATAGTTTGTACAAACAGCACCTAAAAGATAAACGTTTAAAATAGGACAAATCTTACATGTCCGCGGTCATGAGAATTTTCAATTTTTTCAATATGTCAAATTTGTCTTAATTTTATGTTCAAATCATAGAAAAGCAGGCAAAAATACAAAAGAAATGCATCATGTTACTAGTATTCTCTATATTTGGTATAAGCAGCAACTAAACGATAAACGTTAAAAATAGGTAAAATCTTACATGTCCGCGGTCATGAGAATTTTCAATTTTTTCAATATGTCAAATTTGTCTTAATATTATGTTCAAATCATTGAAAAGCAGGTAAAAATACATAAGAAATACATCATGGTATTAGTATTCTCTATAGTTAGTATAAACAGCACCTAAATCATAAACGTTAAAAATAGGTAAAATCTTACATGTCCGCGGCCATTAGAATTTTCAATTTTTTCAATATGTAAATTTTGTCTTAATTTTATGTTCAAATCATTGAAAAGCAGGTAAATATACATAAGAAATACATCATGGTATTAGTATTCTCTTTATTTGGTATAAAAAGCACCTAAACGATAAACGTTTAAAATAGGTAAAATCTTACATGTCCGCGGTCATGAGAATTTTCAATTTTTTCAATATGTCAAATTTGTCTTAATTTTATGTTCAAATCATAGAAAAGCAGGCAAAAATACATAAGAAATACATCATGGTATTAGTATTCTCTATATTTGGTATAAACAGCACCTAAACGATTAACGTGTAAAATAGGTAAAATCTTACATGTTCGCGGTCATTAGAATTTTCAATTTTTTCAATATGTCAAATTTGTCTTAATTTTATGTTTAAATCATTGAAAAGCAGGTAAAAATACATAAGAAATACATCATGGTATTAGTACTTTCTATATTTGATATAAACAGCACCTAAATGATAAACGTTTAAAATAGGTAAAATCTTACATGTTCGCGGTCATTAGAATTTTCAATTTTTTCAATATGTCAAATTTGTCTTAATTTTATGTTTAAATCATTGAAAAGCAGGTAAAAATACATAAGAAATACATCATGGTATTAGTATTCCCTCTATTTGATATAAACAGCACCTAAATGATAAACGTTTAAAATAGGTAAAATCCTTCATGTCCGCGGTCATGAGAATTTTCAATTTTTTCAATATGTCAAATTTGTCTTAATTTTATGTTCAAATCATAGAAAAGCAGGCAAAAATACATAAGAAATACATCATGGTATTAGTATTCCCTATATTTGGTATAAACAGCACCTAAACGATAAACGTGTAAAATAGGTAAAATCCTTCATGTCCGCGGTCATGAGAATTTTCAATTTTTTCACTATGTCAAATTTGTCTTAATTTTATATTCAAATCATAGAAAAGCAGGCAAAAATACATAAGAAATACATCATGGTATTAGTATTCCCTATATTTGGTATAAACAGCACCTAAACGATAAACGTTTAAAATAGGTAAAATCTTACATGTCCGCGGTCATGAGAATTTTCCATTTTTTCAATATGTCAAATTTGTCTTAATTTTATGTTCAAATCATAGAAAAGCAGGTAAAAATACGTAAGAAATACATCATGGTATTAGTATTCTCTATATTTGGTATAAACAGCACCTAAACGATAAACGTTTAAAATAGGTAAAATCTTACATGTCCGCGGTCATGAGAATGTTCAATTTTTTCAATATGTCAGATATGTCTTAATTTTATGTTCAAATCATTGAAAAGCAGGTAAAAATACATAAGAAATACATCATGGTATTAGTATTCTCTATAGTTTGTACCAACAGCACCTAAATCATAAACGTTTAAAATAGGTAAAATCTTACATGTCCGCGGTCATGAGAATTTTCAATTTTTTCACTATGTCAAATTTGTCTTAATTTTATGTTCAAATCATTGAAAAGCAGGTAAAAATACATAAGAAATACATCATGGTATTAGTATTCTCTATAGTTTGTACAAACAGCACCTAAAAGATAAACGTTTAAAATAGGACAAATCTTACATGTCCGCGGTCATGAGAATTTTCAATTTTTTCAATATGTCAAATTTGTCTTAATTTTGTGTTCAAATCATAGAAAAGCAGGCAAAAATACAAAAGAAATGCATCATGTTACTAGTATTCTCTATATTTGGTATAAGCAGCAACTAAACGATAAACGTTAAAAATAGGTAAAATCTTACATGTCCGCGGTCATGAGAATTTTCAATTTTTTCAATATGTCAAATTTGTCTTAATATTATGTTCAAATCATTGAAAAGCAGGTAAAAATACATAAGAAATACATCATGGTATTAGTATTCTCTATAGTTAGTATAAACAGCACCTAAATCATAAACGTTAAAAATAGGTAAAATCTTACATGTCCGCGGCCATTAGAATTTTCAATTTTTTCAATATGTAAATTTTGTCTTAATTTTATGTTCAAATCATTGAAAAGCAGGTAAATATACATAAGAAATACATCATGGTATTAGTATTCTCTTTATTTGGTATAAAAAGCACCTAAACGATAAACGTTTAAAATAGGTAAAATCTTACATGTCCGCGGTCATGAGAATTTTCAATTTTTTCAATATGTCAAATTTGTCTTAATTTTATGTTCAAATCATAGAAAAGCAGGCAAAAATACATAAGAAATACATCATGGTATTAGTATTCTCTATATTTGGTATAAACAGCACCTAAACGATTAACGTGTAAAATAGGTAAAATCTTACATGTTCGCGGTCATTAGAATTTTCAATTTTTTCAATATGTCAAATTTGTCTTAATTTTATGTTTAAATCATTGAAAAGCAGGTAAAAATACATAAGAAATACATCATGGTATTAGTACTTTCTATATTTGATATAAACAGCACCTAAATGATAAACGTTTAAAATAGGTAAAATCTTACATGTTCGCGGTCATTAGAATTTTCAATTTTTTCAATATGTCAAATTTGTCTTAATTTTATGTTTAAATCATTGAAAAGCAGGTAAAAATACATAAGAAATACATCATGGTATTAGTATTCCCTCTATTTGATATAAACAGCACCTAAATGATAAACGTTTAAAATAGGTAAAATCCTTCATGTCCGCGGTCATGAGAATTTTCAATTTTTTCAATATGTCAAATTTGTCTTAATTTTATGTTCAAATCATAGAAAAGCAGGCAAAAATACATAAGAAATACATCATGGTATTAGTATTCCCTATATTTGGTATAAACAGCACCTAAACGATAAACGTGTAAAATAGGTAAAATCCTTCATGTCCGCGGTCATGAGAATTTTCAATTTTTTCACTATGTCAAATTTGTCTTAATTTTATGTTCAAATCATAGAAAAGCAGGCAAAAATACATAAGAAATACATCATGGTATTAGTATTCCCTATATTTGGTATAAACAGCACCTAAACGATAAACGTTTAAAATAGGTAAAATCTTACATGTCCGCGGTCATGAGAATTTTCCATTTTTTCAATATGTCAAATTTGTCTTAATTTTATGTTCAAATCATAGAAAAGCAGGTAAAAATACGTAAGAAATACATCATGGTATTAGTATTCTCTATATTTGGTATAAACAGCACCTAAACGATAAACGTTTAAAATAGGTAAAATCTTACATGTCCGCGGTCATGAGAATGTTCAATTTTTTCAATATGTCAGATATGTCTTAATTTTATGTTCAAATCATTGAAAAGCAGGTAAAAATACATAAGAAATACATCATGGTATTAGTATTCTCTATAGTTTGTACCAACAGCACCTAAATCATAAACGTTTAAAATAGGTAAAATCTTACATGTCCGCGGTCATGAGAATTTTCAATTTTTTCACTATGTCAAATTTGTCTTAATTTTATGTTCAAATCATTGAAAAGCAGGTAAAAATACATAAGAAATACATCATGGTATTAGTATTCTCTATAGTTTGTACAAACAGCACCTAAAAGATAAACGTTTAAAATAGGACAAATCTTACATGTCCGCGGTCATGAGAATTTTCAATTTTTTCAATATGTCAAATTTGTCTTAATTTTGTGTTCAAATCATAGAAAAGCAGGCAAAAATACAAAAGAAATGCATCATGTTACTAGTATTCTCTATATTTGGTATAAGCAGCAACTAAACGATAAACGTTAAAAATAGGTAAAATCTTACATGTCCGCGGTCATGAGAATTTTCAATTTTTTCAATATGTCAAATTTGTCTTAATATTATGTTCAAATCATTGAAAAGCAGGTAAAAATACATAAGAAATACATCATGGTATTAGTATTCTCTATAGTTAGTATAAACAGCACCTAAATCATAAACGTTAAAAATAGGTAAAATCTTACATGTCCGCGGCCATTAGAATTTTCAATTTTTTCAATATGTAAATTTTGTCTTAATTTTATGTTCAAATCATTGAAAAGCAGGTAAATATACATAAGAAATACATCATGGTATTAGTATTCTCTTTATTTGGTATAAAAAGCACCTAAACGATAAACGTTTAAAATAGGTAAAATCTTACATGTCCGCGGTCATGAGAATTTTCAATTTTTTCAATATGTCAAATTTGTCTTAATTTTATGTTCAAATCATAGAAAAGCAGGCAAAAATACATAAGAAATACATCATGGTATTAGTATTCTCTATATTTGGTATAAACAGCACCTAAACGATTAACGTGTAAAATAGGTAAAATCTTACATGTTCGCGGTCATTAGAATTTTCAATTTTTTCAATATGTCAAATTTGTCTTAATTTTATGTTTAAATCATTGAAAAGCAGGTAAAAATACATAAGAAATACATCATGGTATTAGTACTTTCTATATTTGATATAAACAGCACCTAAATGATAAACGTTTAAAATAGGTAAAATCTTACATGTTCGCGGTCATTAGAATTTTCAATTTTTTCAATATGTCAAATTTGTCTTAATTTTATGTTTAAATCATTGAAAAGCAGGTAAAAATACATAAGAAATACATCATGGTATTAGTATTCCCTCTATTTGATATAAACAGCACCTAAATGATAAACGTTTAAAATAGGTAAAATCCTTCATGTCCGCGGTCATGAGAATTTTCAATTTTTTCAATATGTCAAATTTGTCTTAATTTTATGTTCAAATCATAGAAAAGCAGGCAAAAATACATAAGAAATACATCATGGTATTAGTATTCCCTATATTTGGTATAAACAGCACCTAAACGATAAACGTGTAAAATAGGTAAAATCCTTCATGTCCGCGGTCATGAGAATTTTCAATTTTTTCACTATGTCAAATTTGTCTTAATTTTATGTTCAAATCATAGAAAAGCAGGCAAAAATACATAAGAAATACATCATGGTATTAGTATTCCCTATATTTGGTATAAACAGCACCTAAACGATAAACGTTTAAAATAGGTAAAATCTTACATGTCCGCGGTCATGAGAATTTTCCATTTTTTCAATATGTCAAATTTGTCTTAATTTTATGTTCAAATCATAGAAAAGCAGGTAAAAATACGTAAGAAATACATCATGGTATTAGTATTCTCTATATTTGGTATAAACAGCACCTAAACGATAAACGTTTAAAATAGGTAAAATCTTACATGTCCGCGGTCATGAGAATGTTCAATTTTTTCAATATGTCAGATATGTCTTAATTTTATGTTCAAATCATTGAAAAGCAGGTAAAAATACATAAGAAATACATCATGGTATTAGTATTCTCTATAGTTTGTACCAACAGCACCTAAATCATAAACGTTTAAAATAGGTAAAATCTTACATGTCCGCGGTCATGAGAATTTTCAATTTTTTCACTATGTCAAATTTGTCTTAATTTTATGTTCAAATCATTGAAAAGCAGGTAAAAATACATAAGAAATACATCATGGTATTAGTATTCTCTATAGTTTGTACAAACAGCACCTAAAAGATAAACGTTTAAAATAGGACAAATCTTACATGTCCGCGGTCATGAGAATTTTCAATTTTTTCAATATGTCAAATTTGTCTTAATTTTGTGTTCAAATCATAGAAAAGCAGGCAAAAATACAAAAGAAATGCATCATGTTACTAGTATTCTCTATATTTGGTATAAGCAGCAACTAAACGATAAACGTTAAAAATAGGTAAAATCTTACATGTCCGCGGTCATGAGAATTTTCAATTTTTTCAATATGTCAAATTTGTCTTAATATTATGTTCAAATCATTGAAAAGCAGGTAAAAATACATAAGAAATACATCATGGTATTAGTATTCTCTATAGTTAGTATAAACAGCACCTAAATCATAAACGTTAAAAATAGGTAAAATCTTACATGTCCGCGGCCATTAGAATTTTCAATTTTTTCAATATGTAAATTTTGTCTTAATTTTATGTTCAAATCATTGAAAAGCAGGTAAATATACATAAGAAATACATCATGGTATTAGTATTCTCTTTATTTGGTATAAAAAGCACCTAAACGATAAACGTTTAAAATAGGTAAAATCTTACATGTCCGCGGTCATGAGAATTTTCAATTTTTTCAATATGTCAAATTTGTCTTAATTTTATGTTCAAATCATAGAAAAGCAGGCAAAAATACATAAGAAATACATCATGGTATTAGTATTCTCTATATTTGGTATAAACAGCACCTAAACGATTAACGTGTAAAATAGGTAAAATCTTACATGTTCGCGGTCATTAGAATTTTCAATTTTTTCAATATGTCAAATTTGTCTTAATTTTATGTTTAAATCATTGAAAAGCAGGTAAAAATACATAAGAAATACATCATGGTATTAGTACTTTCTATATTTGATATAAACAGCACCTAAATGATAAACGTTTAAAATAGGTAAAATCTTACATGTTCGCGGTCATTAGAATTTTCAATTTTTTCAATATGTCAAATTTGTCTTAATTTTATGTTTAAATCATTGAAAAGCAGGTAAAAATACATAAGAAATACATCATGGTATTAGTATTCCCTCTATTTGATATAAACAGCACCTAAATGATAAACGTTTAAAATAGGTAAAATCCTTCATGTCCGCGGTCATGAGAATTTTCAATTTTTTCAATATGTCAAATTTGTCTTAATTTTATGTTCAAATCATAGAAAAGCAGGCAAAAATACATAAGAAATACATCATGGTATTAGTATTCCCTATATTTGGTATAAACAGCACCTAAACGATAAACGTGTAAAATAGGTAAAATCCTTCATGTCCGCGGTCATGAGAATTTTCAATTTTTTCACTATGTCAAATTTGTCTTAATTTTATGTTCAAATCATAGAAAAGCAGGCAAAAATACATAAGAAATACATCATGGTATTAGTATTCCCTATATTTGGTATAAACAGCACCTAAACGATAAACGTTTAAAATAGGTAAAATCTTACATGTCCGCGGTCATGAGAATTTTCCATTTTTTCAATATGTCAAATTTGTCTTAATTTTATGTTCAAATCATAGAAAAGCAGGTAAAAATACGTAAGAAATACATCATGGTATTAGTATTCTCTATATTTGGTATAAACAGCACCTAAACGATAAACGTTTAAAATAGGTAAAATCTTACATGTCCGCGGTCATGAGAATGTTCAATTTTTTCAATATGTCAGATATGTCTTAATTTTATGTTCAAATCATTGAAAAGCAGGTAAAAATACATAAGAAATACATCATGGTATTAGTATTCTCTATAGTTTGTACAAACAGCACCTAAATCATAAACGTTTAAAATAGGTAAAATCTTACATGTCCGGGGCCATTAGAATTTTCAATTTTTTCAATATGTCAAATTTGTCTTAATTTTATGTTCAAATCATAGAAAAGCAGGCAAAAATACATAAGAAATACATCATGGTATTAGTATTCTCTATACTTGGTATAAACAGCACCTAAACGATAAACGTTTAAAATAGGTAAAATCTTACATGTCCGCGGTCATGAGAATTTTCAATTTTTTCAATATGTCAAATTTGTCGTAATTTTATGTTCAAATCATAGAAAAGCAGGCAAAAATACATAAGAAATACATCATGGTATTAGTATTCGCTATATTTGGTATAAACAGCAACTAAACGATAAACGTTTAAAATAGGTAAAATCTTACATGTCCACGGTGATTAGAATTTTCAATTTTTTCAATATGTCAAATTTGTCTTAATTTTATGTTCAAATCAAAGAAAAGCAGGCAAAAATACATAAGAAATACATCATGGTATTAGTATTCCCTATATTTGGTATAAACAGCACCTAAACGATAAACGTTTAAAATAGGTAAAATCTTACATGTCCGCGGTCATGAGAATTTTTCATTTTTTCAATATGTCAAATTTGTCATAATTTTATGTTCAAATCATTGAAAAGCAGGCAAAAATACATAAGAAATGCATCATGGTATTAGTATTCTCTATATTTGGTATAAACAGCACCTAAAAGATAAACGTTTAAAATAGGACAAATCTTACATGTCCGTGGTCATGAGAATTTTCAATTTTTTCAATATGTCAAATTTGTCTTAATTTTGTGTTCAAATCATAGAAAAGCAGGCAAAAATACAAAAGAAATGCATCATGTTATTAGTATTCTCTATATTTGGTATAAGCAGCACCTAAACGATAAACGTTAAAAATAGGTAAAATCTTACATGTCCGCGGTCATGAGAATTTTCAATTTTTTCAATATGTCAAATTTGTCTTAATTTTATGTTCAAATCATTGAAAAGCAGGCAAAAATACATAAGAAATACATCATGGTATTAGTATTCTCTATATTTGGTATAAACAGCACCTAAACGATAAACGTTTGAAATAGGTAAAATCTTACAGTTTCGCGGTCATGAGAATTTTCAATTTTTTCAATATGTCAAATTTGTCTTAATTTTATGTTCAAATCATTGAAAAGCAGGTAAAAATACATAAGAAATACATCATGGTATTATTATTCTCTATAGATAGGACAAACAGCACCTAAATCATAAACGTTTAAAATAGGTAAAATCTTACATGTCCGGGGCCATTAGAATTTTCAATTTTTTCAATATGTCAATTTTGTCTTAATTTTATGTTCAAATCATAGAAAAGCAGGCAAAAATACATAAGAAATACATCATGGTATTAGTATTCTCTATATTTGGTATAAACAGCACCTACACGATAAACGTTGTAAATAGGTAAAATCTTACATGTCCGCGGTCATGAGAAGTTTCAATTTTTTCAATATGTCAAATTTGTCTTAATTTTATGTTCAAATCATAGAAAAGCAGGCAAAAATACATAAGAAATACATCATGGTATTAGTATTCTCTATACTTGGTATAAACAGCACCTAAACGATAAACGTTTAAAATAGGTAAAATCTTACATGTCCGCGGTCATGAGAATTTTCAATTTTTTCAATATGTCAATTTTGTCTTAATTTTATGTTCAAATCATAGAAAAGCAGGCAAAAATACATAAGAAATACATCATGGTATTAGTATTCTCTATATTTGGTATAAACTGCACCTAAACGATTAACGTGTAAAATAGGTAAAATCTTACATGTTCGCGGTCATTAGAATTTTCAATTTTTTCAATATGTCAAATTTGTCTTAATTTTATGTTTAAATCATTGAAAAGCAGGTAAAAATACATAAGAAATACATCATGGTATTAGTACTTTCTATATTTGATATAAACAGCACCTAAATGATAAACGTTTAAAATAGGTAAAATCTTACATGTCCGCGGTCATGAGAATTTTCAATTTTTTCAATATGTCAAATTTGTCTTAATTTTATGTTCAAATCATTGAAAAGCAGGCAAAAATACATAAGAAATACATCATGGTATTAGTATTCTCTATATTTGGTATAAACAGCACCTAAACGATAAACGTTTAAAATAGGTAAAATCTTACATGTCCACGGTGATTAGAATTTTCAATTTTTTCAATATGTCAAATTTGTCTTAATTTTATGTTCAAATCAAAGAAAAGCAGGCAAAAATACATAAGAAATACATCATGGTATTAGTATTCCCTATATTTGGTATAAACAGCACCTAAACGATAAACGTGTAAAATAGGTAAAATCTTACATGTCCGCGGTCATGAGAATTTTCAATTTTTTTAATATGTCAAATTTGTCTTAATTTTATGTTCAAATCATTGAAAAGCAGGCAAAAATACATAAGAAATACATCATGGTATTAGTATTCTCTATATTTGGTATAAACAGCACCTAAACGATAAACGTTTGAAATAGGTAAAATCTTACAGTTTCGCGGTCATGAGAATTTTCAATTTTTTCAATATGTCAAATTTGTCTTAATTTTATGTTCAAATCATTGAAAAGCAGGTAAAAATACATAAGAAATACATAATGGTATTAGTATTCTCTATAGATAGGACAAACAGCACCTAAATCATAAACGTTTAAAATAGGTAAAATCTTACATGCCCGGGGCCATTAGAATTTTCAATTTTTTCAATATGTCAAATTTGTCTTTATTTTATGTTCAAATCATTGAAAAGCAGGCAAAAATACATAAGAAATACATCATGGTATTAGTATTCTCTATATTTGGTATAAACAGCACCTAAACGATAAACGTTTGAAATAGGTAAAATCTTACAGTTTCGCGGTCATGAGAATTTTCAATTTTTTCAATATGTCAAATTTGTCTTAATTTTATGTTCAAATCATAGAAAAGCAGGCAAAAATACATAAGAAATACATCATGGTATTAGTATTCTCTATATTTGGTATAAACAGCACCTAAAAGATAAATGTTTAAAATAGGTAAAATCTTACATGTCCGCGGTCATGAGAATTTTCAATTTTTTCAATATGTCAATTTTGTCTTAATTTTGTGTTCAAATCGTAGAAAAGCAGGCAAAAATACAAAAGAAATGCATCATGTTATTAGTATTCTCTATATTTGGTATAAGCAGCAACTAAACGATAAACGTTAAAAATAGGTAAAATCTTACATGTCCGCGGTCATGAGAATTTTCAATTTTTTCAATATGTCAAATTTGTCTTTATTTTATGTTCAAATCATTGAAAAGCAGGCAAAAATACATAAGAAATACATCATGGTATTAGTATTCTCTATATTTGGTATAAACAGCACCTAAACGATAAACGTTTGAAATAGGTAAAATCTTACAGTTTCGCGGTCATGAGAATTTTCAATTTTTTCAATATGTCAAATTTGTCTTAATTTTATGTTCAAATCATTGAAAAGCAGGTAAAAATACATAAGAAATACATCATGGTATTAGTATTCTCTATAGATAGGACAAACAGCACCTAAATCATAAACGTTTAAAATAGGTAAAATCTTACATGTCCGGGGCCATTGGAATTTTCAATTTTTTCAATATGTCAATTTTGTCTTAATTTTATGTTCAAATCATAGAAAAGCAGGCAAAAATACATAAGAAATATATCATGGTATTAGTATTCTCTATATTTGGTATAAACAGCACCTACACGATAAACGTTGTAAATAGGTAAAATCTTACATGTCCGCGGTCATGAGAACTTTCAATTTTTTCAATATGTCAAATTTGTCTTAATTTTATGTTCAAATCATAGAAAAGCAGGCAAAAATACATAAGAAATACATCATGGTATTAGTATTCTCTATACTTGGTATAAACAGCACCTAAACGATAAACGTTTAAAATAGGTAAAATCTTACATGTCCGCGGTCATGAGAATTTTCAATTTTTTCAATATGTCAATTTTGTCTTAATTTTATGTTCAAATCATAGAAAAGCAGGCAAAAATACATAAGAAATACATCATGGTATTAGTATTCTCTATATTTGGTATAAACAGCACCTAAACGATTAACGTGTAAAATAGGTAAAATCTTACATGTTCGCGGTCATTAGAATTTTCAATTTTTTCAATATGTCAAATTTGTCTTAATTTTATGTTTAAATCATTGAAAAGCAGGCAAAAATACATAAGAAATACATCATGGTATTAGTATTCTCTATATTTGATATAAACAGCACCTAAATGATAAACGTTTAAAATAGGTAAAATCTTACATGTCCGCGGTCATGAGAATTTTCAATTTTTTCAATATGTCAAATTTGTCTTAATTTTATGTTCAAATCATTGAAAAGCAGGCAAAAATACATAAGAAATACATCATGGTATTAGTATTCTCTATATTTGGTATAAACAGCACCTAAACGATAAACGTTTAAAATAGGTAAAATCTTACATGTCCACGGTGATTAGAATTTTCAATTTTTTCAATATGTCAAATTTGTCTTAATTTTATGTTCAAATCAAAGAAAAGCAGGCAAAAATACATAAGAAATACATCATGGTATTAGTATTCCCTATATTTGGTATAAACAGCACCTAAACGATAAACGTGTAAAATAGGTAAAATCTTACATGTCCGCGGTCATGAGAATTTTCAATATGTCAATTTTGTCTTAATTTTATGTTCAAATCATAGAAAAGCAGGTAAAAATACATAAGAAATACATCATGGTATTAGTATTCTCTATATTTGGTATAAACAGCACCTAAACGATAAACGTTTAAAATAGGTAAAATCTTACATGTCCGCGGTCATGAGAATTTTCAATTTTTTCAATATGTCAATTTTGTCTTAATTTTATGTTCAATTCATAGAAAAGCAGGTAAAAATACATAAGAAATACATCATGGTATTAGTATTCTCTATATTTGGTATAAACAGCACCTAAACGATAAACGTTTAAATAGGTAAAATCTTACATGTCCGCGGTCATGAGAATTTTCAATTTTTTCAATATGTCAAATTTCTCTTTATTTTATGTTAAAATCAAAGAAAAGCAGGTAAAAATACATAAGAAATAGATCATGGTATTAGTATTCTCCATATTTGGTATACACAGCACCTATCTGATAAACGTTTAAAATAGGTAAAATCCTTCATGTCCGCGGTCATGAGAATTTTCAATTTTTTCACTATGTCAAATTTGTCTTAATTTTATGTTCAAATAATAGAAAAGCAGGCAAAAATACATAAGAAATACATCATGGTATTAGTATTCTCTATATTTGGTATAAACAGCACCTAAACGATAAACGTTTAAAAAAGGTAAAATCTTACATGTCCGCGGTCATGAGAATTTTCAATTTTTTCAATATGTCAAATTTGTCTTAATTTTATGTTCAAATCATAGAAAAGCAGGTAAAAATACCTTAGACATACATCATGGTATTAGTATTCTCTATATTTGGTATACGCAGAACCTAAACGATAACCGTTGTAAATAGGTAAAATCTTACATGTCCGCGGTCATGAGAATTTTCAATTTTTTCAATTTGTCAAATTTATCTTAATGTTATGTTCATATCATAGAAAAGAAGGCAAAAATACATAAGACATATATCATGGTATTAGTATTCTCTATATTTGGTATAAACAGCAACTAAACGATAAACGTTTAAAATAGGTAAAATCTTACATGACCGCGGTCATGAGATTTTTCAAATTTTTCAATATGTCTAATTTGTCTTCATTATATTTTCAAATCATAGAAAAGCAGGTAAAAATACCTAAGAAATACATCATGGTATTAGTATTTTCTATATATTTTATAAACAGCACTTAAACGATAAACGTTTAAAAAAAGTAAAATTTAACATGTCCGCGGTCATGAGAATTTTCAATTTTTTCAATATGTCAAATGTGTCTTAATGTTATGTTCAAATAATAGAAAAGCAGGCAAAAATACATAAGAAATACATCATGGTATTAGTATTCTCTATATTTAGTATATACAGCAACTACACGATAACCGTTAAAAATAGGTAAAATTTTACATGTCCGCGGTCATGAGAATTTTCAATGTTTTCAATACGTCAAATTTGTCTTAATTTTATGTTGAAATCATAGAAAAGCAGGTAAGAATACATAAGCAATAAATCATGGTATTAGTTTTCTCTATATTTGATATAAACAGCACCTAAACGATAAACGTTTAAAATAAGTAAAATTTTACATGTCCGCGGTCATGAGAATTTTCAATTTTTTCAATATGTCAAATTTGTCTTAATATTATGTTAAAGTAATTGAGAAGCAGGCAAAAATACATAAGAAATACATCATGGTATCAGTATTCTCTATATTTGGTATAAACAGCAACTAAACGATAAACGTTTAAAATAGGTAAAATCTTACATGTCCGCGGTCATGAGAATTTTCAATTGTTTCAATATGTCAAATTTGTCTTAATTTTATGTTCAAATCATTGAAAAGTAGGCAAAAATACATAAGAAATACATCATGGTATTAGTATTCTCTATATTTGGTATAAACACCACCTAAACGATAAACGTTTAAAATAGGTAAAATCTTACATGTACGCGGTCATGAGAATTTTCAATTTTTTCAATATGTCAAATTTGTCTTAATTTTATGTTCAAATCATAGAAAAGGAGGCAAAAATACATAAGAAATTTATCATGGTATAAGTATTCTCTATATTTGTTATAAAAAGAACCTAAATCATAAACATTTAAAATAGGTAAAATCTTACATGTCCGCGGTACTGAGAAATTTCAATTTTTCAATATGTCAATTTTGTCTTAATTTTATGTTCAAATCATAGAAAAGCAGGTAAAAATACATAAGAAATACATCATGGTATTAGTATTCTCTATATTTGGTATAAACAGCACCTAAACAATAAACGTCTACAATAGGTAAAATTCTTACATGTCCGCAGCCATGAGAATTTTCAATTTTTTCAATATGTCAAATTTGTCTTAATTTTATATTCAAATCATTGAAAAGCTGGCAAAAATACATAAGAAATAAATCATGGTATGAGTATTCTCTATATTTGGTATAAACAGCACCTAAATGATAAACGTTTAAAATAGGTAGAATCTTCATGTCCGCGGTCATGAGAATTTTCAATTTTTTCAATATGTCAATTTTGTCTTAATTTTATGTTCAAATCATAGAAAAGCAGGTCAAAAACATAAGAAATACATCATGGTATTAGTATTCTCTATATTTGGTATAAACAGCAACTAAACGATAAACGTTAAAAATAGGTAAAATCTTACATGTCCGCGGTGATTAGAATTTTCAATGTTTTCAATATGTCAATTTTGTCTTAATTTTATGTTCAAATCATAGAAAAGCAGGCAAAAATACATAAGAAATACATCATGGTATTAGTATTCTCTATATTTGGTATAAACAGCACCTAAACGATAAACGTTTAAAATAGGTAAAATCTTACATGCCCGCGGTCATGAGAATTTTCAATTTTTTCAATATGTCAAATTTGTCTTAATATTATGTTCAAATCATTGAAAAGCAGGCAAAAATACATAAGAAATACATCATGGTATTAGTATCTTCTATATTTTGTATAAACAGCACCTAAACGATAACCGTTTAAAATAGGTAAAATCTTACATGTCCGCGGCCATTAGAATTTTCAATTTTTTCAATATGTCAATTTTGTCTTAATTTTATGTTCAAATCATAGAAAAGCAGGTAAAAATACATAAGAAATACATCATGGTATTAGCATTCTCTATATTTGGTATACACAGCAACTAAACGATAACCGTTAAAAATAGGTAAAATTTTACATGTCCGCGGTCATGAGAATTTTCAATTTTTTCAATATGTCAAATTTGTCTTAATTTTATGTTGAAATCATAGAAAAGCAGGTAAGAATACATAAGAAATAAATCATGGTATTAGTTTTCTCTATATTTGATATAAACAGCACCTAAACGATAAACGTTTAAAATAAGTAAAATTTTACATGTCCGCGGTCATGAGAATTTTCAATTTTTTCAATATGTAAAATTTGTCCTCATTTTATGTTCAAATCATAGAAAAGCAGGTAAAAATACATAAGAAATACATCATGGTATCAGTATTCTCTATATTTTGTATAAAAAGCACCTAAATGATAAACGTTTAAAATAGGTAAAATTTTACATGTCCGCGGTCATGAGAATTTTCAATTTTTTCAATATGTTAAATTTGTCTTAATTTTATGTTCAAATCATAGAAAAGCAGGTAAAAATACATAAGAAATACATCATGGTATTAGTATTCTCTATATTTGGTATACACCGCACCTATATGATAAACGTTTAAAAAAGGTAAAATCTTACATGTCCGCGGTCATGAGAATTTTCAATTTTTTCAATATGTCAAATTTGTCTTAATTTTATGTTCAAATCATTGAAAAGCAGGTAAAAATACATAAGAAATACATCATGGTATTAGTATTCTCTATATTTGGTATAAACAGCACCTAAATGATAACCGTTTAAAATAGGTTAAATCTTAAATGTCCGCGGTCATGAGAAATTTCAATTTTTTCAATATGTCAAATTTGTCTTAATTTTATGTTCAAATCATAGAAAAGCAGGCAAAAATACATAAGAAATACATCATGGTATTAGTATTCTCTATATTTGGTATAAACAGCACCTAAACGATAAACGTTTAAAATAGGTAAAATCTTACATGCCCGCGGTCATGAGAATTTTCAATTTTTTCACTATGTCAAATTTGTCTTAATTTTATGTTCAAATCATAGAAAAGCAGGCAAAAATACATAAGAAATACATCATGGTATTAGTATCTTCTATATTTTGTATAAACAGCACCTAAACGATAACCGTTTAAAATAGGTAAAATCTTACATGTCCGCGGCTATTAGAATTTTCAATTTTTTCAATATGTCAATTTTGTCTTCATTTTATGTTCAAATCATAGAAAAGCAGGTAAAAATACATAAGAAATACATCATGGTATTAGCATTCTCTATATTTGGTATACACAGCAACTAAACGATAACCATTAAAAATAGGTAAAATTTTACATGTCCGCGGTCATGAGAATTTTCAATTTTTACGATATGTCAAATTTGTCTTAATTTTATGTTCAAATCATAGAAAAGCAGGTAAAAATACATAAGAAATACATCATGGTATTAGTATTCTCTATATTTGGTATAAACAGCACCTAAATGACAACCGTTTAAAATAGGTAAAATCTTACATGTCCGCTGTCTCGAGAATTTTCAATTTTTTCAATATGGCAAATTTGTCCTTATTTTATGTTCAAATCACAGAAAAGCAGGTAAAAATACATAAGAAATAAATCATGGTATTAGTATTCTCTATATTTGGTATAAACAGCACCTAAACGATAAACGTTTAAAACAGGTAAAATTTTACATGTCCGCGGTCATGAGAATTTTCAATTTTTTCAATATGTCAAATTTGTCTTAATTTTATGTTCAATCATTGAAAAGCAGGAAAAATACATAAGAAATACATCATGGTATTAGTATTCTCTATATTTTGTATACACCGCACCTATATGATAAACGTTTAAAAAAGGTAAAATCTTACATGTCCGCGGTCATGAGAATTTTCAATTTTTGCAATATGTCAAATTTGTCTTAATTTTATGTTAAAATCATAGAAAAGCAGGTAAAAATACATAAGAAATACATCATGGTATTAGTATTCTCTATATTTTGTATACACCGCACCTATATGATAAACGTTTAAAAAAGGTAAAATCTTACATGTCCGCGGTCATGAGAATTTTCGATTTTTTCAATATGTCAAATTTGTCTTAATTTTATGTTCAAATCATAGAAAAGCAGGTAAAAATACATAAGAAATACATCATGGTATTAGTATTCTCTATAGTTAGTATAAACAGCACCTAAATCATAAACGTTTAAAATAGGTAAAATCTTACATGTCCGCGGCCATTAGAATTTTCAATTTTTTCAATATGTCAATTTTGTCTTAATTTTATGTTCAAATCATAGAAAAGCAGGAAATAATACATAAGAAATACATCATGGTATTAGTATTCTCTTTAATTGGTATAAACGGCACCTAAACGATAAACGTTTAAAATAGGTAAAATCTTACATGTCGGCGGTCATGAGAATTTTCAATTGTTTCAATATGTCAATTTTGTCTTAATTTTATGTTCAAATCATTGAAAAGCAGGTAAAAATACATAAGAAATACATCATGGTATTAGTATTCTCTATATTTGGTATAAACAGCACCTAAACGATAACCGTTGTAAATAGGTAAAATCTTACATGTCCGCGGTCATGAGAATTTACAATTTTTTCAATTTGTCAAATTTATCTTAAATTTACGTTCATATCATAGAAAAGCAGGCAAAAATACATAAGAAATACATCATGGTATTTGTATTCTCTATATTTGGTATACACCGCACCTATATGATAAACGTTTAAAAAAGGTAAAATCTTACATGTCCGCGGTCATGAGAATTTTCAATTTTTACAATATGTCAAATTTGTGTTAATTTTATGTTCAAATCATTGAAAAGCAGGTAAAAATACATAAGAAATACATCATGGTATTAGTATTCTCAATATTTGGTATAAACAGCACCTAAATGATAACCGTTTAAAATAGGTAAAATCTTACATGTCCGCGGTCATGAGAATTTTCAATTGTTTCAATATGTCAAATAAGTCTTTATTTTATGTTCAAATCACAGAAAAGCAGGCAAAAATACATAAGAAATACATCATTGTATTAGTATTCTCTATATTTGGTATAAACAGCACCTAAATGATAACCGTTTAAAATAGGTTAAAACTTAAATGTCCGCGGTCATGAGAAATTTCAATTTTTTCAATATGTCAAATTTGTCTTAATTTTATGTTCAAATAATTGAAAAGCAGGTAAAAATACATAAGAAATACATCATGGTATTAGTATTCTCTATAGTTAGTATAAACAGCACCTAAATCATAAACGTTTAAAACAGGTAAAATCTTACATGTCCGCGGCCATTAGAATTTTCAATTTTTTCAATATGTCAAATTTGTCTTAATTTTATGTTCAAATCATAGAAAAGCAGGAAAAAATACATAAGAAATACATCATGGTATCAGTATTCTCTATATTTGGTATACACCGCACCAATATGATAAACGTTTAAAAAAGGTAAAATCTTACATGTCCGCGGTCATGAGAATTTTCAATTTTTTCAATATGTCAAATTTGTCTTAATTTTATGTTCAAATCATTGAAAAGCAGGTAAAAATACATAAGAAATACATCATGGTATTAGTATTCTCTATATTTGGTATAAACAGCACCTAAATGATAAACGTTTAAAATAGGTAGAATCCTTCATGTCCGCAGTCATGAGAATTATCAATTTTTTCAATATGTCAAATTTGTCTTAATTTTATGTTCAAATCAATGAAAAGCAGGTAAACATACATAAGAAATACATCATGGTATTAGTATTCTCTATATTTGGTATAAACAGCACCTAAACGATAAACGTTTAAAATAGGTAAAATCTTACATGTCCGCGGTCATGAGAATTTTCAATTTTTTCAATTTGTCAAATTTATCTTAAATTTACATTCATATCATAGAAAAGCAGGCAAAAATACATAAGAAATATATCATAGTATTAGTATTCTCTATATTTGGTAAAAACAGCAACTAAACGATAACCGTTAAAAATAGGTAAAATCTTACATGACCGCGGTCATGAGAATTTTAAATTTTTCCACTATGACTAATTTGTCTTCATTTTATTTTAAAATCATAGAAAAGCAGGCAAAAATACATAAGAAATACATCATGGTATTAGTATTCTCTATATTTGGTATAAACAGCACCTAAACGATAGACGTTAGGTAAAATCGTAAAATCTTACATGTCCGCGGTCATGAGAATTTTCAATTTTTTCAATATGTCAAATTTGTCTTAATTTTATGTTCAAATCATAGAAAAGCAGGTAAAAATACATAAGAAATACATCATGGTATTAGTATTCTCTATATTTGGTATACGCAGAACCTAAACGATAACCGTTGTAAATAGGTAAAATCTTACATGTCCGCGGTCATGAGAATTTACAATTTTTGCAATATGTCAAATTTGTCTTAATTTTATGTTGAAATCATAGAAAAGCAGGTAAGAATACATAAGCAATAAATCATGGTATTAGTTTTCTCTATATTTGATATAAACAGCACCTAAACGATAAACGTTTAAAATAAGTAAAATTTTACATGTCCGCGGTCATGAGAATTTTCAATTTTTTCAATATGTCGAATTTGTCCTCATTTTATGTTCAAATAATAGAAAACCAGGCAAAAATACATAAGAAATACATCATGGTATCAGTATTCTCTATATTTGGTATAAAAAGCACCTAAATGATAAACGTTTAAAATAGGTAAAATTTTACATGTCCGCGGTCATGAGAATTTTCAATTTTTTCACTATGTCAAATTTGTCTTAATTTTATGTTCAAATCATAGAAAAGCAGGTAAAAATATATAAGAAATACATCATGGTATCAGTATTCTCTATATTTGGTATAAACAGCAACTAAACGATAAACGTTTAAAATAGGTAAAATCTTACATGTCCGCGGTCATGAGAATTTTCAATTGTTTCAATATGTCAAATTTGTCTTAATTTTATGTGCAAATCATTGAAAAGCAGGTAAAAATACATAAGAAATACATCATGGTATTAGTATTCTCTATATTTGGTATAAACAGCACCTAAATGATAACCGTTTAAAATAGGTAAAATCTTACATGTCCGCGGTCATGAGAATTTACAATTTTTTCAATTTGTCAAATTTATCTTAAATTTACGTTCATATCATAGAAAAGCAGGCAAAAATACATAAGAAATACATCATGGTATTTGTATTCTCTATATTTGGTATACACCGCACCTATATGATAAACGTTTAAAAAAGGTAAAATCTTACATGTCCGCGGTCATGAGAATTTTCAATTTTTACAATATGTCACATTTGTCTTAATTTTATGTTCAAATCATTGAAAAGCAGGTAAAAATACATAAGAAATACATCATGGTATTAGTATTCTCTATATTTGGTATAAACAGCACCTAAATGATAACCGTTTAAAATAGGTAAAATCTTACATGTCCGCGGTCATGAGAATTTTCAATTGTTTCAATATGTCAAATTTGTCTTTATTTTATGTTCAAATCACAGAAAAGCAGGCAAAAATACATAAGAAATACATCATTGTATTAGTATACTCTATATTTGGTATAAACAGCACCTAAATGATAACCGTTTAAAATAGGTTAAAACTTAAATGTCCGCGGTCATGAGAATTTTCAATTTTTTCAATATGTCAAATTTGTCTTAATTTTATGTTCAAATCATTGAAAAGCAGGTAAAAATACATAAGAAATACATCATGGTATTAGTATTCTCTATAGTTAGTATAAACAGCACCTAAATTATAAACGTTTAAAACAGGTAAAATCTTACATGTCCGCGGCCATTAGAATTTTCAATTTTTTCAATATGTCAATTTTGTCTTAATTTTATGTTCAAATCATAGAAAAGCAGGAAAAAATACATAAGAAATACATCATGGTATCAGTATTCTCTATATTTGGTATACACCGCACCAATATGATAAACGTTTAAAAAAGGTAAAATCTTACATGTCCGCGGTCATGAGAATTTTCAATTTTTTCAATATGTCAAATTTGTCTTAATTTTATGTTCAATCATTGAAAAGCAGGTAAAAATACATAAGAAATACATCATGGTATTAGTATTCTCTATATTTGTATAAACAGCACCTAAATGATAAACGTTTAAAATAGGTAGAATCCTTCATGTCCGCAGTCATGAGAATTTTCAATTTTTTCAATATGTCAAATTTGTCTTAATTTTATGTTCAAATCAATGAAAAGCAGGTAAACATACATAAGAAATACATCATGGTATTAGTATTCTCTATATTTGGTATAAACAGCACCTAAACGATAAACGTTTAAAATAGGTAAAATCTTACATGTCCGCGGTCATGAGAATTTTCAATTTTTTCAATTTGTCAAATTTGTCTTAATTTTATGTTCAAATCATTGAAAAGACGTAAAAATACATAAGAAATACATCATGGTATTAGTATTCTCTATAGTTAGTATAAACAGCACCTAAATCATAAACGTTTAAAACAGGTAAAATCTTACATGTCCGCGGCCATTAGAATTTTCAATTTTTTCAATATGTCAATTTTGTCTTAATTTTATGTTCAAATCATAGAAAAGCAGGAAAAAATACATAAGAAATACATCATGGTATCAGTATTCTCTATATTTGGTATACACCGCACCAATATGATAAACGTTTAAAAAAGGTAAAATCTTACATGTCCGCGGTCATGAGAATTTTCAATTTTTTCAATATGTCAAATTTGTCTTAATTTTATGTTCAAATCATTGAAAAGCAGGTAAAAATACATAAGAAATACATCATGGTATTAGTATTCTCTATATTTGGTATAAACAGCACCTAAATGATAAACGTTTAAAATAGGTAGAATCCTTCATGTCCGCGGTCATGAGAATTTTCAATTTTTTCAATACGTCAAATTTGTCTTAATTTTATGTTCAAATCAATGAAAAGCAGGTAAACATACATAAGAAATACATCATGGTATTAGTATTCTCTATATTTGGTATAAACAGCACCTAAACGATAAACGTTTAAAATAGGTAAAATCTTACATGTCCGCGGTCATGAGAATTTTCAATTTTTTCAATTTGTCAAATTTATCTTTAATTTACATTCATATCATAGAAAAGCAGGCAAAAATACATAAGAAATATATCATAGTATTAGTATTCTCTATATTTGGTAAAAACAGCAACTAAACGATAACCGTTAAAAATAGGTAAAATCTTACATGACCGCGGTCATGAGAATTTTAAATTTTTCCACTATGACTAATTTGTCTTCATTTTATTTTAAAATCATAGAAAAGCAGGCAAAAATACATAAGAAATACATCATGGTATTAGTATTCTCTATATTTGGTATAAACAGCACCTAAACGATAGACGTTAGGTAAAATCGTAAAATCTTACATGTCCGCGGTCATGAGAATTTTCAATTTTTTCAATATGTCAAATTTGTCTTAATTTTATGTTCAAATCATAGAAAAGCAGGTAAAAATACATAAGAAATACATCATGGTATTAGTATTCTCTATATTTGGTATACGCAGAACCTAAACGATAACCGTTGTAAATAGGTAAAATCTTACATGTCCGCGGTCATGAGAATTTACAATTTTTGCAATATGTCAAATTTGTCTTAATTTTATGTTGAAATCATAGAAAAGCAGGTAAGAATACATAAGCAATAAATCATGGTATTAGTTTTCTCTATATTTGAAATAAACAGCACCTAAACGATAAACGTTTAAAATAAGTAAAATTTTACATGTCCGCGGTCATGAGAATTTTCAATTTTTTCAATATGTCGAATTTGTCCTCATTTTATGTTCAAATAATAGAAAACCAGGCAAAAATACATAAGAAATACATCATGGTATCAGTATTCTCTATATTTGGTATAAAAAGCACCTAAATGATAAACGTTTAAAATAGGTAAAATTTTACATGTCCGCGTTCATGAGAATTTTCAATTTTTTCAATATGTCAAATTTGTCTTAATTTTATGTTCAAATCATAGAAAAGCAGGTAAAAATACATAAGAAATACATCATGGTATCAGTATTCTCTATATTTGGTATAAACAGCAACTAAACGATAAACGTTTAAAATAGGTAAAATCTTACATGTCCGCGGTCATGAGAATTTTCAATTGTTTCAATATGTCAAATTTGTCTTAATTTTATGTTCAAATCATTGAAAAGTAGGCAAAAATACATAAGAAATACATCATGGTATTAGTATTCTCTATATTTGGTATAAACACCACCTAAACGATAAACGTTTAAAATAGGTAAAATCTTACATGTACGCGGTCATGAGAATTTTCAATTTTTTCAATATGTCAAATTTGTCTTAATTTTATGTTCAAATCATAGAAAAGCAGGCAAAAATACATAAGAAATTGATCATGGTATTAGTATTCTCTATATTTGTTATAAAAAGAACCTAAACAATAAACATTTAAAATAGGTAAAATCTTACATGTCCGCGGTACTGAGAAATTTCAATTTTTTCAATATGTCAATTTTGTCTTAATTTTATGTTCAAATCATAGAAAAGCAGGTAAAAATACATAAGAAATACATCATGGTATTAGTATTCTCTATATTTGGTATAAACAGCACCTAAACAATAAACGTCTACAATAGGTAAAATTCTTACATGTCCGCAGCCATGAGAATTTTCAATTTTTTCAATATGTCAAATTTGTCTAAATTTTATATTCAAATCATTGAAAAGCTGGCAAAAATACATAAGAAATAAATCATGGTATGAGTATTCTCTATATTTGGTATAAACAGCACCTAAATGATAAACGTTTAAAATAGGTAGAATCTTCATGTCCGCGGTCATGAGAATTTTCAATTTTTTCAATATGTCAATTTTGTCTTAATTTTATGTTCAAATCATAGAAAAGCAGGTCAAAAACATAAGAAATACATCATGGTATTAGTATTCTCTATATTTGGTATGAACAGCAACTAAACGATAAACGTTAAAAATAGGTAAAATCTTACATGTCCGCGGTGATTAGAATTTTCAATGTTTTCAATATGTCAATTTTGTCTTAATTTTATGTTCAAATCATAGAAAAGCAGGCAAAAATACATAAGAAATACATCATGGTATTAGTATTCTCTATATTTGGTATAAACAGCACCTAAACGATAAACGTTTAAAATAGGTAAAATCTTACATGCCCGCGGTCATGAGAATTTTCAATTTTTTCACTATGTCAAATTTGTCTTAATTTTATGTTCAAATCATAGAAAAGCAGGCAAAAATACATAAGAAATACATCATGGTATTAGTATTCTCTATATTTGGTATAAACAGCACCTAAATGATAACCGTTTAAAATAGGTTAAAACTTAAATGTCCGCGGTCATGAGAAATTTCAATTTTTTCAATATGTCAAATTTGTCTTAATTTTATGTTCAAATCATTGAAAAGACGTAAAAATACATAAGAAATACATCATGGTATTAGTATTCTCTATATTTGGTATAAACAGCACCTAAATCATAAACGTTTAAAACAGGTAAAATCTTACATGTCCGCGGCCATTAGAATTTTCAATTTTTTCAATATGTCAATTTTGTCTTAATTTTATGTTCAAATCATAGAAAAGCAGGAAAAAATACATAAGAAATACATCATGGTATCAGTATTCTCTATATTTGGTATACACCGCACCAATATGATAAACGTTTAAAAAAGGTAAAATCTTACATGTCCGCGGTCATGAGAATTGTCAATTTTTTCAATATGTCAAATTTGTCTTAATTTTATGTTCAAATCATTGAAAAGCAGGTAAAAATACATAAGAAATACATCATGGTATTAGTATTCTCTATATTTGGTATAAACAGCACCTAAATGATAAACGTTTAAAATAGGTAGAATCCTTCATGTCCGCGGTCATGAGAATTTTCAATTTTTTCAATATGTCAAATTTGTCTTAATTTTATGTTCAAATCAATGAAAAGCAGGTAAACATACATAAGAAATACATCATGGTATTAGTATTCTCTATATTTGGTATAAACAGCACCTAAACGATAAACGTTTAAAATAGGTAAAATCTTACATGTCCGCGGTCATGAGAATTTTCAATTTTTTCAATTTGTCAAATTTATCTTAAATTTACATTCATATCATAGAAAAGCAGGCAAAAATACATAAGAAATATATCATAGTATTAGTATTCTCTATATTTGGTAAAAACAGCAACTAAACGATAACCGTTAAAAATAGGTAAAATCTTACATGACCGCGGTCATGAGAATTTTAAATTTTTCCACTATGACTAATTTGTCTTCATTTTATTTTAAAATCATAGAAAAGCAGGCAAAAATACATAAGAAATACATCATGGTATTAGTATTCTCTATATTTGGTATAAACAGCACCTAAACGATAGACGTTAGGTAAAATCGTAAAATCTTACATGTCCGCGGTCATGAGAATTTTCAATTTTTTCAATATGTCAAATTTGTCTTAATTTTATGTTCAAATCATAGAAAAGCAGGTAAAAATACATAAGAAATACATCATGGTATTAGTATTCTCTATATTTGGTATACGCAGAACCTAAACGATAACCGTTGTAAATAGGTAAAATCTTACATGTCCGCGGTCGTGAGAATTTACAATTTTTGCAATATGTCAAATTTGTCTTAATTTTATGTTGAAATCATAGAAAAGCAGGTAAGAATACATAAGCAATAAATCATGGTATTAGTTTTCTCTATATTTGATATAAACAGCACCTAAACGATAAACGTTTAAAATAAGTAAAATCTTACATGTCCGCGGTCATGAGAATTTTCAATTTTTTCAATATGTCGAATTTGTCCTCATTTTATGTTCAAATAATAGAAAACCAGGCAAAAATACATAAGAAATACATCATGGTATCAGTATTCTCTATATTTGGTATAAAAAGCACCTAAACGATAACCGTTAAAAATAGGTAAAATTTTACATGTCCGCGGTCATGAGAATTTTCAATTTTTTCAATATGTCAAATTTGTCTTAATTTTATGTTCAAATCATAGAAAAGCAGGTAAAAATACATAAGAAATACATCATGGTATCAGTATTCTCTATATTTGGTATAAACAGCAACTAAACGATAAACGTTTAAAATAGGTAAAATCTTACATGTCCGCGGTCATGAGAATTTTCAATTGTTTCAATATGTCAAATTTGTCTTAATTTTATGTTCAAATCATTGAAAAGTAGGCAAAAATACATAAGAAATACATCATGGTATTAGTATTCTCTATATTTGGTATAAACACCACCTAAACGATAAACGTTTAAAATAGGTAAAATCTTACATGTACGCGGTCATGAGAATTTTCAATTTTTTCAATATGTCAAATTTGTCTTAATTTTATGTTCAAATCATAGAAAAGCAGGCAAAAATACATAAGAAATTGATCATGGTATTAGTATTCTCTATATTTGTTATAAAAAGAACCTAAACAATAAACATTTAAAATAGGTAAAATCTTACATGTCCGCGGTACTGAGAAATTTCAATTTTTTCAATATGTCAATTTTGTCTTAATTTTATGTTCAAATCATAGAAAAGCAGGTAAAAATACATAAGAAATACATCATGGTATTAGTATTCTCTATATTTGGTATAAACAGCACCTAAACAATAAACGTCTACAATAGGTAAAATTCTTACATGTCCGCAGCCATGAGAATTTTCAATTTTTTCAATATGTCAAATTTGTCTAAATTTTATATTCAAATCATTGAAAAGCTGGCAAAAATACATAAGAAATAAATCATGGTATGAGTATTCTCTATATTTGGTATAAACAGCACCTAAATGATAAACGTTTAAAATAGGTAGAATCTTCATGTCCGCGGTCATGAGAATTTTCAATTTTTTCAATATGTCAATTTTGTCTTAATTTTATGTTCAAATCATAGAAAAGCAGGTCAAAAACATAAGAAATACATCATGGTATTAGTATTCTCTATATTTGGTATAAACAGCAACTAAACGATAAACGTTAAAAATAGGTAAAATCTTACATGTCCGCGGTGATTAGAATTTTCAATGTTTTCAATATGTCAATTTTGTCTTAATTTTATGTTCAAATCATAGAAAAGCAGGCAAAAATACATAAGAAATACATCATGTTATTAGTATCTTCTATATTTTGTATAAACAGCACCTAAACGATAACCGTTTAAAATAGGTAAAATCTTACATGTCCGCGGCCATTAGAATTTTCAATTTTTTCAATATGTCAATTTTGTCTTAATTTTATGTTCAAATCATAGAAAAGCAGGTAAAAATACATAAGAAATACATCATGGTATTAGCATTCTCTATATTTGGTATACACAGCAACTAAACGATAACCGTTAAAAATAGGTAAAATTTTACATGTCCGCGGTCATGAGAATTTTCAATTTTTTCAATATGTCAAATTTGTCTTAATTTTATGTTGAAATCATAGAAAAGCAGGTAAGAATACATAAGAAATAAATCATGGTATTAGTTTTCTCTATATTTGATATAAACAGCACCTAAACGATAAACGTTTAAAATAAGTAAAATTTTACATGTCCGCGGTCATGAGAAATTTCAATTTTTTCAATATGTCAAATTTGTCTTAATTTTATGTTCAAATCACAGAAAAGCAGGCAAAAATACATAAGAAATACATCATGGTATTAGTATTCTCTATATTTGGTATAAACAGCACCTAAATGATAACCGTTTAAAATAGGTTAAATCTTAAATGTCCGCGGTCATGAGAATTTTCAATTTTTTCAATATGTCAAATTTGTCTTAATTTTATGTTCAAATCACAGAAAAGCAGGCAAAAATACATAAGAAATACATCATGGTATTAGTATTCTCTATATTTAGTATACACCGCACCTATATGATCAACGTTTAAAAAAGGTAAAATCTTACATGTCCGCGGTCATGAGAATTTTCAATTTTTTCAATATGTCAAATTTGTCTTAATTTTATGTTCAAATCATTGAAAAGCAGGTAAAAATACATAAGAAATACATCATGGTATTAGTATTCTCTATAGTTAGTATAAACAGCACCTAAATCATAAACGTTTAAAATAGGTAAAATCTTACATGTCCGCGGCCATTAGAATTTTCAATTTTTTCAATATGTCAATTTTGTCTTAATTTTATGTTCAAATCATAGAAAAGCAGGAAAAAATACATAAGAAATACATCATGGTATTAGTATTCTCTTTATTTGGTATAAACGGCACCTAAACGATAAACGTTTAAAATAGGTAAAATCATACATGCCCGCGGTCATGAGAATTTTCAATTTTTTCAATATGTCAAATTTGTCTTAATATTATGTTCAAATCATAGAAAAGCAGGTAAAAATACATAAGAAATACATCATGGTATCAGTATTCTCTATATTTGGTATAAAAAGCACCTAAATGATAAACGTTTAAAATAGGTAAAATTTTACATGTCCGCGGTCATGAGAATTTTCAATTTTTTCAATATGTCAAATTTGTCTTAATTTTATGTTCAAATCATAGAAAAGCAGGTAAAAATACATAAGAAATACATCATGGTATTAGTATTCTCTATATTTGGTATACACCGCACCTATATGATAAACGTTTAAAAAAGGTAAAATCTTACATGTCCGCTGTAATGAGAATTTTCAATTTTTTCACTATGTCAAATTTGTCTTAATTTTATGTTCAAATCACAGAAAAGCAGGCAAAAATACATAAGAAATACATCATGGTATTAGTATTCTCTCTATTTGGTATAAACAGCACCTAAATGATAACCGTTTAAAATAGGTTAAATCTTAAATGTCCATGGTCATGAGAAATTTCAATTTTTTCAATATGTCAAATTTGTCTTAATTTTATGTTCAAATCATAGAAAAGCAGGAAAAAATACATAAGAAATACATCATGGTATTAGTATTCTCTATATTTGGTATAAACAGCACCTAAACGATAAACGTTTAAAATAGGTAAAATCTTACATGCCCGCGGTCATGAGAATTTTCAATTTTTTCACTATGTCAAATTTGTCTTAATTTTATGTTCAAATCATAGAAAAGCAGGCAAAAATACATAAGAAATACATCATGGTATTAGTATTCTCTTTATTTGGTATAAACAGCACCTAAACGATAAACGTTTAAAATAGGTAAAATCTTACATGCCCGCGGTCATGAGAATTTTCAATTTTTTCAATATGTCAAATTTGTCTTAATATTATGTTCAAATAATTGAAAAGCAGGCAAAAATACATAAGCAATACATCATGGTATTAGTATCTTCTATATTTTGTATAAACAGCACCTAAACGATAACCGTTTAAAATAGGTAAAATCTTACATGTCCGCGGCTATTAGAATTTTCAATTTTTTCAATATGTCAATTTTGTCTTAATTTTATGTTCAAATCATAGAAAAGCAGGTAAAAAGACCTAAGAAATACATCATCGTATTAGTATATTCTATATTTTGTATAAACAGCAACTAAACGATAACCGTTAAAAATAGGTAAAATTTTACATGTCCGCGGTCATGAGAATTTTCAATTTTTTCAATACGTCAAATTTGTCTTAATTTTATGTTGAAATCATAGAAAAGCAGGTAAGAATACATAAGAAATAAATCATGGTATTAGTTTTCTCTATATTTGATATAAACAGCACCTAAACGATAAACGTTTAAAATAAGTAAAATTTTACATGTCCGCGGTCATGAGAATTTTCAATTTTTTCAATATGTAAAATTTGTCCTCATTTTATGTTCAAATCATAGAAAAGCAGGCAAAAATACATAAGAAATACATCATGGTATTAGTATTCTCTATATTTGGTATAAAAAGCACCTAAATGATAAACGTTTAAAATAGGTAAAATCTTACATGTCCGCGGTCATGAGAATTTTCAATTTTTTCAATATGTCAAATTTGTCTTCATTTTATGTTCAAATCATAGAAAAGCAGGTAAAAATACATAAGAAATACATCATGGTATTAGTATTCTCTATATTTGGTATACACCGCACCTATATGATAAATGTTTAAAAAAGGTAAAATCTTACATGTCCGCGGTCATGAGAATTTTAAATTTTTACGATATGTCAAATTTGTCTTAATTTTATGTTCAAATCATTGAAAAGCAGGTAAAAATACATAAGAAATACATCATGGTATTAGTATTCTCTATATTTGGTATAAACAGCACCTAAATGACAACCGTTTAAAATAGGTAAAATCTTACATGTCCGCTGTCATGAGAATTTTCAATTTTTTCAATATGTCAAATTTGTCCTTATTTTATGTTCAAATCACAGAAAAGCAGGTAAAAATACATAAGAAATAAATCATGGTATTAGTATTCTCTATATTTGGTATAAACAGCACCTAAACGATAAACGTTTAAAACAGGTAAAATTTTACATGTCCGCGGTCATGAGAATTTTCAATTTTTTCAATATGTCAAATTTGTCTTAATTTTATGTTCAATCATTGAAAAGCAGGAAAAATACATAAGAAATACATCATGGTATTAGTATTCTCTATATTTTGTATACACCGCACCTATATGATAAACGTTTAAAAAAGGTAAAATCTTACATGTCCGCGGTCATGAGAATTTTCGATTTTTTCAATATGTCAAATTTGTCTTAATTTTATGTTCAAATCATAGAAAAGCAGGTAAAAATACATAAGAAATACATCATGGTATTAGTATTCTCTCTAGTTAGTATAAACAGCACCTAAATCATAAACGTTTAAAATAGGTAAAATCTTACATGTCCGCGGCCATTAGAATTTTCAATTTTTTCAATATGTCAATTTTGTCTTAATTTTATGTTCAAATCATAGAAAAGCAGGAAATAATACATAAGAAATACATCATGGTATTAGTATTCTCTTTATTTGGTATAAACGGCACCTAAACGATAAACGTTTAAAATAGGTAAAATCATACATGCCCGCGGTCATGAGAATTTTCAATTTTTTCAATATGTCAATTTTGTCTTAATTTTATGTTCAAATCATAGAAAAGCAGGTAAAAATACATAAGAAATACATCATGGTATTAGTATTCTCTATATTTTGTATACACCGCACCTATATGATAAACGTTTAAAAAAGGTAAAATCTTACATGTCGGCGGTCATGAGAATTTTCAATTGTTTCAATATGTCAATTTTGTCTTAATTTTATGTTCAAATCATTGAAAAGCAGGTAAAAATACATAAGAAATACATCATGGTATTAGTATTCTCTATATTTGGTATAAACAGCACCTAAACGATAACCGTTGTAAATAGGTAAAATCTTACATGTCCGCGGTCATGAGAATTTACAATTTTTTCAATTTGTCAAATTTATCTTAAATTTACGTTCATATCATAGAAAAGCAGGCAAAAATACATAAGAAATACATCATGGTATTAGTATTCTCTATATTTGGTATACACCGCACCTATATGATAAACGTTTAAAAAAAGTAAAATCTTACATGTCCGCGGTCATGAGAATGTTCAATTTTTACAATATGTCAAATTTGTCTTAATTTTATGTTCAAATCATTGAAAAGCAGGTAAAAATACATAAGAAATACATCATGGTATTAGTATTCTCTATATTTGGTATAAACAGCACCTAAATGATAACCGTTTAAAATAGGTAAAATCTTACATGTCCGCGGTCATGAGAATTTTCAATTGTTTCAATATGTCAAATTTGTCTTTATTTTATGTTCAAATCACAGAAAAGCAGGCAAAAATACATAAGAAATACATCATTGTATTAGTATTCTCTATATTTGGTATAAACAGCACCTAAATGATAACCGTTTAAAATAGGTTAAAACTTAAATGTCCGCGGTCATGAGAAATTTCAATTTTTTCAATATGTCAAATTTGTCTTAATTTTATGTTCAAATCATTGAAAAGCAGGTAAAAATACATAAGAAATACATCATGGTATTAGTATTCTCTATAGTTAGTATAAACAGCACCTAAATCATAAACGTTTAAAACAGCTAAAATCTTACATGTCCGCGGCCATTAGAATTTTCAATTTTTTCAATATGTCAATTTTGTCTTAATTTTATGTTCAAATCATAGAAAAGCAGGTAAAAATACATAAGAAATACATCATGGTATTAGTATTCTCTATATTTTGTATACACCGCACCTATATGATAAACGTTTAAAAAAGGTAAAATCTTACATGTCGGCGGTCATGAGAATTTTCAATTGTTTCAATATGTCAATTTTGACTTAATTTTATGTTCAAATCATTGAAAAGCAGGTAAAAATACATAAGAAATACATCATGGTATTAGTATTCTCTATATTTGGTATAAACAGCACCTAAATGATAACCGTTTAAAATAGGTAAAATCTTACATGTCCGCGGTCATGAGAATTTTCAATTGTTTCAATATGTCAAATTTGTCTTTATTTTATGTTCAAATCACAGAAAAGCAGGCAAAAATACATAAGAAATACATCATTGTATTAGTATTCTCTATATTTGGTATAAACAGCACCTAAATGATAACCGTTTAAAATAGGTTAAAACTTAAATGTCCGCGGTCATGAGAAATTTCAATTTTTTCAATATGTCAAATTTGTCTTAATTTTATGTTCAAATCATTGAAAAGCAGGTAAAAATACATAAGAAATACATCATGGTATTAGTATTCTCTATAGTTAGTATAAACAGCACCTAAATCATAAACGTTTAAAACAGGTAAAATCTTACATGTCCGCGGCCATTAGAATTTTCAATTTTTTCAATATGTCAATTTTGTCTTAATTTTACGTTCAAATCATAGAAAAGCAGGAAAAAATACATAAGAAATACATCATGGTATTAGTATTCTCTATATTTGGTATACACCGCACCAATATGATAAACGTTTAAAAAAGGTAAAATCTTACATGTCCGCGGTCATGAGAATTTTCAATTTTTTCAATATGTCAAATTTGTCTTAATTTTATGTTCAAATCATTGAAAAGCAGGTAAAAATACATAAGAAATACATCATGGTATTAGTATTCTCTATATTTGGTATAAACAGCACCTAAATGATAAACGTTTAAAATAGGTAGAATCCTTCATGTCCGCGGTCATGAGAATTTTCAATTTTTTCAATATGTCAAATTTGTCTTAATTTTATGTTCAAATCAATGAAAAGCAGGTAAACATACATAAGAAATACATCATGGTATTAGTATTCTCTATATTTGGTATAAACAGCACCTAAACGATAAACGTTTAAAATAGGTAAAATCTTACATGTCCGCGGTCATGAGAATTTTCAATTTTTTCAATTTGTCAAATTTATCTTAAATTTACATTCATATCATAGAAAAGCAGGCAAAAATACATAAGAAATATATCATAGTATTAGTATTCTCTATATTTGGTATAAACAGCAACTAAACGATAACCGTTAAAAATAGGTAAAATCTTACATGACCGCGGTCATGAGAATTTTAAATTTTTCCACTATGACTAATTTGTCTTCATTTTATTTTAAAATCATAGAAAAGCAGGCAAAAATACATAAGAAATACATCATGGTATTAGTATTCTCTATATTTGGTATAAACAGCACCTAAACGATAGACGTTAGGTAAAATCGTAAAATCTTACATGTCCGCGGTCATGAGAATTTTCAATTTTTTCAATATGTCAAATTTGTCTTAATTTTATGTTGAAATCATAGAAAAGCAGGTAAAAATACATAAGAAATACATCATGGTATTAGTATTCTCTATATTTGGTATACGCAGAACCTAAACGATAACCGTTGTAAATAGGTAAAATCTTACATGTCCGCGGTCATGAGAATTTACAATTTTTGCAATATGTCAAATTTGTCTTAATGTTATGTTCATATCATAGAAAAGCAGGCAAAAATACATAAGAAATATATCATAGTATTAGTATTCTCTATATTTGGTATAAACAGCAACTAAACGATAAACGTTTTACAATAGGTAAAATTTTACATGTCCGCGGTCATGAGAATTTTAAATTTTTTCAATATGTCAAATTTGTCTTAATTTTATGTTGAAATCATAGAAAAGCAGGTAAAAATACATAAGAAATAAATCATGGTATTAGTATTCTCTATATTTGGTATAAACAGCACCTAAACGATAAACGTTTAAAACAGGTAAAATTTTACATGTCCGCGGTCATGAGAATTTTCAATTTTTTCAATATGTCAAATTTGTCTTAATTTTATGTTCAATCATTGAAAAGCAGGAAAAATACATAAGAAATACATCATGGTATTAGTATTCTCTATATTTTGTATACACCGCACCTATATGATAAACGTTTAAAAAAGGTAAAATCTTACATGTCCGCGGTCATGAGAATTTTCAATTTTTTCAATATGTCAAATTTGTCTTAATTTTATGTTCAAATCATAGAAAAGCAGGTAAAAATACATAAGAAATACATCATGGTATTAGTATTCTCTATATTTTGTATACACCGCACCTATATGATAAACGTTTAAAAAAGGTAAAATCTTACATGTCCGCGGTCATGAGAATTTTCAATTGTTTCAATATGTCAATTTTGTCTAAATTTTATGTTCAAATCATTGAAAAGCAGGTAAAAATACATAAGAAATACATCATGGTATTAGTATTCTCTATATTTGGTATAAACAGCACCTAAACGATAACCGTTGTAAATAGGTAAAATCTTACATGTCCGCGGTCATGAGAATTTACAATTTTTTCAATTTGTCAAATTTATCTTAAATTTCCGTTCATATCATAGAAAAGCAGGCAAAAATACATCAGAAATATATCATAGTACTGGTATTCTCTATATTTAGTATAAACAGCAGCTAAACGATAACCGTTAAAAATAGGTAAAATCTTACATGACCGCGGTCATGAGAATTTTAAATTTTTCCAATATGACTAATTTGTCTTCATTTTATTTTCAAATCATAGAAAAGCAGGCAAAAATACATAAGAAATACATCATGGTATTAGTATTCTCTATATTTGGTATAAACAGCAACTAAACGATAAACGTTTAAAACAGGTAAAATCTTACATGTCCGCGGTCATGAGAATTTTCAATTTTTTCAATATGTAAAATTTGTCTTCATTTTATGTTCAATCATTGAAAAGCAGGTAAAAATACATAAGAAATAGATCATGGTATTAGTATTCTCTATATTTGGTATACACCGCACCAATATGATAAACGTTTAAAAAAGGTAAAATCTTACATGTCCGCGGTCATGAGAATTTTCAATTTTTTCAATTTGTCAAATTTGTCTTAATTTTATGTTCAAATCATAGAAAAGCAGGTAAAAATACATAAGAAATACATCATGGTATTAGTATTCTCTATATTTGGTATACACCGCACCAATATGATAAACGTTTAAAAAAGGTAAAATCTTACATGTCCGGGGTCATGAGAATTTTCAATTTTTTCAATATGTCAAATTTGTCTTAATTTTATGTTCAAATCATAGAAAAGCAGGAAAAAATACCTTAGACATACATCATGGTATTAGTATTCTCTATATTTGGTATACGCAGAACCTAAACGATAACCGTTGTAAATAGGTAAAATCTTACATGTCCGCGGTCATGAGAATTTACAATTTTTTCAATTTGTCAAATTTATCTTAATGTTATGTTCATATCATAGAAAAGCAGGCAAAAATACATAAGACATATATCATGGTATTAGTATTCTCTATATTTGGTATAAACAGCAACTAAACGATAAACGTTTAAAATAGGCAAAATCTTACATGACCGCGGTCATAAGATTTTTCAAATTTTTCAATATGTCTAATTTGTCTTCATTTTATTTTCAAATCATAGAAAAGCAGGTAAAAATACCTAAGACATACATCATGGTATTAGTATTTTCTATATATTTTATAAACAGCACTTAAACGATAAACGTTTAAAAAAAGTAAAATTTAACATGTCCGCGGTCATGAGAATTTTCAATTTTTTCAATATGTCAAATGTGTCTTAATGTTATGTTCAAATCATAGAAAAGCAGGCAAAAATACATAAGAAATACATCATGGTATTAGTATTCTCTATATTTAGTATATACAGCAACTACACGATAACCGTTAAAAATAGGTAAAATTTTACATGTCCGCGGTCATGAGAATTTTCAATGTTTTCAATATGTCAAATTTGTCTTAATTTTATGTTGAAATCATAGAAAAGCAGGTAAAAATACATCAGAAATAAATCATGGTATTAGTATTCTCTATATTTGGTATAAACAGCACCTAAAAGATAAACGTTTAAAATAGGACAAATCTTACATGTCCGCGGTCATGAGAATTTTCAATTTTTTCAATATGTCAAATTTGTCTTACTTTTGTGTTCAAATCATAGAAAAGCAGGCAAAAATACAAACGAAATACATCATGGTATTAGTCTTCTCAATATTTGGTATAAACAGCAACTAAACGATAAACGTTAAAAAATAGGTAAAATCTTACATGTCCGCGGTCATGAGAATTTTCAATTTTTTCAATATGTCAAATTTGTCTTAATGTTATGTTCAAATCATAGAAAAGCAGGCAAAAATACACAAGAAATACATCATGGTATTAGTATTCTCTATATTTGGTATTAACAGCAACTAAACGATAACCGTTAAAAATAGGTAAAATTTTACATGTCCGCGGTCATGAGAAATTTCAATTTTTTCAATATGTCAAATTTGTCTTAATTTTATGTTGAAATCATAGAAAAGCAGGTAAAAATACATAAGAAATGAATCATGGTATTAGTATTCTCTATATTTGATATAAACAGCACCTAAACGATAAACGTTTAAAATAAGTAAAATTTTACATGTCCGCGGTCATGAGAATTTTCAATTTTTTCAATATGCCAAATTTGTCCTAATTTTATGTTCAAAACATAGAAAAGCAGGCAAAAATAAATAAAAAATACATCATGGTATTAGTATTCTCTATATTTGGTATAAACAGCACCTAAACGATAAACGTTTAAAATAGGTAAAATCTTACATGTCCGCGGTCATGAGAATTTACAATTTTTTCAATTTGTCAAATTTGTCTTAATTTTATGTTCAAATCATTGAAAAGCAGGCAAAAATACATAAGAAATACATCATGGTATTAGTATTCTCTATATTTGGTATAAACAGCACCTAAACGATAAACGTTACGTAAAATCGTAACATCTTACATGTCCGCGGTCATGAGAATTTTCAATTTTTTCAATATGTCAAATTTGTCTTAATTTTATGTTGAAATCATAGAAAAGCAGGTAAAAATACACAAGAAATACATCATGGTATTAGTATTCTCTATATTTGGTATACACAGCAACTAAACGATAACCGTTAAAAATAGGTAAAATTTTACATGTCCGCGGTCATGAGAATTTTCAATTTTTTCAATATGTCACATTTGTCTTAATGTTATGTTCAAATCATAGAAAAGCAGGCAAAAATACATAAGAAATACATCATGGTATTAGTATTCTCTATATTGCGTATAAACAGCACCTAAAAGATAAACGTTTAAAATAGTACAAATCTTACATGTCCGCGGTCATGAGAATTTTCAATTTTTTCAATATGTCAAATTTGTCTTACTTTTGTGTTCAAATCATAGAAAAGCAGGCAAAAATACAAACGAAATACATCATGGTATTAGTCTTCTCAATATGTGGTATAAACAGCAACTAAACGATAAACGTTACAAAATAGGTAAAATCTTACATGTCCGCGGTCATGAGAATTTTCAATTTTTTCAATATGTCATATTTGTCCTCATTTTATGTTCAAATCATAGAAAAGCAGGCAAAAATACATAAGAAATACATCATGGTATTAGTATTCTCTATATTTGGTATACACAGAACCTAAACGATAACTGTTTTAAATAGGTAAATTCTTACATGTCCGCGGTCATGAGAAGTTACAATTTTTGCAATATGTCAAATTTATCTTAATGTTATGTTCATATCGTAGAAAAGCAGGCAAAAATACATAAGAAATAGATCATGGTATTAGTATTCTCTATATTTGGTATACACCCCACCTATATGATAAACGTTTAAAAAAGGTAAAATCTTACATGTCCGCGGTCATTAGAATTTTCAATTTTTTCGATATGTCAAATTTGTCTTAATTTTATGTTCAATCATTGAAATCAGGTAAAAATACATAAGGAATAGATCATGGTATTAGTATTCTCTATATTTGGTATACACTGCACCTATATGATAAACGTTTAAAAAAGGTAAAATCTTACATGTCCGCGGTCATTAGAATTTTCAATTTTTTCGATATGTCAAATTTGTCTTAATTTTATGTTCAAATCATAGAAAAGCAGGTAAAAATACCTTAAACATACATCATGGTATTAGTATGCTCTATATTTGGTATACGCAGAACCTAAACGATAACCGTTGTAAATAGGTAAAATCTTACATGTCCGCGGTCATGAGAATTTACAATTTTTTCAATTTGTCAAATTTATCTTAATGTTATGTTAATATCATAGAAAAGCAGGCAAAAATACATAAGAAATATATCATAGTATTATTATTCTCTATATTTGGTATAAACAGCAACTAAACGATAAACGTTTAAAATAGGTAAAATCTTACATGTCCGCGGTCATGAGATTTTTCTAATTTTTCAATATGTCTAATTTGTCTTCATTTTATTTTAAAATCATAGAAAAGCAGGTAAAAATACCTAAGAAATACATCATGGTATTAGTATTTTCTATATATTTTGTAAACAGCACTTAAACGATAAACGTTTAAAAAAAGTAAAATTTAACATGTCCGCGGTTATGAGAATTGTCAATTTTTTCAATATGTCAAATTTGTCTTAATTTTATGTTCAAATCATAGAAAAGCAGGTAAAAATACATAAGAAATACATCATGGTATTAGTATTCTCTATATTTGGTATAAACAGCACCTAAACGATAAACGTTTAAAACAGGTAAAATCTTACATGTCCGCGGTCATGAGAATTTACAATTTTTTCAATATGTCAAATTTGTCTTAATTTTATGTTCAAATCATTGAAAAGCAGGTAAACATACATAAGAAATACATCATGGTATTAGTATTCTCTATATTTGGTATAAACAGCACCTAAACGATAAACGTTTAAAATAGGTAAAATCTTACATGTCCGCGGTCATGAGAATTTACAATTTTTTCAATTTGTCAAATTTATCTTAAATTTACGTTAATATCATAGAAAAGCAGGCAAAAATACATAAGAAATATATCATAGTATTAGTATTCTCTATATTTGGTATAAACAGCAACTAAACGATAACCGTTAAAAATAGGTAAAATCTTACATGACCGCGGTCATGAGAATTTTCAATTTTTTCAATATGTCAAATTTGTCTTAATTTTATGTTCAAATCATAGAAAAGCAGGTAAAAATACCTTAGAAATACATCATGGTATTAGTATTCTCTATATTTGGTATACGCAGAACCTAAACGATAACCGTTGTAAATAGGTAAAATCTTACAGGTCTGCGGTCATGAGAATTTTCAATTTGTTCAATATGTCAAATTTGTCTTAATTTTATGTTGAAATCATAGAAAAGCAGGTAAGAATACATAAGAAATACATCATGGTATTAGTATTCTCTATATTTGATATAAACAGCACCTAAACGATAAACGTTTAAAATAAGTAAAATTTTACATGTCCGCGGTCATGAGAATTTTAAATTTTTTCAATATGTCAAATTTGTCCTCATTTTATGTTCATATCATAGAAAAGCAGGCAAAAATACATAAGAAATACATCATGGTATTAGTATTCTCTATATTTGGTATACACAGAACCTAAACGATAACTGTTTTAAATAGGTAAAATCTTACATGTCCGCGGTCATGAGAAGTTACAATTTTTGCAATATGTCAAATTTATCTTAATGTTATGTTCATATCGTAGAAAAGCAGGCAAAAATACATAAGAAATATATCATAGTATTAGTATTCTCTATATTTGGTATAAACAGCAACTAAACGATAAACGTTTAAAATAGGTAAAATTTTACATGTCCGCGGTCATGAGAATTTTCAATTTTTTCAATATGTCAAATTTGTCTTGATTTTATGTTGAAATCATAGAAAAGCAGGTAAAAATACATAAGAAATATATCATAGTATTAGTATTCTCTATATTTGGTATAAACAGCAACTAAACGATAACCGTTAAAAATAGGTAAAATCTTACATGACCGCGGTCATGAGATTTTTCTAATTTTTCAATATGTCAAATTTGTCTTCATTTTATTTTCAAATCATAAAAAAGCAGGTAAAAATACCTAAGAAATACATCATGGTATTAGTATTTTCTATATATTTTATAAACAGCACTTAAACGATAAACGTTTAAAAAAAGTAAAATTTAACATGTCCGCGGTCATGAGAATTTTCAATTTTTTCAATATGTCAAATTTTTCTTAATTTTATGGTCAAATCATAGAAAAGCAGGTAAAAATACATAAGAAATACATCATGGTATTAGTATTCTCTATATTTTGTATAAACAGCACCTAAACGATAACCGTTTAAAATAGGTAAAATCTTACATGTCCGCGGTCATGAGAATTTTCAATTTTTTCAATATGTCAAATTTGTCTTAATTTTATGTTCAATCATTGAAAAGCTGGTAAAAATACATAAGACATAGATCATGGTATTAGTATTCTCTATATTAGGTATACACAGCACCTATATGATAAACGTTTAAAAAAGGTAAAATCTTACATGTCCGCGGTCATGAGAATTTTCAATTTTTTCAATATATCAAATTTGTCTTAACTTTATGTTGAAATCATAGAAAAGCAGGTAAAAATACATAAGAAATACATCATGGTATTAGTATTCTCTATATTAGGTATACACCGCACCAATATGATAAACGTTTAAAAAAGGTAAAATCTTACATGTCCGCGGTCATGAGAATTTTCAATTTTTTCAATATGTCAAATTTGTCTTAATTTTATGTTCAAATCATTGAAAAGCAGGTAAAAATACCTTAGACATACATCATGGTATTAGTATTCTCTATATTTGGTATACGCAGAACCTAAACGATAACCGTTGTAAATAGGTAAAATCTTACATGTCCGCGGTCATGAGAATTTACAATTTTTTCAATTTGTCACATTTATCTTAATGTTATGTTCATATCATAGAAAAGCAGGAAAAAATACATAAGAAATACATCATGGTATTAGTATTCTCTATATTTGATATAAACAGCACCTAAACGATAAACGTTTAAAATAAGTAAAATTTTATATGTCCGCGGTCATGAGAATTTTCAATTTTTTCAATATGTCAAATTTGTCCTCATTTTATGTTCAAATCATAGAAAACCAGGCAAAAATACATAAGAAATACATCATGGTATTAGTATTCTCTATATTTGGTATACACAGAACCTAAACGATAACTGTTTTAAATAGGTAAAATCTTACATGTCCGCGGTCATGAGAAGTTACAATTTTTGCAATATGTCAAATTAATCTTATGTTCATATCGTAGAAAATCAGGCAAAAATACATAAGAAATATATCATAGTATTAGTATTCTCTATATTTGGTATAAACAGCAACTAAACGATAAACGTTTAAAATAGGTAAAATTTTACATGTCCGCGGTCATGAGAATTTTCAATTTTTTCAATATGTCAAATTTGTCTTGATTTTATGTTGAAATCATAGAAAAGCAGGTAAAAATACATAAGAAATACATCATAGTATTAGTATTCTCTATATTTGGTATAAACAGCACCTAAACGATAAACGTTTAAAACAGGTAAACTCTTACATGTCCGCGGTCATGAGAATTTTCAATTTTTTCAATATGCCAAATTTGTCTTAATTTTATGTTCAAATCATTGAAAAGCACGTAAAAAATACATAAGAAATACATCATGGTATTAGTATTCTCTATATTTGGTATACACCGCACCTATATGATAAACGTTTAAAAAAGGTAAAATCTTACATGTCCGCGGTCATGAGAATTTTCAATTTTTTCAATATGTAAAATTTGTATTAAGTTTATGTTCAAATCATAGAAAAGCAGGTAAAAATACCTTAGACATACATCATGGTATTAGTATTCTCTATATTTTGTATACGCAGAACCTAAACGATAACCGTTGTAAATAGGTAAAATCTTACATGTCCGCGGTCATGAGAATTTACAATTTTTTCAATTTGTCAAATTTATCTTAATGTTATGTTAATATCATAGAAAAGCAGGCAAAAATACATAAGAAATATATCATAGTATTAGTATTCTCTATATTTGGTATAAACAGCAACTAAACGATAACCGTTTAAAATAGGTAAAATCTTACATGACCGCGGTCATGAGATTTTTCTAATTTTTCAATATGTCTAATTTGTCTTCATTTTATTTTCAAATCACAGAGAAGCAGGTAAAAATACCTAAGAAATACATCATGGTATTAGTATTTTCTATATATTTTATAAACAGCACTTAAACGATAAACGTTTAAAAAAAGTAAAATTTAACATGTCCGCGGTGATGAGAATTTTCAATTTTTTCAATATGTCAAATTTGTCTTAATTTTATGGTCAAATCATAGAAAAGCAGGTAAAAATACATAAGAAATACATCATGGTATTAGTATTCTCTATATTTTGTATAAACAGCACCTAAACGATAACCGTTTAAAATAGGTAAAATCTTACATGTCCGCGGTCATGAGAATTTTCAATTTTTTCAATATGTCAAATTTGTCTTAATTTTATGTTCAATCATTGAAAAGCAGGTAAAAATACATAAGACATAGATCATGGTATTAGTATTCTCTATATTTGGTATACACCGCACCTATATGATAAACGTTTAAAAAAGGTAAAATCTTACATGTCCGCGGTCATGAGAATTTTCAATTTTTTCAATATATCAAATTTGTCTTAACTTTATGTTCAAATCATAGAAAAGCAGGTAAAAATACATAAGAAATACATCATGGTATTAGTATTCTCTATATTAGGTATACACCGCACCAATATGATAAACGGTTAAAAAAGGTAAAATCTTACATGTCCGCGGTCATGAGAATTTAAAATTTTTTCAATATGTCAAATTTGTCTTAATTTTATGTTCAAATAATAGAAAAGCAGGTAAAAATACCTTAGACATACATCATTGTATTAGTATTCTCTATATTTGGTATACGCAGAACCTAAACGATAACCGTTGTAAATAGGTAAAATCTTACATGTCCGCGGTCATGAGAATTTACAATTTTTTCAATTTGTCAAATTTATCTTAATGTTATGTTCATATCATAGAAAAGCAGGCAAAAATACATAAGAAATACATCATGGTATTAGTATTCTCTATATTTGGTATAAACAGCACCTAAACGATAACCGTTAAATATAGGTAAAATTTTACATGTCCGCGGTCATGAGAATTTTCAATTTTTTCAATATGTCAAATTTGTCTTAATTTTATGTTGAAATCATAGAAAAGCAGGTAAGAATTCATAAGAAATACATCATGTTATTAGTATTCTCTATATTTGATATAAACAGCACCTAAACGATAAACGTTTAAAATAAGTAAAATTTTATATGTCCGCGGTCATGAGAATTTTCAATTTTTTCAATATGTCAAATTTGTCCTCATTTTATGTTCAAATCATAGAAAAGCAGGCAAAAATACATAAGAAATACATCATGGTATTAGTATTCTCTATATTTGGTATACACAGAACCTAAACGATAACTATTTTAAATAGGTAAAATTTTACATGTCCGCGGTCATGAGAATTTTCAATTTTTTCAATATGTCAAATTTGTCTTAATTTGTGTTCAAATCATAGAAAAGCAGGCAAAAATACAAACGAAATACATCATGTTATGAATATTCTCTATATTTGGTATAAACAGCACCTAAACGATGAACGTTTAAAACAGGTAAAATCTTACATGTCCGCGGTCATGAGAATTTTCAATTTTTTCAATATGTCAAATTTGTCTTAATTTTATGTTCAATCATTGAAAAGCAGGTAAAAATACATAAGAAATAGATCATGGTATTAGTATTCTCTATATTAGGTATACACCGCACCAATATGATAAACGTTTAAAAAAGGTAAAATCTTACATGTCCGCGGTCATGAGAATTTTCAATTTTTTCAATATGTCAAATTTGTCTTAATTTTATGTTGAAATCATAGAAAAGCAGGTAAAAATACAAAAGAAATACATCATGGTATTAGTATTCTCTATATTTCGTATAAAAAGCACCTAAATGATAAACGTTTAAAATAGGTAAAATCTTACATGTCCGCGGTCATGAGATTTTTCAAATTTTTCAATATGTCTAATTTGTCTTCATTTTATGTTCAAATCATAGAAAAGCAGGTCAAAATACCTAAGAAATACATCATGGTATTAGTATTTTCTATATATTTTATAAACAGCACTTAAACGATAAACGTTTAAAATAAGTAAAATTTTACATGTCCGCGGTCATGAGAATTTTCAATTTTTTCAATATGTCAAATTTGTCTTAATGTTATGTTCAAATCATAGAAAAGCAGGTAAAAATACATAAGAAATACATCATGGTATTAGTATTCTCTATATTTGGTATAAACAGCAACTAAACGATAAACGTTTAAAATAGGTAAAATCTTACATGACCGCGGTCATGAGATTTTTCAAATTTTTCAATATGTCTAATTTGTCTTAATTTTATGTTCAAATCATTGAAAAGCAGGCAAAAATACATAAGAAATACATCATGGTATTAGTATTCTCTATATTTGGTATAAACAGCAACTAAACGATAAACGTTTAAAATAAGTAAAATTTTACATGTCCGCGGTCATGAGAATTTTCAATTTTTTCAATATGTCAAATTTGTCTGAATTTTATGTTGAAATCATAGAAAAGCAGGCAAAAATACATAAGAAATACATCATGGTATTAGTATTCTCTATATTTGGTATACGCAGAACCTAAACGATAACCGTTGTAAATAGGTAAAATCTTACATGTCCGCGGTCATGAGAATTTACAATTTTTTCAATTTGTCAAATTTATCTTAATGTTATGTTCATATCATAGAAAAGCAGGCAAAAATACATAAGAAATATATCATAGTATTAGTATTCTCTATATTTGGTATAAACAGTAACTAAACGATAAACGTTTAAAATAGGTAAAATCTTACATGACCGCGGTCATGAGATTTTTAACATTTTTCAATATGTCTAATTTGTCTTCATTTTATTTTCAAATCAAAGAAAAGAAGGTAAAAATACCTAAGAAATACATCATGGTATTAGTATTTTCTATATATTTTATAAACAGCACTTAAACGATAAACGTTTAAAAAAAGTAAAATTTAACATGTCCGCGGTCATGAGAATTTTCAATTTTTTCAATATGTCAAATTTGTCTTAATTTTATGTTGAAATCATAGAAAAGCAGGTAAAAATACATAAGAAATACATCATGGTATTAGTATTCTCTATATTTTGTATAAACAGCACCTAAACGATAACCGTTAAAAATAGGTAAAATTTTACATGTCCGCGGTCATGAGAATTTTAAATTTTTTTCAATATGTCCAATTTGTCTTAATTTTATGTTGAAATCATAGATAAGCAGGTAAAAATACATAAGAAATAAATCATGGTATTAGTATTCTCTATATTTGATATAAACAGCACCTAAACGATAAACGTTTAAAATAAGTAAAATTTTACATGTCCGCGGTGATGAGAATTTTCAATTTTTTCAATATGTAAAATTTGTCCTAATTTTATGTTCAAATCATAGAAAAGCAGGCAAAAATACATAAGAAATACATCATGGTATTAGTATTCTCTATATTTGGTATACACAGAACCTAAACTATAACTGTTTTAAATAGGTAAAATCTTACATGTCCGCGGTCATGAGAATTTACAATTTTTGCAATATGTCAAATTTATCTTAATGTTACGTTCATATCATAGAAAAGTAGGCAAAAATACATAAGATATATATCATAGTATAAGTATTCTCTATATTTGATATAAACCGCACCTAAACGATAAACGTTTAAAAAAAGTAAAATTTTACATGTCCGCGGTCATGAGAATTTTCAATTTTTTCAATATGTCAAATTTGTCCTCATTTTATGTTCAAATCATAGAAAAGAAGGCAAAAATACATAAGAAATACATCATGGTATTAGTATTCTCTATATTTGGTATACGCAGAACCTATACGATAACCGTTGTAAATAGGTAAAATCTTACATGTCCGCGGTCATGAGAATTTACAATTTTTTCAATTTGTCAAATTTATCTTAATGTTATGTTCATATCATAGAAAAGCAGGCAAAAATACATAAGAAATATATCATAGTATTAGTATTCTCTATATTTGGTATAAACAGCAACTAAACGATAAACGTTTAAAATAGGTAAAATCTTACATGACCGCGGTCATGAGATTTTTCACATTTTTCAATATGTCTAATTTGTCTTCATTTTATTTTCAAATCATAGAAAAGCAGGTAAAAATACATAAGAAATACATCATGGTATTAGTATTTTCTATATATTTTATAAACAGCACTTAAACGATAAACGTAAAAAAAAGTAAAATTTTACATGTCCGCGGTCATGAGAACTTTCAATTTTTTCAATATGTCAAATTTGTCTTAATTTTATGTTGAAATCATAGAAAAGCAGGTAAAAATACATAAGAAATACATCATGGTATTAGTATTCTCTATATTTTGTATAAACAGCACCTAAACGATAACCGTTTAAAATAGGTAAAATCTTACATGTCCGCGGTCATGAGAATTTTCAATTTTTTCAATATGTCAAATTTGTCTTAATTTTATGTTCAAATGATAGAAAAGCAGGCAAAAATACATAAGAAATACATCATGGTATTAGTATCCTCTATATTTTGTATAAACAGCAACTAAACGATAACCGTTAAAAATAGGTAAAATTTTACATGTCCGCGGTCATGAGAATTTAAAATTTTTTCAATATGTCAAATTTGTCTTAATTTTATGTTCAAATGATAGAAAAGCAGGCAAAAATACATAAGAAATACATCATGGTATTAGTATTCTCTATATTTGGTATACACAGAACCTAAACGATAACCGTTGTAAATAGGTAAAATCTTACATGTCCGCGGTCATGAGAATTTACAATTTTTTCAATTTGTCAAATTTATCTTAATGGTATGTTCATATCATAGAAAAGCAGGCAAAAATACATAAGAAATACATCATGGTATTAGTATTCTCTATATTTTGTATAAACAGCAACTAAACGATAACCGTTAAAAATAGGTAAAATTTTACATGTCCGCGGTCATGAGAATTTTCAATTTTTTCAATATGTCAAATTTGTCTTAATTTTATGTTCAAATGATAGAAAAGCAGGCAAAAATACATAAGAAATACATCATGGTATTAGTATTCTCTATATTTGGTATACACAGAACCTAAACGATAACCGTTGTAAATAGGTAAAATCTTACATGTCCGCGGTCATGAGATTTTACAATTTTTTCAATTTGTCAAATTTATCTTAATGGTATGTTCATATCATAGAAAAGCAGGCAAAAATACATAAGAAATACATCATGGTATTAGTATTCTCTATATTTTGTATAAACAGCAACTAAACGATAACCGTTAAAAATAGGTAAAATTTTACATGTCCGCGGTCATGAGAATTTTCAATTTTTTCAATATGTCAAATTTGTCTTAATTTTATGTTCAAATGATAGAAAAGCCGGCAAAAATACATAAGAAATACATCATGGTATTAGTATCCTCTATATTTTGTATAAACAGCAACTAAACGATAACCGTTAAAAATAGGTAAAATTTTACATGTCCGCGGTCATGAGAATTTTCAATTTTTTCAATATGTCAAATTTGTCTTAATTTTATGTTGAAATCATAGAAAAGCAGGTAAAAATACATAAGAAATACATCATGGTATTAGTATTCTCTATATTTGGTATAAACAGCACCTAAACGATAACCGTTTAAAATAGGTAAAATCTTACATGTCCGCGGTGATGAGAATTTTCAATTTTTTCAATATGTCAAATTTGTCTTAATTTTATGTTGAAATCATAGAAAAGCAGGTAAAAATACATACGAAATAAATCATGGTATTAGTATTCTCTATATTTGGTATAAACAGCACCTACACGATAAACGTTTAAAATAAGTAAAATTTTACATGTCCGCGGTCATGAGAATTTTCAATTTTTTCAATATGTAAAATTTGTCCTCATTTTATGTTCAAATCATAGAAAAGCAGGCAAAAATACATAAGAAATACATCATGGTATAAGTATTCTCTATATTTGGTATAAACAGCACCTAAACGATAAACGTTTAAAATAGGTAAAATCTTACACGTCCGCGGTCATGAGAAATTTCAATTTTTTCAATATGTCAAATTTGTCTTAATTTTTTGTTCAAATCATAGAAAAGCAGGCAAAAATACAAACGAAATACATCATGTTATTAGTATTCTCTATATTTGGTATAAACAGCAACTAAACGATAAACGTTTAAAATAAGTAAAATTTTACATGGTCATGAGAATTTTCAATTTTTTCAATATGTCAAATTTGTCCTCATTTTATGTTCAAATCATAGAAAAGCAGGCAAAAATATATAAGAAATACATCATGGTATTAGTATTCTCTTTATTTGGTATACACAGAACTTAAACGATAACTGTTTTAAATAGGCAAAATCTTACATGTCCGCGGTCATGAGAATTTACAATTTTTGCAATATGTCAAATTTATCTTAATGTTATGATCATATCATAGAAAAGCAGGCAAACATACATAAGAAATATATCATAGTATTAGTATTCTCTATATTTGATATAAACAGCACCTAAACGATAAACGTTTAAAATAAGTAAAATTTTACATGTCCGCGGTGATGAGAATTTTCAATTTTTTCAATATGTCAAATGTGTCCTAATTTTATGTTCAAATCATAGAAAAGCAGGCAAAAATACATAAGAAATACATCATGGTATTAGTATTCTCTATATTTTGTATAAACAGCAACTAAACGATAACCGTTAAAAAAAGGTAAAATTTTACATGTCCGCGGTCATGAGAATTTTCAATTTTTTCAATATGTCAAATTTGTCTTAATTTTATGTTGAAATCAGAGAAAAGCAGGTAAAAATACATAAGAAATAAATCATGGTATTAGTATTCTCTATATTTTGTATAAACAGCACCTAAACGATAACCGTTTAAAATAGGTAAAATCTTACATGTCCGCGGTGATGAGAATTTTCAATTTTTTCAATATGTCAAATGTGTCTTAATGTTATGTTCAAATCATAGAAAAGCAGGCAAAAATACATAAGAAATACATCATGGTATTAGTATTCTCTATATTTGGTATAAACAGCAACTAAACGATAACCGTTAAAAATAGGTAAAATTTTACATGTCCGCGGTCATGAGAATTTTAAATTTTTTCAATATGTCAAATTTGTCTTAATTTTATGTTGAAATCATAGAAAAGCAGGTAAAAATACATAAGAAATACATCATGGTATTAGTATTCTCTATATTTGGTATAAACAGCACCTAAACGATAACCGTTTAAAATAGGTAAAATCTTACATGTCCGCGGTGATGAGAATTTACAATTTTTTCAATATGTAAAATTTGTCCTCATTTTATGTTCAAATCATAGAAAAGCAGGCAAAAATACAAACGAAATACATCATGTTATTAGTATTCTCTATATTTGGTATAAACAGCAAATAAACGATAAACGTTTAAAATAAGTAAAATTTTACATGGTCATGAGAATTTTCAATTTTTTCAATATGTCAAATTTGTCCTCATTTTATGTTCAAATCATAGAAAAGCAGGCAAAAATACATAAGAAATACATCATGGTATTAGTATTCTCTATATTTGGTATACACAGAACCTAAACGATAACTGTTTTAAATAGGCAAAATCTTACATGTCCGCGGTCATGAGAATTTACAATTTTTGCAATATGTCAAATTTATCTTAATGTGATGTTCATATCATAGAAAAGCAGGCAAAAATACATAAGAAATATATCATAGTATTAGTATTCTCTATATTTGGTATAAACAGCAACTAAACGATAAACGTTTAAAATAGGTAAAATTTTACATGTCCGCGGTCATGAGAATTTTAAATTTTTTCAATATGTCTAATTTGTCTTAATTTTATGTTGAAATCATAGAAAAGCAGGTAAAAATACACAAGAAATAAATCATGGTATTAGTATTCTCTATATTGGGTATAAACAGCACCTACACGACAAACGTTTAAAATAAGTAAAATTTTACATGTCCGCGGTCATGAGAATTTTAAATTTTTTCAATATGTCTAATTTGTCTTCATTTTATGTTCAAATCATAGAAAAGCAGGCAAAAATACATAAGAAATACATCATGGTATTAGTATTCTCTATATTTGGTATAAACAGCACCTAAAAGATAAACGTTTAAAATAGGTAAAATCTTACATGTCCGCGGTTATGAGAATTTACAATTTTTTCAATATGTCAAATTTGTCTTAATTTTGTGTTCAAATCATAGAAAAGCAGGCAAAAATACAAAAGAAATACATCATGTTATTAGTATTCTCTATATTTGGTATAAACAGCAATTAAACGATAAACGTTAAAAATAGGTAAAATCTTACATGTCCGCGGTCATGAGAATTTTCAATTTTTTCAATATGTCAAATGTGTCTTAATGTTATGTTCAAATCAAAGAAAAGCAGGCAAAAATACACAAGCAATACATCATGGTATTAGTATTCTTTATATTTTGTATAAACAGCAACTAAACGATAACCGTTAAAAATAGGTAAAATTTTACATGTCCGCGGTGATGAGAATTTTCAATTTTTTCAATATGTCAAATTCGTCTTAATTTTATGTTCAAATCATAGAAAAGCAGGCAAAAATACATAAGAAATACATCATGGTATTAGTATTCTCTATATTTGGTATAAACAGCACCTAAAAGATAAACGTTTGAAATAGGACAAATTTTACATGTCCGCGGTCATGAGAATTTTCAATTTTTTCAATATGTCAAATTTGTCTTAATTTTGTGTTCAAATCATAGAAAAGCAGGCAAAATTACAAACGAAATACATCATGTTATTAGTATTCTCTATATTTGGTATAAACAGCAACTAAACGATAAACGTTAAAAATAGGTAAAATCTTACATGTCCGCGGTCATGAGATTTTCAATTTTTTCAATATGTAAAATTTGTCTTAATGTTATGTTCAAATCATAGAAAAGCAGGCAAAAATACACAAGAAATACATCATGGTATTAGTATTCTCTATATTTGGTATAAACAGCAACTAAACGATAACCGTTAAAAATAGGTAAAATTTTACATGTCCGCGGTCATGAGAATTTTCAATTTTTTCAATATGTACAAATTAGTCCGTATTTTATGTTGAAATCATAGAAAAGCAGGTAAAAATACATAAGAAATAAATCATGGTATTAGTATTCTCTATATTTGATATAAACAGCACCTAAACGATAAACGGTTAAAATAAGTAAAATTTTACATGTCCGCGGTCATGAGAATGTTCAATTTTTTCAATATGTCAAATTTGTCCTCATTTTATGTTCAAATCATAGAAAAGCAGGCAAAAATACATAAGACATACATCATGGTATTAGTATTCTCTATATTTGGTATACGCAGAACCTAAACGATAACCGTTGTAAATAGGTAAAATCTTACATGTCCGTGGTCATGAGAATTTACAATTTTGTCACTTTGTCAAATTTATCTTAATGGTATGTTCAAATCATAGAAAAGCAGGTAAAAATACATAAGAAATATATCATAGTATTAGTATTCTCTATATTTGGTATAAACAGCAACTAAACGATAACCGTTAAAAATAGGTAAAATCTTACATGACCGCGGTCATGAGATTTTTCTAATTTTTCAATATGTCTAATTTGTCTTCATTTTATTTTCAAATCATAGAAAAGCAGGTAAAAATACCTAAGAAATACATCATGGTATTAGTATTTTCTATATATTTTATAAACAGCACTTAAACGATAAACGTTTAAAAAAAGTAAAATTTAACATGTCCGCGGTCATGAGAATTTTCAATTTTTTCAATATGTCAAATTTGTCTTAATTTTATGGTCAAATCATAGAAAAGCAGGTAAAAATACATAAGAAATACATCATGGTATTAGTATTCTCTATATTTTGTATAAACAGCACCTAAACGATAACCGTTTAAAATAGGTAAAATCTTACATGTCCGCGGTCATGAGAATTTTCAATTTTTTCAATATGTCAAATTTGTCTTAATTTTATGTTCAATCATTGAAAAGCTGGTAAAAATACATAAGACATAGATCATGGTATTAGTATTCTCTATATTAGGTATACACAGCACCTATATGATAAACGTTTAAAAAAGGTAAAATCTTACATGTCCGCGGTCATGAGAATTTTCAATTTTTTCAATATATCAAATTTGTCTTAACTTTATGTTCAAATCATAGAAAAGCAGGTAAAAATACATAAGAAATACATCATGGTATTAGTATTCTCTATATTAGGTATACACCGCACCAATATGATAAACGTTTAAAAAAGGTAAAATCTTACATGTCCGCGGTCATGAGAATTTTCAATTTTTTCAATATGTCAAATTTGTCTTAATTTTATGTTCAAATCATTGAAAAGCAGGTAAAAATACCTTAGACATACATCATGGTATTAGTATTCTCTATATTTGGTATACGCAGAACCTAAACGATAACCGTTGTAAATAGGTAAAATCTTACATGTCCGCGGTCATGAGAATTTACAATTTTTTCAATTTGTCACATTTATCTTAATGTTATGTTAATATCATAGAAAAGCAGGAAAAAATACATAAGAAATATATCATAGTATTAGTATTCTCTATATTTGGTATAAACAGCAACTAAACGATAACCGTTAAATATAGGTAAAATTTTACATGTCCGCGGTCATGAGAATTTTCAATTTTTTCAATATGTCAAATTTGTCTTAATTTTATGTTGAAATCATAGAAAAGCAGGTAAGAATACATAAGAAATACATCATGTTATTAGTATTCTCTATATTTGATATAAACAGCACCTAAACGATAAACGTTTAAAATAAGTAAAATTTTATATATCCGCGGTCATGAGAATTTTCAATTTTTTCAATATGTCAAATTTGTCCTCATTTTATGTTCAAATCATAGAAAAGCAGGCAAAAATACATAAGAAATACATCATGGTATTAGTATTCTCTATATTTGGTATACACAGAACCTAAACGATAACTGTTTTAAATAGGTAAAATCTTACATGTCCGCGGTCATGAGAAGTTACAATTTTTGCAATATGTCAAATTAATCTTAATGTTATGTTCATATCGTAGAAAAGCAGGCAAAAATACATAAGAAATATATCATAGTATTAGTATTCTCTATATTTGGTATAAACAGCAACTAAACGATAAACGTTTAAAATAGGTAAAATTTTACATGTCCGCGGTCATGAGAATTTTCAATTTTTTCAATATGTCAAATTTGTCTTGATTTTATGTTGAAATCATAGAAAAGCAGGTAAAAATACATAAGAAATACACCATAGTATTAGTATTCTCTATATTTGGTATAAACAGCACCTAAACGATAAACGTTTAAAACAGGTAAACTCTTACATGTCCGCGGTCATGAGAATTTTCAATTTTTTCAATATGCCAAATTTGTCTTAATTTTATGTTCAAATCATTGAAAAGCACGTAAAAAATACATAAGAAATACATCATGGTATTAGTATTCTCTATATTTGGTATACACCGCACCTATATGATAAACGTTTAAAAAAGGTAAAATCTTACATGTCCGCGGTCATGAGAATTTTCAATTTTTTCAATATGTCAAATTTGTCTTAATTTTATGTTCAAATCATAGAAAAGCAGGTAAAAATACCTTAGACATACATCATTGTATTAGTATTCTCTATATTTGGTATACGCAGAACCTAAACGATAACCGTTGTAAATAGGTAAAATCTTACATGTCCGCGGTCATGAGAATTTACAATTTTTTCAATTTGTCAAATTTATCTTAATGTTATGTTCATATCATAGAAAAGCAGGCAAAAATACATAAGAAATACATCATGGTATTAGTATTCTCTATATTTGGTATAAACAGCACCTAAACGATAACCGTTAAATATAGGTAAAATTTTACATGTCCGCGGTCATGAGAATTTTCAATTTTTTCAATATGTCAAATTTGTCTTAATTTTATGTTGAAATCATAGAAAAGCAGGTAAGAATACATAAGAAATACATCATGTTATTAGTATTCTCTATATTTGATATAAACAGCACCTAAACGATAAACGTTTAAAATAAGTAAAATTTTATATGTCCGCGGTGATGAGAATTTTCAATTTTTTCAATATGTCAAATTTGTCCTCATTTTATGTTCAAATCATAGAAAAGCAGGCAAAAATACATAAGAAATACATCATGGTATTAGTATTCTCTATATTTGGTATACACAGAACCTAAACGATAACTATTTTAAATAGGTAAAATTTTACATGTCCGCGGTCATGAGAATTTACAATTTTTTAAATTTGTCAAATTTGTCTTAATTTGTGTTCAAATCATAGAAAAGCAGGCAAAAATACAAACGAAATACATCATGTTATGAATATTCTCTATATTTGGTATAAACAGCACCTAAAGGATGAACGTTTAAAACAGGTAAAATCTTACATGTCCGCGGTCATGAGAATTTTCAATTTTTTCAATATGTCAAATTTGTCTTAATTTTATGTTCAATCATTGAAAAGCAGGTAAAAATACATAAGAAATAGATCATGGTATTAGTATTCTCTATATTAGGTATACACCGCACCAATATGATAAACGTTTAAAAAAGGTAAATTCTTACATGTCCGCGGTCATGAGAATTTTCAATTTTTTCAATATGTCAAATTTGTCTTAATTTTATGTTGAAATCATAGAAAAGCAGGTAAAAATACCTAAGAAATACATCATGGTATTAGTATTCTCTATATTTGGTATAAACAGCAACTAAACGATAAACGTTTAAAATAGGTAAAATCTTACATGACCGCGGTCATGAGATTTTTCAAATTTTTCAATATGTCTAATTTGTCTTCATTTTATTTTCAAATCATAGAAAAGCAGGTCAAAATACCTAAGAAATACATCATGGTATTAGTATTTTCTATATATTTTATAAACAGCACTTAAACGATAAACGTTTAAAAAAAGTAAAATCTTACATGTCCGCGGTCATGAGAATTTTCAATTTTTTCAATATGTCAAATTTGTCTTAATGTTATGTTCAAATCATAGAAAAGCAGGCAAAAATACATAAGAAATACATCATGGTATTAGTATTCTCTATATTTGGTATAAACAGCAACTAAACGATAACCGTTAAAAATAGGTAAAATTTTACATGTCCGCGGTCATGAGAAATTTAAATTTTTTTCAATATGTCCAATTTGTCTTAATTTTATGTTGAAATCATAGATAAGCAGGTAAAAATACATAAGAAATAAATCATGGTATTAGTATTCTCTATATTTGATATAAACAGCACCTAAACGATAAACGTTTAAAATAAGTAAAATTTTACATGTCCGCGGTGATGAGAATTTTCAATTTTTTCAATATGTCAAATTTGTCCTCATTTTATGTTCAAATCATAGAAAAGCAGGCAAAAATACATAAGAAATACATCATGGTATTAGTATTCTCTATATTTGGTATACACAGAACCTAAACTATAACTGTTTTAAATAGGTAAAATCTTACATGTCCGCGGTCATGAGAATTTACAATTTTTGCAATATGTCAAATTTATCTTAATGTTATGTTCATATCATAGAAAAGTAGGCAAAAATACATAAGATATATATCATAGTATAAGTATTCTCTATATTTGATATAAACCGCACCTAAACGATAAACGTTTAAAAAAAGTAAAATTTTACATGTCCGCGGTCATGAGAATTTTCAATTTTTTCAATATGTCAAATTTGTCCTCATTTTATGTTCAAATCATAGAAAAGCAGGCAAAAATACTTAAGAAATACATCATGGTATTAGTATTCTCTATATTTGGTATACGCAGAACCTAAACGATAACCGTTGTAAATAGGTAAAATCTTACATGTCCGCGGTCATGAGAATTTACAATTTTTTCAATTTGTCAAATTTATCTTAATGGTATGTTCAAATCATAGAAAAGCAGGTAAAAATACATAAGAAATACATCATGGTATTAGTATTCTCTATATTTGGTATAAACAGTAACTAAACGATAAACGTTTAAAATAGGTAAAATCTTACATGACCGCGGTCATGAGATTTTATACATTTTTCAATATGTCTAATTTGTCTTCATTTTATTTTCAAATCATAGAAAAGCAGGTAAAAATACCTAAGAAATACATCATGGTATTAGTATTTTCTATATATTTTATAAACAGCACTTAAACGATAAACGTTTAAAAAAAGTAAAATTTAACATGTCCGCGGTCATGAGAATTTTCAATTTTTTCAATATGTCAAATTTGTCTTAATTTTATGTTGAAATCATAGAAAAGCAGGTAAAAATACATAAGAAATACATCATGGTATTAGTATTCTCTATATTTGGTATAAACAGCACCTACACGATAAACGTTTAAAATAAGTAAAATTTTACATGTCCGCGGTCATGAGAATTTTCAATTTTTTCAATATGTCAAATTTGTCTTAATTTTATGTTCAAATGATAGAAAAGCAGGCAAAAATACATAAGAAATACATCATGGTATTAGTATTCTCTATATTTGGTATACAAAGAACCTAAACGATAACCGTTGTAAATAGGTAAAATCTTACATGTCCGCGGTCATGAGAATTTACAATTTTTTCAATTTGTCAAATTTATCTTAATGGTATGTTCATATCATAGAAAAGCAGGCAAAAATACATAAGAAATACATCATGGTATTAGTATTCTCTATATTTTGTATAAACAGCAACTAAACGATAACCGTTAAAAATAGGTAAAATTTACATGTCCGCGGTCATGAGAATTTTCAATTTTTTCAATATGTCAAATTTGTCTTAATTTTATGTTCAAATGATAGAAAAGCAGGCAAAAATACATAAGAAATACATCATGGTATTAGTATCCTCTATATTTTGTATAAACAGCAACTAAACGATAACCGTTAAAAATAGGTAAAATTTTACATGTCCGCGGTCATGAGAATTTTCAATTTTTTCAATATGTCAAATTTGTCTTAATTTTATGTTCAAATGATAGAAAAGCAGGCAAAAATACATAAGAAATACATCATGGTATTAGTATTCTCTATATTTGGTATACACAGAACCTAAACGATAACCGTTGTAAATAGGTAAAATCTTACATGTCCGCGGTCATGAGAATTTACAATTTTTTCAATTTGTCAAATTTATCTTAATGGTATGTTCATATCATAGAAAAGCAGGCAAAAATACATAAGAAATACATCATGGTATTAGTATTCTCTATATTTTGTATAAACAGCAACTAAACGATAACAGTTAAAAATAGGTAAAATTTTACATGTCTGCGGTCATGAGAATTTTCAATTTTTTCAATATGTCAAATTTGTCTTAATTTTATGTTCAAATGATAGAAAAGCAGGCAAAAATACATAAGAAATACATCATGGTATTAGTATTCTCTATATTTGGTATACACAGAACCTAAACGATAACCGTTGTAAATAGGTAAAATCTTACATGTCCGCGGTCATGAGAATTTACAATTTTTTCAATTTGTCAAATTTATCTTAATGGTATGTTCATATCATAGAAAAGCAGGCAAAAATACATAAGAAATACATCATGGTATTAGTATTCTCTATATTTTGTATAAACAGCAACTAAACGATAACCGTTAAAAATAGGTAAAATTTTACATGTCCGCGGTCATGAGAATTTTCAATTTTTTCAATATGTCAAATTTGTCTTAATTTTATGTTCAAATGATAGAAAAGCAGGCAAAAATACATAAGAAATACATCATGGTATTAGTATTCTCTATATTTGGTATACACAGAACCTAAACGATAACCGTTGTAAATAGGTAAAATCTTACATGTCCGCGGTCATGAGATTTTACAATTTTTTCAATTTGTCAAATTAATCTTAATGGTATGTTCATATCATAGAAAAGCAGGCAAAAATACATAAGAAATACATCATGGTATTAGTATTCTCTATATTTTGTATGAACAGCAACTAAACGATAACCGTTAAAAATAGGTAAAATTTTACATGTCCGCGGTCATGAGAATTTTCAATTTTTTCAATATGTCAAATTTGTCTTAATTTTATGTTCAAATGATAGAAAAGCAGGCAAAAATACATAAGAAATACATCATGGTATTAGTATCCTCTATATTTTGTATAAACAGCAACTAAACGATAACCGTTAAAAATAGGTAAAATTTTACATGTCCGCGGTCATGAGAATTTTCAATTTTTTCAATATGTCAAATTTGTCTTAATTTTATGTTGAAATCATAGAAAAGCAGGTAAAAATACATAAGAAATACATCATGGTATTAGTATTCTCTATATTTGGTATAAACAGCACCTAAACGATAACCGTTTAAAATAGGTAAAATCTTACATGTCCGCGGTGATGAGAATTTTCAATTTTTTCAATATGTCAAATTTGTCTTAATTTTATGTTGAAATCATAGAAAAGCAGGTAAAAATACATAAGAAATAAATCATGGTATTAGTATTCTCTATATTTGGTATAAACAGCACCTACACGATAAACGTTTAAAATAAGTAAAATTTTACATGTCCGCGGTCATGAGAATTTTCAATTTTTTCAATATGTAAAATTTGTCCTCATTTTATGTTCAAATCATAGAAAAGCAGGCAAAAATACATAAGAAATACATCATGGTATAAGTATTCTCTATATTTGGTATAAACAGCACCTAAACGATAAACGTTTAAAATAGGTAAAATCTTACACGTCCGCGGTCATTAGAAATTTCAATTTTTTCAATATGTCAAATTTGTCTTAATTTTTTGTTCAAATCATAGAAAAGCAGGCAAAAATACAAACGAAATACATCATGTTATTAGTATTCTCTATATTTGGTATAAACAGCAACTAAACGATAAACGTTTAAAATAAGTAAAATTTTACATGGTCATGAGAATTTTCAATTTTTTCAATATGTCAAATTTGTCCTCATTTTATGTTCAAATCATAGAAAAGCAGGCAAAAATATATAAGAAATACATCATGGTATTAGTATTCTCTATATTTGGTATACACAGAACCTAAACGATAACTGTTTAAAATAGGCAAAATCTTACATGTCCGCGGTCATGAGAATTTACAATTTTTGCAATATGTCAAATTTATCTTAATGTTATGTTCATATCATAGAAAAGCAGGCAAACATACATAAGAAATATATCATAGTATTAGTATTCTCTATATTTGATATAAACAGCACCTAAACGATAAACGTTTAAAATAAGTAAAATTTTACATGTCCGCGGTGATGAGAATTTTCAATTTTTTCAATATGTCAAATGTGTCCTAATTTTATGTTCAAATCATAGAAAAGCAGGCAAAAATACATAAGAAATACATCATTGTATTAGTATTCTCTATATTTTGTATAAACAGCAACTAAACGATAACCGTTAAAAATAGGTAAAATTTTACATGTCAGCGGTCATGAGAATTTTCAATTTTTTCAATATGTCAAATTTGTCTTAATTTTATGTTGAAATCAGAGAAAAGCAGGTAAAAATACATAAGAAATAAATCATGGTATTAGTATTCTCTATATTTTGTATAAACAGCACCTAAACGATAACCGTTTAAAATAGGTAAAATCTTACATGTCCGCGGTGATGAGAATTTTCAATTTTTTCAATATGTCAAATGTGTCTTAATGGAATGTTCAAATCATAGAAAAGCAGGCAAAAATACATAAGAAATACATCATGGTATTAGTATTCTCTATATTTGGTATAAACAGCAACTAAACGATAACCGTTAAAAATAGGTAAAATTTTACATGTCCGCGGTCATGAGAATTTTAAATTTTTTCAATATGTCAAATTTGTCTTAATTTTATGTTGAAATCATAGAAAAGCAGGTAAAAATACATAAGAAATACATCATGGTATTAGTATTCTCTATATTTGGTATAAACAGCACCTAAACGATAACCGTTTAAAATAGGTAAAATCTTACATGTCCGCGGTGATGAGAATTTTCAATTTTTTCAATATGTCAAATTTCTCTTAATTTTATGTTGAAATCATAGAAAAGCAGGTAAAAATACATAAGAAATACATCATGGTATTAGTATTCTCTATATTTGGTATAAACAGCACCTACACGATAAACGTTTAAAATAAGTAAAATTTTACATGTCCGCGGTCATGAGAATTTTCAATTTTTTCAATATGTAAAATTTGTCCTCATTTTATGTTACATCATAGAAAAGCAGGCAAAAATACAAACGAAATACATCATGTTATTAGTATTCTCTATATTTGGTATAAACAGCAAATAAACGATAAACGTTTAAAATAAGTAAAATTTTACATGGTCATGAGAATTTTCAATTTTTTCAATATGTCAAATTTGTCCTCATTTTATGTGCAAATCATAGAAAAGCAGGCAAAAATACATAAGAAATACATCATGGTATTAGTATTCTCTATATTTGGTATACACAGAACCTAAACGATAACTGTTTTAAATAGGCAAAATCTTACATGTCCGCGGTCATGAGAATTTACAATTTTTGCAATATGTCAAATTTATCTTAATGTGATGTTCATATCATAGAAAAGCAGGCAAAAATACATAAGAAATATATCATAGTATTAGTATTCTCTATATTTGGTATAAACAGCAACTAAACGATAAACGTTTAAAATAGGTAAAATTTTACATGTCCGCGGTCATGAGAATTTTAAATTTTTTCAATATGTCTAATTTGTCTTAATTTTATGTTGAAATCATAGAAAAGCAGGTAAAAATACACAAGAAATAAATCATGGTATTAGTATTCTCTATATTGGGTATAAACAGCACCTACACGATAAACGTTTAAAATAAGTAAAATTTTACATGTCCGCGGTCATGAGAATTTTAAATTTTTTCAATATGTCTAATTTCTCTTCATTTTATGTTCAAATCATAGAAAAGCAGGCAAAAATACATAAGAAATACATCATGGTATTAGTATTCTCTATATTTGGTATAAACAGCACCTAAAAGATAAACGTTTAAAATAGGACAAATCTTACATGTCCGCGGTCATGAGAATTTTCAATTTTTTCAATATGTCAAATTTGTCTTAATTTTGTGTTCAAATCATAGAAAAGCAGGCAAAAATACAAAAGAAATACATCATGTTATTAGTATTCTCTATATTTGGTATAAACAGCAACTAAACGATAAACGTTAAAAATAGGTAAAATCTTACATGTCCGCGGTCATGAGAATTTTCAATTTTTTCAATATGTCAAATGTGTCTTAATGTTATGTTCAAATCAAAGAAAAGCAGGCAAAAATACACAAGCAATACATCATGGTATTAGTATTCTCTATATTTTGTATAAACAGCAACTAAACGATAACCGTTAAAAATAGGTAAAATTTTACATGTCCGCGGTCATGAGAATTTTCAATTTTTTCAATATGTCAAATTCGTCTTAATTTTATGTTCAAATCATAGAAAAGCAGGCAAGAATACATAAGAAATACATCATGGTATTAGTATTCTCTATATTTGGTATAAACAGCACCTAAAAGATAAACGTTTGAAATAGGACAAATTTTACATGTCCGCGGTCATGAGAATTTTCAATTTTTTCAATATGTCAAATTTGTCTTAATTTTGTGTTCAAATCATAGAAAAGCAGGCAAAATTACAAACGAAATACATCATGTTATTAGTATTCTCTATATTTGGTATAAACAGCAACTAAACGATAAACGTTAAAAATAGGTAAAATCTTACATGTCCGCGGTCATGAGATTTTCAATTTTTTCAATATGTCAAATTTGTCTTAATGTTATGTTCAAATCATAGAAAAGCAGGCAAAAATACACAAGAAATACATCATGGTATTAGTATTCTCTATATTTGGTATAAACAGCAACTAAACGATAACCGTTAAAAATAGGTAAAATTTTACATGTCAGCGGTCATGAGAATTTTCAATTTTTTCAATATGTACAAATTAGTCCGTATTTTATGTTGAAATCATAGAAAAGCAGGTAAAAATACATAAGAAATACATCATGGTATTAGTATTCTCTATATTTTATATAAACAGCACCTAAACGATAAACGGTTAAAATAAGTAAAATTTTACATGTCCGCGGTCATGAGAATTTTCAATTTTTTCAATATGTCAAATTTGTCCTCATTTTATGTTCAAATCATAGAAAAGCAGGCAAAAATACATAAGAAATACATCATGGTATTAGTATCCTCTATATTTGATATAAACAGCACCTAAACGATAAACGGTTAAAATAAGTAAAATTTTACATGTCCGCGGTCATGAGAATGTTCAATTTTTTCAATATGTCAAATTTGTCCTCATTTTATGTTCAAATCATAGAAAAGCAGGCAAAAATACATAAGACATACATCATGGTATTAGTATTCTCTATATTTGGTATACGCAGAACCTAAACGATAACCGTTGTAAATAGGTAAAATCTTACATGTCCGTGGTCATGAGAATTTACAATTTTGTCACTTTGTCAAATTTATCTTAATGGTATGTTCAAATCATAGAAGAGCAGGCAAAAATACATAACAAATACATCATAGTATTAGTATTCTCTATATTTGGTATAAACAGCAACTAAACGATAAACGTTTAAAATAGGTAAAATCTTACATGACCGCGGTCATTAGATTTTTCACATTGTTCAATATGTCTAATTTGTCTTCATTTTTTTTTCAAACCATAGAAAAGCAGGTAAAAATACCTAAGAAATACATCATGGTATGAGTATTTTCTATATATTTTATAAACAGCACTTAAACGATAAACGTTTAAAAAAAGTAAAATTTAACATGTCCGCGGTCATGAGAATTTTCAATTTTTTCAATATATCAAATTTGTCTTAATTTTATGTTGAAATCATAGAAAAGCAGGAAAAATACATAAGAAATACATCATCGTATTAGTATTCTCTATATTTGGTATAAACAGCAACTAAACGATAACCGTTAAAAATAGGTAAAATTTTACATGTCCGCGGTCATGAGAATTTTCAATTTTTTCAATATGTCAAATTCGTCTTAATTTTATGTTCAAATCATAGAAAAGCAGGCAAAAATACATAAGAAATACATCATGGTAATTGTATTCTCTATATTTGGTATAAACAGCTCCTAAAAGATAAACGTTTAAAATAGGACAAATCTTACATGTCCGCGGTCATGAGAATTTTCAATTTTTTCAATATGTCAAATTTGTCTTAATTTTGTGTTCAAATCATAGAAAAGCAGGCAAAAATACAAACGAAATACATCATGTTATTAGTATTCTCTATGTTTGGTATAAACAGCAACTAAACGATAAACGTTAAAAATAGGTAAAATCTTACATGTCCGCGGTGATGAGAATTTTCAATTTTTTCAATATGTCAAATTTGTCTTAATGTTATGTTCAAATCATAGAAAAGCAGGAAAAAATACACAAGAAATACATCATGGTATTAGTATTCTCTATATTTGGTATAAACAGCAACTAAACGATAACCGTTAAAAATAGGTAAAATTTTACATGTCCGCGGTCATGAGAATTTTCAATTTTTTCAATATGTCAAATTTGTCTTAATTTTATGTTCAAATCATAGAAAAGCAGGTAAAAATACATAAGAAATACATCATGGTATTAGTATTCTCTATATTTTGTATAAACAGCACCTAAACGATAACCGTTTAAAATAGGACAAATCTTACATGTCCGCGGTCATGAGAATGTTCAATTTTTTCAATATGTCAAATGTGTCTTAATGTTATGTTCAAATCATAGAAAAGCAGGCAAAAATACATAAGAAATAAATCATGGTATTAGTATTCTCTATATTTGATATAAACAGCACCTAAACGATAAACGTTTAAAATAAGTAAAATTTTACATGTCCGCGGTCATGAGAATTTTCAATTTTTTCAATATGTCAAATTTGTCCTCATTTTATGTTCAAATCATAAAAAAGCAGGCAAAAATATATAAGAAATACATCATGGTATTAGTATTCTCTATATTTGGTATAAACAGCAACTAAACGATAACCGTTTAAAATAGGTAAAATTTTACATGTCCGCGGTCATGAGAATTTTCAATTTTTTCAATATGTCAAATTTGTCTTAATTTTATGTTGAAATCATAGAAAAGCAGGTAAAAATACATAAGAAATAAATCATGGTATTAGTATTCTCTATATTTGGTATAAACAGCAACTAAACGATAACCGTTAAAAATAGGTAAAATTTTACATGTCCGCGGTCATGAGAATTTTCAATTTTTTCAATATGTCAAATTCGTCTTAATTTTATGTTCAAATCATAGAAAAGCAGGTAAAAAGACATAAGAAATACATCATGGTAATTGTATTCTCTATATTTGGTATAAACAGCTCCTAAAAGATAAACGTTTAAAATAGGACAAATCTTACATGTCCGCGGTCATGAGAATTTTCAATTTTTTCAATATGTCAAATTTGTCTTAATTTTGTGTTCAAATCATAGAAAAGCAGGCAAAAATACACAAGAAATACATCATGGTATTAGTATTCTCTATATTTGGTATAAACAGCAACTAAACGATAACCGTTAAAAATAGGTAAAATTTTACATGTCCGCGGTCATGGGAATTTTCAATTTTTTCAATATGTCAAATTTGTCTTAATTTTATGTTGAAATCATAGAAAAGCAGGTAAAAATACATAAGAAATACATCATGGTATTAGTATTCTCTATATTTTGTATAAACAGCACCTAAACGATAACCGTTTAAAATAGGTAAAATCTTACATGTCCGCGGTGATGAGAATGTTCAATTTTTTCAATATGTCAAATGTGTCTTAATGTTATGTTCAAATCATAGAAAAGCAGGCAAAAATACATAAGAAATAAATCATGGTATTAGTATTCTCTATATTTGATATAAACAGCACCTAAACGATAAACGTTTAAAATAAGTAAAATTTTACATGTCCGCGGTCATAAGAATTTTCAATTTTTTCAATATGTCAAATTTGTCCTCATTTTATGTTCAAATCATAAAAAAGCAGGCAAAAATATATAAGAAATACATCATGGTATTAGTATTCTCTATATTTGGTATAAACAGCAACTAAACGATAACCGTTTAAAATAGGTAAAATTTTACATGTCCGCGGTGATGAGAATGTTCAATTCTTTAAATATGTCAAATGTGTCTTTATTTTATGTTCAAATCATAGAAAAGCAGGTAAAAATACATAAGAAATACATCATGGTATTAGTATTCTCTATATTTGGTATAAACAGCACCTAAACGATTAACGTTTAAAATAGGTAAAATCTTACATGTCCGCAGTCATGAGAATTTTCAATTTTTTCAATATGTATATTTGTCTTAATGTTATGTTCAAATCATAGAAAAGCAGGTAAAAATACCTAAGAAATACATCATCGTATTAGTATTTTCTATATTTTGTATAAACAGCACCTAAACGATAAACGTTTAAAATAAGTAAAATTTTACATGTCCGCGATCATGAGAATTTTCAATTTTTTCAATATGTCAAATTTGTCTTTATTTTATGTTCAAATCATAGAAAAGCAGGTAAAAATACATAAGAAATACATCATGGTATTAGTATTCTCTATATTTGGTATAAACTGCACCTAAAAGATAAACGTTTAAAATAGGTAAAATCTTACATGTCCGCGGTCATGAGAATTTTCAATTTTTTCAATATGTCCAATTTGTGTTAATTTTATGGTGAAATCATAGAAAAGCAGGTAAAAAGACCTAAGAAATACGTCATCGTATTAGTATATTCTATATTTTGTATAAACAGCACCTAAACAATAAACGTTTAAAATAAGTAAAATTTTACATGTCCGCGGTCATGAGAATTTTCAATTCATGAGAAATTCAATTTTTTCAATATGTCAAATTTGTCTTAATTTTATGTTCAAATCATAGAAAAGCAGGTAAAAATACATAAGAAATACATCATGGTATTAGTATTCTCTATATTTGGTATAAACAGCACCTATACGATAAACGTTTAAAATAAGTAAAATTTTACATGTCCGCGGTCATGAGAATTTTCAATTTTTTCAATATGTCCAATTTGTCTTAATTTTATGTTGAAATCATAGAAAAGCAGGTAAAAATACATAAGAAATACATCATGGTATTAGTATTCTCTATATTTGGTATACACAGAACCTAAAAGATAAACGTTTAAAATAGGTAAAATCTTACATGACCGCGGTCATGAGATTTTTCAATTTGTTCAATATGTCAAATTTGTCTTAATGTTATGTTCAAATCATAGAAAAGCAGGCAAAAATACATAAGAAATACATCATGGTATTAGTATTTTCTATATTTGGTATAAACAGCACCTAAACGATAAACGTTTAAAATAGGTAAAATTTTACATGTCCTCGGTGATGAGAATGTTCAATTCTTTAAATATGTCAAATGTGTCTTTATTTTATGTTCAAATCATAGAAAAGCAGGTAAAAATACATAAGAAATACATCATGGTATTAGTATTCTCTATATTTGGTATAAACAGCACCTAAACGATTAACGTTTAAAATAGGTAAAATCTTACATGTCCGCAGTCATGAGAATTTTCAATTTTTTCAATATGTCAAATTTGTCTTAATTTTATGTTCAAATCATAGAAAAGCAGGTAAAAATACCTAAGAAATACATCATCGTATTAGTATTTTCTATATTTTGTATAAACAGCACCTAAACGATAAACGTTTAAAATAAGTAAAATTTTACATGTCCGCGATCATGAGAATTTTCAATTTTTTCAATATGTCAAATTTGTCTTTATTTTATGTTCAAATCATAGAAAAGCAGGTAAAAATACATAAGAAATACATCATGGTATTAGTATTCTCTATATTTGGTATAAACAGCACCTAAAAGATAAACGTTTAAAATAGGTAAAATCTTACATGTCAGCGGTCATGAGAATTTTCAATTTTTTCAATATGTCAAATTTGTCTTAATTTTATGTTCAAATCATAGAAAAGCAGGTAAAAATAACTAAGAAATAAATCATCGTATAAGTATTCTCTATATTTTGTATAAACAGCACCTAAACAATAAATGTTTAAAATAAGTAAAATCTTACATGACCGCAGTCATGAGAAATTTCAATTTTTTCAATATGTCAAATTTGTCTTAATGTTATGTTCAAATCATAGAAAAGCAGGCAAAAATACATAAGAAATACATCATAGTATTAGTATTTTCTATATTTTGTATAAACAGCACCTAAACGATAAACGTTTAAAATAAGTAAAATTTTACATGTCCGCGATCATGAGAATTTTCAATTTTTTCAATATGTCAAATTTGTCTTTATTTTATGTTCAAATCATAGAAAAGCAGGTAAAAATACATAAGAAATACATCATGGTATTAGTATTCTCTATATTTGGTATAAACAGCACCTAAAAGATAAACGTTTAAAATAGGTAAAATCTTACATGTCCGCGGTCATGAGAATTTTCAATTTTTTCAATATGTCCAATTTGTGTTAATTTTATGGTGAAATCATAGAAAAGCAGGTAAAAAGACCTAAGAAATACGTCATCGTATTAGTATATTCTATATTTTGTATAAACAGCACCTAAACAATAATCGTTGAAAATAAGTAAAATTTTACATATCCGCGGTCATGAGAATTTTCAATTTTTTCAATATGTCAAATTTGTCTTAATTTTATGTTCAAATAATAGAAAAGCAGGTAAAAAGACCTAAGAAATACCTCATCGTATTAGTATATTTTATATTTTGTATAAACAGCACCTAAACAATAAACGTTTAAAATAAGTAAAATATTACATGTCCGCGGTCATGAGAATTTTCAATTTTTTCAATATGTCAAATTTGTCTTTATTTTATGTTCAAATCATAGAAAAGCAGGTAAAAATACATAAGAAATACATCATAGTATTAGTATTCTCTATATTTGGTATAAACAGCACCTAAAAGATAAACGTGTAAAATAGGTAAAATCTTACATGCCCGCGGTCATGAGAATTTTCAATTTTTTCAATATGTCAAATTTGTCTTAATTTTATGTTCAAATCATAGAAAAGCAGGTAAAAAGACCTAAGAAATACATCATCGTATTAGTATATTCTATATTTTGTATAAACAGCACCTAAACAATAAACGTATAAAATAAGTAAAATTTTACATGTCCGCGGTCATGAGAAATTCAAGTTTTTCAATATGTCAAATTTGTCTTAATTTTATGTTCAAATCATAGTAAAGCAGGTAAAAATACATAAGAAATACATCATGGTATTAGTATTCTCTATATTTGGTATAAACAGCACCTAAACGATAAAAGTTTAAAATAAGTAAAATTTTACATGTCCGCTGTCATGAGAACTTTTCAATTTTTTCAATATGTCCAATTCGTCTTAATTTTATGTTGAACTCATAGAAAAGCAGGCAAAAATACATAAGTAATACATCATTGTATTAGTATTCTCTATATTTGGTATACACAGAACCTAAAAATAAACGTTTAAAATAGGTAAAATCTTACATGTCAGCGGTCATGAGAATTTTCAATTTTTTCAATATGTCAAATTTGTCTTAATGTTATGGTCAAATCATAGAAAACGGGTAAATATACATAAGAAATACATATTGGTATTAGTATTCTCTATATTTTGTATAAAAAGCACCTAAATGATAAACGTTTAAAATCGGTAAAATCTTACATGTCCGCGGTCATGAGAATTTTCAATTTTTTCAATATGTCAAATTTGTCTTAATTTTATGTTCAAATCATAGAAAAGCAGGTAAAAATACATAAGAAATACATCATGGTATTAGTATTCTCTATATTTGGTATAAACAGCACCTAAAAGATAAACGTTTAAAATAGGTAAAATCTTACATGTCCGCGGTCATGAGAATTTTCAATTTTTTCAATATGTCCAATTTGTGTTAATTTTATGGTGAAATCATAGAAAAGCAGGTAAAAAGACCTAAGAAATACGTCATCGTATTAGAATATTCTATATTTTGTATAAACAGCACCTAAACAATAAACGTTGAAAATAAGTAAAATTTTACATATCCACGGTCATGAGAATTTTCAATTTTTTCAATATGTCAAATTTGTCTTAATTTTATGTTCAAATAATAGAAAAGCAGGTAAAAAGACCTAAGAAATACCTCATCGTATTAGTATATTCTATATTTTGTAAACACAGCACCTAAACAATAAACTTGTAAAATAAGTAAAATATTACATGTCCGCGGTCATGAGAATTTTAAATTTTTTCAATATGTCAAATTTGTCTTAATTTTATGGTCAAATCATAGAAAAGCAGGTAAAAATACATAAGAAATACATCATAGTATTAGTATTCTCTATATTTGGTATAAACAGCACCTAAAAGATAAACGTGTAAAATAGGTAAAATCTTACATGCCCGCGGTCATGAGAATTTTCAATTTTTTCAATATGTCAAATTTGTCTTAATTTTATGTTCAAATCACAGAAAAGCAGGTAAAAATACATAAGAAATACATCATGGTATTAGTATTCTCTATATTTGGTATACACATCACCTAAACGATAAACGTTTAAAATAGGTAAGATCTGACTTGTCCGCGGTCATGAGAATTTTCAATTTTTTCCATATGTCAAATTTGTCTTGATTTTATGTTCAAATCATAGAAATGCAGGTAAAAATACATAAGAAATACATTATAGTATTAGTATTCTCCATATTTGGTATAAACAGCACCTAAATGATAAACGTTTAAAATAGGTAAAATCTTACATGTCCGCCGTCATGAGAATTTTCAATTGTTTCAAAATGTCAAATTTGTCTTAATTTTATGTTCAAATAATAGAAAAGCAGGTAAAAAGACCTAAGAAATACATCATCGTATTAGTATATTCTATATTTTGTATAAACAGCACCTAAACAATAAACGTTTAAAATAAGTAAAATTTTACATGTCCGCGGTCATGAGAAATTCAAGTTTTTCAATATGTCAAATTTGTCTTAATTTTATGTTCAAATCATAGAAAAGCAGGTAAAAATACATAAGAAATACATCATGGTATTAGTATTCTCTATATTTGGTATAAACAGCACCTATACGATACAAGTTTAAAATAAGTAAAATTTTACATGTCCGCTGTCATGAGAACTTTTCAATTTTTTCAATATGTCCAATTCGTCTTAATTTTATGTTGAACTCATAGAAAAGCAGGTAAAAATACATAAGAAATACATCATGGTATTAGTATTCTCTATATTTGGTATACACAGAACCTAAAAGATAAACGTTTAAAATAGGTAAAATCTTACATGTCAGCGGTCATGAGAATTTTCAATTTTTTCAATATGTAAAATTTGTCTTAATGTTATGTTCAAATCATAGAAAAGCAGGTAAAAATAACTAAGAAATACATCATGGTATTAGTATTTTCTATATTTTGTATAAACAGCACCTAAACGATAACCGTTTAAAACAAGTAAAATCTTACATGTCCGCGGTGATGAGATTTTTCAATTTTTTCAATATTTCAAATGTGTCTTAATTATATGTTCAAATCATTGAAAAGCAGGAAAAAATACATAAGAAATAAATCATAGTATTAGTGTGCTCTATATTTGGTATAAACAGCAACTAAACGATAACCGTTAAAAATAGGTAAAATCTTACATGTCCGCCCTCATGAGAATGTTCAATTTTTTCAATATGTCAAATTTGTCTTAATGTTATGTTCAAATCATAGAAAAGCAGGTAAAAATACATAAGAAATACATCATGGTATTAGTAATCTCTATATTTTGTATAAACAGCACCTAAACAATAAACGTTTAAAATAAGTAAAATTTTGAATGTCCGCGGTCATGAGAATTTTCAATTTTTCAATATGTCAAATTTGTCTTAATTTTATGTTCAAAACATAGACAAGCAGGCAAAAATACATAAGAAATACATCATAGTATTAGTATTCTATATATTTGGTATAAACAGCAACTAAACAATAAATGTTAAAAATAGGTAAAATCTTACATGTCCGCCGTCATGAGAATGTTCAATTTTTTCAATATGTAAAATTTGTCCTAATGCTATGTTCAAATCATAGAAAAGCAGGTAAAAATACATAAGAAATACATCATGGTATTAGTATTCTCTATGTTTGGTATAAACAGCAACTAAACGATAAACGTTTAAAGTAAATAAAATCTTACCTGTCCGCGGTCATGAGAATTTTCAATTTTTTCAATATGGCAAATTTGTCTTAATTTAATGCTCAAATCATTGAAAAGCAGGTAAAAATACATAAGAAATACATCATGGTATTAGTATTCTCTATATTTGGTATAAACATCACCTAAACGATAAACGTTTAAAATAGGTAAAATCTTACTTGTCCGCGGTCATGAGAATGTTCAATTTTTTCAATAAGTCAAATTTGTCTTAATTTTATGTTCAAATCATTGAAATGCAGGTAAAAATACATAAGAAATACATTATGGTATTAGTATTCTCTATATTTGGTATAAACAGCACCTAAATGATAAACGTTTAAAATAGGTAAAATCTTACATGTCCGCCGTCATGAGAATTTTCAATTGTTTCAAAATGTCAAATTTGTCTTAATTTTATGTTCAAATCATAGAAAAGCAGGTAAAAATAACTAAGAAATACATCATCGTATAAGTATTCTCTATATTTTGTATAAACAGCACCTAAACGATAACCGTTTAAAATAAGTAAAATCTTACATGTCCGCGGTCATGAGAATTTTCAATTTTTTCAAAATGTCAAATTTGTCTTAATTTTATGTTCAAATCATAGAAAAGCAGGCAAAAATACATAAGAAATACATCATGGTATTAGTATTCTCTATATTTGGTATAAACAGCACCTAAACAATAAACGTTTAAAATAGGTAAAAACTTACTTGTCCGCGGTCATGAGAATTTTCAATTTTTTCAATATGTCAAATTTGTCTTAATTTTATGTTCAAATCATAGAAAATCAGGAAAAAATAGATAAGAAATACATCATGGTATTAGTATTCTCTATATTTTGTATAAACAGCACCTAAACGATAAACGTTTAAAATAGGTAAACACTTACTTGTCCGCGGTCATGAGAATTTTCAATTTTTTCAATATGTCAAATTTGTCTTAATTTTATGTTCAAATCATAGAAATGCAGGTAAAAATACATAAGAAATACATTATGGTATTAGTATTTTCTATATTTGGTATAAACAGCACCTAAATGATAAACGTTTAAAATAGGTAAAATCTTACATGTCCGCGATCATGAGAATTTCAATTTTTTCAAAATGTCAAATTTGTCTTAATTTTATGTTCAAATCATAGAAAAGCAGGTAAAAATACATAAGAAATACATCATCGTATTAGTATTTTCTATATTTGGTATAAACAGCACCTAAACGATAAACGTTTAATATAAGTAAAATTTTATATGTCCGCGGTCATGAGAATTTTCAATTTTTTCAATATGTCAAATTGGTCTTAATTTTATGTTCAAATCATAGAAAAGCAGGTAAAAATACATAAGAAATACATCATGGTACTAGTATTCTCTATATTTGGTATACACAGAACCTAAAAGATAAACGTTTAAAATAGGTAAAATCTTACATGTCAGCGGTCATGAGAATTTTCAATTTTTTCAATATGTCAAATTTGTCTTAATTTTATGTTCAAATCATAGAAAAGCAGGTAAAAATACCTAAGAAATACATCATCGTATAAGTATTCTCTATATTTTGTATAAACAGCAACTAAACGATAAACGTTTTAAAAAAGTAAAATTTTACATGTCCGCGGTCATGAGAATGTTCAATTTTTTCAATATGTCAAATTTGTCTTAATGTTGTGTTCAAATCATAGAACAGCAGGTAAAAATACATAAGAAATACATCATGGTATTAGTATTTTCTATATTTTGTATAAACAGCACCTAAACAATAACCATCTACAATCGGTAAAATCGTACATGTCCGCGGTCATGAGAATTTTCAATTTTTTCAATATGTCAAATTTGTCTTAATTATATGTTCAAATCATTGAAAAGCAGGTAAAAATACATAAGAAATAAATCATAGTATTAGTATTCTCTATATTTGGTATAAACAGCACCTAAACAATAAACGTTTAAAATAAGTAAAATTTTAAATGTCCGCGGTCATGAGAATTTTCAATTTTTCAATATGTCAAATTTGTCTTAATGTTATGTTCAAAACATAGAAAAGCAGACAAAAATACATAAGAAATACATCATAGTATTAGTATTCTCTATATTTGGTATAAACAGCAACTAAACGATAACCGTTAAAAATAGGTAAAATCTTACATGTCCGCGGTCATGAGAATGTTCAATTTTTTCAATATGTCAAATTTGTCTTAATGTTATGTTCAAATCATAGAAAAGCAGGTAAAAATACATAAGAAATACATCATGGTATTAGTATTCTCTATGTTTGGTATAAACAGCAACTAAACGATAAACGTTTAAAATAAGTAAAATCTTACATGTCCGCGGTCATGAGAATTTTCAATTTTTTCAATATGGCAAATTTGTCTTAATTTAATGCTCAAATCATTGAAAAGCAGGTAAAAATACATAAGAAATACATCATGGTATTAGTATTCTCTATATTTGGTATAAACAGCACCTAAACGATAAACATTTAACATAGGTAAAGTCTTACATGTCCGTGGTCATCAGAATGTTCAATTATTTTAATATGTCAAATTTTTCTTAATTTTATGTTCAAATCATGGAAAAGCAGGTAAAAACACATAAGAAATACATCATGGTATTAGTATTCTCTATATTTTGTATAAATAGCACCTAAACGATAAACGTTTAAAATAGGTAAAATTTTACGTGTCAGCGGTCATGAGAATTTTCAATTGTTTCAATATGACAAATTTGTCTTAATTTTTTGTTCAAATCATAGAAAAGCAGGTAAAAATACATAAGAAATACATCATGGTATTAGTATTCTCTATATTTGGTATAAACAGCACCTAAACGATAAACGTTTAAAATAAGTAAAATTTTACATGTCCGCGGTCATGAGATTTTTCAATTTTTTCAATATGTCAAATTTGTCTTAATTTTATGTTCAAATCATAGAAAAGCAGGAAAAAATAGATAAGAAATACATCATGGTATTAGTATTCTCTATATTTGGTATAAACAGCACGTAAACGATAAACGTTTAAAATAAGTAAAATTTTACATGTCCGCGGTCATGAGAATTTTCAATTTTTTCAATATGTCAAATTTGTCTTAATTTTATGTTCAAATCATAGAAAAGCAGGCAAAAATACTTAAGAAATACATTATGGTATTTGTATTCTCTGTATTTGGTATACACAGAGCCTAAAAGATAAACGTTTAAAATAGGTAAAATCTTACATGTCCGCGGTCATGAGAAATTCAATTTTTTCAATATGTCAAATTTGTCTTAATTTTATGTTCAAATCACAGAAAAGCAGGTAAAAATACATAAGAAATACATCATGGTATTAGTATTCTCTATATTTGGTATACACATCACCTAAACGATAAACGTTTAAAATAGGTAAAATCTGACTTGTCCGCGGTCATGAGAATTTTCAATTTTTTCCATATGTCAAATTTGTCTTGATTTTATGTTCAAATCATAGAAATGCAGGTAAAAATACATAAGAAATACATTATAGTATTAGTATTCTCCATATTTGGTATAAACAGCACCTAAACGATTAACGTTTAAAATAGGTAAAATCTTACATGTCCGCCGTCATGAGAATTTTCAATTGTTTCAAAATGTCAAATTTGTCTTAATTTTATGTTCAAATCATAGAAAAGCAGGTAAAAAGACCTAAGAAATACATCATCGTATTAGTATATTCTATATTTTGTATAAACAGCACCTAAACAATAAACGTTTAAAATAAGTAAAATTTTACATGTCCGCGGTCATGAGAAATTCAAGTTTTTCAATATGTCAAATTTGTCTTAATTTTATGTTCAAATCATAGAAAAGCAGGTAAAAATACATAAGAAATACATCATGGTATTAGTATTCTCTATATTTGGTATAAACAGCACCTATACGATACAAGTTTAAAATAAGTAAAATTTTACATGTCCGCTGTCATGAGAACTTTTCAATTTTTTCAATATGTCCAATTCGTCTTAATTTTATGTTGAACTCATAGAAAAGCAGGTAAAAATACATAAGAAATACATGATGGTATTAGTATTCTCTATATTTGGTATACACAGAACCTAAAAGATAAACGTTTAAAATAGGTAAAATCTTACATGTCAGCGGTCATGAGAATTTTCAATTTTTTCAATATGTAAAATTTGTCTTAATGTTATGTTCAAATCATAGAAAAGCAGGTAAAAATAACTAAGAAATACATCATCGTATTAGTATTTTCTATATTTTGTATAAACAGCACCTAAACGATAACCGTTTAAAATAAGTAAAATCTTACATGACCGCGGTCATGAGAATGTTCAATTTTTTCAATATGTCAAATTTGTCTTAATGTTATGTTCAAATCATATAAAAGCAGGTAAAAATACATAAGAAATACATCATGGTATTAGTATTTTCTATATTTTGTATAAACAGCACCTAAACGATAAACGTTTAAAATAGGTAAAATCTTACATACGGTGATACGCGGTAAAATCTTACATACGGTGATACGCGGTGATGAGATTTTTCAATTTTTTCAATATTTCAAATGTGTCTTAATTATATGTTCAAATCATTGAAAAGCAGGAAAAAATACATAAGAAATAAATCATAGTATTAGTATTCTCTATATTTGGTATAAACAGCAACTAAACGATAACCGTTAAAAATAGGTAAAATCTTACATGTCCGCCCTCATGAGAATGTTCAATTTTTTCAATATGTCAAATTTGTCTTAATGTTATGTTCAAAACATAGACAAGCAGGCAAAAATACATAAGAAATACATCATAGTATTAGTATTCTCTATATTTGGTATAAACAGCAACTAAACGATAACCGTTAAAAATAGGTAAAATCTTACATGTCCGCCGTCATGAGAATGTTCAATTTTTTCAATATGTAAAATTTGTCCTAATGTTATGTTCAAATCATAGAAAAGCAGGTAAAAATACATAAGAAATACATCATGGTATTAGTATTCTCTATGTTTGGTATAAACAGCACCTAAACGATAAACGTTTAAAATAGGTAAAATCTTACATGTCCGCGGTCATGAGAATTTTCAATTTTTTCAATATGGCAAATTTGTCTTAATTTAATGCTCAAATCATTGAAAAGCAGGTAAAAATACATAAGAAATACATCATGGTATTAGTATTCTCTATATTTGGTATAAACATCACCTAAACGATAAACGTTTAAAATAGGTAAAATCTTACTTGTCCGCGGTCATGAGAATGTTCAATTTTTTCAATAAGTCAAATTTGTCTTAATTTTATGTTCAAATCATTGAAATGCAGGTAAAAATACATAAGAAATACATTATGGTATTAGTATTCTCTATATTTGGTATAAACAGCACCTAAATGATAAACGTTTAAAATAGGTAAAATCTTACATGTCCGCCGTCATGAGAATTTTCAATTGTTTCAAAATGTCAAATTTGTCTTAATTTTATGTTCAAATCATAGAAAAGCAGGTAACAATACATAAGAAATACATCATCGTATAAGTATTCTCTATATTTTGTATAAACAGCACCTAAACGATAACCGTTTAAAATAAGTAAAATCTTACATGTCCGCGGTCATGAGAATTTTCAATTTTTTCAAAATGTCACATTTGTCTTAATTTTATGTTCAAATCATAGAAAAGCAGGCAAAAATACATAAGAAATACATCATGGTATTAGTATTCTCTATATTTGGTATAAACAGCACCTAAACAATAAACGTTTAAAATAGGTAAAAACTTACTTGTCCGCGGTCATGAGAATTTTCAATTTTTTCAATATGTCAAATTTGTCTTAATTTTATGTTCAAATCATAGAAAATCAGGAAAAAATAGATAAGAAATACATCATGGTATTAGTATTCTCTATATTTTGTATAAACAGCACCTAAACGATAAACGTTTAAAATAGGTAAAAACTTACTTGTCCGCGGTCATGAGAATTTTCAATTTTTTCAATATGTCAAATTTGTCTTAATTTTATGTTCAAATCATAGAAATGAAGTAAAAATACATAAGAAATACATTATGGTATTAGTATTCTCTATATTTGGTATAAACAGCACCTAAATGATAAACGTTTAAAATAGGTAAAATCTTACATGTCCGCGATCATGAGAATTTCAATTTTTTCAAAATGTCAAATTTGTCTTAATTTTATGTTCAAATCATAGAAAAGCAGGTAAAAATACATAAGAAATACATCATCGTATTAGTATTTTCTATATTTGGTATAAACAGCACCTAAACGATAAACGTTTAATATAAGTAAAATTTTATATGTCCGCGGTCATGAGAATTTTCAATTTTTTCAATATGTCAAATTGGTCTTAATTTTATGTTCAAATCATAGAAAAGCAGGTAAAAATACATAAGAAATACATCATGGTACTAGTATTCTCTATATTTGGTATGAACAGCACCTAAACGATAAACGTGTAAAATAGGTAAAATCTTACATGTCCGCGGTCATGAGAATGTTCAATTTTTTCAATATGTCCAATTTGTCTTAATTTTATGGTGAAATCATAGAAAAGCAGGTAAAAAGACCTAAGAAATACGTCATCGTATTAGTATATTCTACATGTTGTATAAACAGCACCTAAACCATAAACGTTTAAAATAAGTAAAATTTTTCATGTCCGCGGTCATGAGAAATTCAATTTTTTCAATATGTCAAATTTGTCTTAATTTTATGTTCAAATCATAGAAAAGCAGGTACAAATACATAAGAAATACATCATGGTATTAGTATTCTCTATATTTGGTATACACAGAACCTAAAAGATAAACGTTTAAAATAGGTAAAATCTTACATGTCAGCGGTCATGAGAATTTTCAATTTTTTCAATATGTCAAATTTGTCTTAATTTTATGTTCAAATCATAGAAAAGCAGGTAAAAATACCTAAGAAATACATCATCGTATAAGTATTCTCTATATTTTGTATAAACAGCAACTAAACGATAAACGTTTAAAAAAAGTAAAATTTTACATGTCCGCGGTCATGAGAATGTTCAATTTTTTCAATATGTCAAATTTGTCTTAATGTTGTGTTCAAATCATAGAACAGCAGGTAAAAATACATAAGAAATACATCATGGTATTAGTATTTTCTATATTTTGTATAAACAGCACCTAAACAATAACCATCTACAATCGGTAAAATCGTACATGTCCGCGGTCATGAGAATTTTCAATTTTTTCAATATGTCAAATTTGTCTTAATTATATGTTCAAATCATTGAAAAGCAGGTAAAAATACATAAGAAATAAATCATAGTATTAGTATTCTCTATATTTGGTATAAACAGCACCTAAACAATAAACGTTTAAAATAAGTAAAATTTTAAATGTCCGCGGTCATGAGAATTTTCAATTTTTCAATATGTCAAATTTGTCTTAATGTTATGTTCAAAACATAGAAAAGCAGACAAAAATACATAAGAAATACATCATAGTATTAGTATTCTCTATATTTGGTATAAACAGCAACTAAACGATAACCGTTAAAAATAGGTAAAATCTTACATGTCCGCGGTCATGAGAATGTTCAATTTTTTCAATATGTCAAATTTGTCTTAATGTTATGTTCAAATCATAGAAAAGCAGGTAAAAATACATAAGAAATACATCATGGTATTAGTATTCTCTATGTTTGGTATAAACAGCAACTAAACGATAAACGTTTAAAATAAGTTATATCTTACATGTCCGCGGTCATGAGAATTTTCAATTTTTTCAATATGGCAAATTTGTCTTAATTTAATGCTCAAATCATTGAAAAGCAGGTAAAAATACATAAGAAATACATCATGGTATTAGTATTCTCTATATTTGGTATAAACAGCACCTAAACGATAAACATTTAACATAGGTAAAGTCTTACATGTCCGTGGTCATCAGAATGTTCAATTATTTTAATATGTCAAATTTTTCTTAATTTTATGTTCAAATCATGGAAAAGCAGGTAAAAACACATAAGAAATACATCATGGTATTAGTATTCTCTATATTTTGTATAAATAGCACCTAAACGATAAACGTTTAAAATAGGTAAAATTTTACGTGTCAGCGGTCATGAGAATTTTCAATTGTTTCAATATGACAAATTTGTCTTAATTTTATGTTCAAATCATAGAAAAGCAGGTAAAAATACATAAGAAATACATCATGGTATTAGTATTCTCTATATTTGGTATAAACAGCACCTAAACGATAAACGTTTAAAATAAGTAAAATTTTACATGTCCGCGGTCATGAGATTTTTCAATTTTTTCAATATGTCAAATTTGTCTTAATTTTATGTTCAAATCATAGAAAAGCAGGAAAAAATAGATAAGAAATACATCATGGTATTAGTATTCTCTATATTTTGTATAAACAGCACGTAAACGATAAACGTTTAAAATAAGTAAAATTTTACATGTCCGCGGTCATGAGAATTTTCAATTTTTTCAATATGTCAAATTTGTCTTAATTTTATGTTCAAATCATAGAAAAGCAGGCAAAAATACATAAGAAATACATTATGGTATTAGTATTCTCTGTATTTGGTATACACAGAGCCTAAAAGATAAACGTTTAAAATAGGTAAAATCTTACATGTCCGCGGTCATGAGAAATTCAATTTTTTCAATATGTCCAATTTGTCTTCATTTTATTTTAAAATCATAGACAAGCAGGTAAAAATACCTAAGAAATACATCATCGTATTAGTATTTTCTATATTTTGTATAAACAGCACCTAAACGATAAACGTTTAAAATAAGTAAAATTTTACATGTCCGCGGTCATGAGAATTTTCAATTTTTTCAATATGTCAAATTTGTCTTAATTTTATGTTCAAATCATAGAAAAGCAATAAAAAAATACATAAGAAATACATCATGGTATTAGTATTCTCTATATTTGGTATAAACAGCACCTGAACGATAAACGTTTAAAATAGGTAAAATCTTACATGTCCGCGGTCATGAGAATTTTCAATTTTTTCAATATGTCCAATTTGTCTTAATTTTATGTTCAAATCATAGAAAAGCAGGTAAAAATACATAAGAAATGCATCATCGTATTAGTATTCTCTATATTTTGTATAAACAGCACCTAATTTATAAACATATAAAATAAGTAAAATTTTACATGTCCGCGGGCATGAGAATTTTCAATTTTGCAATATGTCAAATTTGTCTTAATTTTATGTTCAAATCATAGAAAAGCAGGTAAAAATACATAAGAAATACATCATGGTATTAGTATTCTCTATATTTGGTATAAACAGCACCTAAACGATAAACGTTTAAAATAAGTAAAATTTTACATGTCCGCGGTCATGAGATTTTTCAATTTTTTCAATATGTCAAATTTGTCTTAATTTTATGTTCAAATCATAGAAAAGCAGGAAAAAATAGATAAGAAATACATCATGGTATTAGTATTCTCTATATTTTGTATAAACAGCACCTAAACGATAAACGTTTAAAATAGGTAAAAACTTACTTGTCCGCGGTCATGAGAATTTTCAATTTTTTCAATATGTCAAATTTGTCTTAATTTTATGTTCAAATCATAGAAATGCAGGTAAAAATACATAAGAAATACATTATGGTATTAGTATTCTCTATATTTGGTATAAACAGCACCTAAATGATAAACGTTTAAAATAGGTAAAATCTTACATGTCCGCGATCATGAGAATTTCAATTTTTTCAAAATGTCAAATTTGTCTTAATTTTATGTTCAAATCATAGAAAAGCAGGTAAAAATACATAAGAAATACATCATCGTATTAGTATTTTCTATATTTGGTATAAACAGCACCTAAACGATAAACGTTTAATATAAGTAAAATTTTATATGTCCGCGGTCATGAGAATTTTCAATTTTTTCAATATGTCAAATTGGTCTTAATTTTATGTTCAAATCATAGAAAAGCAGGTAAAAATACATAAGAAATACATCATGGTACTAGTATTCTCTATATTTGGTATGAACAGCACCTAAACGATAAACGTGTAAAATAGGTAAAATCTTACATGTCCGCGGTCATGAGAATGTTCAATTTTTTCAATATGTCCAATTTGTCTTAATTTTATGGTGAAATCATAGAAAAGCAGGTAAAAAGACCTAAGAAATACGTCATCGTATTAGTATATTCTACATGTTGTATAAACAGCACCTAAACCATAAACGTTTAAAATAAGTAAAATTTTTCATGTCCGCGGTCATGAGAAATTCAATTTTTTCAATATGTCAAATTTGTCTTAATTTTATGTTCAAATCATAGAAAAGCAGGTACAAATACATAAGAAATACATCATGGTATTAGTATTCTCTATATTTGGTATACACAGAACCTAAAAGATAAACGTTTAAAATAGGTAAAATCTTACATGTCAGCGGTCATGAGAATTTTCAATTTTTTCAATATGTCAAATTTGTCTTAATTTTATGTTCAAATCATAGAAAAGCAGGTAAAAATACCTAAGAAATACATCATCGTATAAGTATTCTCTATATTTTGTATAAACAGCAACTAAACGATAAACGTTTAAAAAAAGTAAAATTTTACATGTCCGCGGTCATGAGAATGTTCAATTTTTTCAATATGTCAAATTTGTCTTAATGTTGTGTTCAAATCATAGAACAGCAGGTAAAAATACATAAGAAATACATCATGGTATTAGTATTTTCTATATTTTGTATAAACAGCACCTAAACAATAACCATCTACAATCGGTAAAATCGTACATGTCCGCGGTCATGAGAATTTTCAATTTTTTCAATATGTCAAATTTGTCTTAATTATATGTTCAAATCATTGAAAAGCAGGTAAAAATACATAAGAAATAAATCATAGTATTAGTATTCTCTATATTTGGTATAAACAGCACCTAAACAATAAACGTTTAAAATAAGTAAAATTTTAAATGTCCGCGGTCATGAGAATTTTCAATTTTTCAATATATCAAATTTGTCTTAATGTTATGTTCAAAACATAGAAAAGCAGACAAAAATACATAAGAAATACATCATAGTATTAGTATTCTCTATATTTGGTATAAACAGCAACTAAACGATAACCGTTAAAAATAGGTAAAATCTTACATGTCCGCGGTCATGAGAATGTTCAATTTTTTCAATATGTCAAATTTGTCTTAATGTTATGTTCAAATCATAGAAAAGCAGGTAAAAATACATAAGAAATACATCATGGTATTAGTATTCTCTATGTTTGGTATAAACAGCAACTAAACGATAAACGTTTAAAATAAGTAAAATCTTACATGTCCGCGGTCATGAGAATTTTCAATTTTTTCAATATGGCAAATTTGTCTTAATTTAATGCTCAAATCATTGAAAAGCAGGTAAAAATACATAAGAAATACATCATGGTATTAGTATTCTCTATATTTGGTATAAACAGCACCTAAACGATAAACATTTAACATAGGTAAAGTCTTACATGTCCGTGGTCATCAGAATGTTCAATTATTTTAATATGTCAAATTTTTCTTAATTTTATGTTCAAATCATGGAAAAGCAGGTAAAAACACATAAGAAATACATCATGGTATTAGTATTCTCTATATTTTGTATAAATAGCACCTAAACGATAAACGTTTAAAATAGGTAAAATTTTACGTGTCAGCGGTCATGAGAATTTTCAATTGTTTCAATATGACAAATTTGTCTTAATTTTATGTTCAAATCATAGAAAAGCAGGTAAAAATACATAAGAAATACATCATGGTATTAGTATTCTCTATATTTGGTATAAACAGCACCTAAACGATAAACGTTTAAAATAAGTAAAATTTTACATGTCCGCGGTTATGAGATTTTTCAATTTTTTCAATATGTCAAATTTGTCTTAATTTTATGTTCAAATCATAGAAAAGCAGGAAAAAATAGATAAGAAATACATCATGGTATTAGTATTCTCTATATTTTGTATAAACAGCACGTAAACGATAAACGTTTAAAATAAGTAAAATTTTACATGTCCGCGGTCATGAGAATTTTCAATTTTTTCAATATGTCAAATTTGTCTTAATTTTATGTTCAAATCATAGAAAAGCAGGCAAAAATACATAAGAAATACATTATGGTATTAGTATTCTCTGTATTTGGTATACACAGAGCCTAAAAGATAAACGTTTAAAATAGGTAAAATCTTACATGTCCGCGGTCATGAGAAATTCAATTTTTTCAATATGTCCAATTTGTCTTCATTTTATTTTAAAATCATAGACAAGCAGGTAAAAATACCTAAGAAATACATCATCGTATTAGTATTTTCTATATTTTGTATAAACAGCACCTAAACGATAAACGTTTAAAATAAGTAAAATTTTACATGTCCGCGGTCATGAGAATTTTCAATTTTTTCAATATGTCAAATTTGTCTTAATTTTATGTTCAAATCATAGAAAAGCAATAAAAAAATACATAAGAAATACATCATGGTATTAGTATTCTCTATATTTGGTATAAACAGCACCTGAACGATAAACGTTTAAAATAGGTAAAATCTTACATGTCCGCGGTCATGAGAATTTTCAATTTTTTCAATATGTCCAATTTGTCTTAATTTTATGTTCAAATCATAGAAAAGCAGGTAAAAATACATAAGAAATGCATCATCGTATTAGTATTCTCTATATTTTGTATAAACAGCACCTAATTTATAAACATATAAAATAAGTAAAATTTTACATGTCCGCGGGCATGAGAATTTTCAATTTTGCAATATGTCAAATTTGTCTTAATGTTATGTTCAAATCATAGAAAAGCAGGTAAAAATACATAAGAAATACATCATGGTATTAGTATTCTCTATATTTGGTATAAACAGCACCTAAATTGTAAACGTTTAAAATAGGTAAAATCTTACATGTCCGCGGTCATGAGAATTTTCAATTTTTTCAATATGTCAAACTTGTCTTAATTGTATGTTGAAATCATAGAAAAGCAGGTAAAAATACATAAGAAATACATCATGGTATTAGTATTCTCTATGTTTGGTATAAACAGCAACTAAACGATAAACGTTTAAAATAAGTAAAATCTTACATGTCCGCGGTCATGAGAATTTTCAATTTTTTCAATATGGCAAATTTGTCTTAATTTAATGCTCAAATCATTGAAAAGCAGGTAAAAATACATAAGAAATACATCATGGTATTAGTATTCTCTATATTTGGTATAAACAGCACCTAAACGATAAACATTTAACATAGGTAAAGTCTTACATGTCCGTGGTCATCAGAATGTTCAATTATTTTAATATGTCAAATTTTTCTTAATTTTATGTTCAAATCATGGAAAAGCAGGTAAAAACACATAAGAAATACATCATGGTATTAGTATTCTCTATATTTTGTATAAATAGCACCTAAACGATAAACGTTTAAAATAGGTAAAATTTTACGTGTCAGCGGTCATGAGAATTTTCAATTGTTTCAATATGACAAATTTGTCTTAATTTTATGTTCAAATCATAGAAAAGCAGGTAAAAATACATAAGAAATACATCATGGTATTAGTATTCTCTATATTTGGTATAAACAGCACCTAAACGATAAACGTTTAAAATAAGTAAAATTTTACATGTCCGCGGTCATGAGATTTTTCAATTTTTTCAATATGTCAAATTTGTCTTAATTTTATGTTCAAATCATAGAAAAGCAGGAAAAAATAGATAAGAAATACATCATGGTATTAGTATTCTCTATATTTGGTATAAACAGCACGTAAACGATAAACGTTTAAAATAAGTAAAATTTTACATGTCCGCGGTCATGAGAATTTTCAATTTTTTCAATATGTCAAATTTGTCTTAATTTTATGTTCAAATCATAGAAAAGCAGGCAAAAATACCTAAGAAATACATTATGGTATTAGTATTCTCTGTATTTGGTATACACAGAGCCTAAAAGATAAACGTTTAAAATAGGTAAAATCTTACATGTCCGCGGTCATGAGAATTTTCAATTTTTTCAATATGTCAAATTTGTCTTAATTTTATGTTCAAATCATAGAAAAGCAGGAAAAAATAGATAAGAAATACATCATGGTATTAGTATTCTCTATATTTGGTATAAACAGCACCTGAACGATAAACGTTTAAAATAGGTAAAATCTTACATGTCCGCGGTCATGAGAATTTTCAATTTTTTCAATATGGCAAATTTGTCTTAATTTTATGTTCAAATCATAGAAAAGCAGGTAAAAATACATAAGAAATGCATCATCGTATTAGTATTCTCTATATTTTGTATAAACAGCACCTAATTTATAAACATATAAAATAAGTAAAATTTTACATGTCCGCGGGCATGAGAATTTTCAATTTTGCAATATGTCAAATTTGTCTTAATGTTATGTTCAAATCATAGAAAAGCAGGTAAAAATACATAAGAAATACATCATGGTATTAGTATTCTCTATATTTGGTATAAACAGCACCTAAATTGTAAACGTTTAAAATAGGTAAAATCTTACATGTCCGCGGTCATGAGAATTTTCAATTTTTTCAATATGTCAAACTTGTCTTAATTGTATGTTGAAATCATAGAAAAGCAGGTAAAAATACATAAGAAATACATCATGGTATTAGTATTCTCTATATTTGGTATAAACAGCAACTAAAAGATAAACATGTAAAATAGGTATAATCTTTCATGTCAGCGGTCATAAGAATTTTCAATCTTGTTCTATATGTCAAATGTCTTTAATTTTATGTTCAATCATAGAAAAGCAGGCAAAAATACATAAGAAATACATCATCGTATTAGTATTCTCTGTATTTGGTATAAACAGCACCTAAACGATAAACGTTTAAAATAGGAAAACTCTTTCATGTCCGCGGTCATGAGAATTTTCTATTTTTTCAATATGTCCAATTTGTCTTAATTTTATATTCAAATCATAGAAAAGCAGGTAAAAATACCTAAGAAATACATCATCGTATTAGTATTTTCTATATTTTGTATAAACAGCACCTTAACGATAAAGGTTTAAAATAAGTAAAATTTTACATGTCCGCGGTCATGAGAATTTTCAATTGTTTCAAAATGTCAAATTTGTCTTAATTTTATGTTCAAATCATAGAAAAGCAGGTAAAAATACATAAGAAATACATCATGGTATTAGTATTCTCTATATTTTGTATAAACAGCACCTAAACGATAAACGTGTAAAATAGGTAAAATCTTACATGTCCGCGGTCATGAGAATTTTCAATTTTTTCAATATATCAAATTTGTCTTAATTTTAAGTTCAAATCATAGAAAAGCAGGCAAAAATACATAAGAAATACATCATGGTATTAGTATTCTCAGGATTTGTTGCAAACAGCACCTAAAGGATAACCGTTTAAAATAGGAAAAATCTTACAGTTCCGCGGTCATGTGAATTTAAAATTTTTTCAATATGTCCAATTTGTCCTAATTTTATGTTCACATCATAGAAAAGCAGGTAAAAATACATGAAATACATCATCGTATTAGTATTCTCAAGATTTTGTGTAAACAGCACCTAAAGCAATGCACTTTAAAATAGGTAAAATCTTACAGGTCCGCGGTCATGAGAATTTTTAATTTTTTCAATATGCAAATTTCTCTTAATTTTATGTTAAAATCATAAAAACGCAGGAAAAAATACGTAAGAATTACATCATGGTATTAGAATTCTGAAGATTTGGTGTAAACAGCACCTAAAGCAAAGCGTTGTAGAATAGGTAAAATCTTAAAGGTCCGCGGTCATGAGAATTTTCAATTTTTTCAATATGTCAAATTTGTCTTGATTTAATGATCAAATCAGAAAAAGCAGGCAAAAATACATAAGAAATACATCATGGTATTAGTATTCTCAAGATTTGTTGTAAAAAGCACCTAAATGATAACCGTTTAAAATAGGTAAAATCTTACATGTCCGCGGTCTTTAAAATTTTCAATTTTTCAATATGTCAAATTTGTCTTAATTTTATGTTCAAATCATAGAAAAGCAGGTAAAAATACATAAGAAATACATCATGGTATTAGTATTCTCTATATTTGGTATAAACAGCACCTAAACGATAACCGTTTAAAATAGGTAAAATCTCACAGGTCCGCGGTCATGAGAATTTTTAATTTTTTCAATATGTCATATTTCTCGTAATGTTATGTTAAAATAATAGAAAAGCAGGCAGAAATACACAAGAAATACATCATGGTATTAGTATTCTCAAGATTTGGTGTAAACAGCCCCTAAACGATAAACGTTTAAAATAGGTAAAATCTTACAGGTCCATGGTTATGAGAATATTTAATTTTTTAAATATGTCAAATTTGTCTTAATTTTATGTTAAAATCATAGAAAAGCAGGCAAAAATACATAAGAAATACATTATCGTATTAGTATTCTCTATATTTTGAATAAACAGCACCTAAACGATTTTGTGTTAATAGTAACAAAGCAAAAAATAATAAAGCAAAAAAAATAATAAAGCAACAAAAACAATAAAGAAAAAAAATAATAAAGTAAAAAAAAATAAAGCAAAAAAATAATTAAGTAAAAAAAAAAATAAAGCAAAAAAAATAATAAAGTAAAAAAAATAATAAAGTAAAAAAAATAATAAATTAAAAAAAAATTAAGTAAAAAAAATAATAAAGTAAACAAAATAATAAAGTAAAAAAAAAAATAAAGTAAAAAAAATAATAAAGTAAAAAAAATAATAAAGTAAAAAAATAAAGCAAAAAAATAATAAAGTAAAAAAAAAATAAAGCAAAAAAATAATAAAGTAAAAAAAATAATAAAGTAAAAAAAATATTAAAGTAAAAAAAATAATAAAGCAAAAAAATAATAAAGTAAAAAAAACAATAAAGTAACAAAAATAATAAAGTAAAAAAAAATAAAGTAAAAAAAATAATAAAGAAAAAAAAATAATAAAGTAAAAAAAATAATAAAGTAAAAAAAAATAAAGCAAAAAAAATGATAAAGTAAAAAAAATAATAAAGTAAAAAAATAATAAAGTAAAAAAAATAATAAAGTAAAAAAAATAATAAAGTAAAAAAAATAATAAAGTAAAAAAAATAAAGCAAAAAAATAATAAAGTAAAAAAAATAAAGCAAAGAAATAATAAAGTAAAAAAATAATAAAGTGAAAAACAATAAAGTAAAAAAAATAAAGTAAAAGATATAATAAAGTAAAAAAAAAATAAAGTAAAAAAACAATAAAGTAAAAAAACAATGAAGTAAAAAAATAATTAAGTAAAAAAAATAATAAAGTAAAAAAAATAATAAAGTAAAAAAAAATAAAGCAAAAATATAATAAGGTAAAAATAAAATAAAGCAAAAAAATAATAAAGTAAAAAAAAAATAAAGCAAAAAAATAATAAAGCAAAAAAATAATAAAGTAAAAAAAAAATAAAGCAAAAAAATAATAAAGCAAAAAAATAATAAAGTAAAAAAAATGATAAGTAAAAAAAACAATAAAGTAAAAAAATAATAAAGCAAAAAAATAATAAAGTAAAAAAAATGATAAAGTAAAAAAAAAATAAAGTAAAAAAATAATAAAGCAAAAAAATAATAAAGTAAAAAAATAATAAAGTAAAAAAAAAATAAAGTAAAAAAATAATAAAGCAAAAAAATAATAAAGTAAAAAAAATAAAGTAAAAAAATAATAAAGCAAAAAAATAATAAAGTAAAAAAAATGATAAAGTAAAAAAATAATAAAGTAAAAAAATAATAAAGTAAAAAAATAATAAAGCAAAAAAATAATAAAGTAAAAAAAATAATAAAGTAAAAAAATAATAAAGTAAAAAAATAATAAAGTAAAAAAATAATAAAGCAAAAAAATAATAAGGTAAAAAAAAATAAAGTAAAAAAAATAATAAAGTAAACAAAATAATAATGTAAAAAATTAATAAAGCAAAAAAATAATAAAGTAAAAAAAAAAATAAAGCAAAAAAATAATAAAGCAAAAAAATAATAAAGTAAAAAAATAAAGCAAAAAAATTATAAAGTAAAAAAAAATAAAGCAAAAAAATAATAAAGTAAAAAGAAAAATAAAGCAAAAAAATTATAAAGTAAAAAGAAAAATAAAGCAAAAAAATAATAAAGCAAAAAAATAATAAAGTAAAAAAAAAAATAAAGCAAAAAAATAATAAAGCAAAAAAATAATAAAGTAAAAAAAAAATAAAGCAAAAAAATAATAAAGTAAAAAAAAATAAAGTAAAAAAATAATAAAGTAAAAAAAATAATAAAGTAAAAAAATAATAAAGCAAAAAAATAATAAAGCAAAAAAATAATAAAGCAAAAAAATAATAAGGTAAAAAAAATAAAGTAAAAAAAATAATAAAGTAAAAAAAATAATAAAGTAAAAAAATAATAAAGCAAAAAAATAATAAAGTAAAAAAAAATAAAGCAAAAAAATAATAAAGCAAAAAAATAATAAAGTAAAAAAAATAAAGCAAAAAAATAATAAAGTAAAAAAAAATAAAGCAAAAAAATAATAAAGTTAAAAGAAAAAAAAAGCAAAAAAAAATAATAAAGTAAAAAAAATAATAAAGTAAAAAAATAATAAAGTAAAAAAAAATAAAGAAAAAAAATAATAAAGTAAAAAAAAATAAAGCAAAAAAATAATAAAGTAAAAAAAAATAAAGCAAAAAAATAATAAAGTAAAAAAATAAACAAAGAATATAATAAAGCAATGAAAATAATAGAGAAAAAATAATAAAGTAAAAAAAATAATAAATAAAAAAATAATAAAGCCAAAAAAATAATAAACAAAGAATATAATAAAGCAATAAAAATAATAAAGCTAAAAATAATAAAGTAAAAAATAATAAAGCAATAAAGTATTAGAGAAAAATAATAATTAAGCAAAATATTAATAAAAATAATAAAGCAAAAAATAAACAAGAATAAAAATAATAAAGCTAAAAATTATAAAGTAAAAAAATAATAAAGTAAAAAAATAATAAAGTAAAAAAATAATAAAGTAAAAAAATAATAAACAAAGAATATAATAAAGCAATGAAAATAATAGAGAAAAAAATAATAAAGTAAAAAAAATAATAAAGTAAAAAAAATAATAAAGTAAAAAAAATAATAAAGTAAAATAAATAAAGTAAAAAAAATAATAAATTAAAAAAAAAATTAAGTAAAAAAAATAATAAAGTAAACAAAATAATAAAGTAAAAAAAATAATAAAGTAAAAAAAATAATAAAGTAAAAAAATAATAAAGTAAAAAAATAAAGCAAAAAAATAATAAAGTAAAAAAAAAATAAAGCAAAAAAATAATAAAGTAAAAAAAATAATAAAGTAAAAAAAATATTAAAGTAAAAAAAATAATAAAGCAAAAAAATAATAAAGTAAAAAAAACAATAAAGTAACAAAAATAATAAAGTAAAAAAAAATAAAGTAAAAAAAATAATAAAGAAAAAAAAATAATAAAGTAAAAAAAATAATAAAGTAAAAAAAAATAAAGCAAAAAAAATGATAAAGTAAAAAAAATAATAAAGTAAAAAAATAATAAAGTAAAAAAAATCATAAAGTAAAAAAAATAATAAAGTAAAAAAAATAATAAAGTAAAAAAAATAAAGCAAAAAAATAATAAGGTAAAAAAAATAAAGCAAAGAAATAATAAAGTAAAAAAATAATAAAGTGAAAAACAATAAAGTAAAAAAAATAAAGTAAAAGATATAATAAAGTAAAAAAAAAAATAAAGTAAAAAAACAATAAAGTAAAAAAATAATAAAGTAAAAAAAATAATAAAGTAAACAAAATAATAAAGTAAAAAAAAATAAAGCAAAAATATAATAAGGTAAAAAAAAAATAAAGCAAAAAAATAATAAAGTAAAAAAAAAATAAAGCAAAAAAATAATAAAGCAAAAAAATAATAAAGTAAAAAAAAAATAAAGCAAAAAAATAATAAAGCAAAACAATAATAAAGTAAAAAAAATGATAAAGTAAAACAAACAATAAAGTAAAAAAATAATAAAGCAAAAAAATAATAAAGTAAAAAAAATGATAAAGTAAAAAAAAAATAAAGTAAAAAAATAATAAAGCAAAAAAATAATAAAGTAAAAAAAATAATAAAGTAAAAAAATAATAAAGTAAAAAAAATAATCAAGTAAAAAAAATAATAAAGTAAAAAAATAATAAAGTAAAAAAATAATAAAGCAAAAAAATAATAAAGTAAAAAGAAATATAAAGCAAAAAAATAATAAAGCAAAAAAATAATAAAGTAAAAAAAAAATAAAGCAAAAAAATAATAAAGCAAAAAAATAATAAAGTAAAAAAAAAATAAAGCAAAAAAATAATAAAGTAAAAAAAAATAAAGTAAAAAAATAATAAAGTAAAAAAAATAATAAAGTAAAAAAATAATAAAGCAAAAAAATAATAAAGCAAAAAAATAATAAAGCAAAAAAATAATAAGGTAAAAAAAAATAAAGTAAAAAAAATAATAAAGTAAAAAAAATAATAAAGTAAAAAAATAATAAAGCAAAAAAATAATAAAGTAAAAAAAAATAAAGCAAAAAAATAATAAAGCAAAAAAATAATAAAGTAAAAAAAATAAAGCAAAAAAATAATAAAGTAAAAAAAAATAAAGCAAAAAAATAATAAAGTTAAAAGAAAAATAAAGCAAAAAAAAATAATAAAGTAAAAAAAATAATAAAGTAAAAAAATAATAAAGTAAAAAAAAATAAAGAAAAAAAATAATAAAGTAAAAAAAAATAAAGCAAAAAAATAATAAAGTAAAAAAAAATAAAGCAAAAAAATAATAAAGTAAAAAAATAAACAAAGAATATAATAAAGCAATGAAAATAATAGAGAAAAAATAATAAAGTAAAAAAAATAATAAATAAAAAAATAATAAAGCCAAAAAAATAATAAACAAAGAATATAATAAAGCAATAAAAATAATAAAGCTAAAAATAATAAAGTAAAAAATAATAAAGCAATAAAGTATTAGAGAAAAATAATAATTAAGCAAAATATTAATAAAAATAATAAAGCAAAAAATAAACAAGAATAAAAATAATAAAGCCAAAAATTATAAAGTAAAAAAATAATAAAGTAAAAAAATAATAAAGTAAAAAAATAATAAAGTAAAAAAATAATAAACAAAGAATATAATAAAGCAATGAAAATAATAGAGAAAAAAATAATAAAGTAAAAAAATAATAAAGAAAAAAATAATAAGGTAAAAAATAATAAAGTAAAAAAATAATAAAGTAAAAAAATAATAAAGAAAAAAATAATAAAGTAAAAATATAATAAAATAAAAACATAATAAACAAAGAATATATTAAAGCAATGAAAATAATAAAGAAAAAAATAATAAAGTAAAAAATAATAAACAAAGAATATAATAAAACAATGAAAATAATAAAGAAAAAAAATAATAAAGTAAAAAAATAATAAAGTAAAAAATAATAAACAAAGAATAAAATAAAGCAATGAAAATAATAAAGAAAAAAATAATAAAGTAAAAAAATAATAAAGCAAAAAAATAATAAACAAAGAATATAATAAAGCAATGAAAATAATAAAGAAAAAAAATAATAAAGTAAAAAAATAGTTAAGTAAAAACATAATAAACAAAGAATATAATAAAGCAATGAAAATAATAAAGAAAAAAAATAATAAAGTAAAAAAATAATAAAGTAAAAAATAATAAACAAAGAATATAATAAAGCAATGAAAATAATAAAGAAAAAAAATAATAAAGTAAAAAATAATAAAGCAAAAAATAAACAAAAATAAACATAATAAAGCAAAAAATAATAAAGTAAAAAATAATAAACAAAAAGAAATGAAGCAAACAATAATAATTAAGCAAAACAAAATAATAAGAAAAAAATAATAAAGTAAAAAAATAATAAAGCAAAAAAATAATAAACAAAAAATAATAAAGCCAAATAAACACAAATAAAATAAAGACAAAAAAACAGCAAAAAAGTAATAAGGCAAAAGCCAATAATAAAAATAATGAAGCAAAAAATTAATAAAATATATATTAAAGCAAAAAAAATAATAAAACAAAAAATAATAAAAATAATAAACCAAATAGATTAATAAAGCAAAATATAATAATAAACAAAAAAATAAAAATAATAAAGCAAACAAAATAATAAAAATAATAAAGCAAAAATATAATAAATAAAAAATACTAATAGAGCAAAAGAAATAATAAAACAAAAAATAATGGAGCAAAAAATAGTAAACAAACAAAAAAATAATAAAAATAATGAAGCAAAAAATAATAAAGCAAAAAAATAAAGCAAAGAATAATAATAAACAAAAAATAATAATAAAGCAAAAATAATAAAAATAATAAAGAGAAAATAATAAATCAAAGAGAAAATAATAAAGCAAAAATATAATAATAAAGCAAAAATATAATAAAGTAAAAAAAACAAAAAAAGCACAAAAAACAAAACAAAACAAAAGACAGGAAGAAAGAAAGCAATTCGAAAACCTATTAAAAAAACAAAAACGGAAAGAAAGAAAGAAAGAAAGAAAGAAACAGAGGAAAATAAAAACTGATTATTAGAAGAAAAAAGTAAGAAAATAAAAAAAACATGAAAACATTGTAAAATAGCGAAAATAGACGTTAAAATGATGATGATGATGATGATGATGATGACGACGACGACGACGACGACGACGACGACGACGACGACGACGACGACGACGACTCAAAGAAATATCGACAATATGAACAAAGAAATATCATGATGAGTAGACATCAAAAAACGAAAGAAAAGATGGGGCGGAAGATGAAAATATGACAATATAAAAGAAACATAGAAAAAAAAAACAGAAAAAGGAATATTAAAAAAAAAAAGAATAAAAGAAAGACAAATAAAATGTACAACTAAAAATCGTAAGATAAATAATGGAATATAAATGAAAGATTAAATTTTTAAAAACTATATATATATATATACATATGTGTGTGTATATATATATATATGAAATTTTAATAACTGTATGTATGTATATATATATATATATATATATATATATATATATATATATATATATATACATAAGACCCCTTTTCTAATTATAATAAATGAATGAAAAAATAAAAAGTGAAAGAGCAAGTTTACCGATTTCGTCCCTCGCTGAACAGAGCTAAATAGAGGAATAATTACGATTTCAAAAAAATATATAAAATGGAAATATAGCGGGGACACAAAAAGCAAGGGAGAAAATTAGTAGTGAAAAATTAAATATGAACCACATAAAGTTCTAAAAAGTTTTCTTTTTGCTTGCAAACAGAAGATCTAAAGGACTTAATGTAGATGGTTTCTAGGATTGTAATATGAAATAGTGGTTGTGCCTTTGTGTAGGGCATCGCCAACAAAAATTGGCTTTTGACAGTTTCCCTCTCATTTGTCTAAACTCGGGAATTCAGTTAGAATGTTTTTCCTAAAACCGGGAATCAAAAAAAGGGCTATTTATCAGGTGTTCACATATGGACGAACCGTATGTATTATTCAAATCGTCAGATAGTGAACAATTTGCGTGATGATTCTTCGCTGGAATATGTTGTCTTATACGGAAATGCAATCTCTGCAACGTCCGCCCAACGTATTGCAAACCATCAATACATTTTAATAAATAATTAATAGAGTTATTATGACTGATGATAGCATAGCCCTAGTATATATATATATATATATATATATATATATATATATATATATATATATATATATATATATATGTATGTATATATATATATATATATATATATATATATATATATTCTTAAAAAACATCTTGGAAAGAAGAGATGTAGGTAAAATATTTTCTCATAATTTTCCTATTAAAGGGAAATGGGTCCCATATTGTTCATTGTAAAAGTGTTTTTTCAAAACGTCTTATGATAGGCCGTTCTTGGGAAAATTTTTCGAACGATATAGGGTTGGAATTTGTCCGAATGGTCTTGAAACAATTGTATGAACGATGAAATACACTATTTGTTGTTATCAATACATTCTTTGATGTCTTGATTTTGTTAAAACAATATATATATATATGTGTGTGTGTGTGTGTGTGTGTGTGTTTGTGTGTGTGTATGTGTGTGTATGTGTACAGTAAGTTATAAAATATATATGACAATTAAGCTACACAGAATAATATACACATATATATATTATATGTGATTGCATCTATCTATCTATCTATATATATATATATATATATATATATATATATATATATATATATATATATATATATATGTATATATTAATTCATATAGTAAATTAAGGTTATAAATATGTTTTCAACAAAGCAGAACTAATAAGATCGAAAATGTTATGCATGGTAAAAAGGAACAATTAAATGTATTTGATAAAAGATGAGAAAAAATTAAATAACTTTTTTATATCATCAGATCGATACGGAAAAAAATAAATACAAAAGAAATTCGTTTAGTTCATTGCTTTAAAGAAAGAATATATTCATTGTTCATATCTTTTATCTTTTATAATCTTTTATCTCTAAAGAAGAAGTAAAGTTATTATAGATATCTTTCATGTCTGTTGTTTTATCTTCATATTCTTCAATATTCTTATATATACATTCATTATTCTTAATCTTTATGTTCTTAAGTAAGCTTTTGTTTATATATATATATATATATATATATATATATATATATATATATATATATATATATATATATATATATATATAAATTACAATAAGTTTACCAAGGTAATCAAAATGGTAAACTTAAAATATATTATAAATATTAAAGAGTTAATATTTACAAGTAAAGTAATCTCAACCAGATGTAAAAGCTCAATAAAACCGAAAAGGAAATAGAGCTTATAATTTGAACAAATGATTAATAAAACATGTTAAAAGACATCTTGAAAAAGAGTTAAAAACATATTTAATTTTAAAAAAGGAAGCCCAAGATAAGTGGATAGTCCTGAATTTACTTGATTCCCCCAGCCTTGACAGACGTGTTTTAAATATTCTCTCCATTGCTTTTTCTTTTAATGATTTGGAATTCATTCCATTTGTGATTTTTTCCAAGGATCTCTGCCTTTTGGATCATTTTGGACCATTTGGAATTACCCCTTTGGATTGGAAATTTTAAATTCGACCGTTTTGGATTTTACCATTCTTGGATTTTTTACCCTTCACCGGATTATCCATTCATGTGAAATCTTTTTATCATTTTTCTTTTACCTCATATTCCCCTTACCTCACCCTTTTTTTTTAACCAAGTAAGATCTGTGACTTAATTGTAGTTTCATTAAATACTTTTATATGCAAAATCCGATCCCGCATTTTGCTAATTCCTGCCCTCTGATGAAAAGGAGAGTTTTCTTCGAAACTCTGCGGATTAAGGACTATCCACTTATCTTGTGCTTCCTTTTTAAAATTAAATGTTTTTAACTCTTTTTCAAGATGTCTTTTAACATGTTTTATTAATCATTTGTTCATATATATATATATATATATATATATATATATATATATATATATATATATATATATATACGAAGGGGGTTCCAAAAGTAATACATCTTAGTTTTATTCACGTGAATGGACCAGAGGGGATTGCATTCATGATCTAAAAGTTTCGTTTCTCTGTTGTAGATATTGACGGTGTGAGACTCTAAGAAAGCAACGCTTGCCATGGACGTGCGCCAGAAGCAGAGATACATCATTGAATTACTGGCAAAATTGCCTGGAGACTGGTGGTGACTATGTATTAAAGATACGATTAGTATCAGTAGAACAATCGTTGTTAAAAGAAACCGATAAAAGTAATCGTCGATGGTCAGAAGTCTTAATATAAATCCTATCAGTGTTAGTGTGCTTCAGATCTATTCTGGGTTCAAGCCCTTTTCAGATCTTTATCAATGATTTATCAAATCGCATTTTAATTTCATTAGTTGACATTCATGACGACAATACAAGCATCTATGGCAACACTTCGGAGAGCATTACTGGTGAATATCTGTCTTTTTCTCTCCCAACCTTGAGCATGTCGTGTAATGGGGAAAGATAAGGCTGGTTACTTTTAATATATGTAAAACCAAACTCACCCTCTTTCTACCACTAACGCTCGAATCATCATTTTGCCTAATTGTAATGAATGGATCTCTCCTTGAGGAAGCTACCTGCTTTCATAAGCTTCTAACCTGACCCTTACTCAAAACTTGAAATGAAAGACATATCAAATCTGTTACTATAGACGCTAGAAAAATGAATCATTCTAACGATTCAGAAACTTCTTTTTCTGACGCAACCGTCTTCCAATTTCTTTGGACTTTTTTAATGGAAATCATTCCAGACCAGCATGAAACCAATTCAAGGGGCTAAAAAATACTACTTCAATGTGAAAAACTTGCCAACAATGAGTGTAAGATCGAATAGATTCTGACCTAGACACAGCAATTCTTCTTTCTTTGTCAGAAACATATCTCGTGGAATGTGAGGACTAAAGGGCAAAATAAGCTAAGCAAGAGTTACATGACTGCCGAAAGAAAACCCAGGATCAACTTTCTGCTCTCCTTTAGATTAACTAAGTTAAGCAATGTTGATTCTGGCCAGTACCAGATGGGTTACGAATTTAAAAATTCCAAGCGCCGTATGTAGGAAAACATCGACACCTCCCTGCAAGAGTTGCAAAATCTAACGGGATATACATGCGACTGGAGACTGCTTGTGAACTTCATACTCCCATGGAACTTTCTCCTTTGAGGGAAGTCGGTTAAACCCGCTTCGGGTTAGTGCAGTTTCCAATTTCTTCCATAAAGTGGAGTACTCTTACTTGGGAAAGTACTTCTCAAGGCATTCTTTCCTGTCTTGACCAAGCACAAAACCGACTTCGAAATCTAGTGGTAGATGTCCTCTTATTCCTTACAGTTGTAATATAGCGCGGATGGCTATATGCGAATGCATCCAAAAATTACGAGGCAAAAAGAGTAACGGAACTATTATGGGGGAAATATGGAATAATACAAAAGAAGTAAATTAGTGAAAGAGATTAGGGTGAAAAGAAAGGATAGGAAGATAGCGAAGGAAAGAATAAAGACATTAAGAAGAAATGAAAAGAAAAGAAAGAAAAAAAACCAAGAAAAACAAGAAATGAAAAGAAAAGAAAGAAAAAAACAAAGAAAAGAAGAAATGAAAAGAAAAGAAAGAAAAAAACAAAGAAAGGAAGAAATGAAAAGAAAAGAAAGAAAAAAAACAAGAAAACAAGAAATGAAAAGAAAGAAAAAAACAAAGAAAAGAAGAAATGAAAAGAAAAGAAAGAAAAAAAACAAGAAAAGAAGAAATGAAAAGAAAGAAAAAAACAAAGAAAAGAAGAAATGAAAAGAAAAGAAAAAAAAACAAAGAAAAGAAATCAAAAGAAAAGAAAGAAAAAACAAAGAAAAGAAGAAATGAAAAGAAAAGAAAGAAAAAACAAAGAAAAGAAGGAATGAAAAGAAAAGAAAAAAACAAAGAAGAAATGAAAAGAAAAGAAAGAAAAAACAAAGAAAAGAAGAAATGAAAAGAAAAGAAAGAAAAAAACAAAGAAAAGAAGAAATGAAAAGAAAAGAAAGAAAAAAACAAAGAAAAGAAGAAATGAAAAGAAAAGAAAGAAAAAACAAAGAAAAGAAGGAATGAAAAGAAAAGAAAAAAACAAAGAAGAAATGAAAAGAAAAGAAAGAAAAAACAAAGAAAAGAAGAAATGAAAAGAAAAGAAAGAAAAAAACAAAGAAAAGAAGAAATGAAAAGAAAAGAAAGAAAAAAACAAAGAAAAGAAGAAATGAAAAGAAAAGAAAGAAAAAAACAAAGAAAAGAAGAAATGAAAAGAAAAGAAAGAAAATACAAAGAAAAGAAGAAATGAAAAGAAAAGAAAGAAAAAACAAAGAAAAGAAGAAATGAAAAGAAAAGAAAGAAAAAACAAAGAAAAGAAGAAATGAAAAGAAAAGAAAGAAAAAACAAAGAAAAGAAGGAATGAAAAGAAAAGAAAAAACAAAGAAGAAATGAAAAGAAAAGAAAGAAAAAACAAAGAAAAGAAGAAATGAAAATAAAAGAAAGAAAAAAAACAGAAAAGAAAAGAGATGAAGGAAGATAAGAGATAGAAAACTCTAAAATGGAAAGGAAAATACTAGGGAAAGAAAAAAATGAAAAGAAAGAAATGAATGAAACGGGAATCGATAATGATAAAAAAGATACAAAAAAGAAAAAGAAGAAAAACAAAGAAAAGCGAAGAGATAAAAAAGGAAAAGGGCTAGCAAACACCAGGAAAGAGAAAATACCAAAGGAAAAAATAAATAAATAAAACATGCATCGATAATGATAAAAAAGAAAAAAAAGGAAATGGAGAACTAAGAAAATAAAAAAAATAAAAGGAAAAAAGATTTAAAAAACAAAAATAGGGAAAATAATAAGAGAAGAAAGAAAAATCCAAATAAAAGAAGAAATAAATTAACTAAACATGTATTAATAACAAAAAAAAAAATTGAAATCAAGAAAATTAAATAGATAAAATAAAGAAAATAAAAACATAAAAAAGAAAGAAAATATAGGAAGAAAGAAAAAATAAGCAAATGAAGAAAGAAATTAAACATAAAAAAGAAAGAAAATAGAGGAAAAAAGAAAAAATAACCAAAGAAAGAAAGAAATTAAACAGGAATCGATAAAAATAAAAATAAACAATGAAAAACAAAAGAAACAAATAAAGAAAAAGCAACTACTGAAATAACAAAATATAAGAAGTAAAAAATGAAACACGTGATTAAAAATGAAAGATAAACGTAAGCAAATAATAAGAAATAACTGAATGAAATTAATGAAAATAAATTATAATAATGATTTAAAAAAGAAAGAAGAGTGAAAATTTAAGAAAGAAAAACGTATCGCTAAAATACGACAAACAAGAAAGAAAATGAAAAGAAGGAAAGAAATGAAAGAAAGGAAGAAAATAACTTCATGCAGCAATAAGAAAGAAAAAGAAATAAAGAACAGGAAAATAAAAAAAAATTAAAAAAATTGACAGAAAAGGAAAAAGAAAAGTAGAAGAAAATAAATAAAACTAAATAATGAATTGATCAAGAAAGAAGGTAACTAAAAAACAAAATATCATTTCAAGGAATCGTTGAAAACAGTGAACACGAAAAGAAAAGAAAAAAGAAAGATTTAAAATAAGAAAACGATTAAAAAAAACTCAAACAATACAAAAATAAAAACCAAAATATAAATTAAAAAAAACTCTGTGAGAAGAAGCGACCGACATTTTTGTTGTTCGATTAAAAATTCACAACTCAAACCTACAAAGCAGACGACATTAATAGCCCGAGGGCAAAAACCCAACTGCTTTAAGCCTCGATTTGAATATTGGATTGCTGGAGCAATGCAAATAGACATGGCGAGCATATAACCGGAAGTAAGTAATGCGCATGTGTGACAATTATTTCATTATTATTTTCCATCACTCTTAGCCAGAGTTCCCCAACCATAATCTATTCGTGTCTCCTTCCAATCAAATACCAGTTATTTATGCCTCCTTGAATATCAACTTGAGTACCTGTTCCCTTCGCTTGTCTCCAACTTGATACAATTAGGAAGGTCATTTGGATAATAGAGGACCATGCATCTTGTGACATTATACCAATGCATGTTTTAACGTTCTGAAATCCATATTATTAATGTTGCATTTCAACTGTTTCCACTATCCATCATCAATTGATACAAATAAAGTTGATGCATTGTTCCAAAATTTCTTGATCATTTGTGTTAGACAACTTTAATGACTTGTAATGACAACTTTAATGACTTGTAAAGACAACTTTAATGACTTGTAAAGACAACTTTAATGACTTGTAATGACAACTTTAATGATTTGTAATGACAACTTTAATGACTTGTAAAGACAACTTTAATGATCTGTAATGACAACTTTAATGACTTGTAATGACAACTTTAATGACTTGTAATGACAACTTTAATGACTTGTAATGACAACTTTAATGACTTGTAATGACAACTTTAATGACTTGTAAAGACAACTTTAATGACTTGTAATGACAACTTTAATGACTTGAAATGACAACTTTAATGACTTGTAATGACAACTTTAATGACTTGTAAAGACAACTTTAATGACTTGTAATGACACCTTTAATGACTTGTAATGACAACTTTAATGACTTGTAATGACAACTTTAATGATCTGTAATGACAACTTTAATGACTTGTAATGACAACTGTAATGACTTGTAAAGACACCTTTAATGACTTGTTATGACAACTTTAATGACTTGTAATGACAACTTTAATGACTTGTAAAGACAACTTTAATGATCTGTAAATACAACTTTAATAACTTGTAAAGAAAACTCACTGGAAAGTAGATATATGCTCCGATTATTTGGGTTTGCAGCAATTTTAATAAATGATCTGCACGTACAAGAGAAGACGACGATTATATATATACAGTATAACTCCTATAATTTGAACATCCGCTTCGTTCAAATTAGAGGATGCTGTTCAAGTTTCGTGATAAAAAAATGTGCTGCAGTTAACTTTAATTTTCTAAGAATTAAGAAATAGTAAATGAAATTCATTGCTATATGACACTTCAAGTATATATTAAGTTGAGTTTACGATATATTGCAAGTAAGAATTGTTAAATAATATTACCAGGAACAAAAACATTGAAAATAAATCTACTCTTGCTTGTTAGGTATTTATTACCTAAGTTATCATGTACGGAAATCATACAATTATGTAAAATACAGTTATTTTATTTATTCATTGAATGAGTCTCATTGCAGTTTCTATTTTCATCGATTGAGCTCTCGGGCGCTGCCATTGTATTCCGTAAGCGATCGCGAAAATCTACAATTTCTTGGTTCTGTAGCTTCTTTATGATTATATCTCTTCGGAGTGACATTGCTTGCAAAACATAGTTGTCACTAAAGAATGGACTTTTTTCTAGAAATTTTATAACCGTCTCCATGCATCATCCCATGATATTGCTTCATCATAGTAGTCTTGGTTATTTACATTAGGGTCAAGAGAATGGGAGTTTTCGCTATTTTCATAACCATTAATGCCTTCAGGATATTGATCAGTATTTTTCTCATCTTGTTGCACCCACATTTCAACATCATTTGTATTAAGTGATTTAAGAACAGCGTGGTTGGTCGGTAATCATTTGGTTTCAATAATTTTTTCTAGACCCATTTTGATGGGTTGTTTTACACTATTTTAAATATAGCAATCTGAAAAAAAAATTACAGTTAGTGTAAATTAATTATCAATAGCTAATCTGCATTAATTACATAGTACCAATATTAACATTTCTGCGCAATATTTGACTAAACCATGTAAACAGTTTTACTGCAACTCCGCATCAAATATGCTAATACAATTTCAATGACGAGACAGCTCAAGTTTAGAGAAAGTCCAGGTTTAGAAGAAGTCCAAATGAGAGGAAGCCCAAATGAGAGGAAGTCCAAGTGAGAGGAAGTCCAACTTTAGAGGAAGTTCAAATTAAAGGGGTTTTAGTGTATATATACACATATATATATGTGTGTGTGTGTGTATGTGTGTGTGTGTATATGTATGTATGTATGTATATATGTAGTTACCATTCACGATTCCCTTAACCCTCTGCACTTATTCCTCTTTCCACTTCTTCTCGTAGAATCGGATGGTAACTTCCATTTGTTTTCTTCGCAAATGGTCTCGAGTTGCTCTGTTCACTTAATAATGATGTATTACTTTACAATGAGATACCACCCTTAATTCTCTTGGATGATATTGGCACTTGTTTGAACAACATACATTTTATCTTATATAATTGGAATTCATTATTGAGGTGAGTATTATTTATTAATTTTTATTTATTGCGGACGATTATCAGTTGTTTCGGCCAACTATTCAGTTGGCTTACTTGGCCAAAACGTGGTGAGACGACAACAACTACGGATGGCAGTAATTGCTGAGAACGCGGTCAGGAGATTCGGAGTTCCTATCCCGTCGTGGTTACCACCTGACGAAGGCCAGAGGAATAGTTGGCCGAAACAAAGTGAAACAACTAAGCAAAGATGAGGATAATAATCCGCAATAAATAAAAATTAACATAAATTTTATTATTTTAAAAAATTTTATTACACATCTATGTTCCGGTAAATATTGTTATAGCTCGAGGCGAGGTTTTCTTGCCAATAGAACCGACCTCCTACTTAAGTTTCTGATATAACTGAATCCACATCAAAGTTTCGCGGATGTTTGAACATAGAATGGATCGATTAAAGAGGCAGCTAGTTAAAGCAAATGTGATATTTGTGTCAATGGGCTATGTTTAGTACCAAGTCACCCGGAATACCACCTTTGATGACTTCCCCGAGCCATGATAATATTATTCTTGCTTATCTTGGACGCTATTGATCATTGGTTATCCCTGTTCTCTGATTTTTTTTTCTCGAAACTTTGAAATTCATTTTGCTGATACTGTTGAGGTTTATACACTGTTTATATATATATATATATATATATATATATATATATATATATATATATATATATACACACACACTGTTTATACACTGTTTATATATATATATATAGTGTAGGTATTTAATTATTATAGTAAAAAATAATTACATATATATACATATATATATATACATATATATATACATACATATATATATATATATATATATATATATTAATTTATAAAATATATATGGCGATTAAGCTACACTGAATATTCGGCGTTTCATCCACTCTAGGATTCGTCCGGCTTATGCGCGAATTCTGTGGTTGTTTCTCATTTTTATATGGTCCTCTTCTGTTGAGGATTTTAGTTAGCCAATCAGCTTTCTAATATCCACCGCGCCCCGTCCTATCAGCCAATGGGCATGCATTTTATCGAACAAAGGATCTGTTTTAGAACTAGGTTAGTGGTTTAAGGCAGACGTTTTCCTCCTTTTTTTATATATATAAATATACATATGTGTACATACATACATGCACACACACACACACACATATATATATATATATGTGTGTGTGTGTGTGTGATCGTTTATGTATATTCATGTTTATTTATTTGTTTATTTTCTATTGTTTTTGTTAGTTTTAAAGCTATTTTGCATCGCTATCCTAGAGTAAGTTTTATTTTGTGAACACAGTTGTTTGCTATTTCTCTTCTACAGTTTCATAGATTTTGGGGTTCTTTAAAGTACAGGATAGCAAATTTTTCATGAAGGCATAATTTACATGGGTCGTCTATATGTCTACACGTGGTAGCTTGTCTTATTATTTTCCATTCGACTACCGGCGAATGTCCGCTTTCTTTGAGTTCCATATAAAAACGAGAAACAACCACAGAATTCGCGCATAAGCCTGGCGAATCCTAGAGTGGATGAAACGCCGAATATTCAGTGTAGCTTAATCGCCATATATATTTTATAAATTACTAACTAGCTCTACCTACGTATTGAGCACTTTTGAAGTAAATACTTAAAGTCTACGCATAAATCTATACTTTCGTATATTAATTTTATGTGAGTAAATGAAGTAGTTATATATATATATATATATATATATATATATATATATATATATATATATATATATATATATATAGTAAGTTATAAAATATATAAGGCGATTAAGCGTATGCCTGAAGAATCCTAGAGTGGATGGAACGCGGAATATTCAGTGTAGCTTAATCGCCATATACATTTTATAACTTACTAACTAGCTCTACCTACGTATTGAGCACTGTTGAAGTAAATCTACGCATAAATCTATACTTTCGTATATTATGTGAGTATATGAAGTATATATATATATATATATATATATATATATATATATATATATATATATATATATATATATATATTTGTGTGTGCGCGCTATGTTTACGCTAAATTTATACTTTCGTATATTATGTGAGTATATATATATATATGTATGTATATATATATATATTTGTGTGTGCGCGCTATGTTTACGCTACGCGCGAGCGCGTAAACGAAAGTTGTTAAATGCGCACTCGCATACGAAACTACTCAAATTGCATAGTAATCTTTGGCGAACAATTTAAAATTAGATGACAAAACAAGTAGTTTTCAGCTAATTTTAAAATTAGATGAAATACAATTAGTTTTCCGTCAAAAATATGCGCGTACAGAAATGGCCACTGCTGATAACATATAGAATTACTTTTCTTAATATTTGCAAAACTACTTGTTTGCGGCAAAAATATGCTGGAGTGTATAGAAATGGTCGCCCCTGATAACATAAGTAATTACAGTATCTTTACACAGATTTTTCTTTATTTATGTTTTTCGATTTCCTCGTGTCTTTATTAAAAGATGAAAGCAGAAAAAAAAAACTTTTTAGCCAATAAACAAACAAAAAATGTCTTCTCATTAGATAACCAGAAAGCTCAATTTAAGTGAAATTTACATGGAAAAGTGATCACCCACTTTTTGAAAAAGTATTTTTTTTTCATATCATACAAACTACTTATCTGCCCCAAATTTAAATGTGATATTCGTTTTCAGTACCTCTGAAAATTTATAAGTCGTCATTTTAAAGTTTTGAGGGAGTTGGAAAGAAGCTTGACATTGACCTATTTTGTTTCGTTTAAAAGTCCTTTGGGAGCACTTCTGCAGCATGCAGACGGCGGTTAATTTTAGGGGACAATAACTCGAATCTCTTCTTAGACAAATAACGCGGCAACTAAGTGACAAACACGACTTTTTTCCAAACTGAAAAATATTTGAAACCCAAAACACTTCTTGTATAAAAGTATATCAATATATAATTGTGAAAAATTGTAAAATTTATTGAAAAGTCAGTATAAGAAAATTTGATTTTAATAACACAATTTTGTAATGAAAGCAACATTGGATTTTTATTAAGTAAAATAGCTTCTTTTTTTTTTTTTTTCGAACAAATAAATAATTTAAATGAAACATTTTTTTTGAATTAAAGCAACTTTGAAGAGTCAAAAACAAATTAATAATTTAAATGTTTTTTGACCGAAAAGCGCAACCTGGCGACAGTTTAGTGTAACGCTACAAGAAAAGATGACCGCCATCCGCATACTGCAGAAGTGCTTTTTGTTGCTTCGTGAACACAAAAAGTGTTAAAACTAAATTTATTTTTCTAAATAAAATATTTGTTTTATTATTTTGATAATACAAGAAGTGTTTTCTTTTTTTTTTTTGCTTGTTTCGTAATAACACAAGAAGTGTAAAAACTAAAGTACTTTTTAAAATAAATATATGGCTTCGTTTTTCGTGTCTTCCGTTCGGTTTCGTTACATAATCAACCGTATCCACTTCCGGTAGCTTGATTATTTTCCGTGTAGTGATCTTGAACATTACCTAAAAAATGTATACACTTATTTGCTTTTGGAGGGGGTGTTTTAAAATTTTACCTCAGTATTTACTTTACTTTTCTCCTTTTGAGCGATTATCGAGACTCCCAAGGCGTGATCCTCTCATACCGGACATTTTTTGTTCAAAAATAGCATCCGACATTACTTGCTTTTTTTTTTAACTAAATAAAATAATAGAAAACGAACACTTAGAATAATTAAATTTATTTTTTCCAAAACAACAGTAAACAAGTAAATGTATTTTAAAAAAATATTATCGGATGTTTATTCTCTTTTAAAAACAATATCTCCTTCAAGAACGGTCATAAAATGTGTTTTGCATCGATATTTATTCAATAATGGATCGGTTTTCCTACATAGCAAAAATGGACGAGTTTTCTTAAATTCGTTATTTGTATATGAATTATCGATGAGATAAAAATAAAAAAAAATTGACATGTCTGTTATTTATAGATTTTGTTTCACAAAATTATCAAAGTGAAAGAAAAACTGACGTGAAAAAATTATTAATTGATTTTTAAATAATAAATTTGGCATATTTATATCTTAAACACATTGTATTCTGCGATAAGTGAAGCTCCAAATATCGGAACATTTCTTAAACAGATTAAAATCGACGCAATTTAATGAACTCATTCTATAGTAGTGTTTTTTTGGGGGGCGCTTTTGTTATTAGAATCGGAATCGGAATCGAAAATTTAAAATGGAATCGGTAATTGTATCGGAATCGGGAAAAATTTTGGAATCTTCCCATCACTGATATATATATATATATATATATATATATATATATATATATATATATATATATATATATATATATATAATATACAGGGTGTCCGTAAAGTTACTATACAGTCTTACAATCACGAATTACATCCTGTGCGTTTTCTGTTTTCTAATATCGCTTCAAAATAAATTTGCGCTCTTCCAAAGTTAGCTTGCGTAGCATGCTTGATTAAATAAACCTGTAAAAAAAATAAATATTAACTATTAATACAAATATAATACAATAAAACAATAAGACTGTATAGTAACTTTACGGACACCCTGTATATATATATATATATATATATATATATATATATATATATATATATATATATATATATATATATATATATATATATATCTGTAGTCATCGACATACAGTCCTGTTTCGTTGTATCACAACTCATCAGTGCCGCTAGATTGGCACTTCTCCCAAGCAGAGGATTAAACCTAGAACCATCGCGTTGACAGTCAGCAGTTCTACCGATCGACCCACGGGAGTGGCGCCCGTAAATTATCTCACCAAATGTCTATTTAAACAAACATTTGTCCACCACTTTTCTAGTGCTCTAACTGCTTGTTTATAAAGAAACAATGAGCGTCGCATTATTCAGCCAATTACCTTTGCCATTCTTCTGTTATTCGTGATCATCTTCCTGGTATTTCTGAATGCTCCAGTTGTCTTGCTCTTCATTCACTTTGTATTCTTTGGTCACACAACGTTAATATCTCCTGTGACTCTTTGCTGAGATTTCCTGTGGTATTTCCGTATCTGTCATTACAATATTGAATTTATCAGTTAACAGTATGTTCCTCAACAGATATATTTAGTATTATATATTCATTGCGGTCGGTTGATCAAAATACGCTTTCCAGTCAATACAATTGCTAAATCTACTTTTATTCACTGGTCCAAGACACATTGACGGCGAGTAAAACACAACACAGTTGATCTATAAAATAATATATTGCTTTTATTAAACACCGACAAATCAGCTTCTGAGTATATACTATTACTGCTGTTTTGACATTTCTGAAAACGCATAGAGTTGGTGCGTGGTTGGGTCGGATGTTGGCGGTGAGAAAATGTGACAATCTTGTGTCTTACTTTCTCTTTGTGAGGATTTATATAAACATTCTTTCCCATTGGAATGTTTAATATTTCGTATTGTCTATTGTTTAAATCTTTTGACCGATATCCTCTTACATATTTCTAGGTTAAATTATGCATTCCAATAGACAATGATGGAATTTTCCGCATTCCTCACATGGTATGCATTTGCATGTGTGCAACCAGTCGAATGTGTCTCTTTCGCGAGGTCGCATGCCAATATCCAACATTTAGTACTTGGAAGTAGATAAAGAATCTCTCATTATTATTTTGTGAAATTGGGGCGACAATAAGCAATATATATATATATATATATATATATATAAGTATATATATATATATATATATATATATATATATATATATATATATATATATATATATATATATCAGCCTGGGTGCCCGGCGTTGCCAGGGTGTTTGTTGGTGTAAAAAAAGTGGTAGTAAGCAGGCAGGCTCGAACCCGTTACGCAAAGTCGGAAAAGAAATTGAAAAAAAAAAATCTGAAGTCTTACCCCTACTCCATGACGCGACCGGAGGTGGAAAGCGTTCAGATTAAACGTACTCAATCAAAAAGATGACTTGCAGAAAATGACGTTGCTTTTAAACCTCCCACGAAGGTAGTTTTTAATGTGAGGGAAAAGCAGTTCCCCCACCCATAAAGGAGGCATTCTGGCAGTATCGAAATAAATAGTAATTGCCTCAGTATGAAGGGTTTCCCGTATATTGACCAAGGACGAATTATAGAACAGATACTACGCGGGCGAAAGCCGCGAGTTGGTCTTTGCATTCAGTTAGTTTCGCTTTATTTGTTAAAAAAAACAAAACAAACACAGAGCCGATTCTTTAATACTTCTTTTCTATTAACTAAAGAAGGTCGTTTTGAAGTCAACATGGATGATGATATTATAAAAGAAATATAGATGATGCTTTAATAATCTTTTTAAAAAAAAGTTATAAATCAACCATGGCGACAGGTTTAAGTAATAACAATATGCATGAAATAAATTACAACCATTTAAAATGTCTTTCCTATAAACAATCCAAAACTTTTGCGTTGACCTGACATTTGGAGGAATATTTTATTTGAATAAATATATTTATGTATTGCCTGTGGTCTTCAGAAATGTCTAACCTTTTCCCTGCTTGCTTTGTTGCAGTTTATTTGATTCGATTGTCTAATGGTCTTCACGAATTCTGATTTGATACCTGGATACAATAAAGCTTTCTATTCTAATAGCTTCTTTCCGACAACTACAGTGTAATTCTTTTTACTACCGACTGTTTTCGACCGACTTATAGTCTTCTTTTTTCAAGACTAATGTCAATAAAAAATCTCTTGTGTTCGTCGATTGTTCTTTAAGAGATAAAGCTTTTAATGTAAAGTAAAACAAAAAACTAGCCAACGATAAGAGCTATGAAGATATATTCCCATACAGAAAAGAGCAATTCTTCCCCTTTCGTCAGAAACATTGCTAATGAAATATGAGGAATAAAATAGAAATTTGAGAGAGGCGATATCTACAAGATTGCGAAAAGTAAAAACGCCAACTATCTGTTCGCCATTATCCGCCCCTCAGTATTATAATCTAAGTGACATTTTACTTTAAAACGGTAAATCAATCCTGTAAAATAAATAGCATTCGCATTTAACATCCATGATCCACTGTCTATTCTCATAGTTTATTAGCAGCCTCTTTCTTTATTCAAGATGAAGTATGGTCTTGTTCAGTTCGATCCAGGAAGATGCCCTCTCCCAGCCAATAGCTCATCCTTTGGAATGGAATAGCTTATGCCCTTTTCTCTACCCTGCAACCTCTTTCCCACAGAAGAGACGTTGCTAGCCTATCCTTGTTTTATCGTTATTTTCATGGCAGGTGCTCGTCTGAACTCCAATCTCTGGTCCCCCCTCGCCAATCTTTCACGAAAAACACCCGTCTAGCTGAATCCACTGTGAAAATTTTCCCCCACTCTATATCTATGCCTAAATCAAAACGCGGATTCCATGAACAAAGCTTCTTTCTTATAAGTGTCCGCCTGTGGAACTCTGTTCCGTCTGCCTGCTTCCCTCCGGACTACAACTTGGATGTCTTCAAGTCCAATGTTAACAAATTCCTAATGAACCTCCCCCTTAATTAAACACTTCATCAAATCTCCAAACTAACGTAATGTACTTGCAATAACCCTTATCCCTGAGTGGCTTCCGGGCCTTGATAAGTGGTGATCACTGTGTAAAAAAAAAAAAAAAAAAAGCTTACCTGGCCGGGAAAATGCGGACGAGTCCATTCTCGGCTATTATGTATCCATATAATTTTTCAGAGTGACCCCTTCGGGTAAGTAGCAATCATCTCCACCGTGAACTGCCCAGGTCTAACCTTGCTGTAGTGGTGTGCTTAATTGATTTTAAGTCCAATCCATCACTTCTTTGGTGTCTTGATCATTTAGTGTATACTGTAACTACCCGGTACTTTTAACGATTCGAGACACAATTTAATGTGCACCGAGGGGTAGATGGTGATCAGCACACCCGCCACCCGCTAATCTGTATTTCTCCTGACCATCGCTAGATACGCTATGAAGAGGTTTTAAAATGTCCTTTTTCAGTTGTGACAAGCATAACATGAAAGCAGGAAGGCTACGTTCAAGTATGCAAGTGCCGTGTCTCTACCTGAAGAGATCTACGCACTGCATTGCGACTCCTTGCGACGAGGGTATTGTTGCCCCGCGTTGATTTCGATATTGTCCAACGTTTTATCATTGCTTACAAGACGTGAGACAACGTGGTGTCGAGTACGATTCTTGTCCGATCTAACCCCCAATTGCTACACTAGGGTAATTCTATCATTCTGTACATTAGCGTGTTCAATATTTAAGATATTCTAGCACTTATGCAGAATAAGGCCTGGACTATCGTCGGTTTTTTTTTTCGGGTAATTTACGAAAACGTGGTAAGTTGCCAAACGAAATTTTCGCAATTTTTTTTTTCTTTTCGCGTAAACACTGACCATTTTTTTTTTCAATGGAAAATATATTTTTTCTATTATTAGTACAATTAAAAATTAATAGAAAAATTAAAACAATATTCTTTTTGTTGTTACAGAGAACATCCAATGAATAATTATTGAACAATTTTTATGAAAATTAAAATCAATTCAAAAAAACGCTCATTGTAAGGTAAGTTTCATGAATTAATATGCATATTTTTTTTAATAACAAACAACTGATAGCAAATAAAATTAGTTTGTTTTGTATGTTTTTTTCTTTTTATGACTTTTTGTTTGAAATCGAGATAACTCTTCAGTTATTTTTTAAATAAAACAATGATAGGAAATGGATGTTTTCTTAAATGATGTTGGATGCTGCGATTTTATTGGTTCACACGAGGACCCACACTGTATGTGTACAGCAGCATATGCCTGCTACCTTTTTTAGAGTTGAGCACTCTGGTTAGGAAAATCGCTGCATTGCAATAGCAATAACGCAAAGTTCTCCATAAAATGAATAGATTACTGTAGGCACCCAATAATGCGTATATCGCATATCGATACTTATACCATGGCGGGGTTTTTGAGCTAAAACCTTTGTGTCTGGTATCTTGTCTTGTCATTTGATTTTCGTCAATCTATGGTGGCAGGTCGTGTGGAAATTGTCCGTTTGAACTTTTGCATGTCAGTACAGTTATGGAAACAAGGACCAGGAAGGGAATTCCAAAGTCTAGCAGTTCGAGGGAAGAAACTATTTGAGTAAAAGGGCCTTCCGACATTTAGAGATCTCTACAGTGAAGGGGTGGGATTTGTTGTTTCTCTGGTTAGTCGAGATATTTACGTCGGAGGAGGGGCAGAAATGTTTGGAGTTTATTGGAGCAATTTTCATTAAAATTTTTGTAAAATAGGCACAAAGTAGCAATATTTCTTTGATAGGGCCGAGGTTGGAATTCGGTTGATGGTGCCGAACTTATTAGGCTGCCAATACGTTTTTGAATCCTGTCTAGCAATAAAAGACTAGTACAGAGGTACAGAATCTTCCCAGGCGTGAGTAAATTTCTAGCACGGAAGAGAGAGCTTACTTTCTTCACAGCAGCATTGGCAATGCCTCAATGTATAGTTCAATCTATGTTGCCTGTGAAGGTTAAGCGAAGGAGTTTAAATAAAGACCTTTCAAGTTGAAGTCATGGCTATCAGTGGTGGAGAAGGGTTTGGTAATTATTAACGGAAAGAACAACAGACTGGAAGTTTTGCTCTAAAATTTCAACTATTTCCTTATATGTGTGTGCATTTGTTTACCCATCATGTTTGTTGTAAAGCGTAGTGGCATCAACAAATATTCCCATCTCGGAGACAATTTTATCGCGGAGGTCATTTATAAATGCAGGTAAATAAAGTTCCCATAATCGACTCCTGTGCCTCACTCGCGTTTAGGTCCTGGATACTACCTTAAACTATATCCGATAGTGAGGCCCTAGCTTGTGGGCTTTGGAGAGTGTGGAGCCACCCTTTAATTGTCATTGCTCCCAGGTCCACTCTGACCCGGAGTGGTAGTACCTGTTAGGGTCCCAACTATGGGTTAAATAGAAACCGACTCAAAAAAACAAAAACAAATATACTCTATTAAAAAATTGTTCTTCAAAATCACTGGATTCGGCATTAAATAACCTGAAAAGGGTTGATATGCCGGAAGAAAAACCAACCCTCGCGTTTATATCATGTTGTCTTGGCGCACGATCATAAAGGCAATCTGTATTTTTCTCTTATTTAAGAAGGATTTCAGTATTCGTCCAATAATACCATATGGTTTTACTTCCATGAGAAGACCATCGTGTCATACCCTGCTAAAGGCTTTAGATATATGTAGGGATATTTCCCTAAACTCTCCTGTCTTATCTGTTGCGCGGTATATATATTCAGAGATTAAAGTTAGGATATTTGCAGTAGAATGGGGTTGCTTAGATTCATAATGTCGATCAGAAAGAAGTTTAGTATCTATGAGTTGGTGAACTAGTGTTTGATTAATTAAGAAATCAAAAATTTTGACGAAGAGAGAGAAGAGGACAATAGGCGATAATTAAGAGGATCAGTTCTTTCACTTAAATTCTTGTCAACTGGTAGCGTAGGAGCAATTTTCCATCAGTCAGAAAAGTAAAAATCGTTAAGGCATGTGTTGAAGAGTTTGGAGAAACTGTGGCAACCTCAGCAGAGCATTTTTGATAGTATAGCTAAGATGAGGGCGGTTCCACAACCCAATGAGGTGTCAATGTTTTTTAAATAACGAATTTATAAAGGAGTTATTTTCGGATCATTGAGTATGGTTTCTGTCCGAATAATAAAATCTGGGACGGAGTGGTTTTCTAGATCCAAAGCGGAGTTAGAGGCAAACCATCGAGCAAACATTAGCCTTCTCGGTTGCCGCGCAAACAAGCTCAAACTTGTTGGAAATTGTTAACCATTCATTATTTACTACGCTGTTAGAACATTTTCAGAAATCTTGAGTTCCTAATTTCTGCGACTCAATACGTTTTTAGTGATTTCGACATATCTTCTATTGGTTGCGGCTATTCCACTCTTATAATTATTCCTAGCTTCTGTATACTTTTATGCATTTGTATCGGAATTATATCGGATAGGTCTGCGACCCTCATACTGCTTTTGAACAATGCTAGCTGCAGAAATAGACATAAACGATTGTAGGGAGTGGGGTTTTCTATAAACAATTCATTAGTCTCATTTGCATACTGTTCCACAGGAAGAGAAAAGATATTACCTTATGGAGCTCTCTGATGTGATCCTTAATGACTTCCCAGTCAGCCTTTTTTAAGTGACTTGTTTTGAGCAATGGCTTTTGAACTTGAGATTGAAAATTAGTTTGTTGTCTATCAGTATTAGAACATGATCAGCATTTCCGAGCGGACAATAGGCATATGTTACACAGTCCTCGGAAATTGTGGCTAGAAATAGGTCTAGAACTGAGGCTATCCTATCCATCTGGAAAAAAAATTTTTTCTCATTAAGAAATTTTACGAAAGTTCTATCCCGTTGCAACTGAAACACTTTCTGAAATTTCATAAATCCATAAATTAATTACAAAATGTATTTCTTTTATATTTTAATATGACTGTCACCGACGGTTAGTATTAATAGATTAGAGGTGTTCGCATTCAGAGTATAAGCCGTTCAAGCAGCGATACGGTTATATATGTCCAACTTATGAATGTCAGTGAAAATGTAACACATATGCCTGAAAATAAGTATGCATCTATTAAAATAATTATATATATACTGCATATATATATATATATATATATATATATATATACTGCATATATATATATATATATATATATATATATATATATGATTATTTTATTTAATTACATAAGTTTGTATATGAAGATATAATTTTATGCGTAAATTTATCGGTATTTACTTCAACAGTGCTCAATAAATAGGTAGAGCTAGGTAGGAAGTTATGAAAATATGTATAGCAATTAAACTTCACAGGATACTTAGCGTTTCGTTTTCGTGGCGAATTCTCACGAGAATGAAACGCGGAATATTCTGTGTAGCTTAATAGCCATATATATTTTCATAACTTATTACTACTATATATATATATATATATATATATGTATATATATGTGTGTGTGTGTGTGTGTGTGTGTGTGTGTGTGTGTGTGTGTGTGTGTGTGTGTGTGTGTGTGGACTACATATGAATTTCATTTTCCTAATACGTTTCCTCTGAGGACATCAGCTATTCATGGAAACTCCATGTACTCTTGTCGAAAAATAAATTGTTGTAAAATTTATTTTACAAAAGTAAAATCTAATTGTTTACACACACAAGCGCGCGCACACACACACACACACACACACACACACATATATATATATATATATATATATATATATATATATATATATATAGCAAAAATGTCAGTCTGCCTGTGTGTCTGTGTACATTTACCTACCCAATTACTCTGTCAATTTTCGGTCTGGAGACTCGAGGTTTAACATAAGGAGTATTGAGATTTGGGAAAATATTTTTTATCGGGTTTCGGCCAGAAATGTGGCTGTCAAACGGTCAAAGTTGAATGAGTTAGCCTTTGCATAACTTGCCCTGCGTGTGCATTCACTTTATGTAAGATTTCAAATGTTTACATCAAAATTTGTGAGTAATTTCGTAGAAACCGCGGAGATAATTATTTTGATCTTTGATTATTTTGGTCTCAAATCAAAATACAAAGTTTTACCCATGTCCAAGTTACCTACATCTAAAATTTAAAGTCTTTAGACCCAAAGTTGGCGAGGAATTTAGTATTTAGTAAAATCTGCAAAGGTCAACTATTTCAACTTTGACCTTTTGCCAGCCAAATCTTCGCTCCAAAAACTGATTAAACTACTTGACGCATGTCTGAATACCTGTTACGTATAATTTTCAAATGTTTAGACCCAAAATTGGCTGAGTAGTTTGCTAGACACCACAACGGTAAAATCTTTGGAACTTTGATCCCTTGATAGCTAAAAAGAAATAGAGGATAAACAAAGTTATCAGTTGTGTATGATTTATTTTATTTTAATTAATTATAAAGAAATAAAATATTATAAAGGACGTAACGGCTTATCAGGGCCCCGAGACAATTCCAGGATAAAGGTTTATAAATGTTCAATACGTGTTGAGACAACATAGGCAGTAATTGATGAAACTGTATAGAGTTTAATTATTTAAGAGGACGAATCAACAAGACTTTATTTACATTAAACATCTCAACGAATATGTTATAGTCAGCTGGGAAGCAGTCCCACGGGTTTTTTTTTGTTGGTCTATTAATGGACAGTTCTTGGAAAACAACTCTGCTCATGAAATTTTGGTTTAAATGTAGACAGAGAGAGAGTGAGGAAAATTGTTGAATACACAAACACACACACATACACACATATATATATACGTACACGCACATACACATGTACACATGTGTACATATATGTGCGTGCGGTGGGGGGGGGTTGCGCACGTGTGTCGAGGTGCAAAGCTGTTGGGCGTTCAGTGCGCAAAGCGATCGGACGCTGAGTGCCTGCGAAACGTGAGATGCCTGTAAATGAAAACGATGGTGCGCACACACGTGCACAAGAAGTGCATTCGCCGTGCATTCTCGTCGCTCTTCCTTGTCTCAACCGATATGCATGTCAGTGCACGTACGACATGCGACTGCACTCCATACCCTCTTTATAGATGCATGCCGTATGGAGCGTATATACGCCCACGGAAAGGCAGACTCTCGCGTAGCCTCTACATTCCATTCTCTCTCTCTCTCTCTCTCTCTCTCCCTCTCTCTCTCTCTCTCTCTCTCTCTCTCTCTTCCTCTCACGCGCGCGCTTTCTATGTTGATATATATATATATATATATATATATATATATATATATATATATATATATATATATATATATAATCAACCTACTGGGCCTGTACTTTATTTTTCTTTGTATTTATTTATCGATTTCTACACGTACACATACGCGTGTGCACAGATTTGCCATTTATAGAGATTAATTTCTCTCAGTTTTTGTGTTAATTTCTGGAGGCTTGGCGGTAGAATACCAGCCTACAAATTTAAAGGTCAGTTTGCAACTGGCAGTACATATCACTTCCTACACTGATGATATCGTAAGAATAAAACATAAGTGTCTGTAGGATTTTTTAAAAATTGTTAATATTTATTTTAAAAATATTATCATTATATATATATATATATATATATATATATATATATATATATATATATATATATATATATATATTGGTATGTGTGTGTGTGTGTGTATGTGTGCGTGTAAGATTGTTGGCTTATTAATAGCTAATGCTGGTATATATTCGTTTCAGTAGATCTCGATATTAAGATGGTTATTGAATATAGCAGTCCTTCTGAAAGGGTTGCAAGGACTGAAACCTCATTATATATATATATACACACACAAACACGCATATATATATATATATATATATATATATATATATATATATATATATATATATATATATATATGCGTGTTTGTGTGTGTGTATATACAGCCCGTTTACTTCGAATAAATGCCAAATTATTAAGTTGAATATGGTTAAATTGGCCCTCATTTTGGAATGAAATACTAATCTATTATTAAAAAAAAACTCGTTTTACGATAGTTTCCGATTTTTTTTTACGAAATTCGTTTCGTTGCTCTCTTTTTGAAGCAGAAATAATATGTTCGAAATATTAAAAACTTCCATCATCCCGGGTATTTCAAACAGTAAGTCCATATTTACTGATTTGTATTTGCGATTTTTAATTTGAAAAATAAATACATATACCATAATTTACAACCCGTTCAAGACTGTTCGTTTGTCTATATTTGTTCATCCGTCAAATCACTTTAACGCCCGACTTCCTGCATTGCTATAGCCTTCTTTTACACTTTCACACACACGCACACAACACACGCACACAACACACACACACACACACACACACACACACACACACACACACACACACACACACACACACAGACGGTCCTGGATATGATCTTAAACTGAGGCCCCAGCTTGTGGGCTTTTGGGACTGTGGAGCAACTCTTTAATTGCCATTGCTCCCAGGTCCACTCTGACTCGGGGTGGGAGTACCTGTTAGGGGCCCAATGGGTTAAATAGAAACCGACTTGGAAACAACAAATATACTCTATTAAAAACTTTTCTTCAAAATCACTGGATTTGGCATTAAATAACCTGAAAACGGTTGATGTGCCGTAAAACAAAAACAACCAACCAACCACACACACACACACACACACACACACACACACACACACACACACATACACACACACACACACACAAACATATTTTAGATTGTTCTCAGTGCTTGTATATAGATTTGGTGAAATAAAATATGTTGAATATATGAATTGAGATATAGAAATGATTAAACATATTTATTTCACGAAATTTATAGACAAACATCGAAATTGTCTCTTCTTGCTGTTATTTCAGATCATTTGAAATCATATTAGCAAGTTTTATTCTCCCCTCCATCAAGGTCAAAGTGTTTGGGTGAAATATTTTGTAATTCAAATACAAAACTTGGATAACAAATAATAATGATTAATGTGGGACATAAAGGGTAAGATTTTCGCTCACTATTGCATAACTTTAATTAAAAGTTGTTAAAAAAACTTAGTTTGTAAAAACCTAATGATTAGTTGCTTATTTCGAAAAGGTAAAAAAATGCACAAAATAGTCCTCGATGATAGATGCTCCCTTTAATGTGCGACCTTAAGGGCAAATATCACATAGTGCACTACCTAATTTAGATCATTACCTTTCGAACGAGCCTTCATTTGTTAAATTCTGACTAATAGACGCTGAGATTTGAAACGCATAAAATTTCCAAAAATGGTGGTCTATCTATGCATCTATCTATGTATCTATCTATCTATCTATCTATCTATCTCTCTATGTATGTGTGTATCTATCTATCTATCTATATACATATATATATATATATATACATAAACATATATATATATATATATATATATATATATATAATTATAAAACTCAAGTGATCTAGTAACGATGTATGTGACCCACTTTCCGATTTACGACATCCGGTTGTGCATGCGCGCATAACCTGCGCACTGAAATATTAACGTTATTATTTCGAAATTATTATTTAACATGGGAAGAGTGGGGGTTTAAAATAACTTAAACGTAATACAGAAATGAACGATGTAAAATAAAAGCAGATATATAAAAATTTGAATTTAACTATAATAAGTATTATGGTATCTGTTCAGTGCGCATTTACCTATAAGTATGATTAACCACTTATAATTCAGTAACTGTAATTTTTTTCCTCAAAAATAATCAATTATAATAAACAGAACGACTCATAGAAATCTATTTATATTATGTTTTCATTTCAATATACTTTCATAGAAATGTTTCTGTTATGTCAAAAAAACCTATTTTCTTTACGTCACAAGTGTCACGCTCATACATGAATTCCATGGCTAATATAACATAGTGACCCAACGGGTCACGGATATGTGTGTGTGTGTGTGTGTGTGTGTGTGTGTGTGTGTGTGTGTGTGTGTGTGTGTGTGTATAAAATATACATATACTCGTAGCCAAACTGAATGTTGAAATGCTCATATCTTTGGTTTTATGGAACGAAATTACATGAAAATCTGGATGTTTTTTGAAGATTAGAGTGCTATTCTATGGTTAATATTTTATGACAATTGGTAAAAAGAACCTATAATTTTAAATCAATGAAATATGACCAAATTTTCCTACATGTGTACATATAGTGTCCTGGCATGCCAGATTCAGTATTACTGCTTTGAAATGAATTTTTGATTCGTGTTTTTTTTTTTTTTTTTTTTTTTTTTATTTTTGCTTGGCTGCCTCCTCTGTGGCCTTGCTAGACAATTATTATGCATATGATTATGTATTCGACTTTGATTTTATTTTTAAAAAAATATATAAACTCTGATATACTAAGTAAAACTAATACGTTATTTATTGATCCACTTGGCCTTCGGGACAAGATCAAATGTAGTATCTGTTCTTCAGATGCTGCACTTCTATTTCTTGTTCTCTTTCAGTGGAGGAGAAATCCTTCACGACTGAGACAATTTTTATTTTTGTACCTTTTCTCCACGTTAAAAAACGACCCTGGTGTCTAACTCTGTCCCGTGGGGAGGCATAGTAAATAGGTACTATTAATATTATTTACTGCGATTTTTTACACAGCTCATCATAGGATATTACCGACTGACAACAACCGGTGGTGTCACCTGGGGTCTGAGTGACAACAAATCTTCTTAGATTACATTTCGATAATCGCTACAAACGAATTTGAGATATCGCAACAGCCGCTCCCCATTGACAACAATCATTCGCAGTCAATTGAAATTTTGTGACAACAAGCCCCACAACGTTCCATTCCTCCTCCCACTCATTCTGTGGGGGTTGTGTTAGTGTTTTCTCTTATCAGGGTTTCCATCCTTCTTGAACCTTCACGAAAATTTTGTATTACACCAATGGATGTTGAAACTTCATTTATTTTTAGGGGGGGCGTAGTTAACTTACAATTTTTCAGTTTAAATTTTCTTTGTTCCATGTGAGGTTCAGCTATCTTTTTGGCTTCATTTCGATTGTAGTTTCTAGATGGCTAGTTACCGTTTGTAGCTCATGTGGGCTGGTTTCCACATTAAAGGGATTTCTTTACGATTTCAGTTGTTTACCACAGTACCGTGCGTTGTATAGTGTAAGTCGTCCCCTTGCTTTCGATTTATATATATATATATATATATATATATATATATATATATATATATATATATATATATATATATATATATATATATATATATATATATATTGCCCGGGATTGAATGATGATCAAGGAATGTTTCACTCTCCCATATTTTTATTGTGATCGAAATCGGTGAAATCGCCCATTTTTTATTCAACTAGATTGCTTGCCTGCTCTAATTGGGGGCCCATCGTGGTGCACCCGGAGGAAGCTTCGAATGGTAATAAAACTTCTCAGATGCACTTGTGATGTTAATGTAAGGTGTTAGTTTTGGTCAAAATTGCCTGTTCCTTCTTTTATCGGACCAGTTCAATTATTGAAACTTATCGAAAACATTCCGATACAAAACGTAACTAAGAACACTGCCAGACACATAAAGTACCTTTGTTATATATATAACTTTAGAGTCCGAGTCCTTGACTATCCTATTTCATATTTACATTTAACTAATTCCCTATTTTTTTTTTTTTTTACTTATATGAAAAGGGGGCGTCCTTTTATCATGTAACGCCTTCGTGTGAAATTTCATAATAATCGGTACAGCCGTTGTCAAGTCCATAGGAAACGAACACACACAGACACACACACACAGACACACACACACACACACACACACACACACATAAAGTTTCATTTCATAAAATATTAGAGATAAAAATAATGATACATATATCATAATAATTATTAAATACCTACACAACTAGCGTTTCATCCTTTCGGGAAGTAGCATTGTAGGGTGGCACGATTACCTCCGGTCGGGAGATTTGAACCCGACAACGAAACCATCTCTATCCTTATTAACAAGGAACAAATCCACACGGCTACCGTCAACCGCGAGACATTTATTTTTAAATGTATTAACGTCTGTCAGAGTAGCGGTCGTAAAATACGCTTGGACAAAATATATAGTAATGATTTAAAACGTTTTATAAAAAAAATGACTCGTGCCGTGCGCCACCACCGAGAATCGAAACCACAATGTTTAGCTTACGATTTACTTAATGCCGCTGCCGTTAATGACTGAGCTATAAAGGCATGCTTACTGTAAGGCTTAAAACTAAAATACGAACCAATAGCTATTACGTTACGCATGCATATTCGTAATGCCGTCGTTCGACCTTCACCTGGCAAATTTAATTTTTTTTTTCATTTTCACAATTTATACGGGGTTTCCCGGGCTAAAACAGAAATATAAAATTTCTTATGAGTTCAGATACCTTATATATAAAGTTTTTTATGGGTTCAGATACCTTATATATAAAGTTTCTTATGAGTTCAAATACCTTATATATAAAGTTTCTTATGGGTTCATATACCTTATATATAAAGTTTCTTATGGGTTCAGATACCTTATATATAAAGTTTCTTATGGGTTCAAATACCTTATATATAAAGTTTCTTATGAGTTCAAATACCTTATATATAAAGTTTCTTATGGGTTCAGATACCTCATATATAAAGTTTTTTATGGGTTCAAATACCTTATATATAAAGTTTCTTATGAGTTCAGATACCTTATATATAAAGTTTCTTATGAGTTCAAATACCTTATATATAAAGTTTCTTATGGGTTCAGATACCTCATATATAAAGTTTTTTATGGGTTCAGATACCTTATATATAAAGTTTCTTATGAGTTCAAATACTTTATATATAAAGTTTCTTATGAGTTCAAATACCTTATATATAAAGTTTCTTATGGGTTCAGATACCTTATATATAAAGTTTCTTATGGGTTCAAATACCTTATATATAAAGTTTCTTATGGGTTCAGATACCTTATATATAAAGTTTCTTATTGGTTCAAATACCTTATATATAAAGTTTCTTATGAGTTCAGATACCTTATATATAAAGTTTCTTATGAGTTCAAATACCTTATATATAAAGTTTCTTATGGGTTCAGATACCTTATATATAATGTTTCTTATGGGTTCAAATACCTTATATATAAAGTTTCTTATGAGTTCAAATACCTTATATATAAAGTTTCTTATGGGTTCAAATACCTTATATATAAAGTTTCTTATGAGTTCAAATACCTTATATATAAAGTTTCTTATGAGTTCAAATACCTTATATATAAAGTTTCTTATGGGTTCAGATACCTCATATATAAAGTTTTTTATGGGTTCAAATACCTTATATATAAAGTTTTTTATGGGTTCAGATACCTTATATATAAAGTTTCTTATGGGTTCAGATACCTTATATATAAAGTTTCTTATGGGTTCAGATACCTTATATATAAAGTTTCTTATGGGTTCAAATACCTTATATATAAAGTTTCTTATGGGTTCAGATACCTTATATATAAAGTTTCTTATGGGTTCAAATACCTTATATATAAAGTTTTTTATGGGTTCAGATACCTTATATATAAAGTTTCTTATGGGTTCAGATACCTTATATATAAAGTTTCTTATGGGTTCAGATACCTTATATATAAAGTTTCTTATGGGTTCAAATACCTTATATATAAAGTTTCTTATGGGTTCAGATACCTTATATATAAAGTTTCTTATGGGTTCAGATACCTTATATATAAAGTTTTTTATGGGTTCAGATACCTTATATATAAAGTTTCTTATGGGTTCAAATACCTTATATATAAAGTTTCTTATGGGTTCAAATACCTTATATATAAAGTTTCTTATGGGTTCAAATACCTTATATATAAAGTTTCTTATGGGTTCAAATACCTTATATATAAAGTTTCTTATGGGTTCAAATACCTTATATATAAAGTTTCTTATGGGTTCAGATACCTTATATATGAAGTTTCTTATGGGTTCAAATACCTTATATATAAAGTTTCTTATGGGTTCAGATACCTTATATATAAAGTTTCTTATGGGTTCAAATACCTTATATATAAAATTTCTTATGGGTTCAAATACCTTATATATAAAGTTTCTTATGAGTTCAAATACCTTATATATAAAGTTTCTTATGGGTTCAAATACCTTATATATAAAGTTTCTTATGAGTTCAAATACCTTATATATAAAGTTTCTTATGGGTTCAAATACCTTATATATAAATTTTCTTATGGGTTCAGATACCTTATATTTTAAGTTTTTATGGGGTCAAATACCTTATATATAAAGTTTCTTATGAGTTCAAATACCTTATATATAAAGTTTCTTATGGGGTCAAATACCTTATATATAAAGTTTCTTATGAGTTCAAATACCTTATATATAAAGTTTCATATCAGTAGACCAACAACTGTAGGAGAAGTTGGTAGGCAGATTTTTTAATCAATTATATTTATGCATGCATAAATATATATGGAAAGAGGTTTGTGTTTACTATAAGCTTTTTACGGAAGTATTACGTAAATATAAATTATTTGTTGTTGTTTGCGTGTTAATATTCTTCTTTTTAATTTTTTAAAAAGTAAATACAACTTTGTTATGTATGGCTCGTGGAATTGAATTTATCTGCAAAAGATCTAGCAAATTTGCATATTCTTTTAAACATTCATTTTAATTACTTACCTTTTAGGTTTTCGGTTTTCTTATGGAATGATCATCTTTAGTTAACTATTATGTGTAATTATATTTATGCAGATATTCTACATGATTTATACTTGTGTAATATTTGCATAAAAAGATTATAGCAAACATAAACCTCTTTCTATACAAATTTCTGTGTCCGTATATATGTATTTGTTTAGAAAATGTTACCTACCCAACCCCTCTGTCAGTTTTTTGTCTGCAGACATGAAACTTAATATATAATGTATTCGAACTCATGCGAAACTTAATATATAAGGTATTCGAACTCATGCGAAACTTTATATTTGGATTTTAGCTGAGGAAAATAGTTGCAAGTGTGAAAATTAAAAAAAAATAGAGGAATTTCCCAGGTTATGGTCGAACTACGGCATTACGAATATGCATACATAACGTAATAGCTATTGGTTCAGGTTTTAATTTCAAGCCTTGCAGCAAACACTAGTATATGTATATAAAAAATATATAATTATTATCGCTTTAAGAAAAAACTAATCTTAAAGTTCAACATTGTCTGGGGACATTGAAAAAGTCGGCCTGCTGACCTTATGTTCGGGATCGTATCTGTTATTTAACCACTCCAAGATCTTCTATACTAAATGTTAAACTTCATTGATGTTAAAATTTTACTTAATATCGTAGTGATGAATGATGGTCCTGGGGTATGTCTCTTGCAAATGAAGCCAAATGTGGTTTCGTTGCGGAGTTCGAATCTTTCGACCAACGTTGATCATCATCTCCTTCGCTGATGATTGCGTAAGCATGAAACACTAGTGTCTGTAATTATAAATATATATATATATATATATATATATATATATATATATATATATATATATAGTTATTCACATACGGTAGAGTTTCGCTGTTTCACAGCTCATCCGTTAGGCTAGACAAGCAACATCAAACCCCAATTACCCGACAGTTGGAGCTTCTCACAGTTGCAGCTATGCGGGCAGTGAATTAACCGTCCAAATACCTAAGCTCAATTTGTTTACACAAAGAGTATTGCTTAATACGCTAATGGTAATTTGTATATCACTTCCGAACGTGGATAGGGGGCATTATAGTCATTGCAATGTTTCACTGCTCATCAGTGCGGCGAGACAAGCAACTACCTCAAGCCAGGATACATGTATATATATATATATATATATATATATATATATATATATATATATATATATATATATATATGAACTCAAGCCAGGATACGTGTATATCTATCTTCTATATATCTATAAAAACAGAGATGTGTGTGCCACAGACGATTTCTGATTGGTTAATCCAATAACCACATCTCCTAAAAAACTATGGTTCGTAGGCTCTTTACTTTACCATAAAATATTATGGCTTTATTTATTGTCCATCTTGGAAGGGTTTAATTTTTTTTTAACTTGTTATTTACAAATTAAAAAAATACGAAACTTACACAATCTTACAATCCATCCTACGACATCACGGCCGCCATTCTGGTGCTAGCCGCAGACACGTACACAACACGAAAACAATGTTTTGAAAATCTAGCAAAAATTAATTTTCCTGAATTTTTTCAATATTTAAAAATAAATTATGCCGGCTGATAAAATTTTTAAACTTTTTTTTAAAGCTAGAAAGATAAAATTTAAAAATACTTATTTTTATGTAAAACGCGCGTTCACTCCTGGTCTTTTCATTTCGGGTTTGTATTACTGTACACATAGATTCGAAAAAGTTGTCAAAAAACAAATAAAGAACAAATAAATGTTATCAAAGGCAAGATAAGTTACTTTTCTACCAAACTGGATATATTTTTCGTGTTTTTATTCAATGTAACACATTTATTCAGCTCGAAAAACGGGTTTGTATTACTGTACACATAGATTCGCAGAAGTTGATAAGATACGAAACAATACAGCACGAAAACACGCGCACACACGCACACACACTCACGTCCACTACCGTCCTTGGCTACGTCACGTTGTTATGGCAACACGATAAATACACAGTAAATTTGATTTCCTTCATTTCTACGCAAATATTACGCAAATATAAATCATATAGAATATCTGTATGAATATAATTACACGTAATAGTTAAATAAAGATGATTATCGTATAAGAGAACCGAAAAAAAAACTAATAGGGAATTTGTATAAATTTGTATTTTCTTTTTAAATGAATAGAAAAAAGGGGTGTTGATAAGACTATCGATACTTATACAGTTTAGTGACGACATTAAAAAATGGAAATATTGAAAAAAAAAATTTATTGTACGTAACTGTTATAGACTGAAGTTCTCCGAAAAAAAATTTCACTTCATTTGATCAAGTAGTTTTGTTTTTACAGCGAAAAACAATTATTTATCACGACGACGTCAACGTGGCCATTTTGGAAATATACCTAGCAGAATACCTCCATTTTAGGCCAAATTTCGCAATCTAGCCTTTTTTTTCTCGCCATATTGAGATGCGCACACACATTTCTAGGTTGGCAGTATTTTTGCGAACAGTTGGCTGAGATGGCGGAAATTTTCTGTTTCTATGTCTATCCTTGTAGCCATGTCACTTGTAAGGGTGCTGGAGGTAAACGTTTTGTCTGGGCTGACGTTATCCGCCTGATAGTCAGGGACCCGAACCTTGGATTAACCACTAAGGAGGCTGTCCTATCAGCAGGTGCAAAGTACTGGGGCTGCTGTATTGCCATTTGGTGAATGGATTCTGGACCATGCAGTAGCTTCTGGTGGGGCCTCTCGATGCCATACTAGTGGGTAATTGTTACGGCTTTACCTTATCATTAGCTACAAATAAAAAAAAAATTCTTCGTTTCTTTTTCTCTCTTAATTTCCCCTCTCTGTCCTGCTCTAAGTAAATCTGTCGACCTAGTCCACAAATTCCAAAATTTCATCATGACAAGTTTCAAGAAAAAATACACGATTAAACCCGGTTCTCCAACTTCCAACGTAGACCCCTACTACCATGTCTCCTTCTCCAACATCAGGGGTCTTCGTTCTAACCTTCCAGAGGTTGAAACCCAATTACAGGAGACTAAACCAGACCTTTTATTTTTAAGTGAAACTGGCATTGGACAGGCTATTTCCCTAGATGAGTTTGCAATTTCAGGATACTCTAACGTAACTTCTAAATCTGACCCCCAAGATCGCCATGGGCATGGAATATGTGCCTATATTAAAGATAGCTTTCCATGTGGGAGGGACATCTCCAGGGAAGATCCTAACTTACCCTATATGTGCTTCCGGGTTGCTTTAGCTCACACTACTGCATTTATATTTACTCTCTATCGCCCCCACAACAGCGGAGTTACTATCTTCCAAAGCATATCTGAGAAAATTGACCAAGTCCTTTCTACTCATCCTTCAGCTAACATTCACGTATGTGGAGACTTCAATGTTCACAACGTCGAATGGTTGACCCACTCAAACAAGACCGATGATGAGGGGAGGTTCTGTCATGATTTCTCCATTGCCTATGACCTCACTCAGATTGTTCAGGAACCTACCCGTGTGCCCGATAATGACGGCCAGTATGCGAGCCTACTAGACCTTTTTCTCACAACTTGCCCTGAACTATGTTCAGTTTCTGTTCTGTCGCCTCTTGGATCTTCCGACCACTCTGTTGTATCAATTAAGATAAAAATGAAATGTAATAAGTCCCCAGACGTACCTCTTCATCGTACAGTATATCGATACACTAAGGCTGACTGGGATAGCTTCCGTACATTTATATCTGATCTACCTCTGCATCCCATGTTTAAAAAGGATGTGTCCTCTATAGTATTAGACCTAACTGAATGGTTAATTGTAGGTATTGACCATTTCATTCCCTCTAAAAAGTTTCAGCAAAAACCTAACAGCCAGCCATGGTTCTCTCCAGAATGTGCTGCTGCCATTGCGCACAGAAATCACTTTTTCCACTGCTTCAAACGTAATAGATGTATGGAAACTAAAGCCGTTTTCAGGACTGCCAGCAACCATTGTAAGAAAGTAATAAGGAACGCAAGAGTGCTGTATGCTCAATCTGTTAAGTCCAAAGTAGCTGAGCAGCGGCTTGGTTCCCACCAGTTTTGGCAAATAGCAAATAGAATCCTGAACAGAAGCGTGTGCTCCATCCCAACTATTATCAATGGACCTGAGGTAATCTCGTCAGCATCAGACAAAGCCAAACTCTTTGTCAAGAACTTTGCAGCTAATTCTACCCTTTGCGACCAAGACCGCCAACCTCCAATATTTCCTCCTGTATCAGAAAACACGCTATGTGATATACGTATATCTGTACGTGATGTTGCGAAGCTAATCAAAAACCTTGATTCGAGTAAAGCAACTGGCCCTGATGGTATTTCAATTATAGTACTCAAAAAACTTCAACCTGAATTAGCGCCCATACTTACAAAACTGTTTAAACGTTGTCTTAAGGAGAATAGTTTCCCATCTCCCTGGAAAATCTCATCAGTATGCCCTGTATTTAAGAATTCAGGTGATCGCTCATCCCCCTCTCAGTACAGGCCAATAAGTCTCCTGTGCGTCATGAGTAAGTTGCTAGAATCTGTGTTAAATACAGAAGTAATCAACATCTCAACAAAAATAACCTTCTTAGTGACACTCAATATGGTTTCCGTTCTGCTAGATCTACAGCAGATGTCCTTACAGTTATATTGCATAGGATTAGCAAATCTCTCGACGGTGGCAATCTTTCTAGGGCAATTGCTCTTGGCATATCTAAAGCCTTTGATAGGGTATGGCATAAAGGTTTACTTCATAAGATCGCTAGCTATGGTATAGCTGGAAAAGTCTTCTCAATTATTAAATCATTTCTTTCTGATAGGTTCATAAGAGTAGTAGTTGAGGGGCAAAAATCAGAAGCTCACAGTATTAATGCCGGTGTCCCTCAGGGATCCATCCTGGGCCCAACTCTTTTCCTGATCTACATTAATGATCTTCCAAATCATATCTTTACATCATTTGTAGACATTTATGCTGACGACACTAACATTTATGGTACCACATCTAAGACAGTAAACGACCAAGTTCTCTCCAATTCTCTCTCCTCTGATCTTGAGCATGTAGTACAATGGGGAAAGGAGTGGCTGGTTACTTTTAATGCATCTAAAACCAAGCTTCTCTCTTTACATCATCAACATTCTAATTCACATTTGTCATCAATTGAAATGAATGGCTCTCGTCTTCAGGAGGCCTCAAGTTTTGACAAGCTTCTGGGCTTGACCATTACTCCTGATCTTAAATGGAACACGTATATCAAATCTGATGCCAAGGCCACTGGAAAAATGGTGGGATCTTTCTATCGATCCAGTAGATATCTCACTGCTGATGCTATTCTCTACCTATATAAGAGCCAGGTACGTCCAAGGATGGAATACTGTTGCCACATCTGGGCAGGAGCTGCTAGAAAGGACTTGTCCTGCCTTGATAGAGTTCAAAATAGACTTCGTAGCCTCGTAGGAGATGTCCTTTTCTCCTCCTTGCAACCTCTATCTCACAGAAGAGATGTTGCGAGTTTGTCTCTGATGTATCGTTATTTTCATGGAAAGTGTTCAACTGAGCTTCAATCTATGGTCCCCCCTCGCCAAACTTTCACAAGAAACACTCGTCTAGCTGTAAACATTATCAATAATTTCCCCCACTCTTTATCTGTGCCTAAACCTAAACGTAGATTCCATGAACAAAGCTTCTTTCTTAGAACTGCACGCCTGTGGAATTGTCTTCCGTTTTCCTGCTTTCCGGCTGACTACAATATGGTTGTGTTCAAGTCTAAAGTAAATAAGTTCTTGATGAGCCGTTCCATATAAGTTATTAAATTTACCAAATTTTCATTACTAATGATTACTATATTGACCAATTTCTACTGTACACTCTTTAACCCTTATCCTTGAGTGGCCTCTGGGCCTTGATAATGTGGTGATGCCTTTGTAAAAAAAAAAAAAAAAAAACATCTGCAATTTTTTTACATTTTTTTTCTTTTTTTTTTTAAATCTGCAATTTTTTTGCG